>NW_024543265.1:1800000-2394032 GCF_018167655.1 Microtus oregoni
CCAGCACCCTGAGTACTGAGCACCCAGCACCCTGAGTACTGAACACCCAGCACCCTGAGCACTGAGCACTGAGCACCCAGCACCCTGAGCACTGAGCACCCAGCACCCCGAGCACTGAGCACCCAACACCCTGAGCATCCAGCACCCTGAGCACTGAGCACCCTGAGCACTGAGCACTGAGCACCCAGCACCCTGAGTACTGAGCACCCAACACTCTGAGCACTGAGTACCCAGCACACTGAGTACTGAGCCCTGAGCACCCAGCACCCTGAGTACTGAGCACCCAGCACCCCGAGCACTGAGCACCCAGCACCCTGTGTACTGAGCACCGAGCACCCCGAGCACTGAGCACCCAGCACCCTGAGTACTGAGCACCCAGCACCCCGAGAATGAGCACCGAGCACCCCGAGCACTGAGCACCCAGCACCCTGAGCACAGAGCACCCAGCACCCTGAGTACTGAGCACCCAGCACCCCGAGCACTGAGCACCCAGCACCCTGAGTACTGAGCACCCTGAGTACTGAGCACCCAGCACCCTGAGTACTGAGCACCCTGCACCCCGAGCACTGAGCTCCCTGAATACTGAGCACCCAGCACCCTGAGTACTGAGCACCCAGCACCCTGAGTACTGAGCACTGAGCACCCAGAGAACTGAGCACACAGCACCCCGAGGACTGAGCACCCTGCACCCTGTGCACTGAGAACTGAGCATCCAGCACCCCGAGCATTGAGCACCCTGAGCTCTTAGCACCCTGAGTACTGAGCACCCAGCACCCTGAGTACTGAGCACCCAGCACCCTGAGCACTGAGCACCCAGCACCCTGAGTACTGAGCACCGAGCACGGCAATCACTGAGCACCCAGCACCCTGAGCACTGAGCACCCAGCACCCCGAGCACTGAGCACCCAGCACCCTGAGCACTGAGCACCCAGCACCTCGAGTACTGAGCACCGAGCACCCCGAGAACTGAGCACCCAGCACCCCGAGCACTGAGCACTGAGAACCCTGAGCACTGAGCACCCAGCACCCTGAGGACTGAGCACCCAGCACCATGGGCACTGAGCACCCAGCACCCTGAGCACTGAGCACCCTGAGTACTGAGCACCCAGCACCCTGAGCACAGAGCACCGAGCACCCTGAGCACTGAGCACCCAGCACCCTGAGCACTGAGAACCCAGCACCCCGAGCAGTGAGCACCCAGCACCCTGAGCACTGAGCACCCTCAGTACTGAGCACACAGCACCCTGAGTACTGAGCACCCAGCACCCTGAGTACTGAGCACCCAGCACCCTGAGCAATGAGCACCCTGAGTACTGAGCACCCAGCACCCTGAGCACTGAGCACCGAGCACCCCGAGTTCTGAGCACCCAGCACCCGGAGTACTGAGCACCCAGCACCCTGAGTACTAAGCACCAAGCACCCTGAGTACTGAGCACCCAGTACCCTGAGCACTGAACACACAGCACCCTGAGTACTGAGCACCCCGAGCACTGAGCACCCAGCACCCTGAGCACTGAGGACCCAGCACCTTGAGTACTGAGCACCCAGCACCCTGAGCACTGAGCACCCAGCACCCTGAGTACTGAGCACCGAGCACCCTGAGCACTGAGCACCCAGCACCCTGAGTACTGAGTATCCAGCACCCCGAGCACTGAGCACCCAGCACCCTGAGTACTGAGCACTGAGCACCCATCACCCCGAGCACTGAGAACCCAGCAACCTGTTTACTGAGCACTGAGTACCCAGCACGCCGAGCACTGAGCACCCAGCACCCTGAGCACTGAGCACCGTGAGTACTGAGCACCCAGCACCCTGAGCACTGAGCACCCAGCACCCCGAGCACTGAGCACCCAGCCCCCAGAGCACTGAGCACTGAGCACCCTGAGTACTGAGCACGGAGCACCCTGAGCACTGAGCACCAATCACGCTGAGTACTGAGCACTGAGCACCCTGAGCACTGAGCACCCAGCACCCTGAGTACTGAGCACCGAGCACCCTGAGTACTGAGCACCCAGCACTCTGAGCACTGAGCACCCAGCACCCCGAGCACTGAGCACCCAGCACCCCGAGCACTGAGCACCCAGCACCCCGAGCACTGAGCACCCAGCACCCCGAGCACTGAGCCTGAGCACCCTGAGTACTGAGCACCGAGCACCCTGAGTACTGAGCACCGAGCACCCTGAGTACTGAGCACCCAGCACCCCGAGCACTGAGCACCGAGCACCCTGAGTACTGAGCACCCAGCACCCTGAGCACTGAGCACCCAGCACAACGAGTACTGAGCACCCAGCACCCTGATTACTGAGCACCCAGCACCCCGAGCACTGAGCACCGAGCACCCCGAGCACTGAGCACCCAGCACCCTGAGTACTGAGCACTGAGCACCCAGCACCCCGAGCACTGAGCACCCAGCACCCTGTGTACTAAGCACCCTGCACCCTGAGTACTGAGCACCCAGCACCCTGAGTACTGAGCACCCAGCACCCTGAGTACTGAGCACCCAGCACCCTGAGTACTGAGCACTGAGCACCCAGCACCCAGAGCACTGAGCACCCAGCACCCAGAGCACTGAGCACTGAGCCCCCTGAGTACTGAGCACGGAGCACCCTGAGCACTGAGCACCCAGCACGCTGAGTACTGAGCACTGAGCACCCTGAGCACTGAGCACCCAGCACCCTGAGTACTGAGCACCGAGCACCCTGAGTACTGAGCACCCAGCACTCTGAGCACTGAGCAACCAGCACCCCGAGCACTGAGCACCCAGCACCCCGAGCACTGAGCACCCAGCACCCCGAGCACTGAGCACCCAGCACCCCGAGCACTGAGCACCCAGCACCCTGGGTACTGAGCACCGAGCACGGCGATCACTGAGCACCCAGCACCCTGAGCACTTAGCACCCAGCACCCCGAGCACTGAGCACCCAGCACCCTGAGCACTGAGCACCCAGCACCCCGAGTACTGAGCACCGAGCACCCCGAGAACTGAGCACCCAGCACCCCGAGCACTGAGCACTGAGCACCCTGAGCACTGAGCACGCAGCAACCTGAGGACTGAGCACCCAGCACCCCGGGCACTGAGCACCCAGCACCCTGAGCACTGAGCACCCTGAGTACTGAGCACCCAGCACCCTGAGCACTGAGCACCGGGCACCCTGAGCAGTGAGCACCCAGCACCCTGAGCACTGAGCACCCAGCACCCCGAGCAGTGAGCACCCAGCACCCTGAGCACTGAGCACTGAGCACCCTGAGTACTGAGCACACAGCACCCTGAGTACTGAGCACCCAGTACCCTGAGTACTGAGCACCCAGCACCCTGAGCAATGAGCACCCTGAGTACTGAGCACCCAGCACCCTGAGCACTGAGCACCGAGCATCCCGAGTTCTGAGCACCCAGCACCCGGAGTACTGAGCACCCAGCACCCTGAGTACTAAGCACCAAGCACCCTGAGTACTGAGCACCCCGAGCACTGATCACCCAGCACCCTGAGCACTGAGGACCCAGCACCCTGAGTACTGAGCACCCAGCACCCTGAGCACTGAGCACCCAGCACCCTGAGTACTGAGCACCCAGCACCCTGAGCACTGAGCACCCAGCACCCTGAGTACTGAGTATCCAGCACCCCGAGCACTGAGCACCCAGCACCCTGAGTACTGAGCACTGAGCACCCATCACCCCGAGCACTGAGAACCCAGCACCCTGTTTACTGAGCACTGAGTACCCAGCACGCCGAGCACTGAGCACCCAGCACCCTGAGCACTGAGCACCCTGAGTACTGAGCACCCAGCACCCTGAGCACTGAGCACCCAGCACCCCGAGCACTGAGCACCCAGCCCCCAGAGCACTGAGCACTGAGCACCCTGAGTACTGAGCACGGAGCACCCTGAGCACTGCGCACCCAGCATGCTGAGTACTGAGCACTGAGCACCCTGAGCACTGAGCACCCAGCACCCTGAGTACTGAGCACCGAGCACCCTGAGTACTGAGCACCCAGCACTCTGAGCACTGAGCACCCAGCACCCCGAGCACTGAGCACCCAGCAGCCCGAGCACTGAGCACCCAGCACCCCGAGCACTGAGCACCCAGCACCCCGAGCACTGAGCTTGAGCACCCTGAGTACTGAGCACTGAGCACCCTGAGTACTGAGCACGGAGCACCCTGAGTACTGAGCACCCAGCACCCCGAGCACTGAGCACCGAGCACCCTGAGAACTGAGCACCCAGCACCCTGAGTACTGAGCACCCAGCACAACGAGTACTGAGCACTGAGCACCCAGCACCCCGAGTACTGAGCACCCAGCACCCTGAGCACTGAGCACCCAGCACCCGAGTACTGAGCACCCAGCACCCTGAGTACTGAGCACCCAGCTCCCTGAGTACTGAGCACCCAGCACCCCGAGTACTGAGCACCCAGCACCCTGAGTACTGAGCACCCAGCACCCTGAGCACTGAGCACCCAGCACCCTGAGCACTGAGGACCCAGCACCCTGAGCACTGAGCACCCAGCACCCTGAGTACTGAGCACCGAGCACCCTGAGTAC
The DNA here is from genome assembly GCF_018167655.1 of Microtus oregoni. NCBI lineage: Eukaryota > Metazoa > Chordata > Mammalia > Rodentia > Cricetidae > Microtus > Microtus oregoni. The sequence continues at coordinate 1,804,539 of NW_024543265.1, forward strand.
TGAGCACCCAGCACCCTGAGTACTGAGCACCCAGCACACTGAGTACTGAGCACCCAGCACCCTGAGCACTGATCACCCAGCACCCTGAGTACTGAGCACCGAGTACCCTGAGTACTGAGCACCCAGCACCCCGAGCACTGAACACCCAGCACCCTGACTACAGAGCACTGAGCACCCAGCACCCCGAGCACTGAGCACCCAGCACCCTGTGTACTGAGCACTGAGTACCCAGTACCCCGAGCACTGAGTCCCAGCTCCCGGAGCACTGAGCACCCAGCACCCCGAATACTGAGCACCCAGCACCCCGAGCACTGAGCACCCAGCACCCTGAGCACTGAGCACCCAGCACCCTGAGTACTGAGCACCCAGCACCCCGAGTACTGAGCACCCAGAACCCCGAGCACTGTGCACCCAGCACCCTAAGCACTGAGCACCGAGCACCCTGAGTACTGAGCACTCAGCACCCTGAGTACTGAGCACCCAGCACCCTGAGCACTGAGCACCCAGCACCCTGAGCACTGAGCACCCAGCACCCTGCGTACTGAGCACCCAGCACCCTGAGTACTGAACACCCAGCACCCCGAGCACTGAGCACCCAGCACCCTGAGCACTGAGCACCGAGCACCCTGAGTACTGAGCACCCAGCACCCTGAGTACTGAGCACCCAGCACCCTGAGCACTGAGCACCCAGCACCCTGAGCACTGAGCACCCAGCACCCTGAGTACTGAGCACCCAGCACACTGAGTACTGAACACCCAGCACCCTGAGCACTGAGCACTGAGCACCCAGCACCCTGAGCACTGAGCACTGAGCACCCAGCACCCTGAGCACTGAGCACCCAGCACCCCGAGCACTGAGCACCCATCACCCTGAGCATCCAGCACCCTGAGCAATGAGCACCATGAGCACTGAGCACTGAGCACCCAGCACCCTGAGTACTGTGCACCCAACACTCTGATCACTGAGCACCCAGCACGCTGAGTACTGAGCACTGAGCACCCAGCACTCTGAGTACTGAGCACCCAGCACCCCGAGCACTGAGCACCCAGCACCCTGAGCACTGAGCACCCAGCACCCTGAGCACTGAGCACCCAGCACCCTGAGTACTGAGCACCCAGCACCCCAAGCACTGAGCACCCAGCACCCTGAGTACTGAGCACCGAGCACCCTGAGCACTGAGCACCAAGCACCCCAAGCACTGAGCACCCAGCACCCTGAGTACTGAGCACCGAGCACCCCGAGCACTGAGCACCCAGCACCCTGAGTACTGAGCACCGAGCACCCCGAGCACTGAGCACCCAGCACCCTGAGTACTGAGCACCCAGCACCCCGAGCACTTAGCACCCAGCACCCTGAGTACTGAGCACCCAGCACCCTGATTACTGAGCACCCAGCACCCTGATGACTGAGCACCGAGCACCCTGAGCACTGAGCAAACAGCACCCTGAGTACTGAGCACCGAGCACCCTGAGCACTGAGCACCCAGCACCCTTTGTACTGAGCACCGAGCACCCCGAGCACTGAGCACTGAGCACCCTGAGTACTGAGCACCCAGCACCCCGAGCACTGAGCACACAGCACCCTGAGTACTGAGCACCCAGCAACCCGAGCACTGAGCACCGAGCACCCTGAGTACTGAGCACCCAGCACCCTGAGTACTGAGCACCCAGCACCCTGAGTACTGAGCACCCAGCACCCTGAGTACTGAGCACCCAGCGTACTGAGCACCGAGCACCCCAAGCACTGAGCACCCAGCACCCTGAGTACTGAGCACCCAGCACCCTGAGAACTGAGCACCCAGCACCCTGAGTACTGAGCACCGAGCACCCTGAGTACTGAGCACCCAGCACCCTGAGTACTGAGCACCCAGCACCCTGAGTACTGAGCACCCAGCATACTGAGCACCGAGCACCCAGCACCCTGAGTACTGAGCACCCAGCACCCTGAGCACTGAGCACCCAGCACCCTGAGTACTGAGCACTGAGCACCCCGAGTACTGAGCACCGAGCTCCCCGAGCACTGAGCACCCAGCACCCCGAGCACCGAGCACCCTGAGTACTGAGCACCCAGCACCCTGAGCACTGAGCACCCAGGACCCTGAGCACTGAGCACCCAGCACCCTGAGCACTGAGCACCCAGCACCCTGAGTACTGAGCACCGAGCACCCCGAGCACTGAGCACCCAGCACCCTGAGCACTGAGCACCCTTAGTACTGAGCACTGAGCACCCTGAGTACTGAGCACTGAGCACCCTGAGTACTGAGCACCCAGCACCCTGAGTACGGAGCACCCAGCACCCTGAGCAATGATCACCCTGAGTACTGAGCACCCAGCACCTTGACAACTGAGCACCGAGCACCCCGAGCACTGAGCACCCAGCACCCGGAGTACTGAGCACCCAGCACCCTGAGTACTAAGCACCGAGCACCCTGAGTACTGAGCACCCAGCACCCTGAGCACTGAGCACACAGCACCCTGAGTACTGAGCACCGAGCACCCCGAGAACTGAGCACCCAGCACCCCGAGCACTGAGCACCCAGCACCCCGAGCACTGAGCACCCAGCACCCTGAGTACTGAGCACCCAGCACTCTGAGTAATGAGCACCCAGCACTCCGAGCACTGAGCACCCAGCACCCTGAGCACTGAGCACCCAGCACCCTGAGCACTGAGCACCCAGCACCCCAAGCACTGAGCACCCAGCACACTGAGTACTGAGCACTGAGCACCCAGCACCCCGAGCACTGAGCACCCAGCACCCTGAGCACTGAGCCCCCAGCACCCGAGTACTGAGCACCCAGCACCCTGAGTACTGAGCACCCAGCTCCCTGAGTACAGAGCACCCAGCACCCCGAGTAATGAGCACCCAGCACCCTGATTATTGAGCACCCAGCACCCTGAGCACTGAGCACCCAGCACCCCGAGCACTGAGGACCCAGCACCCTGAATACTGAGCACCCAGCACCCCGAGCACTGAGCACCCAGCAACCCGAGCACTGTGCACCCAGCACCCCGAGAATGAGCACACAGCACCCTGAGTACTGAGCATCGAGCACCCTGAGCACTGAGCACCCAGCACCCTGAGTACTGAGCACCCAGCACCCTGAGTACTGAGCACCCAGCACCCTGATGACTGAGCACCGAGCACCCTGAGCACTGAGCAAACAGCACCCTGAGTACTGAGCACCGAGCACCCTGAGCACTGAGCACCCAGCACCCTTTGTACTGAGCACCGAGAACCCCGAGCACTGAGCACTGAGCACCCTGAGTACTGAGCACCCAGCACCCCGAGCACTGAGCACACAGCACCCTGAGTACTGAGCACCCAGCACCCCGAGCACTGAGCACCGAGCACCCTGAGTACTGAGCACCCAGCACCCTGAGTACTGAGCACCCAGCACCCTGAGTACTGAGCACCCAGCACCCTGAGTACTGAGCACCCAGCGTACTGAGCACCGAGCACCCCGAGCACTGAGCACCCAGCACCCTGAGTACTGAGCACCCAGCACCCTGAGCACTGAGCACCCAGCACCCCGAGCACTGAGCACCCAGCACCCTGAGCACTGAGCACCCAGCACCTCGAGTACTGAGCACCGAGCACCCCGAGGACTGAGCACCCTGCACCCTGTGCACTGAGAACTGAGCATCCAGCACCCCGAGCATTGAGAACCCTGAGCTCTTAGCACCCTGAGTACTGAGCACCCAGCACCCTGAGTACTGAGCACCCAGCACCCTGAGCACTGAGCACCCAGCACCCTGAGTACTGAGCACCGAGCACGGCGATCACTGAGCACCCAGCACCCAGAGCACTGAGCACCCAGCACCCTGAGCACTGAGCACCCTGAGTACTGAGCACCCAGCACCCTGAGGACTGAGCACCCAGCACCCCGGGCACTGAGCACCCAGCACCCTGAGCACTGAGCACCCTGAGTACTGAGCACCCAGCACCCTGAGCACAGAGCACCGAGCACCCTGAGCACTGAGCACCCAGCACCCTGAGCACTGAGAACCCAGCACCCCGAGCAGTGAGCACCCAGCACCCTGAGCACTGAGCACTGAGCACCCTCAGTACTGAGCACACAGCACCCTGAGTACTGAGCACCCAGCACCCTGAGTACTGAGCACCCAGCACCCTGAGCAATGAGCACCCTGAGTACTGAGCACCCAGCACCCTGAGCACTGAGCACCGAGCACCCCGAGTTCTGAGCACCCAGCACCCGGAGTACTGAGCACCCAGCACCCTGAGTACTAAGCACCAAGCACCCTGAGTACTGAGCACCCAGTACCCTGAGCACTGAACACACAGCACCCTGAGTACTGAGCTCCCCGAGCACTGAGCACCCAGCACCCTGAGCACTGAGGACATAGCACCTTGAGTACTGAGCACCCAGCACCCTGAGCACTGAGCACCCAGCACCCTGAGTACTGAGCACCGAGCACCCTGAGCACTGAGCACCCAGCACCCTGAGTACTGAGTATCCAGCACCCCGAGCACTGAGCACCCAGCACCCTGAGTACTGAGCACTGAGCACCCATCACCCCGAGCACTGAGAACCCAGCACCCTGTTTACTGAGCACTGAGTACCCAGCACGCCGAGCACTGAGCACCCAGCACCCTGAGCACTGAGCACCCTGAGTACTGAGCACCCAGCACCCTGAGCACTCAGCACCCAGCACCCCGAGCACTGAGCACCCAGCCCCCAGAGCACTGAGCACTGAGCACCCTGAGTACTGAGCACGGAGCACCCTGAGCACTGAGCACCAATCACGCTGAGTACTGAGCACTGAGCACCCTGAGCACTGAGCACCCAGCACCCTGAGTACTGAGCACCGAGCACCCTGAGTACTGAGCACCCAGCACTCTGAGCACTGAGCACCCAGCACCCCGAGCTCTGAGCACCCAGCACCCCGAGCACTGAGCACCCAGCACCCCGAGCACTGAGCACCCAGCACCCCGAGCACTGAGCCTGAGCACCCTGAGTACTGAGCACCGAGCACCCTGAGTACTGAGCACCGAGCACCCTGAGTACTGAGCACCCAGCACCCCGAGCACTGAGCACCGAGCACCCTGAGTACTGAGCACCAAGCACCCTGAGCACTGAGCACCCAGCACAACGATTACTGAGCACCCAGCACCCTGATTACTGAGCACCCAGCACCCCGAGCACTGAGCACCGAGCACCCCGAGCACTGAGCACCCAGCACCCTGAGTACTGAGCACTGAGCACCCAGCACCCCGAGCACTGAGCACCCAGCACCCTGTGTACTAAGCACCCAGCACCCTGAGTACTGAGCACCCAGCACCCTGAGTACTGAGCACCCAGCACCCTGAGTACTGAGCACCCAGCACCCTGAGTACTGAGCACTGAGCACCCAGCACCCCGAGCACTGAGCACCCAGCACCCAGAGCACTGAGCACTGAGCCCCCTGAGTACAGAGCACGGAGCACCCTGAGCACTAAGCACCCAGCACGCTGAGTACTGAGCACTGAGCACCCTGAGCACTGAGCACCCAGCACCCTGAGTACTGAGCACCGAGCACCCTGAGTACTGAGCACCCAGCACTCTGAGCACTGAGCACCCAGCACCCCGAGCACTGAGCACCCAGCACTCTGAGCACTGAGCACCCAGCACCCCGAGCACTGAGCACCCAGCACCCTGAGCACTGAGCACCCAGCACCCCGAGCACTGAGCACCCAGCACCCCGAGCACTGAGCACCCAGCACCCCGAGCACTGAGCACCCAGCACCCCGAGCACTGAGCACCCAGCACCCTGGGTACTGAGCACCGAGCACGGCGATCACTGAGCACCCAGCACCCTGAGCACTTAGCACCCAGCAACCCGAGCACTGAGCACCCAGCACCCTGAGCACTGAGCACCCAGCACCCCGAGTACTGAGCACCGAGCACCCCGAGAATTGATCACCCAGCACCCCGAGCACTGAGCACTGAGCACCCTGAGCACTGAGCACCCAGCAACCTGAGGACTGAGCACCCAGCACCCCGTGCACTGAGCACCCAGCACCCTGAGCACTGAGCACCCTGAGTACTGAGCACCCAGCACCCTGAGCACTGAGCACCGAGCACCCTGAGCACTGAGCACCCAGCACCCTGAGCACTGAGCACCCAGCACCCCGAGCAGTGAGCACCCAGCACCCTGAGCACTGAGCACTGAGCACCCTGAGTACTGAGCACACAGCACCCTGAGTACTGAGCACCCAGCACCCTGAGTACTGAGCACCCAGCACCCTGAGCAATGAGCACCCTGAGTACTGAGCACCCAGCACCCTGAGCACTGAGCACCGAGCACCCCGAGTTCTGAGCACCCAGCACCCGGAGTACTGAGCACCCAGCACCCTGAGTACTAAGCACCAAGCACCCTGAGTACTGAGCACCCCGAGCACTGAGCACCCAGCACCCTGAGCACTGAGGACCCAGCACCCTGAGTACTGAGCACCCAGCACCCTGAGCACTGAGCACCAAGCACCCTGAGTACTGAGCACCCAGCACCCTGAGCACTGAGCACCCAGCACCCTGAGTACTGAGTATCCAGCACCCCGAGCACTGAGCACCCAGCACCCTGAGTACTGAGCACTGAGCACCCATCACCCCGAGCACTGAGAACCCAGCACCCTGTTTACTGAGCACTGAGTACCCAGCACGCCGAGCACTGAGCACCCAGCACCCTGAGCACTGAGCACCCTGAGTACTGAGCACCCAGCACCCTGAGCACTGAGCACCCAGCACCCCGAGCACTGAGCACCCAGCCCCCAGAGCACTGAGCACTGAGCACCCTGAGTACTGAGCACGGATCACCCTGAGCACTGCGCACCCAGCATGCTGAGTACTGAGCACTGAGCACCCTGAGCACTGAGCACCCAGCACCCTGAGTACTGAGCACCGAGCACCCTGAGTACTGAGCACCCAGCACTCTGAGCACTGAGCACCCAGCACCCCGAGCACTGAGCACCCAGCAGCCCGAGCACTGAGCACCCAGCACCCCGAGCACTGAGCACCCAGCACCCCGAGCACTGAGCTTGAGCACCCTGAGTACTGAGCACTGAGCACCCTGAGTACTGAGCACGGAGCACCCTGAGTACTGAGCACCCAGCACCCCGAGCACTGAGCACCGAGCACCCTGAGAACTGAGCACCCAGCACCCTGAGCACTGAGCACCCAGCACAACGAGTACTGAGCACTGAGCACCCAGCACCCCGAGTACTGAGCACCCAGCACCCTGAGCACTGAGCACCCAGCACCCGAGTACTGAGCACCCAGCACCCTGAGTACTGAGCACCCAGCTCCCTGAGTACTGAGCACCCAGCACCCCGAGTACTGAGCACCCAGCACCCTGAGTACTGAGCACCCAGCACCCTGAGCACTGAGCACCCAGCACCCTGAGCACTGAGGACCCAGCACCCTGAGCACTGAGCACCCAGCACCCTGAGTACTGAGCACCGAGCACCCTGAGTACTGAGCACCCAGCACCCTGAGTACTGAGCACCCAGCACACTGAGTACTGAGCACCCAGCACCCTGAGCACTGATCACCCAGCACCCTGAGTACTGAGCACCGAGTACCCTGAGTACTGAGCACCCAGCACCCCGAGCACTGAACACCCAGCACCCTGACTACAGAGCACTGAGCACCCAGCACCCCGAGCACTGAGCACCCAGCACCCTGTGTACTGAGCACTGAGTACCCAGTACCCCGAGCACTGAGACCCAGCTCCCGGAGCACTGAGCACCCAGCACCCCGAATACTGAGCACCCAGCACCCCGAGCACTGAGCACCCAGCACCCTGAGCACTGAGCACCCAGCACCCTGAGTACTGAGCACCCAGCACCCCGAGTACTGAGCACCCAGAACCCCGAGCACTGTGCACCCAGCACCCTAAGCACTGAGCACCGAGCACCCTGAGTACTGAGCACCCAGCACCCTGAGTACTGAGCACCCAGCACCCTGAGCACTGAGCACCCAGCACCCTGAGCACTGAGCACCCAGCACCCTGCGTACTGAGCACCCAGCACCCTGAGTACTGAACACCCAGCACCCCGAGCACTGAGCACCCAGCACCCTGAGCACTGAGCACCGAGCACCCAGAGTACTGAGCACCCAGCACCCTGAGTACTGAGCACCCAGCACCCTGAGCACTGAGCACCCAGCACCCTGAGCACTGAGCACCCAGCACCCTGAGTACTGAGCACCCAGCACACTGAGTACTGAACAACCAGCACCCTGAGCACTGAGCACTGAGCACCCAGCACCCTGAGCACTGAGCACTGAGCACCCAGCACCCTGAGCACTGAGCACCCAGCACCCCGAGCACTGAGCACCCATCACCCTGAGCATCCAGCACCCTGAGCAATGAGCACCATGAGCACTGAGCACTGAGCACCCAGCACCCTGAGTACTGAGCACCCAACACTCTGATCACTGAGCACCCAGCACGCTGAGTACTGAGCACTGAGCACCCAGCACTCTGAGTACTGAGCACCCAGCACCCCGAGCACTGAGCACCCAGCACCCTGAGCACTGAGCACCCAGCACTCTGAGTACTGAGCACCCAACACTCTGATCACTGAGCACCCAGCACCCCGAGCACTGAGAACCCAGCACCCTGTTTACTGAGCACTGAGTACCCAGCACGCCGAGCACTGAGCACCCAGCACCCTGAGCACTGAGCACCCTGAGTACTGAGCACCCAGCACCCTGAGCACTGAGCACACAGCACCCCGAGCACTGAGCCCCCAGCCCCCAGAGCACTGAGCACTGAGCACCCTGAGTACTGAGCACGGAGCACCCTGAGCACTGAGCACCAATCACGCTGAGTACTGAGCACTGAGCACCCTGAGCACTGAGCACCCAGCACCCTGAGTACTGAGCACCGAGCACCCTGAGTACTGAGCACCCAGCACTCTGAGCACTGAGCACCCAGCACCCCGAGCACTGAGCACCCAGCACCCCGAGCACTGAGCACCCAGCACCCCGAGCACTGAGCACCCAGCTCCCCGAGCACTGAGCCTGAGCACCCTGAGTACTGAGCACCGAGCACCCTGAGTACTGAGCACCGAGCACCCTGAGTACTGAGCACCCAGCATCCCGAGCACTGAGCACCGAGCACCCTGAGTACTGAGCACCCAGCACCCTGAGCACTGAGCACCCAGCACAACGAGTACTGAGCACCCAGCACCCTGATTACTGAGCACCCAGCACCCCGAGCACTGAGCACCGAGCACCCCGAGCACTGAGCACCCAGCACCCTGAGTACTGAGCACTGAGCACCCAGCACCCCGAGCACTGAGCACCCAGCACCCTGTGTACTAAGCACCCAGCACCCTGAGTACTGAGCACCCAGCACCCTGAGTACTGAGCACCCAGCACCCTGAGTACTGAGCACCCAGCACCCTGAGTACTGAGCACTGAGCACCCAGCACCCCGAGCACTGAGCACCCAGCACCCAGAGCACTGAGCACTGAGCCACCTGAGTACTGAGCACGGAGCACCCTGAGCACTGAGCACCCAGCACCCTGAGTACTGAGCACTGAGCACCCTGAGAACTGAGCACCCAGCACCCTGAGTACTGAGCACCGAGCACCCTGAGTACTGAGCACCCAGCACTCTGAGCACTGAGCACCCAGCACCCCGAGCACTGAGCACCCAGCACCCCGAGCACTGAGCACCAAGCACCCCGAGCACTGAGCACCCAGCACCCCGAGCACTGAGCACCCAGCACCCTGGGTACTGAGCACCGAGCACGGCGATCACTGAGCACACAGCACCCTGAGCACTTAGCACCCAGCACCCCGAGCACTGAGCACCCAGCACCCTGAGCACTGAGCACCCAGCACCCCGAGTACTGAGCACCGAGCACCCCGAGAACTGAGCACCCAGCACCCCGAGCACTGAGCACTGAGCACCCTGAGCACTGAGCACCCAGCAACCTGAGGACTGAGCACCCAGCACCCCGGGCACTGAGCACACAGCACCCTGAGCACTGAGCACCCTGAGTACTGAGCACCCAGCACCCTGAGCACTGAGCACCGAGCACCCTGAGCACTGAGCACCCAGCACCCTGAGCACTGAGCACCCAGCACCCCGAGCAGTGAGCTCCCAGCACCCTGAGCACTGAGCACTGAGCACCCTGAGTACTGAGCACACAGCACCCTGAGTACTGAGCACCCAGCACCCTGAGTACTGAGCACCCAGCACCCTGAGCAATGAGCACCCTGAGTACTGAGCACCCAGCACCCTGAGCACTGAGCACCGAGCACCCCGAGTTCTGAGCACCCAGCACCCGGAGTACTGAGCACCCAGCACCCTGAGTACTAAGCACCAAGCACCCTGAGTACTGAGCACCCCGAGCACTGAGCACCCAGCACCCTGAGCACTGAGGACCCAGCACCCTGAGTACTGAGCACCCAGCACCCTGAGCACTGAGCACCCAGCACCCTGAGTACTGAGCACCCAGCACCCTGAGCACTGAGCACCCAGCACCCTGAGTACTGAGTATCCAGCACCCCGAGCACTGAGCACCCAGCACCCTGAGTACTGAGCACTGAGCACCCATCACCCCGAGCACTGAGAACCCAGCACCCTGTTTACTGAGCACTGAGTACCCAGCACGCCGAGCACTGAGCACCCAGCACCCTGAGCACTGAGCACCCTGAGTACTGAGCACCCAGCACCCTGAGCACTGAGCACCCAGCACCCCGAGCACTGAGCACCCAGCCCCCAGAGCACTGAGCACTGAGCACCCTGAGTACTGAGCACGGAGCACCCTGAGCACTGCGCACCCAGCATGCTGAGTACTGAGCACTGAGCACCCTGAGCACTGAGCACCCAGCACCCTGAGTACTGAGCACCGAGCACCCTGAGTACTGAGCACCCAGCACTCTGAGCACTGAGCACCCAGCACCCCGAGCACTGAGCACCCAGCAGCCCGAGCACTGAGCACCCAGCACCCCGAGCACTGAGCACCCAGCACCCCGAGCACTGAGCTTGAGCACCCTGAGTACTGAGCACTGAGCACCCTGAGTACTGAGCACGGAGCACCCTGAGTACTGAGCACCCAGCACCCCGAGCACTGAGCACCGAGCACCCTGAGAACTGAGCACCCAGCACCCTGAGCACTGAGCACCCAGCACAACGAGTACTGAGCACTGAGCACCCAGCACCCCGAGTACTGAGCACCCAGCACCCTGAGCACTGAGCACCCAGCACCCGAGTACTGAGCACCCAGCACCCTGAGTACTGAGCACCCAGCTCCCTGAGTACTGAGCACCCAGCACCCCGAGTACTGAGCACCCAGCACCCTGAGTACTGAGCACCCAGCACCCTGAGCACTGAGCACCCAGCACCCTGAGCACTGAGGACCCAGCACCCTGAGCACTGAGCACCCAGCACCCTGAGTACTGAGCACCGAGCACCCTGAGTACTGAGCACCCAGCACCCTGAGTACTGAGCACCCAGCACACTGAGTACTGAGCACCCAGCACACTGAGTACTGAACAACCAGCACCCTGAGCACTGAGCACTGAGCACCCAGCACCCTGAGCACTGAGCACTGAGCACCCAGCACCCTGAGCACTGAGCACCCAGCACCCCGAGCACTGAGCACCCATCACCCTGAGCATCCAGCACCCTGAGCAATGAGCACCATGAGCACTGAGCACTGAGCACCCAGCACCCTGAGTACTGAGCACCCAACACTCTGATCACTGAGCACCCAGCACGCTGAGTACTGAGCACTGAGCACCCAGCACTCTGAGTACTGAGCACCCAGCACCCCGAGCACTGAGCACCCAGCACCCTGAGCACTGAGCACCCAGCACTCTGAGTACTGAGCACCCAACACTCTGATCACTGAGCACCCAGCACCCCGAGCACTGAGAACCCAGCACCCTGTTTACTGAGCACTGAGTACCCAGCACGCCGAGCACTGAGCACCCAGCACCCTGAGCACTGAGCACCCTGAGTACTGAGCACCCAGCACCCTGAGCACTGAGCACACAGCACCCCGAGCACTGAGCCCCCAGCCCCCAGAGCACTGAGCACTGAGCACCCTGAGTACTGAGCACGGAGCACCCTGAGCACTGAGCACCAATCACGCTGAGTACTGAGCACTGAGCACCCTGAGCACTGAGCACCCAGCACCCTGAGTACTGAGCACCGAGCACCCTGAGTACTGAGCACCCAGCACTCTGAGCACTGAGCACCCAGCACCCCGAGCACTGAGCACCCAGCACCCCGAGCACTGAGCACCCAGCACCCCGAGCACTGAGCACCCAGCTCCCCGAGCACTGAGCCTGAGCACCCTGAGTACTGAGCACCGAGCACCCTGAGTACTGAGCACCGAGCACCCTGAGTACTGAGCACCCAGCACCCCGAGCACTGAGCACCGAGCACCCTGAGTACTGAGCACCCAGCACCCTGAGCACTGAGCACCCAGCACAACGAGTACTGAGCACCCAGCACCCTGATTACTGAGCACCCAGCACCCCGAGCACTGAGCACCGAGCACCCCGAGCACTGAGCACCCAGCACCCTGAGTACTGAGCACTGAGCACCCAGCACCCCGAGCACTGAGCACCCAGCACCCTGTGTACTAAGCACCCAGCACCCTGAGTACTGAGCACCCAGCACCCTGAGTACTGAGCACCCAGCACCCTGAGTACTGAGCACCCAGCACCCTGAGTACTGAGCACTGAGCACCCAGCACCCCGAGCACTGAGCACCCAGCACCCAGAGCACTGAGCACTGAGCCCCCTGAGTACTGAGCACGGAGCACCCTGAGCACTGAGCACCCAGCACCCTGAGTACTGAGCATTGAGCACCCTGAGCACTGAGCACCCAGCACCCTGAGTACTGAGCACCGAGCACCCTGAGTACTGAGCACCCAGCACTCTGAGCACTGAGCACCCAGCACCCCGAGCACTGAGCACCCAGCACCCCGAGCACTGAGCACCAAGCACCCCGAGCACTGAGCACCCAGCACCCCGAGCACTGAGCACCCAGCACCCTGGGTACTGAGCACCGAGCACGGCGATCACTGAGCACCCAGCACCCTGAGCACTTAGCACCCAGCACCCCGAGCACTGAGCACCCAGCACCCTGAGCACTGAGCACCCAGCACCCCGAGTACTGAGCACCGAGCACCCCGAGAACTGAGCACCCAGCACCCCGAGCACTGAGCACTGAGCACCCTGAGCACTGAGCACCCAGCAACCTGAGGACTGAGCACCCAGCACCCCGGGCACTGAGCACACAGCACCCTGAGCACTGAGCACCCTGAGTACTGAGCACCCAACACCCTGAGCACTGAGCACCGAGCACCCTGAGCACTGAGCACCCAGCACCCTGAGCACTGAGCACCCAGCACCCCGAGCAGTGAGCTCCCAGCACCCTGAGCACTGAGCACTGAGCACCCTGAGTACTGAGCACACAGCACCCTGAGTACTGAGCACCCAGCACCCTGAGTACTGAGCACCCAGCACCCTGAGCAATGAGCACCCTGAGTACTGAGCACACAGCACCCTGAGCACTGAGCACCGAGCACCCCGAGTTCTGAGCACCCAGCACCCGGAGTACTGAGCACCCAGCACCCTGAGTACTAAGCACCAAGCACCCTGAGTACTGAGCACCCCGAGCACTGAGCACCCAGCACCCTGAGCACTGAGGACCCAGCACCCTGAGTACTGAGCACCCAGCACCCTGAGCACTGAGCACCCAGCACCCTGAGTACTGAGCACCCAGCACCCTGAGCACTGAGCACCCAGCACCCTGAGTACTGAGTATCCAGCACCCCGAGCACTGAGCACCCAGCACCCTGAGTACTGAGCACTGAGCACCCATCACCCCGAGCACTGAGAACCCAGCACCCTGTTTACTGAGCACTGAGTACCCAGCACGCCGAGCACTGAGCACCCAGCACCCTGAGCACTGAGCACCCTGAGTACTGAGCACCCAGCACCCTGAGCACTGAGCACCCAGCACCCCGAGCACTGAGCACCCAGCCCCCAGAGCACTGAGCACTGAGCACCCTGAGTACTGAGCACGGAGCACCCTGAGCACTGCGCACCCAGCATGCTGAGTACTGAGCACTGAGCACCCTGAGCACTGAGCACCCAGCACCCTGAGTACTGAGCACCGAGCACCCTGAGTACTGAGCACCCAGCACTCTGAGCACTGAGCACCCAGCACCCCGAGCACTGAGCACCCAGCAGCCCGAGCACTGAGCACCCAGCACCCCGAGCACTGAGCACCCAGCACCCCGAGCACTGAGCTTGAGCACCCTGAGTACTGAGCACTGAGCACCCTGAGTACTGAGCACGGAGCACCCTGAGTACTGAGCACCCAGCACCCCGAGCACTGAGCACCGAGCACCCTGAGAACTGAGCACCCAGCACCCTGAGCACTGAGCACCCAGCACAACGAGTACTGAGCACTGAGCACCCAGCACCCCGAGTACTGAGCACCCAGCACCCTGAGCACTGAGCACCCAGCACCCGAGTACTGAGCACCCAGCACCCTGAGTACTGAGCACCCAGCTCCCTGAGTACTGAGCACCCAGCACCCCGAGTACTGAGCACCCAGCACCCTGAGTACTGAGCACCCAGCACCCTGAGCACTGAGCACCCAGCACCCTGAGCACTGAGGACCCAGCACCCTGAGCACTGAGCACCCAGCACCCTGAGTACTGAGCACCGAGCACCCTGAGTACTGAGCACCCAGCACCCTGAGTACTGAGCACCCAGCACACTGAGTACTGAGCACCCAGCACCCTGAGCACTGATCACCCAGCACCCTGAGTACTGAGCACCGAGTACCCTGAGTACTGAGCACCCAGCACCCCGAGCACTGAACACCCAGCACCCTGACTACAGAGCACTGAGCACCCAGCACCCCGAGCACTGAGCACCCAGCACCCTGTGTACTGAGCACTGAGTACCCAGTACCCCGAGCACTGAGACCCAGCTCCCGGAGCACTGAGCACCCAGCACCCCGAATACTGAGCACCCAGCACCCCGAGCACTGAGCACCCAGCACCCTGAGCACTGAGCACACAGCACCCTGAGTACTGAGCACCCAGCACCCCGAGTACTGAGCACCCAGAACCCCAAGCACTGTGCACCCAGCACCCTAAGCACTGAGCACCGAGCACCCTGAGTACTGAGCACCCAGCACCCTGAGTACTGAGCACCCAGCACCCTGAGCACTGAGCACCCAGCACCCTGAGCACTGAGCACCCAGCACCCTGCGTACTGAACACCCAGCACCCTGAGCACTGAGCACCCAGCACCCTGAGCACTGAGCACTGAGCACCCAGCACCCTGAGCACTGAGCACCCAGCACCCCGAGCACTGAGCACCCATCACCCTGAGCATCCAGCACCCTGAGCAATGAGCACCATGAGCACTGAGCACCCAGCACCCTGAGTACTGAGCACCCAACACTCTGATCACTGAGCACCCAGCACGCTGAGTACTGAGCACTGAGCACCCAGCACTCTGAGTACTGAGCACCCAGCACCCCGAGCACTGAGCACCCAGCACCCTGAGCACTGAGCACCCAGCACCCTGAGCACTGAGCACCCAGCACCCTGAGTACTGAGCACCCAGCACCCCAAGCACTGAGCACCCAGCACCCTGAGTACTGAGCACCGAGCACCCTGAGCACTGAGCACCAAGCACCCCAAGCACTGAGCACCCAGCACCCTGAGTACTGAGCACCGAGCACCCCGAGCACTGAGCACCCAGCACCCTGAGTACTGAGCACCGAGCACCCCGAGCACTGAGCACCCAGCACCCTGAGTACTGAGCACCCAGCACCCGAGCACTTAGCACCCAGCACCCTGAGTACTGAGCACCCAGCACCCTGAGTACTGAGCACCCAGCACCCTGATGACTGAGCACCGAGCACCCTGAGCACTGAGCAAACAGCACCCTGAGTACTGAGCACCGAGCACCCTGAGCACTGAGCACCCAGCACCCTTTGTACTGAGCACTGAGCACCCCGAGCACTGAGCACTGAGCACCCTGAGTACTGAGCACCCAGCACCCCGAGCACTGAGCACACAGCACCCTGAGTACTGAGCACCCAGCACCCCGAGCACTGAGCACCGAGCACCCTGAGTACTGAGCACCCAGCACCCTGAGTACTGAGCACCCAGCACCTTGAGTACTGAGCACCCAGCACCCTGAGTACTGAGCACCCAGCGTACTGAGCACCGAGCACCCCAAGCACTGAGCACCCAGCACCCTGAGTACTGAGCACCCAGCACCCTGAGAACTGAGCACCTAGCACCCTGAGTACTGAGCACCGAGCACCCTGAGTACTGAGCACCCAGCACCCTGAGTACTGAGCACCCAGCACCCTGAGTACTGAGCACCCAGCATACTGAGCACCGAGCACCCAGCACCCTGAGTACTGAGCACCCAGCACCCTGAGCACTGAGCACCCAGCACCCTGAGTACTGAGCACTGAGCACCCCGAGTACTGAGCACCGAGCTCCCCGAGCACTGAGCACCCAGCACCCCGAGCACCGAGCACCCTGAGTACTGAGCACCCAGCACCCTGAGCACTGAGCACCCAGGACCCTGAGCACTGAGCACCCAGCACCCTGAGCACTGAGCACCCAGCACCCTGAGTACTGAGCACCGAGCACCCCGAGCACTGAGCACCCAGCACCCTGAGCACTGAGCACCCTTAGTACTGAGCACTGAGCACCCTGAGTACTGAGCACTGAGCACCCTGAGTACTGAGCACCCAGCACCCTGAGTACGGAGCACCCAGCACCCTGAGCAATGATCACCCTGAGTACTGAGCACCCAGCACCTTGCCAACTGAGCACCGAGCACCCCGAGCACTGAGCACCCAGCACCCGGAGTACTGAGCACCCAGCACCCTGAGTACTAAGCACCGAGCACCCTGAGTACTGAGCACCCAGCACCCTGAGCACTGAGCACACAGCACCCTGAGTACTGAGCACCGAGCACCCCGAGAACTGAGCACCCAGCACCCCGAGCACTGAGCACCCAGCACCCCGAGCACTGAGCACCCAGCACCCTGAGTACTGAGCACCCAGCACTCTGAGTAATGAGCACCCAGCACTCCGAGCACTGAGCACCCAGCACCCTGAGCACTGAGCACCCAGCACCCTGAGCACTGAGCACCCAGCACCCCAAGCACTGAGCACCCAGCACACTGAGTACTGAGCACTGAGCACCCAGCACCCCGAGCACTGAGCACCCAGCACCCTGAGCACTGAGCCCCCAGCACCCGAGTACTGAGCACCCAGCACCCTGAGTACTGAGCACCCAGCTCCCTGAGTACAGAGCACCCAGCACCCCGAGTAATGAGCACCCAGCACCCTGATTACTGAGCACCCAGCACCCTGAGCACTGAGCACCCAGCACCCCGAGCACTGAGGACCCAGCACCCTGAATACTGAGCACCCAGCACCCCGAGCACTGAGCACCCAGCACCCCGAGCACTGTGCACCCAGCACCCCGAGAATGAGCACACAGCACCCTGAGTACTGAGCACCGAGCACCCTGAGCACTGAGCACCCAGCACCCTGAGTACTGAGCACCCAGCACCCTGAGTACTGAGCACCCAGCACCCTGATGACTGAGCACCGAGCACCCTGAGCACTGAGCAAACAGCACCCTGAGTACTGAGCACCGAGCACCCTGAGCACTGAGCACCCAGCACCCTTTGTACTGAGCACCGAGAACCCCGAGCACTGAGCACTGAGCACCCTGAGTACTGAGCACCCAGCACCCTGAGTACTGAGCACCCAGCACCCTGAGTACTGAGCACCCAGCACCCCGAGCACTGAGCACCGAGCACCCTGAGTACTGAGCACCCAGCACCCTGAGTACTGAGCACCCAGCACCCTGAGTACTGAGCACCCAGCACCCTGAGTACTGAGCACCCAGCGTACTGAGCACCGAGCACCCCGAGCACTGAGCACCCAGCACAATGAGTACTGAGCACCCAGCACCCTGAGCACTGAGCACCTAGCACCCTGAGTACTGAGCACCGAGCACCCTGAGTACTGAGCACCCAGCACCCTGAGTAATGAGCACCCAGCACCCTGAGTACTGAGCACCCAGCATACTGAGCTCCGAGCACCCAGCACCCTGATTACTGAGCACCCAGCACCCTGAGCACTGAGAACCCAGCACCCTGAGTACTGAGCACTGAGCACCCCGAGTACTGAGCACCGAGCTCCCCGAGCACTGAGCACCCAGCACCCCGAGCACCGAGCACCCTGAGTACTGAGCACCCAGCACCCTGAGCACTGAGCACCCAGGACCCTGAGCACTGAGCACCCAGCACCCTGAGCACTGAGCACCCAGCACCCTGTGTACTGAGCACCCAGCACCCTGAGTACTGAGCACTGAGCACCCCGAGTACTGAGCACCGAGCTCCCCGAGCACTGAGCACCCAGCACCCCGAGCACTGAGCACCCAGCACCCCGAGCACTGAGCACCCAGCACCCCGAGCACTGAGCACCCAGCACCCTGAGTACTGAGCACCCAGCACTCTGAGTAAAGAGCACCCAGCACTCCGAGAACTGAGCACCCAGCACCCTGAGCACTGAGCACCCAGCACCCTGAGCACTGAGCACCCAGCACCCCAAGCACTGAGCACCCAGCACACTGAGTACTGAGCACTGAGCACCCAGCACCCCGAGCACTGAGCACCCAGCACCCTGAGTACTGAGCACTGAGCACCCAGCACCCTGAGCACTGAGCACCCAGCACCCTGAGCACTGAGCACCCAGCACCCGAGTACTGAGCACCCAGCACCCTGAGCACTGAGCACTGAGCACCCTGAGTACTGAGCACGGAGCACCCTGAGCACTGCGCACCCAGCATGCTGAGTACTGAGCACTGAGCACCCTGAGCACTGAGCACCCAGCACCCTGAGTACTGAGCACCGAGCACCCTGAGTACTGAGCACCCAGCACTCTGAGCACTGAGCACCCAGCACCCCGAGCACTGAGCACCCAGCAGCCCGAGCACTGAGCACCCAGCACCCCGAGCACTGAGCACCCAGCACCCCGAGCACTGAGCTTGAGCACCCTGAGTACTGAGCACTGAGCACCCTGAGTACTGGGCACGGAGCACCCTGAGTACTGAGCACCCAGCACCCCGAGCACTGAGCACCGAGCACCCTGAGAACTGAGCACCCAGCACCCTGAGCACTGAGCACCCAGCACAACGAGTACTGAGCACTGAGCACCCAGCACCCCGAGTACTGAGCACCCAGCACCCTGAGCACTGAGCACCCAGCACCCGAGTACTGAGCACCCAGCACCCTGAGTACTGAGCACCCAGCTCCCTGAGTACTGAGCACCCAGCACCCCGAGTACTGAGCACCCAGCACCCTGAGTACTGAGCACCCAGCACCCTGAGCACTGAGCACCCAGCACCCTGAGCACTGAGGACCCAGCACCCTGAGCACTGAGCACCCAGCACCCTGAGTACTGAGCACCGAGCACCCTGAGTACTGAGCACCCAGCACCCTGAGTACTGAGCACCCAGCACACTGAGTACTGAGCACCCAGCACCCTGAGCACTGATCACCCAGCACCCTGAGTACTGAGCACCGAGTACCCTGAGTACTGAGCACCCAGCACCCCGAGCACTGAACACCCAGCACCCTGACTACAGAGCACTGAGCACCCAGCACCCCGAGCACTGAGCACCCAGCACCCTGTGTACTGAGCACTGAGTACCCAGTACCCCGAGCACTGAGACCCAGCTCCTGGAGCACTGAGCACCCAGCACCCCGAATACTGAGCACCCAGCACCCCGAGCACTGAGCACCCAGCACCCTGAGCACTGAGCACCCAGCACCCTGCGTACTGAACACCCAGCACCCTGAGCACTGAGCACCCAGCACCCTGAGCACTGAGCACTGAGCACCCAGCACCCTGAGCACTGAGCACCCAGCACCCCGAGCACTGAGCACCCATCACCCTGAGCATCCAGCACCCTGAGCAATGAGCACCATGAGCACTGAGCACTGAGCACCCAGCACCCTGAGTACTGAGCACCCAACACTCTGATCACTGAGCACCCAGCACGCTGAGTACTGAGCACTGAGCACCCAGCACTCTGAGTACTGAGCACCCAGCACCCCGAGCACTGAGCACCCAGCACCCTGAGCACTGAGCACCCAGCACCCTGAGCACTGAGCACCCAGCACCCTGAGTACTGAGCCCCCAGCACCCCAAGCACTGAGCACCCAGCACCCTGAGTACTGAGCACCGAGCACCCTGAGCACTGAGCACCAAGCACCCCAAGCACTGAGCACCCAGCACCCTGAGTACTGAGCACCGAGCACCCCGAGCACTGAGCACCCAGCACCCTGAGTACTGAGCACCGAGCACCCCGAGCACTGAGCACCCAGCACCCTGAGTACTGAGCACCCAGCACCCCGAGCACTTAGCACCCAGCACCCTGAGTACTGAGCACCCAGCACCCTGAGTACTGAGCACCCAGCACCCTGATGACTGAGCACCGAGCACCCTGAGCACTGAGCAAACAGCACCCTGAGTACTGAGCACCGAGCACCCTGAGCACTGAGCACCCAGCACCCTTTGTACTGAGCACCGAGCACCCCGAGCACTGAGCACTGAGCACCCTGAGTACTGAGCACCCAGCACCCCGAGCACTGAGCACACAGCACCCTGAGTACTGAGCACCCAGCACCCCGAGCACTGAGCACCGAGCACCCTGAGTACTGAGCACCCAGCACCCTGAGTACTGAGCACCCAGCACCTTGAGTACTGAGCACCCAGCACCCTGAGTACTGAGCACCCAGCGTACTGAGCACCGAGCACCCCAAGCACTGAGCACCCATCACCCTGAGTACTGAGCACCCAGCACCCTGAGAACTGAGCACCTAGCACCCTGAGTACTGAGCACCGAGCACCCTGAGTACTGAGCACCCAGCACCCTGAGTACTGAGCACCCAGCACCCTGAGTACTGAGCACCCAGCATACTGAGCACCGAGCACCCAGCACCCTGAGTACTGAGCACCCAGCACCCTGAGCACTGAGCACCCAGCACCCTGAGTACTGAGCACTGAGCACCCCGAGTACTGAGCACCGAGCTCCCCGAGCACTGAGCACCCAGCACCCCGAGCACCGAGCACCCTGAGTACTGAGCACCCAGCACCCTGAGCACTGAGCACCCAGGACCCTGAGCACTGAGCACCCAGCACCCTGAGCACTGAGCACCCAGCACCCTGAGTACTGAGCACCGAGCACCCCGAGCACTGAGCACCCAGCACCCTGAGCACTGAGCACCCTTAGTACTGAGCACTGAGCACCCTGAGTACTGAGCACTGAGCACCCTGAGTACTGAGCACCCAGCACCCTGAGTACGGAGCACCCAGCACCCTGAGCAATGATCACCCTGAGTACTGAGCACCCAGCACCTTGACAACTGAGCACCGAGCACCCCGAGCACTGAGCACCCAGCACCCGGAGTACTGAGCACCCAGCACCCTGAGTACTAAGCACCGAGCACCCTGAGTACTGAGCACCCAGCACCCTGAGCACTGACCACACAGCACCCTGAGTACTGAGCACCGAGCACCCCGAGAACTGAGCACCCAGCACCCCGAGCACTGAGCACCCAGCACCCCGAGCACTGAGCACCCAGCACCCTGAGTACTGAGCACCCAGCACTCTGAGTAATGAGCACCCAGCACTCCGAGCACTGAGCACCCAGCACCCTGAGCACTGAGCACCCAGCACCCTGAGCACTGAGCACCCAGCACCCCAAGCACTGAGCACCCAGCACACTGAGTACTGAGCACTGAGCACCCAGCACCCCGAGCACTGAGCACCCAGCACCCTGAGCACTGAGCCCCCAGCACCCGAGTACTGAGCACCCAGCACCCTGAGTACTGAGCACCCAGCTCCCTGAGTACAGAGCACCCAGCACCCCGAGTAATGAGCACCCAGCACCCTGATTACTGAGCACCCAGCACCCTGAGCACTGAGCACCCAGCACCCCGAGCACTGAGGACCCAGCACCCTGAATACTGAGCACCCAGCACCCCGAGCACTGAGCACCCAGCACCCCGAGCACTGTGCACCCAGCACCCCGAGAATGAGCACACAGCACCCTGAGTACTGAGCACCGAGCACCCTGAGCACTGAGCACCCAGCACCCTGAGTACTGAGCACCCAGCACCCCGAGCACTGAGCACCGAGCACCCTGAGTACTGAGCACCCAGCACCCTGAGTACTGAGCACCCAGCACCCTGAGTACTGAGCACCCAGCACCCTGAGTACTGAGCACCCAGCACCCTGAGTACTGAGCACCCAGCACCCTGAGTACTGAGCACCCAGCACCCTGAGTACTGAGCACCCAGCGTACTGAGCACCGAGCACCCCGAGCACTGAGCACCCAGCACCCTGAGTACTGAGCACCCAGCACCCTGAGCACTGAGCACCTAGCACCCTGAGTACTGAGCACCGAGCACCCTGAGTACTGAGCACCCAGCACCCTGAGTAATGAGCACCCAGCACCCTGAGTACTGAGCACCCAGCATACTGAGCTCCGAGCACCCAGCACCCTGAGTACTGAGCACCCAGCACCCTGAGCACTGAGAACCCAGCACCCTGAGTACTGAGCACTGAGCACCCCGAGTACTGAGCACCGAGCTCCCCGAGCACTGAGCACCCAGCACCCCGAGCACCGAGCACCCTGAGTACTGAGCACCCAGCACCCTGAGCACTGAGCACCCAGGACCCTGAGCACTGAGCACCCAGCACCCTGAGCACTGAGCACCCAGCACCCTGTGTACTGAGCACCCAGCACCCTGAGTACTGAGCACTGAGCACCCCGAGTACTGAGCACCGAGCTCCCCGAGCACTGAGCACCCAGCACCCCGAGCACCGAGCACCCTGAGTACTGAGCACCCAGCACCCTGAGCACTGAGCACCCAGGACCCTGAGCACTGAGCACCCAGCACCCTGAGCACTGAGCACCCAGCACCCTGAGTACTGAGCACCGAGCACCCCGAGCACTGAGCACCCAGCACCCTGAGCACTGAGCACCCTTAGTACTGAGCACTGAGCACCCTGAGTACTGAGCACTGAGCACCCTGAGTACTGAGCACCCAGCACCCTGAGTACTGAGCACCCAGCACCTTGACAACTGAGCACCGAGCACCCCGAGCACTGAGCACCCAGCACCCGGAGTACTGAGCAGCCAGCACCCTGAGTACTAAGCACCGAGCACCCTGAGTACTGAGCAACCAGCACCCTGAGCACTGAGCACACAGCACCCTGAGTACTGAGCACCGAGCACCCCGAGAACTGAGCACCCAGCACCCCGAGCACTGCGCACCCAGCACCCCGAGCACTGAGCACCCAGCACCCTGAGTACTGAGCACCCAGCACTCTGAGTAAAGAGCACCCAGCACTCCGAGCACTGAGCACCCAGCACCCTGAGCACTGAGCACCCAGCACCCTGAGCACTGAGCACCCAGCACCCCAAGCACTGAGCACCCAGCACACTGAGTACTGAGCACTGAGCACCCAGCACCCCGAGCACTGAGCACCCAGCACCCTGAGTACTGAGCACTGAGCACCCAGCACCCTGAGCACTGAGCACCCAGCACCCTGAGCACTGAGCACCCAGCACCCGAGTACTGAGCACCCAGCACCCTGAGTACTGAGCACCCAGCTCCCTTAGTACTGAGCACCCAGCACCCCGAGTACTGAGCACCCAGCACCCTGAGTACTGAGCACCCAGCACCCTGAGCACTGAGCACCCAGCACATCGAGCACTGAGGACCCAGCACCCTGAGCACTGAGCACCCAGCACCCTGAGTACTGAGCACCGAGCACCCTGAGTACTGAGCACCCAGCACCCTGAGTACTGAGCACCCAGCACACTGAGTACTGAGCACCCAGCACCCTGAGCACTGATCAACCAGCACCCTGAGTACTGAGCACCGAGTACCCTGAGTACTGAGCACCCAGCACCCCGAGCACTGAACACCCAGCACCCTGAGTACAGAGCACTGAGCACCCAGCACCCCGAGTACTGAGCACCCAGCACCCTGTGTACTGAGCACTGAGTACCCAGTATCCCGAGCACTGAGACCCAGCACCAGGAGCACTGAGCACCCAGCACCCCGAGTACTGAGCACATAGCACCCCGAGCACTGAGCACCCAGCACCCTGAGCACTGAGCACCCAGCACCCTGAGTACTGAGCACCCAGCACCCCGAGTACTGAGCACCCAGCACCCCGAGCACTGTGCACCCAGCACCCTAAGCACTGAGCACCGATCACCCTGAGTACTGAGCACCCAGCACCCTGAGCACTGAGCACCCAGCACCCTGAGTACTGAGCACCCAGCACCCTGAGTACTGAACACCCAGCACCCCGAGCACTGAGCACCCAGCAACCTGAGCACTGAGCACCGAGCACCCTGAGTACTGAGCACCCAGCACCCTGAGTACTGAGCACCCAGCACCCTGAGCACTGAGCACCCAGCACCCTGAGCACTGAGCACCCAGCACCCTGAGTACTGAGCACCCAGCACACTGAGTACTGAACACCCAGCACCCTGAGCACTGAGCACTGAGCACCCAGCACCCTGAGCACTGAGCACTGAGCACCCAGCACCCTGAGCACTGAGCACCCAGCACCCCGAGCACTGAGCACCCATCACCCTGAGCATCCAGCACCCTGAGCAATGAGCACCCTGAGCACTGAGCACTGAGCACCCAGCACCCTGTGTACGGAGCACCCAACACTCTGAGCACTGAGCACCCAGCACGCTGAGTACTGAGCACTGAGCACCCAGCACCCTGAGTACTGAGCACCCAGCACCCCGAGCACTGAGCACCCAGCACCCTGAGCACTGAGCACCCAGCACCCTGAGCACTGAGCACCCAGCACCCTGAGTACTGAGCACCCAGCACCCCAAGCACTGAGCACCCTGCACCCTGAGTACTGAGCACCGAGCACCCTGAGCACTGAGCACCAAGCACCCCGAGCACTGAGCACCCAGCACCCTGAGTACTGAGCACCGAGCACCCCGAGCACTGAGCACCCAGCACCCTGAGTACTGAGCACCGAGCACCCCGAGCACTGAGCACCCAGCACCCTGAGTACTGAGCACCCAGCACCCCGAGCACTTAGCACCCAGCACCCTGAGTACTGAGCACCCAGCACCCTGAGCACTGAGCACCCAGCACCCCGAGCACTGCGCACCCAGCATTCTGAGTACTGAGAACCGAGCACCCCGAGCACTGAGCACCCAGCACCCTGAGCACTGAGCACCCTGAGTACTGAGCACCCAGCACCCTGAGTACTGAGCACCCAGCACCCCGAGCACTGAGCATGGAGCACCCCGAGTACTGAGCACCCAGCACCCTGAGCACTGAGCACCGAGCACCCCGAGCACTGAGCACCCAGCACCATGAATACTGAGCACCCAGCACCCCGAGCACTGAGCACCCAGCACCCCGAGAATGAGCACACAGCACCCTGAGTACTGAGCACCGAGCACCCTGAGCACTGAGCACCCAGCACCATGAGTACTGAGCACCCAGCACCCTGAGTACTGAGCACCCAGCACCCTGAGTACTGAGCACCGAGCACCCTGAGCACTGAGCAAACAGCACCCTGAGTACTGAGCACCGAGCACCCTGAGCACTGAGCACCCAGCACCCTTTGTACTGAGTACCGAGCACCCCGAGCACTGAGCACTGAGCACCCTGAGTACTGAGCACCCAGCATCCCGAGCACTGAGCACCCAGCACCCTGAGTACTGAGCACCCAGCACCCTGAGCACTGAGCACCCTGCACCCCGAGCACTGAGCTCCCTGAGTACTGAGCGCCATGCACCCTGAGTACTGAGCACCCAGCACCCTGAGGACTGAGCACTGAGCACCCAGAGAACTGAGCACCCAGCACCCCGAGGACTGAGCACCCAGCACCCTGAGCACTGAGCACTGAGCACCCAGCACCCTGTGCACTGAGCACTGAGCAACCAGCACACTGAGCACTGAGCACCCAGCACCCTGAGCACTGAGCACCCTGAGTACTGAGCACCCAGCACCCTGAGTACTGAGCACCGAGCACCCCGAGCACTGAGCACCCAGCGCCCTGAGCACTGAGCACCCAGCACCCCGAGCACTGAGCACCCAGCACCCTGAGCACTGAGCACCCAGCACCCCTAGTACTGAGCACCGAGCACCCCGAGAACTGAGCACCCAGCACCCCGAGCACTGAGCACTGAGCACCCTGAGCACTGAGCACCCAGCACCCCGAGTACTGAGCACTGAGCACCCTGAGTACTGAGCACCCAGCACCCTGAGCACTGAGCACCCAGCACCTTGAGTACTGGGCACCGACCACCCCGAGCACTGAGCACTCAGCACCCTGAGTACTGAGCACAAAGCTCCCCGAGCACTGAGCACCCTGAGTACTGAGCACCCAGCACCCTGAGTACTGAGCACCCAGCACCCTGAGCACTGAGCACCCAGCACCCTGAGTACTGAGCACCCAGCACCCCGAGCACTGAGCACCCAGCACCCCGAGCACTGAGCACCCAGCACCCTGAGTACTGAGCACCCAGCACCCCGAGATTGAGCACCCAGCACCATGAGTACTGAGCACCGAGCACCCTGAGCACTGAGCACCCAGCACCCTGAGTACTGAGCACCAAGCACCCTGAGTACTGAGCACCCAGCACCCTGAGTACTGAGCACCCAGCAACCTGAGCACACAGCACCCTGAGTACTGAGCACCCAGCACTCCGAGCACTGAGCACCCAGCACCCCGAGCACTGAGCACCCAGCAACCCGAGCACTGAGCACTGAGCACCCTGAGCACTGAGCACCCAGCACCCCGAGTACTGAGCACTGAGCACCCTGAGTACTGAGCACCCAGCACCCTGAGCACTGAGCACCCAGCACCCTGAGTACTGAGCACCGAGCACCCTGAGTACTGAGCACCCAGCACCCTGAGCACTGAGCACCCAGCACCCTGAGTACTGAGCACCCAGCACCCTGAGCACTGAGCACCCAGCACACTGAGTACTGAACACCCAGCACCCTGAGCACTGAGCACTGAGCACCCAGCACCCTGAGCACTGAGCACCCAGCACCCCGAGCACTGAGCACCCATCACCCTGAGCATCCAGCACCCTGAGCAATGAGCACCCTGAGCACTGAGCACTGAGCACCCAGCACCCTGAGCACTGAGCACCCAGCACCCTGAGTACTGAGCACCGAGCACCCCGAGCACTGAGCACCCAGCACCCTGAGCACTGAGCACCCTTAGTACTGAGCACTGAGCACCCTGAGTACTGAGCACTGAGCACCCTGAGTACTGAGCACCCAGCACCCTGAGTACGGAGCACCCAGCACCCTGAGCAATGATCACCCTGAGTACTGAGCACCCAGCACCTTGACAACTGAGCACCGAGCACCCCGAGCACTGAGCACCCAGCACCCGGAGTACTGAGCACCCAGCACCCTGAGTACTAAGCACCGAGCACCCTGAGTACTGAGCACCCAGCACCCTGAGCACTGACCACACAGCACCCTGAGTACTGAGCACCGAGCACCCCGAGAACTGAGCACCCAGCACCCCGAGCACTGAGCACCCAGCACCCCGAGCACTGAGCACCCAGCACCCTGAGTACTGAGCACCCAGCACTCTGAGTAATGAGCACCCAGCACTCCGAGCACTGAGCACCCAGCACCCTGAGCACTGAGCACCCAGCACCCTGAGCACTGAGCACCCAGCACCCCAAGCACTGAGCACCCAGCACACTGAGTACTGAGCACTGAGCACCCAGCATCCCGAGCACTGAGCACCCAGCACCCTGAGCACTGAGCCCCCAGCACCCGAGTACTGAGCACCCAGCACCCTGAGTACTGAGCACCCAGCTCCCTGAGTACAGAGCACCCAGCACCCCGAGTAATGAGCACCCAGCACCCTGATTACTGAGCACCCAGCACCCTGAGCACTGAGCACCCAGCACCCCGAGCACTGAGGACCCAGCACCCTGAATACTGAGCACCCAGCACCCCGAGCACTGAGCAACCAGCACCCCGAGCACTGTGCACCCAGCACCCCGAGAATGAGCACACAGCACCCTGAGTACTGAGCACCGAGCACCCTGAGCACTGAGCACCCAGCACCCTGAGTACTGAGCACCCAGCACCCTGAGTACTGAGCACCCAGCACCCTGATGACTGAGCACCAAGCACCCTGAGCACTGAGCAAACAGCACCCTGAGTACTGAGCACCGAGCACCCTGAGCACTGAGCACCCAGCACCCTTTGTACTGAGCACCGAGAACCCCGAGCACTGAGCACTGAGCACCCTGAGTACTGAGCACCCAGCATCCCGAGCACTGAGCACACAGCACCCTGAGTACTGAGCACCCAGCACCCCGAGCACTGAGCACCGAGCACCCTGAGTACTGAGCACCCAGCACCCTGAGTACTGAGCACCCAGCACCCTGAGTACTGAGCACCCAGCACCCTGAGTACTGAGCACCCAGCGTACTGAGCACCGAGCACCCCGAGCACTGAGCACCCAGCACCCTGAGTACTGAGCACCCAGCACCCTGAGCACTGAGCACCTAGCACCCTGAGTACTGAGCACCGAGCACCCTGAGTACTGAGCACCCAGCACCCTGAGTAATGAGCACCCAGCACCCTGAGTACTGAGCACCCAGCATACTGAGCTCCGAGCACCCAGCACCCTGAGTACTGAGCACCCAGCACCCTGAGCACTGAGAACCCAGCACCCTGAGTACTGAGCACTGAGCACCCCGAGTACTGAGCACCGAGCTCCCCGAGCACTGAGCACCCAGCACCCCGAGCACCGAGCACCCTGAGTACTGAGCACCCAGCACCCTGAGCACTGAGCACCCAGGACCCTGAGCACTGAGCACCCAGCACCCTGAGCACTGAGCACCCAGCACCCTGTGTACTGAGCACCCAGCACCCTGAGTACTGAGCACTGAGCACCCCGAGTACTGAGCACCGAGCTCCCCGAGCACTGAGCACCCAGCACCCCGAGCACCGAGCACCCTGAGTACTGAGCACCCAGCACCCTGAGCACTGAGCACCCAGGACCCTGAGCACTGAGCACCCAGCACCCTGAGCACTGAGCACCCAGCACCCTGAGTACTGAGCACCGAGCACCCCGAGCACTGAGCACCCAGCACCCTGAGCACTGAGCACCCTTAGTACTGAGCACTGAGCACCCTGAGTACTGAGCACTGAGCACCCTGAGTACTGAGCACCCAGCACCCTGAGTACTGAGCACCCAGCACCTTGACAACTGAGCACCGAGCACCCCGAGCACTGAGCACCCAGCACCCGGAGTACTGAGCAGCCAGCACCCTGAGTACTAAGCACCGAGCACCCTGAGTACTGAGCAACCAGCACCCTGAGCACTGAGCACACAGCACCCTGAGTACTGAGCACCGAGCACCCCGAGAACTGAGCACCCAGCACCCCGAGCACTGCGCACCCAGCACCCCGAGCACTGAGCACCCAGCACCCTGAGTACTGAGCACCCAGCACTCTGAGTAAAGAGCACCCAGCACTCCGAGCACTGAGCACCCAGCACCCTGAGCACTGAGCACCCAGCACCCTGAGCACTGAGCACCCAGCACCCCAAGCACTGAGCACCCAGCACACTGAGTACTGAGCACTGAGCACCCAGCACCCCGAGCACTGAGCACCCAGCACCCTGAGTACTGAGCACTGAGCACCCAGCACCCTGAGCACTGAGCACCCAGCACCCTGAGCACTGAGCACCCAGCACCCGAGTACTGAGCACCCAGCACCCTGAGTACTGAGCACCCAGCTCCCTTAGTACTGAGCACCCAGCACCCCGAGTACTGAGCACCCAGCACCCTGAGTACTGAGCACCCAGCACCCTGAGCACTGAGCACCCAGCACATCGAGCACTGAGGACCCAGCACCCTGAGCACTGAGCACCCAGCACCCTGAGTACTGAGCACCGAGCACCCTGAGTACTGAGCACCCAGCACCCTGAGTACTGAGCACCCAGCACACTGAGTACTGAGCACCCAGCACCCTGAGCACTGATCACCCAGCACACTGAGTACTGAGCACCGAGTACCCTGAGTACTGAGCACCCAGCACCCCGAGCACTGAACACCCAGCACCCTGAGTACAGAGCACTGAGCACCCAGCACCCCGAGTACTGAGCACCCAGCACCCTGTGTACTGAGCACTGAGTACCCAGTATCCCGAGCACTGAGACCCAGCACCAGGAGCACTGAGCACCCAGCACCCCGAGTACTGAGCACATAGCACCCCGAGCACTGAGCACCCAGCACCCTGAGCACTGAGCACCCAGCACCCTGAGTACTGAGCACCCAGCACCCCGAGTACTGAGCACCCAGCACCCCGAGCACTGTGCACCCAGCACCCTAAGCACTGAGCACCGATCACCCTGAGTACTGAGCACCCAGCACCCTGAGCACTGAGCACCCAGCACCCTGAGTACTGAGCACCCAGCACCCTGAGTACTGAACACCCAGCACCCCGAGCACTGAGCACCCAGCAACCTGAGCACTGAGCACCGAGCACCCTGAGTACTGAGCACCCAGCACCCTGAGTACTGAGCACCCAGCACCCTGAGCACTGAGCACCCAGCACCCTGAGCACTGAGCACCCAGCACCCTGAGTACTGAGCACCCAGCACACTGAGTACTGAACACCCAGCACCCTGAGCACTGAGCACTGAGCACCCAGCACCCTGAGCACTGAGCACTGAGCACCCAGCACCCTGAGCACTGAGCACCCAGCACCCCGAGCACTGAGCACCCATCACCCTGAGCATCCAGCACCCTGAGCAATGAGCACCCTGAGCACTGAGCACTGAGCACCCAGCACCCTGTGTACGGAGCACCCAACACTCTGAGCACTGAGCACCCAGCACGCTGAGTACTGAGCACTGAGCACCCAGCACCCTGAGTACTGAGCACCCAGCACCCCGAGCACTGAGCACCCAGCACCCTGAGCACTGAGCACCCAGCACCCTGAGCACTGAGCACCCAGCACCCTGAGTACTGAGCACCCAGCACCCCAAGCACTGAGCACCCTGCACCCTGAGTACTGAGCACCGAGCACCCTGAGCACTGAGCACCAAGCACCCCGAGCACTGAGCACCCAGCACCCTGAGTACTGAGCACCGAGCACCCCGAGCACTGAGCACCCAGCACCCTGAGTACTGAGCACCGAGCACCCCGAGCACTGAGCACCCAGCACCCTGAGTACTGAGCACCCAGCACCCCGAGCACTTAGCACCCAGCACCCTGAGTACTGAGCACCCAGCACCCTGAGCACTGAGCACCCAGCACCCCGAGCACTGAGCACCCAGCATTCTGAGTACTGAGAACCGAGCACCCCGAGCACTGAGCACCCAGCACCCTGAGCACTGAGCACCCTGAGTACTGAGCACCCAGCACCCTGAGTACTGAGCACCCAGCACCCCGAGCACTGAGCATGGAGCACCCCGAGTACTGAGCACCCAGCACCCTGAGCACTGAGCACCGAGCACCCCGAGCACTGAGCACCCAGCACCATGAATACTGAGCACCCAGCACCCCGAGCACTGAGCACCCAGCACCCCGAGAATGAGCACACAGCACCCTGAGTACTGAGCACCGAGCACCCTGAGCACTGAGCACCCAGCACCATGAGTACTGAGCACCCAGCACCCTGAGTACTGAGCACCCAGCACCCTGAGTACTGAGCACCGAGCACCCTGAGCACTGAGCAAACAGCACCCTGAGTACTGAGCACCGAGCACCCTGAGCACTGAGCACCCAGCACCCTTTGTACTGAGTACCGAGCACCCCGAGCACTGAGCACTGAGCACCCTGAGTACTGAGCACCCAGCATCCCGAGCACTGAGCACCCAGAACCCTGAGTACTGAGCACCCAGCACCCTGAGCACTGAGCACCCTGCACCCCGAGCACTGAGCTCCCTGAGTACTGAGCGCCATGCACCCTGAGTACTGAGCACCCAGCACCCTGAGGACTGAGCACTGAGCACCCAGAGAACTGAGCACCCAGCACCCCGAGGACTGAGCACCCAGCACCCTGAGCACTGAGCACTGAGCACCCAGCACCCTGTGCACTGAGCACTGAGCAACCAGCACACTGAGCACTGAGCACCCAGCACCCTGAGCACTGAGCACCCTGAGTACTGAGCACCCAGCACCCTGAGTACTGAGCACCGAGCACCCCGAGCACTGAGCACCCAGCGCCCTGAGCACTGAGCACCCAGCACCCCGAGCACTGAGCACCCAGCACCCTGAGCACTGAGCACCCAGCACCCCTAGTACTGAGCACCGAGCACCCCGAGAACTGAGCACCCAGCACCCCGAGCACTGAGCACTGAGCACCCTGAGCACTGAGCACCCAGCACCCCGAGTACTGAGCACTGAGCACCCTGAGTACTGAGCACCCAGCACCCTGAGCACTGAGCACCCAGCACCTTGAGTACTGGGCACCGACCACCCCGAGCACTGAGCACTCAGCACCCTGAGTACTGAGCACAAAGCTCCCCGAGCACTGAGCACCCTGAGTACTGAGCACCCAGCACCCTGAGTACTGAGCACCCAGCACCCTGAGCACTGAGCACCCAGCACCCTGAGTACTGAGCACCCAGCACCCCGAGCACTGAGCACCCAGCACCCCGAGCACTGAGCACCCAGCACCCTGAGTACTGAGCACCCAGCACCCCGAGATTGAGCACCCAGCACCATGAGTACTGAGCACCGAGCACCCTGAGCACTGAGCACCCAGCACCCTGAGTACTGAGCACCAAGCACCCTGAGTACTGAGCACCCAGCACCCTGAGTACTGAGCACCCAGCAACCTGAGCACCCAGCACCCTGAGTACTGAGCACCCAGCACTCCGAGCACTGAGCACCCAGCACCCCGAGCACTGAGCACCCAGCAACCCGAGCACTGAGCACTGAGCACCCTGAGCACTGAGCACCCAGCACCCCGAGTACTGAGCACTGAGCACCCTGAGTACTGAGCACCCAGCACCCTGAGCACTGAGCACCCAGCACCCTGAGTACTGAGCACCGAGCACCCTGAGTACTGAGCACCCAGCACCCTGAGCACTGAGCACCCAGCACCCTGAGTACTGAGCACCCAGCACCCTGAGCACTGAGCACCCAGCACACTGAGTACTGAACACCCAGCACCCTGAGCACTGAGCACTGAGCACCCAGCACCCTGAGCACTGAGCACCCAGCACCCCGAGCACTGAGCACCCATCACCCTGAGCATCCAGCACCCTGAGCAATGAGCACCCTGAGCACTGAGCACTGAACACCCAGCACCCTGAGTACTGAGCACCCAACACTCTGAGCACTGAGCACCCAGCACGCTGAGTACTGAGCACTGAGCACGCAGCACCCTGAGTACTGAGCACCCAGCACCCCGAGCACTGAGCACCCAGCACCCTGAGCACTGAGCACCCAGCACCCTGAGCACTGAGCACCCAGCACCCCAACCACTGAGCACCCAGCACCCCAACCACTGAGCACCCAGCACCCTGAGTACTGAGCACCGAGCACCCTGAGCACTGAGCACCAAGCACCCCGAGCACTGAGCACCCAGCACCCTGAGTACTGAGCACCGAGCACCCCGAGCACTGAGCACCCAGCACCCTGAGTACTGAGCACCGAGCACCCCGAGCACTGAGCACCCAGCACCCTGAGTACTGAGCACCCAGCACCCCGAGCACTTAGCACCCAGCACCCTGAGTACTGAGCACCCAGCACCCTGAGCACTGAGCACCCAGCACCCCGAGCACTGAGCACCCAGCACTCTGAGTACTGAGAACCGAGCACCCCGAGCACTGAGCACCCAGCACCCTGAGCACTGAGCACCCTGATTACTGAGCACCCAGCACCCTGAGTACTGAGCACCCAGCACCTCGAGCACTGAGCACGGAGCACCCCGAGTACTGAGCACCCAGCACCCTGAGCACTGAGCACCGAGCACCCCGAGCACTGAGCATCCAGCACCCTGAATACTGAGCACCCAGCACCCCGAGAACTGAGCACCCAGCACCCCGAGCACTGTGCACCCAGCACCCCGAGAATGAGCACACAGTACCCTGAGTAATGAGCACCGAGCACCCTGAGCACTGAGCACCCAGCACCCTGAGTACTGAGCACCCAGCACCCTGAGTACTGAGCACCCAGCACCCTGAGTACTGAGCACCCAGCACCCTGAGTACTGAGCACCCGGCACCCTGAGTACTGAGCACCGAGCACCCTGAGCACTGAGCAAACAGCACCCTGAGTACTGAGCACCGAGCACCCTGAGCACTGAGCACCCAGCACCCTTTGTACTGAGCACCGAGCACCCCGAGCACTGAGCACTGAGCTCCCTGAGTACTGAGCACCATGTACCCTGTGTACTGAGCACCCAGCACCCTGAGGACTGAGCACTGAGCACCCAGAGAACTGAGCACCCAGCACCCCGAGGACTGAGCACCCAGCACCCTGAGCACTGAGCACAGAGCACCCAGCACCCTGTGCACTGAGCACTGAGCAACCAGCACACTGAGCACTGAGCACCCAGCACCCTGAGCACTGAGCACCCTGAGTACTGAGCACCCAGCACCCTGAGTACTGAGCACCCAGCACCCTGAGCACTGAGCACCCAGCACCCTGAGTACTGAGCACCCAGCACCCTGAGTACTGAGCACCCAGCACCATGAGTACTGAGCACCCAGCACCCTGAGTACTGAGCAAAGAGCAACCCGAGCACTGAGCAACCAGCACCCTGAGCACTGAGCACCCAGCACCCCGAGCACTGAGCACCCAGCACCCTGAGCACTGAGCACCCAGCACCCCGAGTACTGAACACCGAGCACCCCGAGAACTGAGCACCCAGCACCCCGAGCACTGAGCACCCAGCACCCTGAGTACTGAGCACCCAGCACCCCGAGCACTGAGCACGGAGCACCCCGAGTACTGAGCACCCAGCACCCTGAGCACTGAGCGCCCAGCACCCCGAGCACTGAGCACCCAGCACCCCGAGCACTGTGCACCCAGCACCCCGAGAATGAGCACACAGTACCCTGAGTACTGAGCACCGAGCACCCTGAGCACTGAGCACCCAGCACCCTGAGTACTGAGCACCCAGCACCCTGAGTACTGAGCACCCAGCACCCTGAGTACTGAGCACCCAGCACCCTGAGTACTGAGCACCCAGCACCCTGAGTACTGAGCACCGAGCACCCTGAGCACTGAGCAAACAGCACCCTGAGTACTGAGCACCGAGCACCCTGATCACTGAGCACCCAGCACCCTTTGTACTGAGCACCGAGCACCCCGAGCACTGAGCACTGAGCTCCCTGAGTACTGAGCACCATGTACCCTGAGTACTGAACAGCCAGCACCCTGAGGACTGAGCACTGAGCACCCAGAGAACTGAGCACCCAGCACCCCGAGGACTGAGAACCCAGCACCCTGAGCACTGAGCACAGAGCACCCAGCACCCTGTGCACTGAGCACTGAGCAACCAGCACACTGAGCACTGAGCACCCAGCACCCTGAGCACTGAGCACCCTGAGTACTGAGCACCCAGCACCCTGAGTACTGAGCACCCAGCACCCTGAGCACTGAGCACCCAGCACCCTGAGTACTGAGCACCCTGCACCCTGAGTACTGAGCACCCAGCACCATGAGTACTGAGCACCCAGCACCCTGAGTACTGAGCAAAGAGCACCCCGAGCACTGAGCACCCAGCACCCTGAGCACTGAGCACCCAGCACCCCGAGCACTGAGCACCCAGCACCCTGAGCACTGAGCACCCAGCACCCCGAGTACTGAACACCGAGCACCCCGAGAACTGAGCACCCAGCACCCCGAGCACTGAGCACTGAGCACCCTGAGCACTGAGCACCCAGCACCCCGAGTACTGAGCACTGAGCACCCTGAGTACTGAGCACCCAGCACCCTGAGCACTGAGCACCCAGAACCTTGAGTACTGAGCACCGAGGACCCCGAGCACTGAGCACCCAGCACCCTGAGTACTGAGCACAAAGCTCCCCGAGCACTGAGCACCCTGAGTACTGAGCACCCAGCACACTGAGTACTGAGCACCCAGCACCCTGAGCACTGAGCACCCAGCACCCTGAGTACTAAGCACCCAGCACCCCGAGCACTGAGCACCCAGCACCCCGAGCACTGAGCACCCAGCACCCTGAGTACTGAGCACACAGCACCCCGAGAATGAGCACCCAGCACCATGAGTACTGAGCACCGAGCACCCTGAGCACTGAGCACCCAGCACCCTGAGTACTGAGCATCAAGCACCCTGAGTACTGAGCACCCAGCACCCTGAGTACTGAGCACCAAGCACCCTGAGTACTGAGCACCCAGCACCCTGAGTACTGAGCACCCAGCACCCTGAGTACTGAGCACCGAGCACCCTGAGCACTGAGCAAACAGCACCCTGAGTACTGAGCACCGAGCACCCTGAGCACTGAGCACCCAGCACCCTGAACACTGAGCACCGAGCACCCCGAGCACTGAGCACTGAGCACCCTGAGTACTGAGCACCCAGCACCCCGAGCACTGAGCACCCAGCACCCTGAGTACTGAGCACCCTGCACCCCGAGCACTGAGCTCCCTGAGTACTGAGCACCATGCAGCCTGAGTACTGAGCACCCAGAACCCTGAGGACTGAGCACTGAGCACCCAGAGAACTGAGCACCCAGCACCCCGAGGACTGAGCACCCAGCACCCTGAGCACTGAGCACTGAGCACCCAGCACCCTGTGCACTGAGAACTGAGCAACCAGCACACTGAGCACTGAGCACCCAGCACCCTGAGCACTGAGCACCCTGAGTACTGAGCACCCAGCACCCTGAGTACTGAGCACCCAGCACCCTGAGCACTGAGCACCCAGCACCCTGAGTACTGAGCACCCAGCACCCTGAGTACTGAGCACCCAGCACCATGATTACTGAGCACCCAGCACCCTGAGTACTGAGCACCGAGCAAACCGAGCCCTGAGCACCCAGCACCCTGAGCACTGAGCACCCAGCACATCGAGCACTGAGCACCCAGCACCCTGAGCACTGAGCACCCAGCACCCCGAGTACTGAGCACCGAGCACCCCGAGAACTGAGCACCCAGCACCCCGAGCACTGAGCACTGAGCACCTTGAGCACTGAGCACCCAGCACCCCGAGTACTGAGCACTGAGCACCCTGAGTACTGAGCACCCAGCACCCTGAGCACTGAGCACCCAGCACATTGAGTACTGAGCACCGAGCACCCCGAGCACTGAGCACCCAGCACCCTGAGTACTGAGCACAAAGCTCCCCGAGCACTGAGCACCCCGAGCACTGAGCACCCAGCACCCTGAGCACTGAGCACCCAGCACCCTGAGTACTAAGCACCCAGCACCCCGAGCACTGAGCACCCAGCACCCCGAGCACTGAGCACCCAGCACCCTGAGTACTGAGCACCCAGCACCCCGAGAATGAGCACCCAGCACCATGAGTACTGAGCACCGAGCACCCTGAGCACTGAGCACCCAGCACCCTGAGTACTGAGCACCAAGCACCCTGAGTACTGAGCACCCAGCACCCTGAGTACTGAGCACCCAGCACCCTGAGCACGCAGCACCCTGAGTACTGAGCACCCAGCACTCCGAGCACTGAGCACCCAGCACCCCGAGCACTGAGCACCCAGCAACCCGAGCACTGAGCACTGAGCACCCTGAGCACTGAGCACCCAGCACCCCGAGTACTGAGCACTGAGCACCCTGAGTACTGAGCACCCAGCACCCTGAGCACTGAGCACCCAGCACTCGGAGCACTGAGCACCCAGCACCCTGAGTACTGAGCACCCAGCACCCTGAGTACTGTGCACCCAGCACCCCGAACACTGAGCACCCAGCGCCCTGAGCACTGAGCACCCAGCACCCTGAGCACTGAGCACCCAGCACCCCGAGCACTGAGCACCCAGCACCCTGAGTACTGAGCACTGAGCACCCAGCACCCCGAGCACTGTGCACCCAGCACCCTGAGCACTGAGCACCCAGCACCTGAGTACTGAGCACCCAGCACCCTGAGTACTGAGGACCCAGCTCCCTGAGTACTGAGCACCCAGCACCCCGAGTACTGAGCACCCAGCACCCTGAGTACTGAGCACCCAGCACCCTGAGCACTGAGCACCCAGCACCCTGAGCACTGAGGACCCAGCAGCCTGAGCACTGAGCACCCAGCACCCTGAGTACTGAGCACCGAGCACCCTGAGTACTGAGCACCCAGCACCCTGAGTACTGAGCACCCAGCACACTGAGTACTGAGCACACAGCACCCTGAGCACTGATCACCCAGCACCCTGAGTACTGAGCACCGAGTACCCTGAGTACTGAGCACCCAGCACCCCGAGCACTGAGCACCCAGCACCCTGAGTACTGAGCACTGAGCACCCAGCACCCCGAGTACTGAGCACCCAGCACCCTGTGTGCTGAGCACTGAGTACCCAGTACCCCGAGCACTGAGCACCCAGCACCCTGAGCACTGAGCACCCAGCACCCCGAGTACTGAGCACCCAGCACCCCGAGCACTGAGCACCCAGCACCCTGAGTACTGAGCACCCAGCACCCCGAGCACTGAGCACCCAGCACCCTGAGTACTGAGTACCCACCACCCCGAGCACTGAGCACCCAGCACCCTGAGCACTGAGCACCCAGCACCCCGAGTACTGAGCACCCAGCACCCCGAGCACTGAGCACCCAGCACCCTGAGTACTGAGCACCCACCACCCTGAGTACTGAGCACCCAGCACCCTGAGTACTGAGCACCCAGCACCCTGAACACTGAGCACCCAGCACCCTGAGCACTGAGCACCCAGCACCCTGAGTACTGAGCACCCAGCACCCTGAGTACTATACACCCCGCACCCCGAGCAGTGAGCACCCAGCACCCTGAGCACTGAGCACCGAGCACCCTGAGTACTGAGCACCCAGCACCCTGAGTACTGAGCACCCAGCACCCTGAGCACTGAGCACCCAGCACCCTGAACACTGAGCACCCAGCACCCTGAGAACTGAGCACCCAGCACCCTGAGTACTGAACACCCAGCACCCTGAGCACTGAGCACTGAGCACCCAGCACCCTGAGTACTGAGCAGCCAACACTCTGAGCACTGAGCACCCAGCACGCTGAGTACTGAGCACTGAGCACCCAGCACCCTGAGTACTGAGCACCCAGCACCCCGAGCACTGAGCACCCAGCACCCTGTGTACTGAGCACCGAGCACCCCGAGCACTGAGCACCCAACACGCTGAGTACTGAGCACCCAGCACCCCGAGAATGAGCACCCAGCACCTCGAGCACTGAGCACCCTGCACCCTGAGCACTGAGCACCCAGCACCCTGAGTACTGAGCACCCAGCACCCCGAGCACTGAGCACCCAGCACCCTGAGTACTGAGCACCCTGAGTACTGAGCACCCAGAACCCTGAGTACTGAGCACCCTGCATCCGAGCACTGAGCTCCCTGAGTACTGAGCACCCAGCACCATGAGTACTGAGCACCCAGCACCCTGAGTACTGAGCACTGAGCACCCAGAGAACTGAGCACCCAGCACCCCGAGGACTGAGCACCCAGCACCCTGTGCACTGAGCACTGAGCATCCAGCACCCCGAGCACTGAGCACCCTGAGCACTGAGCACCCAGCACCCCGAGTACTGAGCACTGAGCACCTTGAGCACTGAGCACCCAGCACCCTGAGCACTGAGCACCAAGCACCCCGAGTACTGAGCACCGAGAACCCCGAGCACTGAGCACCCTTAGTACTGAGCACTGAGCACCCTGAGTACTGAGCACTGAGCACCCTGAGTACTGAGCACTGAGCACCCTGAGTACTGAGCACCCAGCACCCTGAGTACTGAGCACCCAGAACCCTGAGCAATGATCACCCTGAGTACTGAGCACCCAGCACCTTGAGCACTGAGCACCGAGCACC
Organism: Microtus oregoni; assembly: GCF_018167655.1. Lineage (NCBI taxonomy): Eukaryota > Metazoa > Chordata > Mammalia > Rodentia > Cricetidae > Microtus > Microtus oregoni. Next base: position 1,844,617 of record NW_024543265.1, read on the forward strand.
CCGAGCACTGAGCACCCAGCACCCGGAGTACTGAGCACCCAGCACCCTGAGTACTAAGCACCGAGCACCATGAGTACTGAGCACCCAGCACCCTGAGCACTGAACACACAGCACCCTGAGTACTGGGCACCCCGAACACTGAGCGCCCAGCACCCTGAGTACTGAGCACCGAGCACCTCGAGCACTGAGCACCCAGCACCCCGAGCACTGAGCACCCAGCTCCCCGAGCACTGAGCACCCAGCACCCTGAGTACTGAGCACACAGCACCCTGAGTACTGAGCACCCAGCACCCCGAGCACTGAGCACCCAGCACCCTGAGCACTGAGCACCCAGCACCCTGCGCACTGAGCACCCAGCACCCCGAGCACTGAGCACCCAGCACCCTGAGTACTGAGCACTGAGCACCCAGCACCCCGAGCACTGAGCACCCAGCACCCTGAGTACTGAGCACTGAGCACCCAGCACCCCGAGCACTGTGCACCCAGCACCCTGAGCACTGAGCATACAGCACCCGAGTACTGAGCACCCAGCACCCTGAGTACTGACCACCCAGCTCCCTGAGTACTGAGCACCCAGCACCCCGAGTACTGAGCACCCAGCAACCCGAACACTGAGCACCCAGCACCCTGAGTACTGAGCACCGAGCACCTCGAGCACTGAGCACCCAGCACCCCGAGCACTGAGCACAGAGCACCCCGAGCACTGAGCACCCAGCACCCTGAGTACTGAGCACCCAGCACCCTGAGTACTGAGCACCGAGTACCCTGAGTACTGAGCACCCAGCACCCCGAGCACTGAGCACCCAGCACCCTGAGTACTGAGCACTGAGCACCCAGCACCCCGAGCACTGAGCACCCAGCACCCTGTGTACTGAGCACTGAGTACCCAGTACCCCGAGCACTGAGACCCAGCACCCTGAGCACTGAGCACCCAGCACCCCGAGCACTGAGCACCCAGCACCCTGAGTACTGAGCACCCAGCACCCTGAGTACTGAGCACCCAGCACCCTGAGTACTGAGCACCCAGCACCCTGAGCACTGAGCACCCGGCACCCTGAGCACTGAGCACCCAGCACCCTGAGCACTGAGCACCCAGCACCCTGAGTACTGAGCACCCAGCACCCTGAGTACTATACACCCCGCACCCCGAGCAGTGAGCACCCAGCACCCTGAGCACTGAGCACCCAGCACCCTGAGTACTGAACACTGAGCACCCAGCACCCCGAGCACTGAGCACCCAGCACCCTGAGTACTGAGCACTGAGCACCAAGCACCCCGAGTACTGAGCACCGAGCACCCCGAGAACTGAGCACCCAGCACCCTGAGCACTGAGCACTGAGCACCCTGAGCACTGAGCACCCAGCACCCCGAGTACTGAGCACTGAGCACCTTGAGCACTGAGCACCCAGCACCCTGAGCAATGAGCACCAAGCACCCCGAGTACTGAGCATCGAGAACCCCGAGCACTGAGCACCCAGCACCCCGAGCATCGAGCACCCTGAGTACTCAGCAACCAGCACACTGAGCACTGAGCACCCAGCACCCTGAGCACTGAGCACCCAGCACCCTGAGCACTGAGCACCCAGCACCCTGAGTACTGAGCACCGAGCACACCGAGCACTGAGCACCCAGCACCCTGAGCACTGAGCACCCTTAGTACTGAGCACTGAGCACCCTGAGTACTGAGCACTGAGCACCCTGAGTACTGAGCACCCAGCACCCTGAGTACTGACCACCCAGAACCCTGAGCAATGATCACCCTGAGTACTGAGCACCCAGCACATTGAGCACTGAGCACCGAGCACCCCGAGCACTGAGCACAAAGCACCCCGAGCACTGAGCACCCAGCACCCTGAGTACTGAGCACACAGCACCCTGAGTACTGAGCACCCAGCACCCCGAGCACTGAGCCCCCAGCACCCTGAGCACTGAGCACCCAGCACCCTGCGCACTGAGCACAAAGCACCCCGAGCACTGAGCACCCAGCACCCTGAGTACTGAGCACTGAGCACCCAGCACCCCGAGCACTGAGCACGCAGCACCCTGTGTACTGAGCACTGAGTACCCAGTACCCCGAGCACTGAGACCCAGCACCCTGAGCACTGAGCACCCAGCACCCCGAGCACTGAGCACCCAGCACCCTGAGTACTGAGCACCCAGCACCCTGAGTACTGAGCACCCAGCACCCTGAGTACTGAGCACCCAGCACCCTGAGCACTGAGCACCCGGCACCCTGAGCACTGAGCACCCAGCACCCTGAGCACTGAGCACCCAGCACCCTGAGTACTGAGCACCCAGCACCCTGAGTACTATACACCCAGCACCCCGAGCAGTGAGCACCCAGCACCCTGAGCACTGAGCACCCAGCACCCTGAGTACTGAACACTGAGCACCCAGCACCCCGAGCACTGAGCACCCAGCACCCTGAGTACTGAGCACTGAGCACCAAGCACCCCGAGTACTGAGCACCGAGCACCCCGAGAACTGAGCACCCAGCACCCTGAGCACTGAGCACTGAGCACCCTGAGCACTGAGCACCCAGCACCCCGAGTACTGAGCACTGAGCACCTTGAGCACTGAGCACCCAGCACCCTGAGCAATGAGCACCAAGCACCCCGAGTACTGAGCATCGATAACCCCGAGCACTGAGCACCCAGCACCCCGAGCATCGAGCACCCTGAGTACTGAGCAACCAGCACACTGAGCACTGAGCACCCAGCACCCTGAGCACTGAGCACCCAGCACCCTGAGCACTGAGCACCCAGCACCCTGAGTACTGAGCACCGAGCACACCGAGCACTGAGCACCCAGCACCCTGAGCACTGAGCACCCTTAGTACTGAGCACTGAGCACCCTGAGTACTGAGCACTGAGCACCCTGAGTACTGAGCACCCAGCACCCTGAGTACTGAGCACCCAGAACCCTGAGCAATGATCACCCTGAGTACTGAGCACCCAGCACATTGAGCACTGAGCACCGAGCACCCCGAGCACTGAGCACCCAGCACCCCGAGCACTGAGCACCCAGCACCCTGAGTACTGAGCACACAGCACCCTGAGTACTGAGCACCCAGCACCCCGAGCACTGAGCACCCAGCACCCTGAGCACTGAGCACCCAGCACCCTGCGCACTGAGCACCCAGCACCCCGAGCACTGAGCACCCAGCACCCTGAGTACTGAGCACTGAGCACCCAGCACCCCGAGCACTGAGCACCCAGCACCCTGAGTACTGAGCACTGAGCACCCAGCACCCCAAGCACTGTGCACCCAGCACACTGAGCACTGAGCACCCAGCACCCGAGTACTGAGCACCTAGCACCCTGAGTACTGAGCACCCAGCTCCCTGAGTACTGAGCACCCAGAACCCCGAGCACTGAGCACCCAGCACCCTGTGTACTGAGCACCGAGCACCCCGAGCACTGAGCACCCAACACGCTGAGTACTGAGCACCCAGCACCCCGAGAATGAGCACCCAGCACCTCGAGCACTGAGCACCCTGCACCCTGAGCACTGAACACCCAGCACCCTGAGTACTGAGCACCCAGCACCCCGAGCACTGAGCACCCAGCACCCTGAGTACTGAGCACCCTGAGTACTGAGCACCCAGAACCCTGAGTACTGAGCACCCTGCATCCGAGCACTGAGCTCCCTGAGTACTGAGCACCCAGCACCATGAGTACTGAGCACCCAGCACCCTGAGTACTGAGCACTGAGCACCCAGAGAACTGAGCACCCAGCACCCCGAGGACTGAGCACCCAGCACCCTGTGCACTGAGCACTGAGCATCCAGCACCCCGAGCACTGATCACCCTGAGCACTGAGCACCCAGCACCCCGAGTACTGAGAACTGAGCACCTTGAGCACTGAGCACCCAGCACCCTGAGCACTGAGCACCAAGCACCCCGAGCACTGAGCACCCTGAGCACTGAGCACCCAGCACCCCGAGTACTGAGCACCGAGAACCCCGAGCACTGAGCACCCTTAGTACTGAGCACTGAGCACCCTGAGTACTGAGCACTGAGCACCCTGAGTACTGAGCACTGAGCACCCTGAGTACTGAGCACCCAGCACCCTGAGTACTGAGCACCCAGAACCCTGAGCAATGATCACCCTGAGTACTGAGCACCCAGCACCTTGAGCACTGAGCACCGAGCACCCCGAGCACTGAGCACCCAGCACCCGGAGTACTGAGCACCCCGCACCCTGAGTACTAAGCACCGAGCACCATGAGTACTGAGCACCCAGCACCCTGAGCACTGAACACACAGCACCCTGAGTACTGGGCACCCCGAACACTGAGCGCCCAGCACCCTGAGTACTAAGCACCGAGCACCTCGAGCACTGAGCACCCAGCACCCCGAGCACTGAGCACCCAGCACCCCGAGCACTGAGCACCCAGCACCCTGAGTACTGAGCACACAGCACCCTGAGTACTGAGCACCCAGCACCCCGAGCACTGAGCACCCAGCACCCTGAGCACTGAGCACCCAGCACCCTGCGCACTGAGCACCCAGCACCCCGAGCACTGAGCACGCAGCACCCTGAGTACTGAGCACTGAGCACCCAGCACCCCGAGCACTGAGCACCCAGCACCCTGAGTACAGAGCACTGAGCACCCAGCACCCCGAGCACTGTGCACCCAGCACCCTGAGCACTGAGCACCCAGCACCCGAGTACTGAGCACCCAGCACCCTGAGTACTGACCACCCAGCTCCCTGAGTACTGAGCACCCAGCACCCCGAGTACTGAGCACCCAGCACCCCGAACACTGAGCACCCAGCACCCCGAGCACTGAGCACCCAGCACCCTGAGTACTGAGCACCCAGCACCCTGAGTACTGAGCACCGAGTACCCTGAGTACTGAGCACCCAGCACCCCGAGCACTGAGCACCCAGCACCCTGAGTACTGAGCACTGAGCACCCAGCACCCCGAGCACTGAGCACCCAGCACCCTGTGTACTGAGCACTGAGTACCCAGTACCCCGAGCACTGAGACCCAGCACCCTGAGCACTGAGAACCCAGCACCCCGAGCACTGAGCACCCAGCACCCTGAGTACTGAGCACCCAGCACCCTGAGTACTGAGCACCCAGCACCCTGAGTACTGAGCACCCAGCACCCTGAGCACTGAGCACCCGGCACCCTGAGCACTGAGCACCCAGCACCCTGAGCACTGAGCACCCAGCACCCTGAGTACTGAGCACCCAGCACCCTGAGTACTATACACCCAGCACCCCGAGCAGTGAGCACCCAGCACCCTGAGCACTGAGCACCCAGCACCCTGAGTACTGAACACAGAGCACCCAGCACCCCGAGCACTGAGCACCCAGCACCCTGAGTACTGAGCACTGAGCACCAAGCACCCCGAGTACTGAGCACCGAGCACCCCGAGAACTGAGCACCCAGCACCCTGAGCACTGAGCACTGAGCATCCTGAGCACTGAGCACCCAGCACCCCGAGTACTGAGCACTGAGCACCTTGAGCACTGAGCACCCAGCACCCTGAGCAATGAGCACCAAGCACCCCGAGTACTGAGCAACGAGAACCCCGAGCACTGAGCACCCAGCACCCCGAGCATCGAGCACCCTGAGTACTGAGCAACCAGCACACTGAGCACTGAGCACCCAGCACCCTGAGCACTGAGCACCCAGCACCCTGAGCACTGAGCACCCTTAGTACTGAGCACTGAGCACCCTGAGTACTGAGCACTGAGCACCCTGAGTACTGAGCACCCAGCACCCTGAGTACTGAGCACCCAGAACCCTGAGCAATGATCACCCTGAGTACTGAGCACCCAGCACATTGAGCACTGAGCACCGAGCACCCCGAGCACTGAGCACCCAGCACCCCGAGCACTGAGCATCCAGCACCCTGAGTACTGAGCACACAGCACACTGAGTACTGAGCACCCAACACCCCGAGCACTGAGCACCCAGCACCCTGAGCACTGAGCACCCAGCACCCTGCGCACTGAGCACCCAGCACCCCGAGCACTGAGCACCCAGCACCCTGAGTACTGAGCACTGAGCACCCAGCACCCCGAGCACTGAGCACCCAGCACCCTGAGTACTGAGCACTGAGCACCCAGCACCCCAAGCACTGTGCACCCAGCACACTGAGCACTGAGCACCCAGCACCCGAGTACTGAGCACCTAGCACCCTGAGTACTGAGCACCCAGCTCCCTGAGTACTGAGCACCCAGAACCCCGAGTACTGAGCACCCAGCACCCCGAACACTGAGCACCCAGCACCCTGAGTACTGAGCACCGAGCACCTCGAGCACTGAGCACCCAGCACCCCGAGCACTGAGCACCCAGCACCCCGAGCACTGAGCACCCAGCACCCTGAGTACTGAGCACCCAGCACCCTGAGTACTGAGCACCGAGTACCCTGAGTACTGAGCACCCAGCACCCCGAGCACTGAGCACCCAGCACCCTGAGTTCTGAGCACTGAGCACCCAGCACCCCGAGCACTGAGCACCCAGCACCCTGTGTACTGAGCACTGAGTACCCAGTACCCCGAGCACTGAGACCCAGCACCCTGAGCACTGAGCACCCAGCACACCGAGCACTGAGCACCCAGCACCCTGAGTACTGAGCACCCAGCACCCTGAGTACTGAGCACCCAGCACCCTGAGTACTGAGCACCCAGCACCCTGAGCACTGAGCACCCGGCACCCTGAGCACTGAGCACCCAGCACCCTGAGCACTGAGCACCTAGCACCCTGAGTACTTAGCACCCAGCACCCTGAGTACTATACACCCAGCACCCCGAGCAGTGAGCACCCAGCACCCTGAGCACTGAGCACCCAGCACCCTGAGTACTGAGCACTGAGCACCCAGCACCCCGAGCACTGAGCACCCAACACCCTGAGTACTGAGCACTGAGCACCAAGCACCCCGAGTACTGAGCACCGAGCACCCCGAGAACTGAGCACCCAGCACCCTGAGCACTGAGCACTGAGCACCCTGAGCACTGAGCACCCAGCACCCCGAGTACTGAGCACTGAGCACCTTGAGCACTGAGCACCAAGCACCCTGAGCACTGAGCACCAAGCACCCCGAGTACTGAGCACCGAGAACCCCGAGCACTGAGCACCCAGCACCCTGAGCACTGAGCACCCAGGACCCTGAGTACTGAGCACCCAGCACCATGAGTACTGAACACCCAGCACCCTGAGCACTGAGCACTGAGCACCCAGCACCCTGAGCACTGAGCACTGAGCACCCAGCACCCCGAGCACTGAGCACCCAGCACCCTGAGCACCCAGCACCCTGAGCACTGAGCACCCTGAGTACTGACCAATGAGCACCCAGCACCCTGAGTACTGAGCACCCAACACTCTGAGCACTTAGCACCCAGCACGCTGAGTACTGAGCACTGAGCACCCAGCACCCTGAGTACTGAGCACCCATCACCCTGAGTACTGAGCACCCAGCACCCTGAGCACTGAGCACCCAGCACCCCGAGCACTGAGCACCCAGCACCCTGAGTACTGAGCACTGAGCACCCAGCACCCCGAGCACTGAGCACTCAGTACCCTGTGTACTGAGCACTGAGTACCCAGTACCCCGTGCACTGAGACCCAGCACCCTGAGCACTGAGCACCCAGCACCCCGAGTACTGAGCACCCAGCAGCCCGAGCACTGAGCACCCAGCACCCCGAGCACTGAGCACCCAGCACCCTGAGTACTGAGCACCCAGCACCCCGAGCACTGAGCACCCAGCACCCTGAGCACTGAGCAACGAGAACCCCGAGCACTGTGCACCCAGCACCCTGAGAACTGAGCACCCAGCACCCTGAGTACTGAGCACACAGCATCCTGAGCACTGAGTACTGAGCAGCCCAAGCACTGAGCACCCAGCACCCTGAGCACTGAGCACCCAGCACCCCTTGCACTGAGCACCCAGCACCCAGAGTACTGAGCACGCAGCACCCTGAGTACTGAGCACCCAGCACCCCGAGCACTGAGCACCCAGCACCCTGAGCACTGAGCACCCAGGACCCTGAGTACTGAGCACCCAGCACCCCGAGCACTGAGCACCCAGCACCCTGAGAACTGAGCACCGAGCACCCCGAGCACTGACACCAAGCACCCCGAGCACTGAGAACCCAGCACCCTGAGTACTGAGCACCGAGCACCCCGAGCACTGAGCACCCAGCACCCTGAGTACTGAGCACGGAGCACCCCGAGCACTGAGCACCCAGCACCCTGAGTACTGAGCACGGAGCACCCTGAGTACTGAGCACCCTGCACCCCGAGCACTGAGCACCCAGCACCCTGAGCACTGAGCACCCAGGACCCTGAGTACTGAGCACCCAGCACCCCGAGCACTGAGCACCCAGCACCCTGAGAACTGAGCACCGAGCACCCCGAGCACTGAGCACCAAGCACCCCGAGCACTGAGAACCCAGCACCCTGAGAACTGAGCACCGAGCACCCCGAGCACTGAGCACCAAGCACCCCGAGCACTGAGCACCCAGCACCCTGTGTACTGAGCACCGAGCACCCCGAGCACTGAGCACCCAGCACCCTGAGTACTGAGCACGGAGCACCCTGAGTACTGTGCACCCAGCACCCCGAGCACTTAGCACCCAGCACACTGAGTACTGAGCACCCAGCACCCTGAGCACTGAGCATCCAGCACCCCGAGCACTGAGCACCCAGCACTCTGAGTACTGAGAACCGAGCACCCCGAGCACTGAGCACCCAGCACCTTGAGCACTGAGCACCCTGAGTACTGAGCACCCAGCACCCTGAGCACTGAGCACCCAGCACCCCGAGTACTGAGCACCGAGCACCCCGAGAACTGAGCACCCAGCACCCCGAGCACTGAGCACTGTGCACCCTGAGCACTGAGCACCCAGCACCCCGAGTACTGAGCACTGAGCACCCTAAGTACTGAGCACCCAGCACCCCGAGTACTGAGCACTGAGCACCATGAGTACTGAGCACCCAGCACCCTGAGCACTGAGCACTGAGGACCCTGAGTACTGAGCACCGAGCACCCCGAGCACTGAGCACCCAGCACACTGAGTACTGAGCACCGAGCTCCCCGAGCACTGAGCACCCAGCACCCGGAGTACTGAGCACGCAGCACCCTGAGTACTGAGCACCCAGCTCCCCTTACACGGAGCACCCATCACCCGGAGTACTGAGCACGCAGCACCCTGAGTACTGAGCACCCAGCAGCCCGAGCACTGAGCACCCAGCACCCTGAGTACTGAGCACCGAGCACCCCGAGCACTGAGCACCAAGCACCCCGAGCACTGAGAACCCAGCACCCTGAGTACTGAGCACGGAGCACCCCGAGCACTGAGCACCCAGCACCCTGAGTACTGAGCACCGAGCACCCCGAGCACTGAGCACCCAGCACCCTGAGTACTGAGCACAGAGCACCCTGAGTACTGTGCACCCAGCACCCCGAGCACTTAGCACCCAGCACCCTGAGTACTGAGCACCCAGCACCCTGAGCACTGAGCATCCAGCACCCCGAGCACTGAGCACCCAGCACTCTGAGTACTGAGAACCGAGCACCCCGAGCACTGAGCACCCAGCACCTTGAGCACTGAGCACCCTGAGTACTGAGCACCCAGCACCCTGAGCACTGAGCACCCAGCACCCCGAGTACTGAGCACCGAGCACCCCGAGAACTGAGCACCCAGCACCCCGAGCACTGAGCACTGTGCACCCTGAGCACTGAGCACCCAGCACCCCGAGTACTGAGCACTGAGCACACTAAGTACTGAGCACCCAGCACCCCGAGTACTGAGCACTGAGCACCATGAGTACTGAGCACCCAGCACCCTGAGCACTGAGCACTGAGGACCCTGAGTACTGAGCACCGAGCACCCCGAGCACTGAGCACCCAGCACCCTGAGTACTGAGCACCGAGCTCCCCGAGCACTGAGCACCCTGAGTACTGAGCACCCAGCACCCTTAGTACTGAGCACCCAGCACCCCGAGAATGAGCACCCTGAGCACTGAGCACCCAGCACCCTGAGTACTGAGCACCCAGCACCCTAAGCACTGACCACCCAGCACCCTGAACATTGAGCACCCAGCACCCTGAGTACTGAGCACCCAGCACCCTGAGTACTGAACACCCAGCACCCTTAGCACTGAGCACTGAGCACCCAGCACCCTGAGCACTGAGCACTGAGCACCCAGCCCCCTGAGCACTGAGTACCCAGCACCCCGAGCACTGAGTACCCAGCACCCTGAGCACCCAGCACCCTGAGCACTGAGCACCCTGAGCACTGAGCACTGAGCACCCAGCACCCTGAGTACTGAGCAGCCAACACTCTGAGCAAAGAGCACCCAGCACGCTGAGTACTGAGCACTGAGCACCCAGCACCCTGAGTACTGAGCACCCAGCACCCCGAGCACTGAGCACCCAGCACCCTGTGTACTGAGCACCGAGCACCCCGAGCACTGAGCACCCAACACGCTGAGTACTGAGCACCCAGCACCCCGAGAATGAGCACCCAGCACCTCGAGCACTGAGAACCCTGCACCCTGAGCACTGAGCACCCAGCACCCTGAGTACTGAGCACCCAGCACCCCGAGCACTGAGCACCCAGCACCCTGAGTACTGAGCACCCTGAGTACTGAGCACCCAGAACCCTGAGTACTGAGCACCCTGCACCCCGAGCACTGAGCTCCCTGAGTACTGAGCACCCAGCACCCTGAGTACTGAGCACCCAGCACCCTGAGTACTGAGCACTGAGCACCCAGAGAACTGAGCATCCAGCACCCCGAGGACTGAGCACCCAGCACCCTCTGCACTGAGCACTGAGCATCCAGCACCCCGAGCACTGAGCACCCTGAGCTCTTAGCACCCTGAGTACTTAGCACCCAGCACCCTGAGTACTGAGCACCCAGCACCCTGAGCACTGAGCACCCAGCATCCTGAGTACTGAGCACCCAGCACCCTGAGTACTGAGCACTGAGCACCCCGAGCACTGAGCACCCAGCACCCTGAGCACTGAGCACCCAGCACCCTGAGCACTGAGCACCCAGCACCCTGAGCACTGAGCACCAAGCACCCCGAGTACTGAGCACCGAGCACCCCGAGAACTGAGCACCCAGCACCCTGAGTACTGAGCACCGAGCTCCCCGAGCACTGAGCACCCTGAGTACTGAGCACCCAGCACCCTGAGTACTGAGCACCGAGCACCCCGAGCACTGAGCACCCAGCACCCCGAGCACTGAGCACCCAGCACCCTGAGTTTCTGAGCACCCAGCACCCCGAGAATGAGCACCCTGAGCACTGAGTACCCAGCACCATGAGTACTGAGCACCGAGCACCCTGAGCACTGAGCACCCAGCACCCTGAGTACTGAGCACCCAGCACCCTGAGTACTGAGCATCCAGCACCCTGAGCACTGAGCACCCAACAACCTGAATACTGAGCACCCAGCACTCTGAGCACTGAGCACCCAGCACCCCGAGCACTGAGCACCCAGCACACCGAGCACTGAGCACTGAGCACCCTGAGCACTGAGCACCCAGCAACCCGAGTACTGAGCACTGAGCACCCTGAGTACTGAGTACCCAGCACCCCGAGTACTGAGCACTGAGCACCCTGAGTACTGAGCACCCAGCCCCCTGAGCACTGAGCACTGAGTACCCTGAGTACTGAGCACCGAGCACCCCGAGCACTGAGCACCCAGCACCCCGAGCACTGAGCACCCAGCACCCTGTGTACTGAGCACTGAGTACCCAGTACCCCCGAGCACTGAGACCCAGCACCCTGAGCACTGAGCACCCAGCACCCCGAGTACTGATCACCCAGCACCCCGAGCACTGAGCACCCAGCACCCCGAGCACTGAGCACCCAGCACCCTGAGTACTGAGCAAACAGCACCCCGAGCACTGAGCACCCAGCACCCCGAGCACTGAGCACCCAGCACCCTGAGTACTGAGCACCAAGCACCCCGAGCACTGAGCACCCAGCATCCTGAGTACTGAGCACCCAGCACCCTGAGTACTGAGCACTGAGCACCCCGAGCACTGAGCACCCAGCACCCTGAGCACTGAGCACCCAGCACCCTGAGCACTGAGCACCCAGCACCCTGAGCACTGAGCACCAAGCACCCCGAGTACTGAGCACCGAGCACCCCGAGAACTGAGCACCCAGCACCCTGAGTACTGAGCACCGAGCTCCCCGAGCACTGAGCACCCTGAGTACTGAGCACCCAGCACCCTGAGTACTGAGCACCGAGCACCCCGAGCACTGAGCACCCAGCACCCCGAGCACTGAGCACCCAGCACCCTGAGTTTCTGAGCACCCAGCACCCCGAGAATGAGCACCCTGAGCACTGAGTACCCAGCACCATGAGTACTGAGCACCGAGCACCCTGAGCACTGAGCACCCAGCACCCTGAGTACTGAGCACCCAGCACCCTGAGTACTGAGCATCCAGCACCCTGAGCACTGAGCACCCAACAACCTGAATACTGAGCACCCAGCACTCTGAGCACTGAGCACCCAGCACCCCGAGCACTGAGCACCCAGCACACCGAGCACTGAGCACTGAGCACCCTGAGCACTGAGCACCCAGCAACCCGAGTACTGAGCACTGAGCACCCTGAGTACTGAGTACCCAGCACCCCGAGTACTGAGCACTGAGCACCCTGAGTACTGAGCACCCAGCCCCCTGAGCACTGAGCACTGAGTACCCTGAGTACTGAGCACCGAGCACCCCGAGCACTGAGCACCCAGCACCCCGAGCACTGAGCACCCAGCACCCTGTGTACTGAGCACTGAGTACCCAGTACCCCCGAGCACTGAGACCCAGCACCCTGAGCACTGAGCACCCAGCACCCCGAGTACTGATCACCCAGCACCCCGAGCACTGAGCACCCAGCACCCCGAGCACTGAGCACCCAGCACCCTGAGTACTGAGCAAACAGCACCCCGAGCACTGAGCACCCAGCACCCCGAGCACTGAGCACCCAGCACCCTGAGTACTGAGCACCAAGCACCCCGAGCACTGAGCACCGAGCACCCCGAGCACTGAGCACCCAGCACCCCGAGCACTGAGCACCCAGCACCCTGAGAACTGAGCACCCAGCACCCTGAGTACTGAGCACCCAGCATCCTCAGCACTGAGCACCCAGCACCCTGAGCACTGAGCCCCCAGGACCCTGAGTACTGAGCACCCAGCACCCTGAGTACTGAACACCCAGCACCCAGAGCACTGAGCACTGAGCACCCAGCATCCTGAGCACTGAGCACTGAGCAACCAGCACCCTGAGCACTGAGCACCCAGCACCCCGAGCACTGAGCACCCAGCACCCTGATCACCCAGCACCCTGAGCACTGAGCACCCTGAGCACTGAGCAATGAGCACCCAGCACCCTGAGTACTGAGCACACAACACTCTGAGCTCTGAGCACCCAGCACGCTGAGTACTGAGCACCCAGCACCCCGAGCACTGAGCACCCAGCACCCTGTGTACTGAGCACCGAGCACCCCGAGCACTGAGCACCCAGCACCCTGAGTACTGAGCACCCAGCACCCCGAGAATGAGCACCCAGCACCCCGAGCACTGAGCACCCAGCACCCAGAGCACTGAGCATCCAGCACCCTGAGTACTGAGCACCCAGCACCCCGAGCACTGAGCACCCAGCACCCTGAGTACTGAGCACCCTGAGTACTGAGCACCCAGCAACCTGAGTACTGAGCACCCTGCACCCCGAGCACTGAGCTCCCTGAGTACTGAGCACTGAGCACCCAGAGAACTGAGCACCCAGCACCCCGAGGACTGAGCACCCAGCACCCTGTGCACTGAGCACTGAGCATCCAGCACCCCGAGCACTGAGCACCCTGAGCTCTTAGCACCCTGAGTACTGAGCACCCAGCACCCTGAGTACTGAGCACCCAACACTCTGAGCACTGAGCACCCAGCACGCTGAGTACTGAGCACCCAGCACCCCGAGCACTGAGCACCCAGCACCCTGTGTACTGAGCACCGAGCACCCCGAGCACTGAGCACCCAGCACCCTGAGTACTGAGCACCCAGCACCCCGAGAATGAGCACCCAGCACCCCGAGCACTGAGCACCCAGCACCCTGAGCACTGAGCACCCAGCACCCTGAGTACTGAGCACCCAGCACCCCGAGCACTGTGCACCCAGCACCCTGAGTACTGAGCACCCTGAGTACTGAGCACCCAGCAACCTGAGTACTGAGCACCCTGCACGCCGAGCACTGAGCTCCCTGAGTACTGAGCACCCAGCACCCTGAGCACTGAGCACCCAGCACCCCGAGCACTGAGCACCCAGCACCCTGAGTACTGAGCACTGAGCACCCAGCACCCCGAGGACTGAGCACCCAGCACCCTGTGCACTGAGCACTGAGCATCCAGCACCCCGAGCACTGAGCACCCTGAGCTCTTAGCACCCAGAGTACTGAGCACCCAGCACCCTGAGTACGGAGCACCCAACACCCTGAGCACTGAGCACCCAGCACCCTGAGTACTGAGCACCCAGCACCCTGAGTACTGAGCACCGAGCACCCCGAGCACTGAGCACCCAGCACCCTGAGCACTGAGCACCCAGCACCCCGATCACTGTGCACCCAGCACCCTGAGCACTGAGCACACAGCACCCCGAGCACTGAGCACCCAGCACCCTGAGCACTGAGCACCCAGCACCCCGAGCACTGAGCACCCAGCACCCTGAGCACTGAGCACCCAGCACCCCGAGTACTGAGCACCGAGCACCCCGAGAACTGAGCACCCAGCACCCAGAGTACTGAGCACTGAGCACCCTGAGTACTGAGCACCCAGCACCCCGAGTACTGAGCACTGAGCACCATGAGTACTGAGCACCCAGCACCCTGAGCACTGAGCACTGAGAACCCTGAGTACTGAGCACCGAGCACCCCGAGCACTGAGCACCCAGCACCCTGAGTACAGAGCACCGAGCTCCCCGAGCACTGAGCACCCTGAGTACTGAGCACCCAGCACCCTCAGTACTGAGCACCCAGCACCCCGAGAATGAGCACCCTGAGCACTGAGTACCCAGCACCATGAGTACTGAGCACTGAGCACCCTGAGCACTGAGCACCCAGCACCCTGAGTACTGAGCACCCAGCACCCTGAGTACTGAGCACCCAGCACCCTGAGCACTGAGCACCCAGCAACCTGAGTACTGAGCACCCAGCACTCTGAGCACTGAGCACCCAGCACCCTGAGCACTGAGCACCCAGCACACTGAACACTGAGCACTGAGCACCCTGAGCACTGAGCACCCAGCACCCCGAGTACTGAGCACTGAGCACCCTGAGTACTGAGCACCCAGCACCCTGAGCACTGAGCAATGAGAACCCTGAGTACTGAGCACCCAGCAC
This sequence comes from Microtus oregoni, assembly GCF_018167655.1. Lineage (NCBI taxonomy): Eukaryota > Metazoa > Chordata > Mammalia > Rodentia > Cricetidae > Microtus > Microtus oregoni. The sequence goes on from NW_024543265.1 coordinate 1,859,979, forward strand.
CCTGAGCACTGAGCACTGAGAACCCTGAGTACTGAGCACCGAGCACCCAGAGAACTGAGCACCCAGCACCCCGAGCACTGAGCACCCTGAGCTCTTAGCACCCTGAGTACTGAGCACCCAGCACCCTGAGTACTGAGCACCCAGCACCCTGAGCACTGAGCACCCAGCACCCCGAGTACTGAGCACCCAGCAGCCCGAGCACTGTGCACCCAGCACCCCGAGCACTGAGCACCCAGCACCCTGAGTACTGAGAACCCAGCACCCCGAGCACTGAGCACCCAGCACCCCGAGCACTGAGCAACGAGAACCCCGAGCACTGTGCACCCAGCACCCTCAGAACTGAGCACCCAGCACCCTGAGTACTGAGCACCCAGCATCCTGAGCACTGAGTACTGAGCAGCCCAAGCACTGAACACCCAGCACACTGAGCACTGAGCACCCAGCACCCCTTGCACTGAGCACCCAGCACCCGGAGTACTGAGCCCGCAGCACCCTGAGTATTGAGCACCCAGCACCCCGAGCACTGAGCACCCAGCACCCTGAGCACTGAGCACCCAGGACCCTGAGTACTGAGCACCCAGCACCCCGAGCACTGAGCACCCAGCACCCTGAGTACTGAGCACCCAGCACCCCGAGCACTGAGCACCCAGCACCCTGAGTAATGAGCACCGAGCACCCCGAGCACTGAGCACCAAGCACCCCGAGCACTGAGAACCCAGCACCCTGCGTACTGAGCACGGAGCACCCCGAGCACTGAGCACCCAGCACCCTGAGTACTGAGCACCGAGCACCCCGAGCACTGAGCACCCAGCACCCTGAGTCCTGAGCACGGAGCACCCTGAGTACTGTGCACCCAGCACCCCGAGCACTTAGCACCCAGCACCCTGAGTACTGAGCACCCAGCACCCTGAGTACTGAGCACCCAGCACCCTGAGTACTGAGCACCCAGCACCCTGAGTACTGAGCACCCAGCACCCTGAGCACTGAGCACCCAGCAACCTGCGTACTGAGCACCCAGCACTCTGAGCACTGAGCACCCAGCACCCCGAGCACTGAGCACCCAGCACCCCGAGCACTGAGCACTGAGCACCCTGAGCACTGAGCACCCAGCACCCCGAGTACTGAGCACTGAACACCCTGATTACTGAGCACCCAGCACCCCGAGTACTGAGCACTGAGCACCCTGAGTACTGAGCACCCAGCACCCTGAGCACTGAGCACTGAGAACCCTGAGTACTGAGCACCGAGCACCCAGAGAACTGAGCACCCAGCACCCCGAGCACTGAGCACCCTGAGCTCTTAGCACCCTGAGTACTGAGCACCCAGCACCCTGAGTACTGAGCACCCAGCACCCCGAGAATGAGCACCCTGAGCACTGAGTACCCAGCACCATGAGTACTGAGCACCGAGCACCCTGAGCACTGAGCACCCAGCACCCTGAGCACTGAGCACCCAGCACCCCGAGTACTGAGCACTGAGCACCATAAGTACTGAGCACCCAGCACCCTGAGCACTGAGCACTGAGAACCCTGAGTACTGAGCACCGAGCACCCCGAGCACTGAGCACCCAGCACCCTGAGTACAGAGCACCGAGCTCCCCGAGCACTGAGCACCCTGAGTACTGAGCACCCAGCACCCTGAGTACTGAGCACCCAGCACCCCGAGAATGAGCACCCTGAGCACTGAGTACCCAGCACCATGAGTACTGAGCACCGAGCACCCTGAGCACTGAGCACCCAGCACCCTGAGTACTGAGCACCCAGCACCCTGAGTACTGAGCACCCAGCACCCTGAGCACTGAGCACCCAGCAACGTGAGTACTGAGCACCCAGCACTCTGAGCACTGAGCACCCAGCACCCCGAGCACTGAGCACCCAGCACACCGAGCACTGAGCACTGAGCACCCTGAGCACTGAGCACCCAGCACCCCGAGTACTGAGCACTGAGCACCCTGAGTACTGAGCACCCAGCACCCTGAGCACTGAGCACTGAGAACCCTGAGTACTGAGCACCCAGCACCCCGAGTACTGAGCACTGAGCACCCTGAGTACTGAGCACCCAGCACCCTGAGCACTGAGCGCTGAGAACCCTGAGTACTGAGCACCCAGCACCCTGATTACTGAGCACCCAGCACCCTGAGCACTGAGCACCCAGCACCCCGAGCACTGAGCACCCAGCACCCTGAGTACTGAACACTGAGCACCCAGCACCCCGAGCACTGAGCACTCAGCACCCTGTGTACTGAGCACTGAGCACCGAGCACCCCGAGCACTGAGCACCCAGCACCCTGAGCACTGAGCACCCAGCACCCCGATCACTGTGCACCCAGCACCCTGAGCACTGAGCACACAGCACCCCGAGCACTGAGCACCCAGCACCCTGAGCACTGAGCACCCAGCACCCCGAGCACTGAGCACCCAGCACCCTGAGCACTGAGCACCCAGCACCCCGAGTACTGAGCACCGAGCACCCCGAGAACTGAGCACCCAGCACCCAGAGTACTGAGCACTGAGCACCCTGAGTACTGAGCACCCAGCACCCCGAGTACTGAGCACTGAGCACCATGAGTACTGAGCACCCAGCACCCTGAGCACTGAGCACTGAGAACCCTGAGTACTGAGCACCGAGCACCCCGAGCACTGAGCACCCAGCACCCTGAGTACAGAGCACCGAGCTCCCCGAGCACTGAGCACCCTGAGTACTGAGCACCCAGCACCCTCAGTACTGAGCACCCAGCACCCCGAGAATGAGCACCCTGAGCACTGAGTACCCAGCACCATGAGTACTGAGCACTGAGCACCCTGAGCACTGAGCACCCAGCACCCTGAGTACTGAGCACCCAGCACCCTGAGTACTGAGCACCCAGCACCCTGAGCATTGAGCACCCAGCAACCTGAGTACTGAGCACCCAGCACTCTGAGCACTGAGCACCCAGCACCCTGAGCACTGAGCACCCAGCACACTGAACACTGAGCACTGAGCACCCTGAGCACTGAGCACCCAGCACCCCGAGTACTGAGCACTGAGCACCCTGAGTACTGAGCACCCAGCACCCTGAGCACTGAGCAATGAGAACCCTGAGTACTGAGCACCCAGCACCCTGAGCACTGAGCACTGAGAACCCTGAGTACTGAGCACCGAGCACCCAGAGAACTGAGCACCCAGCACCCCGAGCACTGAGCACCCTGAGCTCTTAGCACCCTGAGTACTGAGCACCCAGCACCCTGAGTACTGAGCACCCAGCACCCTGAGCACTGAGCACCCAGCACCCCGAGTACTGAGCACCCAGCAGCCCGAGCACTGTGCACCCAGCACCCCGAGCACTGAGCACCCAGCACCCTGAGTACTGAGAACCCAGCACCCCGAGCACTGAGCACCCAGCACCCCGAGCACTGAGCAACGAGAACCCCGAGCACTGTGCACCCAGCACCCTCAGAACTGAGCACCCAGCACCCTGAGTACTGAGCACCCAGCATCCTGAGCACTGAGTACTGAGCAGCCCAAGCACTGAACACCCAGCACACTGAGCACTGAGCACCCAGCACCCCTTGCACTGAGCACCCAGCACCCGGAGTACTGAGCCCGCAGCACCCTGAGTATTGAGCACCCAGCACCCCGAGCACTGAGCACCCAGCACCCTGAGCACTGAGCACCCAGGACCCTGAGTACTGAGCACCCAGCACCCCGAGCACTGAGCACCCAGCACCCTGAGTACTGAGCACCCAGCACCCCGAGCACTGAGCACCCAGCACCCTGAGTAATGAGCACCGAGCACCCCGAGCACTGAGCACCAAGCACCCCGAGCACTGAGAACCCAGCACCCTGCGTACTGAGCACGGAGCACCCCGAGCACTGAGCACCCAGCACCCTGAGTACTGAGCACCGAGCACCCCGAGCACTGAGCACCCAGCACCCTGAGTCCTGAGCACGGAGCACCCTGAGTACTGTGCACCCAGCACCCCGAGCACTTAGCACCCAGCACCCTGAGTACTGAGCACCCAGCACCCTGAGTACTGAGCACCCAGCACCCTGAGTACTGAGCACCCAGCACCCTGAGTACTGAGCACCCAGCACCCTGAGCACTGAGCACCCAGCAACCTGCGTACTGAGCACCCAGCACTCTGAGCACTGAGCACCCAGCACCCCGAGCACTGAGCACCCAGCACCCCGAGCACTGAGCACTGAGCACCCTGAGCACTGAGCACCCAGCACCCCGAGTACTGAGCACTGAACACCCTGATTACTGAGCACCCAGCACCCCGAGTACTGAGCACTGAGCACCCTGAGTACTGAGCACCCAGCACCCTGAGCACTGAGCACTGAGAACCCTGAGTACTGAGCACCGAGCACCCAGAGAACTGAGCACCCAGCACCCCGAGCACTGAGCACCCTGAGCTCTTAGCACCCTGAGTACTGAGCACCCAGCACCCTGAGTACTGAGCACCCAGCACCCCGAGAATGAGCACCCTGAGCACTGAGTACCCAGCACCATGAGTACTGAGCACCGAGCACCCTGAGCACTGAGCACCCAGCACCCTGAGCACTGAGCACCCAGCACCCCGAGTACTGAGCACTGAGCACCATGAGTACTGAGCACCCAGCACCCTGAGCACTGAGCACTGAGAACCCTGAGTACTGAGCACCGAGCACCCCGAGCACTGAGCACCCAGCACCCTGAGTACAGAGCACCGAGCTCCCCGAGCACTGAGCACCCTGAGTACTGAGCACCCAGCACCCTGAGTACTGAGCACCCAGCACCCCGAGAATGAGCACCCTGAGCACTGAGTACCCAGCACCATGAGTACTGAGCACCGAGCACCCTGAGCACTGAGCACCCAGCACCCTGAGTACTGAGCACCCAGCACCCTGAGTACTGAGCACCCAGCACCCTGAGCACTGAGCACCCAGCAACGTGAGTACTGAGCACCCAGCACTCTGAGCACTGAGCACCCAGCACCCCGAGCACTGAGCACCCAGCACACCGAGCACTGAGCACTGAGCACCCTGAGCACTGAGCACCCAGCACCCCGAGTACTGAGCACTGAGCACCCTGAGTACTGAGCACCCAGCACCCTGAGCACTGAGCACTGAGAACCCTGAGTACTGAGCACCCAGCACCCCGAGTACTGAGCACTGAGCACCCTGAGTACTGAGCACCCAGCACCCTGAGCACTGAGCGCTGAGAACCCTGAGTACTGAGCACCGAGCACCCAGAGAACTGAGCACCCAGCACCCCGAGCACTGAGCACCCTGAGCTCTTAGCACCCTGAGTACTGAGCACCCAGCACCCTGATTACTGAGCACCCAGCACCCTGAGCACTGAGCACCCAGCACCCCGAGCACTGAGCACCCAGCACCCTGAGTACTGAACACTGAGCACCCAGCACCCCGAGCACTGAGCACTCAGCACCCTGTGTACTGAGCACTGAGTACCCAGTACCCCGTGCACTGAGACCCAGCACCCTGAGCACTGAGCACCCAGCACCCCGAGTACTGAGCACCCAGCAGCCCGAGCACTGTGCACCCAGCACCCCGAGCACTGAGCACCCAGCACCCTGAGTACTGAGCACCCAGCACCCTGAGCACTGAGCACCCAGCACCCCGAGCTCTGAGCACCCAGCACCCCGAGCACTGAGAAACGAGAACCCCGAGCACTGTGCACCCAGCACCCTGAGAACTGAGCACCCAGCACCATGAGCACTGAGCACCCAGCACCCCTTGCACTGAGCACCCAGCACCCGGAGTACTGAGCACGCAGCACCCTGAGTACTGAGCACCAAGCACCCCGAGCACTGAGCACCCAGCACCCTGAGCACTGAGCACCCAGGACCCTGAGTACTGAGCACCCAGCACCCCGAGCACTGAGCACCCAGCACCCTGAGTACTGAGCACCGAGCACCCCGAGCACTGAGCACCAAGCACCCCGAGCACTGAGAACCCAGCACCCTGCGTACTGAGCACGGAGCACCCCGAGCACTGAGCACCCAGCACCCTGAGTACTGAGCACCGAGCACCCCGAGCACTGAGCACCCAGCACCCTGAGTACTGAGCATGGAGCACCCTGAGTACTGTGCACCCAGCACCCCGAGCACTTAGCACCCAGCACCCTTAGTACTGAGCACCCAGCACCCTGAGTACTGAGCACCCAGCACCCTGAGTACTGAGCACCCAGCACCCTGAGTACTGAGCACCCAGCACCCTGAGCACTGAGCACCCAGCAACCTTCGTACTGAGCACCCAGCACTCTGAGCACTGAGCACCCAGCACCCCGAGCACTGAGCACCCAGCACCCCGAGCACTGAGCACTGAGCACCCTGAGCACTGAGCACCCAGCACCCCGAGTACTGAGCACTGAGCACCCTGAGTACTGAGCACCCAGCACCCCGAGTACTGAGCACTGAGCACCCTGAGTACTGAGCACCCAGCACCCTGAGCACTGAGCACTGAGAACCCTGAGTACTGAGCACCGACCACCCAGAGAACTGAGCACCCAGCACCCCGAGTACTGAGCACCCAGCACCCTGAGTACTGAGCACCCAGCACCCTGAGCACTGAGCACCCAGCACCCTGAGCACTGAGCACCCAGCACCCTGAGCACTGAGCACCCAGCACCCCGAGCACTGAGCACCCAGCACCCTGAGTACTGAGCACTGAGCACCCAGCACCCCGAGCACTGAGCACTCAGTACCCTGTGTACTGAGCACTGAGTACCCAGTACCCCGTGCACTGAGACCCAGCACCCTGAGCACTGAGCACCCAGCACCCCGAATACTGAGCACCCAGCACCCTGAGTACTGAACACCCAGCACCCAGAGCACTGTGCACTGAGCACCCAGCACCCTGAGCACTGAGCACTGAGCAACCAGCACCCTGAGCACTGAGCACCCAGCACCCTGAGCACCCAGCACCCTGAGCACTGAGAACCCTGAGCACTGAGCAATGAGCACCCAGCACCCTGAGTACTGAGCACCCAAAACTCTGAGCACTGAGCACCCTGCACGCTGAGTACTGAGCACCCAGCACCCCGAGCACTGAGCACCCAGCACCCTGTGTACTGAGCACCAAGCACCCCGAGCACTGAGCACCCAGCACCCTGAGTACTGAGCACCCAGCACCCCGAGAATGAGCACCCAGCACCCCGAGCACTGAGCACCCAGCACCCTGAGCACTGAGCACCCAGCACCCTGAGTACTGAGCACCCAGCACCCCGAGCACTGAGCACCCAGCACCCTGAGTACTGAGCACCCTGAGTACTGAGCACCCAGCAACCTGAGTACTGAGCACCATGCACCCCGAGCACTGAGCTCCCTGAGTACTGAGCACCCAGCACCCTGAGCACTGAGCACCCAGCACCCTGAGTACTGAGCACTGATCACCCAGAGAACTGAGCACCCAGCACCCCGAGGACTGAGCACCCAGCACCCTGTGCACTGAGCACTGAGCATCCAGCACCCCGAGCACTGAGAACCCTGAGCTCTTAGCACCCAGAGTACTGAGCACCCAGCACCCTGAGTACGGAGCACCCAGCACCCTGAGCACTGAGCACCCAGCACCCTGAGTACTGAGCACCCAGCACCCTGAGTACTGAGCACCGAGCACCCCGAGCACTGAGCACCCAGCACCCTGAGAACTGAGCACCCAGCACCCCAAGCACTGTGCACCCAGCACCCTGAGCACTGAGCACACAGCACCCCGAGCACTGAGCACCCAGCACCCTGAGCACTGAGCACCCAGCACCCCGAGCACTGAGCACCCAGCACCCTGAGCACTGAGCACCCAGCACCCCGAGCACTGAGCACTGAGCACCATGAGTACTGAGCACCCAGCACCCCGAGTACTGAGCACTGAGCACCATGAGTACTGAGCACCCAGCACCCTGAGCACTGAGCACTGAGAACCCTGAGTACTGAGCAACGAGCACCCCGAGCACTGAGCACCCAGCACCCTGAGTACAGAGCACCGAGCTCCCCGAGCACTGAGCACCCTGAGTACTGAGCACCCAGCACCCTGAGTACTGAGCACCCAGCACCCCGAGAATGAGCACCCTGAGCACTGAGTACCCAGCACCATGAGTACTGAGCACCGAGCACCCTGAGCACTGAGCACCCAGCACCCTGAGTACTGAGCACCCAGCACCCTGAGTACTCAGCACCCAGCACCCTGAGCACTGAGCACCCAGCAACCTGAGTACTGAGCACCCAGCACTCTGAGCACTGAGCACCCAGCACCCCGAGCACTGAGCACCCAGCACACTGAGCACTGAGCACTGAGCACCCTGAGCACTGAGCACCCAGCACCCCGAGTACTGAGCACTGAGCACCCTGAGTACTGAGCACCCAGCACCAAGAGTACTGAGCACTGAGAACCCTGAGTACTGAGCACCGAGCACCCAGAGAACTGAGCACCCAGAAGCCCGAGCACTGAGCACCCTGAGCTCTTAGCACCCTGAGTACTGAGCACCCAGCACCCTGAGTACTGAGCACCCAGCAACCTGAGCACTGAGCACCCAGCACCCCGAGCACTGAGCACCCAGCACCCTGAGTACTGAGCACTGAGCACCCAGCACCCCGAGCACTGAGAACCCAGCACCCTGCGTACTGAGCACGGAGCACCCCGAGCACTGAGCACCCAGCACCCTGAGTACTGAGCACCGAGCACCCCGAGCACTGAGCACCCAGCACCCTGAGTACTGAGCACGGAGCACCCTGAGTACTGTGCACCCAGCACCCCGAGCACTTAGCACCCAGCACCCTTAGTACTGAGCACCCAGCACCCTGAGTACTGAGCACCCAGCACCCTGAGTACTGAGCACCCAGCACCCTGAGTACTGAGCACCCAGCACCCTGAGCACTGAGCACCCAGCAACCTGCGTACTGAGCAAACAGCACTCTGAGCACTGAGCACCCAGCACCCCGAGCACTGAGCACCCAGCACCCCGAGTACTGAGCACTGAGCACCCTGAGTACTGAGCACCCAGCACCCCGAGTACTGAGCACTGAGCACGGTGAGTACTGAGCACCCAGCACCCTGAGCACTGAGCACTGAGAACCCTGAGTACTGAGCACCGAGCACCCAGAGAACTGAGCACCCAGCACCCCGAGCACTGAACACCCTGAGCTCTTAGCACCCTGAGTACTGAGCACCCAGCACCCTGAGTACTGAGCACCCAGCACCCTGAGCACTGAGCACCCAGCACCCCGAGCACTGAGCACCCAGCACCCTGAGTACTGAGCACTGAGCACCCAGCACCCCGAGCACTGAGCACTCAGCACCCTGTGTACTGAGCACTGAGTACCCAGTACCCCGTGCACTGAGACCCAGCACCCTGAGCACTGAGCACCCAGCACCCCGAATACTGAGCACCCAGCACCCTGAGTACTGAACACCCAGCACCCACAGCACTGAGCACTGAGCACCCAGCACCCTGAGCACTGAGCACTGAGCACCCAGCACCCTGAGCACCCAGCACCCTGAGCACTGAGAACCCTGAGCACTGAGCAATGAGCACCCAGCACCCTGAGTACTGAGCACCCAACACTCTGAGCACTGAGCACCCTGCACGCTGAGTACTGAGCACCCAGCACCCCGAGCACTGAGCACCCAGCACCCTGTGTACTGAGCACCGAGCACCCCGAGCACTGAGCACCCAGCACCCTGAGTACTGAGCACCCAGCACCCCGAGAATGAGCACCCAGCACCCCGAGCACTGAGCACCCAGCACCCTGAGCACTGAGCACCCAGCACCCTGAGTACTGAGCACCCAGCACCCCGAGCACTGAGCACCCAGCACCCTGAGTACTGAGCACCCTGAGTACCGAGCACCCAGCAACCTGAGTACTGAGCACCCTGCACCCCGAGCACTGAGCTCCCTGAGTACTGAGCACCCAGCACCCTGAGCACTGAGCACCCAGCACCCTGAGTACTGAGCACTGAGCCCCCAGAGAACTGAGCACCCAGCATCCCGAGGACTGAGCACCCAGCACCCTGTGCACTGAGCACTGAGCATCCAGCACCCCGAGCACTGAGCACCCTGAGCTCTTAGCACCCAGAGTACTGAGCACCCAGCACCCTGAGTACGGAGCACCCAGCACCCTGAGCACTGAGCACTCAGCACCCTGTGTACTGAGCACTGAGTACCCAGTACCCCGTGCACTGAGACCCAGCACCCTGAGCACTGAGCACCCAGCACCCCGAGTACTGAGCACCCAGCAGCCCGAGCACTGTGCACCCAGCATCCCGAGCACTGAGCACCCAGCACCCTGAGTACTGAGCACCCAGCACCCCGAGCACTGAGCACCCAGCACCCCGAGCTCTGAGCACCCAGCACCCCGAGCACTGAGAAACGAGAACCCCGAGCACTGTGCACCCAGCACCCTGAGAACTGAGCACCCAGCACCCTGAGCACTGAGCACCCAGCACCCCTTGCACTGAGCACCCAGCACCCGGAGTACTGAGCACGCAGCACCCTGAGTACTGAGCACCAAGCACCCCGAGCACTGAGCACCCAGCACCCTGAGCACTGAGCACCCAGGACCCTGAGTACTGAGCACCCAGCACCCCGAGCACTGAGCACCCAGCACCCTGAGTACTGAGCACCGAGCACCCCGAGCACTGAGCACCAAGCACCATGATCACTGAGAACACAGCACCCTGCGTACTGAGCACGGAGCACCCCGAGCACTGAGCACCCAGCACCCTGAGTACTGAGCACCGAGCACCCCGAGCACTGAGCACCCAGCACCCTGAGTACTGAGCATGGAGCACCCTGAGTACTGTGCACCCAGCACCCCGAGCACTTAGCACCCAGCACCCTTAGTACTGAGCACCCAGCACCCTGAGTACTGAGCACCCAGCACCCTGAGTACTGAGCACCCAGCACCCTGAGTACTGAGCACCCAGCACCCTGAGCACTGAGCACCCAGCAACCTTCGTACTGAGCACCCAGCACTCTGAGCACTGAGCACCCAGCACCCCGAGCACTGAGCACCCAGCACCCCGAGCACTGAGCACTGAGCACCCTGAGCACTGAGCACCCAGCACCCCGAGTACTGAGCACTGAGCACCCTGAGTACTGAGCACCCAGCACCCCGAGTACTGAGCACTGAGCACCCTGAGTACTGAGCACCCAGCAACCTGAGCACTGAGCACTGAGAACCCTGAGTACTGAGCACCGACCACCCAGAGAACTGAGCAACCAGCACCCCGAGCACTGAACACCCTGAGCTCTTAGCACCCTGAGTACTGAGCACCCAGCACCCTGAGTACTGAGCACCCAGCACCCTGAGCACTGAGCACCCAGCACCCCGAGCACTGAGCACCCAGCACCCTGAGTACTGAGCACTGAGCACCCAGCACCCCGAGCACTGAGCACTCAGTACCCTGTGTACTGAGCACTGAGTACCCAGTACCCCGTGCACTGAGACCCAGCACCCTGAGCACTGAGCACCCAGCACCCCGAATACTGAGCACCCAGCACCCTGAGTACTGAACACCCAGCACCCAGAGCACTGTGCACTGAGCACCCAGCACCCTGAGCACTGAGCACTGAGGAACCAGCACCCTGAGCACTGAGCACCCAGCACCCTGAGCACCCAGCACCCTGAGCACTGAGAACCCTGAGCACTGAGCAATGAGCACCCAGCACCCTGAGTACTGAGTACCCAACACTCTGAGCACTGAGCACCCTGCACGCTGAGTACTGAGCACCCAGCACCCCGAGCACTGAGCACCCAGCACCCTGTGTACTGAGCACCGAGCACCCCGAGCACTGAGCACCCAGCACCCTGAGTACTGAGCACCCAGCACCCCGAGAATGAGCACCCAGCACCCCGAGCACTGAGCACCCAGCACCCTGAGCACTGAGCACCCAGCACCCTGAGTACTGAGCACCCAGCACCCCGAGCACTGAGCACCCAGCACCCTGAGTACTGAGCACCCTGAGTACTGAGCACCCAGCAACCTGAGTACTGAGCACCCTGCACCCCGAGCACTGAGCTCCCTGAGTACTGAGCACCCAGCACCCTGAGCACTGAGCACCCAGCACCCTGAGTACTGAGCACTGAGCACCCAGAGAACTGAGCACCCAGCACCCCGAGGACTGAGCACCCAGCACCCTGTGCACTGAGCACTGAGCATCCAGCACCCCGAGCACTGAGCACCCTGAGCTCTTAGCACCCAGAGTACTGAGCACCCAGCACCCTGAGTACGGAGCACCCAGCACCCTGAGCACTGAGCACCCAGCACCCTGAGTACTGAGCACCCAGCACCCTGAGTACTGAGCACCGAGCACCCCGAGCACTGAGCACCCAGCACCCTGAGCACTGAGCACCCAGCACCCCAAGCACTGTGCACCCAGCACCCTGAGCACTGAGCACACAGCACCCCGAGCACTGAGCACCCAGCACCCTGAGCACTGAGCACCCAGCACCCCGAGCACTGAGCACCCAGCACCCTGAGCACTGAGCACCCAGCACCCCGAGCACTGAGCACTGAGCACCATGAGTACTGAGCACCCAGCACCCCGAGTACTGAGCACTGAGCACCATGAGTACTGAGCACCCAGCACCCTGAGCACTGAGCACTGAGAACCCTGAGTACTGAGCAACGAGCACCCCGAGCACTGAGCACCCAGCACCCTGAGTACAGAGCACCGAGCTCCCCGAGCACTGAGCACCCTGAGTACTGAGCACCCAGCACCCTGAGTACTGAGCACCCAGCACCCCGAGAATGAGCACCCTGAGCACTGAGTACCGAGCACCATGAGTACTGAGCACCGAGCACCCTGAGCACTGAGCACCCAGCACCCTGAGTACTGAGCACCCAGCACCCTGAGTACTCAGCACCCAGCACCCTGAGCACTGAGCACCCAGCAACCTGAGTACTGAGCACCCAGCACTCTGAGCACTGAGCACCCAGCACCCCGAGCACTGAGCACCCAGCACACCGAGCACTGAGCACTGAGCACCCTGAGCACTGAGCACCCAGCACCCCGAGTACTGAGCACTGAGCACCCTGAGTACTGAGCACCCAGCACCCCGAGTACTGAGCACTGAGAACCCTGAGTACTGAGCACCGAGCACCCAGAGAACTGAGCACCCAGAAGCCCGAGCACTGAGCACCCTGAGCTCTTAGCACCCTGAGTACTGAGCACCCAGCACCCTGAGTACTGAGCACCCAGCAACCTGAGCACTGAGCACCCAGCACCCCGAGCACTGAGCACCCAGCACCCTGAGTACTGAGCACTGAGCACCCAGCACCCCGAGCACTGAGAACCCAGCACCCTGCGTACTGAGCACGGAGCACCCCGAGCACTGAGCACCCAGCACCCTGAGTACTGAGCACCCAGCACCCTGAGCACTGAGCACCCAGCAACCTGCGTACTGAGCAAACAGCACTCTGAGCACTGAGCACCCAGCACCCCGAGCACTGAGCACCCAGCACCCCGAGTACTGAGCACTGAGCACCCTGAGTACTGAGCACCCAGCACCCCGAGTACTGAGCACTGAGCACGGTGAGTACTGAGCACCCAGCACCCTGAGCACTGAGCACTGAGAACCCTGAGTACTGAGCACCGAGCACCCAGAGAACTGAGCACCCAGCACCCCGAGCACTGAACACCCTGAGCTCTTAGCACCCTGAGTACTGAGCACCCAGCACCCTGAGTACTGAGCACCCAGCACCCTGAGCACTGAGCACCCAGCACCCCGAGCACTGAGCACCCAGCACCCTGAGTACTGAGCACTGAGCACCCAGCACCCCGAGCACTGAGCACTCAGCACCCTGTGTACTGAGCACTGAGTACCCAGTACCCCGTGCACTGAGACCCAGCACCCTGAGCACTGAGCACCCAGCACCCCGAATACTGAGCACCCAGCACCCTGAGTACTGAACACCCAGCACCCACAGCACTGAGCACTGAGCACCCAGCACCCTGAGCACTGAGCACCCAGCACCCTGAGCACCCAGCACCCTGAGCACTGAGAACCCTGAGCACTGAGCAATGAGCACCCAGCACCCTGAGTACTGAGCACCCAACACTCTGAGCACTGAGCACCCTGCACGCTGAGTACTGAGCACCCAGCACCCCGAGCACTGAGCACCCAGCACCCTGTGTACTGAGCACCGAGCACCCCGAGCACTGAGCACCCAGCACCCTGAGTACTGAGCACCCAGCACCCCGAGAATGAGCACCCAGCACCCCGAGCACTGAGCACCCAGCACCCTGAGCACTGAGCACCCAGCACCCTGAGTACTGAGCACCCAGCACCCCGAGCACTGAGCACCCAGCACCCTGAGTACTGAGCACCCTGAGTACCGAGCACCCAGCAACCTGAGTACTGAGCACCCTGCACCCCGAGCACTGAGCTCCCTGAGTACTGAGCACCCAGCACCCTGAGCACTGAGCACCCAGCACCCTGAGTACTGAGCACTGAGCCCCCAGAGAACTGAGCACCCAGCATCCCGAGGACTGAGCACCCAGCACCCTGTGCACTGAGCACTGAGCATCCAGCACCCCGAGCACTGAGCACCCTGAGCTCTTAGCACCCAGAGTACTGAGCACCCAGCACCCTGAGTACGGAGCACCCAGCACCCTGAGCACTGAGCACTCAGCACCCTGTGTACTGAGCACTGAGTACCCAGTACCCCGTGCACTGAGACCCAGCACCCTGAGCACTGAGCACCCAGCACCCCGAGTACTGAGCACCCAGCAGCCCGAGCACTGTGCACCCAGCATCCCGAGCACTGAGACCCCAGCACCCTGAGTACTGAGCACCCAGCACCCCGAGCACTGAGCACCCAGCACCCCGAGCTCTGAGCACCCAGCACCCCGAGCACTGAGAAACGAGAACCCCGAGCACTGTGCACCCAGCACCCTGAGAACTGAGCACCCAGCACCCTGAGCACTGAGCACCCAGCACCCCTTGCACTGAGCACCCAGCACCCGGAGTACTGAGCACGCAGCACCCTAAGTACTGAGCACCAAGCACCCCGAGCACTGAGCACCCAGCACCCTGAGCACTGAGCACCCAGGACCCTGAGTACTGAGCACCCAGCACCCCGAGCACTGAGCACCCAGCACCCTGAGTACTGAGCACCGAGCACCCCGAGCACTGAGCACCAAGCACCATGATCACTGAGAACACAGCACCCTGCGTACTGAGCACGGAGCACCCCGAGCACTGAGCACCCAGCACCCTGAGTACTGAGCACCGAGCACCCCGAGCACTGAGCACCCAGCACCCTGAGTACTGAGCATGGAGCACCCTGAGTACTGTGCACCCAGCACCCCGAGCACTTAGCACCCAGCACCCTTAGTACTGAGCACCCAGCACCCTGAGTACTGAGCACCCAGCACCCTGAGTACTGAGCACCCAGCACCCTGAGTACTGAGCACCCAGCACCCTGAGCACTGAGCACCCAGCAACCTTCGTACTGAGCACCCAGCACTCTGAGCACTGAGCACCCAGCACCCCGAGCACTGAGCACCCAGCACCCCGAGCACTGAGCACTGAGCACCCTGAGAACTGAGCACCCAGCACCCCGAGTACTGAGCACTGAGCACCCTGAGTACTGAGCACCCAGCACCCCGAGTACTGAGCACTGAGCACCCTGAGTACTGAGCACCCAGCACCCTGAGCACTGAGCACTGAGAACCCTGAGTACTGAGCACCGACCACCCAGAGAACTGAGCAACCAGCACCCCGAGCACTGAACACCCTGAGCTCTTAGCACCCTGAGTACTGAGCACCCAGCACCCTGAGTACTGAGCACCCAGCACCCTGAGCACTGAGCACCCAGCACCCCGAGCACTGAGCACCCAGCACCCTGAGTACTGAGCACTGAGCACCCAGCACCCCGAGCACTGAGCACTCAGTACCCTGTGTACTGAGCACTGAGTACCCAGTACCCCGTGCACTGAGACCCAGCACCCTGAGCACTGAGCACCCAGCACCCCGAATACTGAGCACCCAGCACCCTGAGTACTGAACACCCAGCACCCAGAGCACTGTGCACTGAGCACCCAGCACCCTGAGCACTGAGCACTGAGGAACCAGCACCCTGAGCACTGAGCACCCAGCACCCTGAGCACCCAGCACCCTGAGCACTGAGAACCCTGAGCACTGAGCAATGAGCACCCAGCACCCTGAGTACTGAGTACCCAACACTCTGAGCACTGAGCACCCTGCACGCTGAGTACTGAGCACCCAGCACCCCGAGCACTGAGCACCCAGCACCCTGTGTACTGAGCACCGAGCACCCCGAGCACTGAGCACCCAGCACCCTGAGTACTGAGCACCCAGCACCCCGAGAATGAGCACCCAGCACCCCGAGCACTGAGCACCCAGCACCCTGAGCACTGAGCACCCAGCACCCTGAGTACTGAGCACCCAGCACCCCGAGCACTGAGCACCCAGCACCCTGAGTACTGAGCACCCTGAGTACTGAGCACCCAGCAACCTGAGTACTGAGCACCCTGCACCCCGAGCACTGAGCTCCCTGAGTACTGAGCACCCAGCACCCTGAGCACTGAGCACCCAGCACCCTGAGTACTGAGCACTGAGCACCCAGAGAACTGAGCACCCAGCACCCCGAGGACTGAGCACCCAGCACCCTGTGCACTGAGCACTGAGCATCCAGCACCCCGAGCACTGAGCACCCTGAGCTCTTAGCACCCAGAGTACTGAGCACCCAGCACCCTGAGTACGGAGCACCCAGCACCCTGAGCACTGAGCACCCAGCACCCTGAGTACTGAGCACCCAGCACCCTGAGTACTGAGCACCGAGCACCCCGATCACTGAGCACCCAGCACCCTGAGCACTGAGCACCCAGCACCCCAAGCACTGTGCACCCAGCACCCTGAGCACTGAGCACACAGCACCCCGAGCACTGAGCACCCAGCACCCTGAGCACTGAGCACCCAGCACCCCGAGCACTGAGCACCCAGCACCCTGAGCACTGAGCACCCAGCACCCCGAGCACTGAGCACTGAGCACCATGAGTACTGAGCACCCAGCACCCCGAGTACTGAGCACTGAGCACCATGAGTACTGAGCACCCAGCACCCTGAGCACTGAGCACTGAGAACCCTGAGTACTGAGCAACGAGCACCCCGAGCACTGAGCACCCAGCACCCTGAGTACAGAGCACCGAGCTCCCCGAGCACTGAGCACCCTGAGTACTGAGCACCCAGCACCCTGAGTACTGAGCACCCAGCACCCCGAGAATGAGCACCCTGAGCACTGAGTACCGAGCACCATGAGTACTGAGCACCGAGCACCCTGAGCACTGAGCACCCAGCACCCTGAGTACTGAGCACCCAGCACCCTGAGTACTCAGCACCCAGCACCCTGAGCACTGAGCACCCAGCAACCTGAGTACTGAGCACCCAGCACTCTGAGCACTGAGCACCCAGCACCCCGAGCACTGAGCACCCAGCACACCGAGCACTGAGCACTGAGCACCCTGAGCACTGAGCACCCAGCACCCCGAGTACTGAGCACTGAGCACCCTGAGTACTGAGCACCCAGCACCCCGAGTACTGAGCACTGAGAACCCTGAGTACTGAGCACCGAGCACCCAGAGAACTGAGCACCCAGAAGCCCGAGCACTGAGCACCCTGAGCTCTTAGCACCCTGAGTACTGAGCACCCAGCACCCTGAGTACTGAGCACCCAGCAACCTGAGCACTGAGCACCCAGCACCCCGAGCACTGAGCACCCAGCACCCTGAGTACTGAGCACTGAGCACCCAGCACCCCGAGCACTGAGAACCCAGCACCCTGCGTACTGAGCACGGAGCACCCCGAGCACTGAGCACCCAGCACCCTGAGTACTGAGCACCGAGCACCCCGAGCACTGAGCACCCAGCACCCTGAGTACTGAGCACGGAGCACCCTGAGTACTGTGCACCCAGCACCCCGAGCACTTAGCACCCAGCACCCTTAGTACTGAGCACCCAGCACCCTGAGTACTGAGCACCCAGCACCCTGAGTACTGAGCACCCAGCACCCTGAGCACTGAGCACCCAGCAACCTGCGTACTGAGCAAACAGCACTCTGAGCACTGAGCACCCAGCACCCCGAGCACTGAGCACCCAGCACCCCGAGTACTGAGCACTGAGCACCCTGAGTACTGAGCACCCAGCACCCCGAGTACTGAGCACTGAGCACGGTGAGTACTGAGCACCCAGCACCCTGAGCACTGAGCACTGAGAACCCTGAGTACTGAGCACCGAGCACCCAGAGAACTGAACACCCAGCACCCCGAGCACTGAACACCCTGAGCTCTTAGCACCCTGAGTACTGAGCACCCAGCACCCTGAGTACTGAGCACCCAGCACCCTGAGCACTGAGCACCCAGCACCCCGAGCACTGAGCACCCAGCACCCTGAGTACTGAGCACTGAGCACCCAGCACCCCGAGCACTGAGCACTCAGCACCCTGTGTACTGAGCACTGAGTACCCAGTACCCCGTGCACTGAGACCCAGCACCCTGAGCACTGAGCACCCAGCACCCCGAATACTGAGCACCCAGCACCCTGAGTACTGAACACCCAGCACCCACAGCACTGAGCACTGAGCACCCAGCACCCTGAGCACTGAGCACTGAGCACCCAGCACCCTGAGCACCCAGCACCCTGAGCACTGAGAACCCTGAGCACTGAGCAATGAGCACCCAGCACCCTGAGTACTGAGCACCCAACACTCTGAGCACTGAGCACCCTGCACGCTGAGTACTGAGCACCCAGCACCCCGAGCACTGAGCACCCAGCACCCTGTGTACTGAGCACCGAGCACCCCGAGCACTGAGCACCCAGCACCCTGAGTACTGAGCACCCAGCACCCCGAGAATGAGCACCCAGCACCCCGAGCACTGAGCACCCAGCACCCTGAGCACTGAGCACCCAGCACCCTGAGTACTGAGCACCCAGCACCCCGAGCACTGAGCACCCAGCACCCTGAGTACTGAGCACCCTGAGTACTGAGCACCCAGCAACCTGAGTACTGAGCACCCTGCACCCCGAGCACTGAGCTCCCTGAGTACTGAGCACCCAGCACCCTGAGCACTGAGCACCCAGCACCCTGAGTACTGAGCACTGAGCACCCAGAGAACTGAGCACCCAGCACCCCGAGGACTGAGCACCCAGCACCCTGTGCACTGAGCACTGAGCATCCAGCACCCCGAGCACTGAGCACCCTGAGCTCTTAGCACCCAGAGTACTGAGCACCCAGCACCCTGAGTACGGAGCACCCAGCACCCTGAGCACTGAGCACCCAGCACCCTGAGTACTGAGCACCCAGCACCCTGAGTACTGAGCACCGAGCACCCCGAGCACTGAGCACCCAGCACCCTGAGCACTGAGCACCCAGCACCCCGAGCACTGAGCACTGAGCACCATGAGTACTGAGCACCCAGCACCCTGAGCACTGAGCACTGAGAACCCTGAGTACTGAGCAACGAGCACCCCGAGCACTGAGCACCCAGCACCCTGAGTATAGAGCACCGAGCTCCCCGAGCACTGAGCACCCTGAGTACTGAGCACCCAGCACCCTGAGTACTGAGAACCCAGCACCCCGAGAATGAGCACCCTGAGCACTGAGTACCCAGCACCCTGAGCACTGAGCACTGAGAACCCTGAGTACTGAGCACCGAGCACCCAGAGAACTGAGCACCCAGCACCCCGAGCACTGAGCACCCTGAGCTCTTAGCACCCTGAGTACTGAGCACCCAGCACCCTGAGTACTGAGCACCCAGCAACCTGAGCACTGAGCACCCAGCACCCCGAGCACTGATCACCCAGCACCCTGAGTACTGAGCACTGAGCACCCAGCACCCCGAGCACTGAGCACTCAGCACGCTGTGTACTGAGCACTGAGTACCCAGTACCCCGTGCACTGAGACCCAGCACCCTGAGCACTGAGCACCCAGCACCCCGAGTACTGAGCACCCAGCAGCCCGAGCACTGTGCACCCAGCACCCCGAGCACTGAACACCCAGCACCCTGAGTACTGAGCACCCAGCACCCCGAGCACTGAGCACCCAGCACCCCGAGCTCTGAGCACCCAGCACCCCGAGCACTGAGCAACGAGAACCCACGAGCACTGTGCACCCAGCACCCTGAGCACTGAGCAACGAGAACCCACGAGCACTGTGCACCCAGCACCCTGAGAACTGAGCACCCAGCACCCTGAGTACTGAGCACCCAGCATCCTGAGCACTGAGTACTGAGCAGCCCAAGCACTGAGCACCCAGCACCCTGAGCACTGAGCAAGCAGCACCCCTTGCACTGAGCACCCAGCACCCGGAGTACTGAGCACGCAGCACCCTGAGTACTGAGCACCCAGCACCCCGAGCACTGAGCACCCAGCACCCTGAGCACTGAGCACCCAGGACCCTGAGTACTGAGCACCCAGCACCCCGAGCACTGAGCACCCAGCACCCTGAGTACTGAGCACCGAGCACCCTGAGCACTGAGCACCAAGCACCCTGAGCACTGAGAACCCAGCACCCTGAGTACTGAGCACGGAGCACCCCGAGCACTGAGCACCCAGCACCCTGAGTACTGAGCACCGAGCACCCCGAGCACTGAGCACCCAGCACCCTGAGTACTGAGCACGGAGCACCCTGAGTACTGTGCACCCAGCACCCCGAGCACTTAGCACCCAGCACCCTGAGTACTGAGCATCCAGCACTCTGAGCACTGAGCATCCAGCACCCTGAGCACTGAGCACCCAGCACTCTGAGTACTGAGAACCGAACACCCCGAGCACTGAGCACCCAGCACCTTGAGCACTGAGCACCCTGAGTACTGAGCACCCAGCACCCTGAGCACTGAGCACCCAGCACCCCGAGTACTGAGCACCGAGCACCCCGAGAACTGAGCACCCAGCACCCCGAGCACTGAGCACTGTGCACCCTGAGCACTGAGCACCCAGCACCCCGAGTACTGAGCACTGACCACCCTAAGAACTGAGCACCCAGCACCCCGAGTACTGAGAACCGAGCACCCCGAGCACTGAGCACCCAGCACCTTGAGCACTGAGCACCCTGAGTACTGAGCACCCAGCACCCTGAGCACTGTGCACCCAGCACCCCGAGTACTGAGCACCGAGCACCCCGAGAACTGAGCACCCAGCACCCCGAGCACTGAGCACTGTGCACCCTGAGCACTGAGCACCCAGCAACCCGAGTACTGAGCACTGACCACCCTAAGTACTGAGCACCCAGCACCCCGAGTACTGAGCACTGAGCACCATGAGTACTGAGCACCCAGCACCCTGAGCACTGAGCACTGAGGACCCTGAGTACTGAGCACCGAGCACCCCGAGCACTGAGCACCCAGCACCCTGAGTACTGAGCACCGAGCTCCCCGAGCACTGAGCACCCTGAGTACTGAGCACCCAGCACCCTTAGTACTGAGCACCCAGCACCCCGAGAATGAGCACCCTGAGCACTGAGCACCCAGCACCCTGAGTACTGAGTACCCAGCACCCTAAGCACTGACGACCCAGCACCCTGAACATTGAGCACCCAGCACCCTGAGTACTGAGCACCCAGCACCCTGAGTACTGAACACCCAGCACCCTTAGCACTGAGCACTGAGGACCCAGCACCCTGAGCACTGAGCACTGAGCACCCAGCCCCCTGAGCACTGAGTACCCAGCACCCCGAGCACTGAGTACCCAGCACCCTGAGCCCCCAGCACCCTGAGCACTGAGCACCCTGAGCACTGAGCACTGAGCACCCAGCACCCTGAGTACTGAGCAGCCAACACTCTGAGCAAAGAGCACCCAGCACGCTGAGTACTGAGCACTGAGCACCCAGCACCCTGAGCACTGAGCACTGAGCACCCAGCACCCCGAGTACTGAGCACCCAGCACCCTGAGCCCTGAGCACCCTGAGCACTGAGCACCCTGAGCACTGAGCACTGAGCACCCAGCACCCTGAGTACTGAGCACCCAACACTCTGAGCACTGAGCACCCAGCACGCAGAGTACTGAGCACTGAGCACACAGCACCCTGAGTACTGAGCACCCAGCACCCCGAGCACTGAGCACCCAGCACGCAGAGTACTGAGCACTGAGCACACAGCACCCTGAGTACTGAGCACCCAGCACCCCGAGCACTGAGCACCCAGCGCCCCGAGCACTGAGCACCCAGCACCCCGAGCACTGAGCACTGAGCACACTGAGCACTGAGCACCCAGCACCCCGAGTACTGAGCACTGACCACCCTGAGTACTGAGCACCCAGCACCCCGAGGACTGAGCACTGAGCACCCTGAGTACTGAGCACCCAGCACCCTGAGCACTGAGCACCCTGAGGACTGAGCACCTAGCACCCTGAGTACTGATCACCCAGCACCCTGAGTACTGAGCACCGATCACCCTGAGCACTGAGCACCCAGCACCCCGAGCACTGAGCACCCAGCACCCTGAGCACTGAGCACCCAGCACCCTGAGCACTGAGCACCCAGCACCCTGAGCACGGAGCACAAAGCACCCTGAGTACTGAGCACTCAGCACCCTGAGCACTGAGCACCCAGCACCCTGAGCACTGAGCACCCAGCACCCTGAGCACGGAGCACAAAGCACCCTGAGTACTGAGCACCCAACACCCAGAGTACTGAGCACCCAGCACCCTGAGCACTGAGCACCCAGCACCCTGAGTACTGAGAACCCAGCACCCTGAGTACTGAACACCCAGCACCCTGAGCACTGAGCACTGAGCACCCTGAGCACTGAGTACTGGGCAATGAGCACCCTGAGCACTGAGCACCCAGCACCCCGAGTACTGAGCACCCAGCACCCCGAGCACTGATCACCCAGCGCCCCGAGCACTGAGCACCCAGCACCTCGAGCACTGAGCACTGAGCACCCTGAGCACTGAGCACCCAGCACCCCGAGTACTGAGCACTGAGCACCCTGAGTACTGAGCAGCAAGCAACCCGATTACTGAGCACTGAGCACTCTGAGTACTGAGCACCCACCACCCTGAGCACTGAGCACCCAGCACCCTGAGTACTGAGCACTGAGAACCCTGAGTACTGAGCACCGAGCACCCTGAGTACTGAGCACCCAGCACCCTGATCACTGAGCACGGAGCACCCCGAGGACTGAGCACCCAGCACCCTGAGCACTGAGCACCCAGCACCTTGAGTACTGAGCACCGAGCACCCCGAGCACTGAGCACCCAGCACCCTGAGTACTGAGCACCCTGCACCCTGAGCACTGAGCACGCAGCACACCGAGCACTGAGCACCCAGCATCCTGAGTACTGAGCACAGAGCACCCTGAGCACTGAGCACCCAGCACCCTGAGTACTGAGCACCCAGCACCCTGAGTACTGAGCAACCAGCACCCTGAGCACTGAGCACTGAGCACCCAGCACCCTGAGCACTGAGCACTGAGCACCCAGCACCACAGCCCTGAGCACCCAGCACCCCGAGCACTGAGGACCCAGCACCCTGAGTACTGAGCACCCAGCACCCTGAGCACTGAGGACCCAGCACCCTGAGTACTGAGCACCCAGCACCCTGAGTACTGAGCACTCAGCACCCTGAGTACTGAGCACCGAGCACCCCGAGCACTGAGCACCCATCACCCTGAGCACAGAGCACCCGGAGGACTGAGCACCCAGCACCATGAGCACTTTGCACCGATCACCCTGAGCACTAAGCACCCAGCACCCCGAGCACTGAGCACCCAGCACCCTGAGTACTGAGCACCCAGCACCCTGAGTACTGAGCACCCAGCATCCTGAGCACTGAGTACTGAGCAGCCCAAGCACTGAGCACCCAGCACCCTGAGCACTGAGCAAGCAGCACCCCTTGCACTGAGCACCCAGCACCCGGAGTACTGAGCACGCAGCACCCTGAGTACTGAGCACCCAGCACCCCGAGCACTGAGCACCCAGCACCCTGAGCACTGAGCACCCAGGACCCTGAGTACTGAGCACCCAGCACCCCGAGCACTGAGCACCCAGCACCCTGAGTACTGAGCACCGAGCACCCTGAGCACTGAGCACCAAGCACCCTGAGCACTGAGAACCCAGCACCCTGAGTACTGAGCACGGAGCACCCCGAGCACTGAGCACCCAGCACCCTGAGTACTGAGCACCGAGCACCCCGAGCACTGAGCACCCAGCACCCTGAGTACTGAGCACGGAGCACCCTGAGTACTGTGCACCCAGCACCCCGAGCACTTAGCACCCAGCACCCTGAGTACTGAGCATCCAGCACTCTGAGCACTGAGCATCCAGCACCCTGAGCACTGAGCACCCAGCACTCTGAGTACTGAGAACCGAACACCCCGAGCACTGAGCACCCAGCACCTTGAGCACTGAGCACCCTGAGTACTGAGCACCCAGCACCCTGAGCACTGAGCACCCAGCACCCCGAGTACTGAGCACCGAGCACCCCGAGAACTGAGCACCCAGCACCCCGAGCACTGAGCACTGTGCACCCTGAGCACTGAGCACCCAGCACCCCGAGTACTGAGCACTGACCACCCTAAGAACTGAGCACCCAGCACCCCGAGTACTGAGAACCGAGCACCCCGAGCACTGAGCACCCAGCACCTTGAGCACTGAGCACCCTGAGTACTGAGCACCCAGCACCCTGAGCACTGAGCACCCAGCACCCCGAGTACTGAGCACCGAGCACCCCGAGAACTGAGCACCCAGCACCCCGAGCACTGAGCACTGTGCACCCTGAGCACTGAGCACCCAGCAACCCGAGTACTGAGCACTGACCACCCTAAGTACTGAGCACCCAGCACCCCGAGTACTGAGCACTGAGCACCATGAGTACTGAGCACCCAGCACCCTGAGCACTGAGCACTGAGGACCCTGAGTACTGAGCACCGAGCACCCCGAGCACTGAGCACCCAGCACCCTGAGTACTGAGCACCGAGCTCCCCGAGCACTGAGCACCCTGAGTACTGAGCACCCAGCACCCTTAGTACTGAGCACCCAGCACCCCGAGAATGAGCACCCTGAGCACTGAGCACCCAGCACCCTGAGTACTGAGTACCCAGCACCCTAAGCACTGACGACTCAGCACCCTGAACATTGAGCACCCAGCACCCTGAGTACTGAGCACCCAGCACCCTGAGTACTGAACACCCAGCACCCTTAGCACTGAGCACTGAGGACCCAGCACCCTGAGCACTGAGCACTGAGCACCCAGCCCCCTGAGCACTGAGTACCCAGCACCCCGAGCACTGAGTACCCAGCACCCTGAGCCCCCAGCACCCTGAGCACTGAGCACCCTGAGCACTGAGCACTGAGCACCCAGCACCCTGAGTACTGAGCAGCCAACACTCTGAGCAAAGAGCACCCAGCACGCTGAGTACTGAGCACTGAGCACCCAGCACCCTGAGCACTGAGCACTGAGCACCCAGCACCCCGAGTACTGTGCACCCAGCACCCTGAGCCCTGAGCACCCTGAGCACTGAGCACCCTCAGCACTGAGCACTGAGCACCCAGCACCCTGAGTACTGAGCACCCAACACTCTGAGCACTGAGCACCCAGCACGCAGAGTACTGAGCACTGAGCACACAGCACCCTGAGTACTGAGCACCCAGCACCCCGAGCACTGAGCACCCAGCACGCAGAGTACTGAGCACTGAGCACACAGCACCCTGAGTACTGAGCACCCAGCACCCCGAGCACTGAGCACCCAGCGTCCCGAGCACTGAGCACCCAGCACCCCGAGCACTGAGCACTGAGCACAGTGAGCACTGAGCACCCAGCACCCCGAGTACTGAGCACTGACCACCCTGAGTACTGAGCACCCAGCACCCCGAGGACTGAGCACTGAGCACCCTGAGTACTGAGCACCCAGCACCCTGAGCACTGAGCACCCTGAGGACTGAGCACCTAGCACCCTGAGTACTGATCACCCAGCACCCTGAGTACTGAGCACCGATCACCCTGAGCACTGAGCACCCAGCACCCCGAGCACTGAGCACCCAGCACCCTGAGCACTGAGCACCCAGCACCCTGAGCACTGAGCACCCAGCACCCTGAGCACGGAGCACAAAGCACCCTGAGTACTGAGCACTCAGCACCCTGAGCACTGAGCACCCAGCACCCTGAGCACTGAGCACCCAGCACCCTGAGCACGGAGCACAAAGCACCCTGAGTACTGAGCACCCAACACCCAGAGTACTGAGCACCCAGCACCCTGAGCACTGAGCACCCAGCACCCTGAGTACTGAGCACCCAGCACCCTGAGTACTGAACACCCAGCACCCTGAGCACTGAGCACTGAGCACCCTGAGCACTGAGTACTGGGCAATGAGCACCCTGAGCACTGAGCACCCAGCACCCCGAGTACTGAGCACCCAGCACCCCGAGCACTGATCACCCAGCGCCCCGAGCACTGAGCACCCAGCACCTCGAGCACTGAGCACTGAGCACCCTGAGCACTGAGCACCCAGCACCCCGAGTACTGAGCACTGAGCACCCTGAGTACTGAGCAGCAAGCAACCCGATTACTGAGCACTGAGCACTCTGAGTACTGAGCACCCACCACCCTGAGCACTGAGCACCCAGCACCCTGAGTACTGAGCACTGAGAACCCTGAGTACTGAGCACCGAGCACCCTGAGTACTGAGCACCCAGCACCCTGATCACTGAGCACGGAGCACCCCGAGGACTGAGCACCCAGCACCCTGAGCACTGAGCACCCAGCACCTTGAGTACTGAGCACCGAGCACCCCGAGCACTGAGCACCCAGCACCCTGAGTACTGAGCACCCTGCACCCTGAGCACTGAGCACGCAGCACACCGAGCACTGAGCACCCAGCATCCTGAGTACTGAGCACAGAGCACCCTGAGCACTGAGCACCCAGCACCCTGAGTACTGAGCACCCAGCACCCTGAGTACTGAGCAACCAGCACCCTGAGCACTGAGCACTGAGCACCCAGCACCCTGAGCACTGAGCACTGAGCACCCAGCACCACAGCCCTGAGCACCCAGCACCCCGAGCACTGAGCACCCAGCACCCTGAGAAACAGAGCACCCAGCACCCTGAGCACTGAGGACCCAGCACCCTGAGTACTGAGCACCCAGCACCCTGAGTACTGAGCACTCAGCACCCTGAGTACTGAGCACCGAGCACCCCGAGCACTGAGCACCCAGCACCCTGAGCACAGAGCACCCGGAGGACTGAGCACCCAGCACCATGAGCACTTTGCACCGATCACCCTGAGCACTAAGCACCCAGCACCCCGAGCACTGAGCACCCAGCACCCTGAGTACTGAGCACCCAGCACCCCGAGTACTGAGCACCCAGCACCCTGAGTACTGAGCACCCAGCACCCCGAGCACTGAGCACCCAGCACCCTGAGTACTGAGCACCCTGATTACTGAGCACTGAGCATCCTGAGTACTGAGCACACTGAGGACTGAGCACCCAGCACCCTGAGCACTGAGCACCCAGCACCCTGAGTACTGAGCACTGATCACCCTGAGCACTGAGCACCCAGCACCCCGAGCACTGAGCACCCAGCACCCTGAGCACTGAGCACCCAGCACCCCGAGCACTGAGCACCCAGCACACCGAGCACTGAGCACTGAGCACCCTGAGCACTGAGCACCCAGCACCCCGAGTACTGAGCACTGAGCACCCTGAGTACTGAGCACCCAGCACCCCGAGTACTGAGCACTGAGCACCCTGAGTACTGAGCACCCAGCACCCTGAGCACTGAGCACTGAGAACCCTGAGTACTGAGCACCGAGCACCCAGAGAACTGAGCACCCAGCACCCCGAGCACTGAGCACCCTGAGCTCTTAGCACCCTGAGTACTGAGCACCCAGCACCCTGAGTACTGAGCACCCAGCAACCTGAGCACTGAGCACCCAGCACCCCGAGCACTGAGCACCCAGCACCCTGAGTACTGAGCACTGAGCACCCAGCACCCCGAGCACTGAGCACTCAGCACGCTGTGTACTGAGCACTGAGTACCCAGTACCCCGTGCACTGAGACCCAGCACCCTGAGCACTGAGCACCCAGCACCCCGAGTACTGAGCACCCAGCAGCCCGAGCACTGTGCACCCAGCACCCCGAGCACTGAACACCCAGCACCCTGAGTACTGAGCACCCAGCACCCCGAGCACTGAGCACCCAGCACCCCGAGCTCTGAGCACCCAGCACCCCGAGCACTGAGCAACGAGAACCCACGAGCACTGTTTACCCAGCACCCTGAGAACTGAGCACCCAGCACCCTGAGTACTGAGCACCCAGCATCCTGAGCACTGAGTACTGAGCAGCCCAAGCACTGAGCACCCAGCACCCTGAGCACTGAGCACGCAGCACCCCTTGCACTGAGCACCCAGCACCCGGAGTACTGAGCACGCAGCACCCTGAGTACTGAGCACCCAGCACCCCGAGCACTGAGCACCCAGCACCCTGAGCACTGAGCACCCAGGACCCTGAGTACTGAGCACCCAGCACCCCGAGCACTGAGCACCCAGCACCCTGAGTACTGAGCACCGAGCACCCTGAGCACTGAGCACCAAGCACCCTGAGCACTGAGAACCCAGCACCCTGAGTACTGAGCACGGAGCACCCCGAGCACTGAGCACCCAGCACCCTGAGTACTGAGCACCCAGCACCCTGAGTACTGAGCAACCAGCACCCTGAGCACTGAGCACTGAGCACCCAGCACCCTGAGCACTGAGCACTGAGCACCCAGCACCACAGCCCTGAGCACCCAGCACCCCGAGCACTGAGCACCCAGCACCCTGAGAAACAGAGCACCCAGCACCCTGAGCACTGAGGACCCAGCACCCTGAGTACTGAGCACCCAGCACCCTGAGTACTGAGCATCCAGCACTCTGAGCACTGAGCATCCAGCACCCTGAGCACTGAGCACCCAGCATTCTGAGTACTGAGAACCGAACACCCCGAGCACTGAGCACCCAGCACCTTGAGCACTGAGCACCCTGAGTACTGAGCACCCAGCACCCTGAGCACTGAGCACCCAGCACCCCGAGTACTGAGCAGCGAGCTCCCCGAGAACTGAGCACCCAGCACCCCGAGCACTGAGCACTGTGCACCCTGAGCACTGAGCACCCAGCACCCCGAGTACTGAGCACTGACCACCCTAAGAACTGAGCACCCAGCACCCCGAGTACTGAGAACCGAGCACCCCGAGCACTGAGCACCCAGCACCTTGAGCACTGAGCACCCTGAGTACTGAGCACCCAGCACCCTGAGCACTGAGCACCCAGCACCCCGAGTACTGAGCACCGAGCACCCCGAGAACTGAGCACCCAGCACCCCGAGCACTGAGCACTGTGCACCCTGAGCACTGAGCACCCAGCAACCTGAGTACTGAGCACTGACCACCCTAAGTACTGAGCACCCAGCACCCCGAGTACTGAGCACTGAGCACCATGAGTACTGAGCACCCAGCACCCTGAGCACTGAGCACTGAGGACCCTGAGTACTGAGCACCGAGCACCCTGAGCACTGAGCACCCAGCACCCTGAGTACTGAGCACCGAGCTCCCCGAGCACTGAGCACCCTGAGTACTGAGCACCCAGCACCCTTAGTACTGAGCACCCAGCACCCCGAGAATGAGCACCCTGAGCACTGAGCACCCAGCACCCTGAGTACTGAGTACCCAGCACCCTAAGCACTGACGACCCAGCACCCTGAACATTGAGCACCCAGCACCCTGAGTACTGAGCACCCAGCACCCTGAGTACTGAACACCCAGCACCCTTAGCACTGAGCACTGAGGACCCAGCACCCTGAGCACTGAGCACTGAGCACCCAGCCCCCTGAGCACTGAGTACCCAGCACCCCGAGCACTGAGTACCCAGCACCCTGAGCCCCCAGCACCCTGAGCACTGAGCACCCTGAGCACTGAGCACTGAGCACCCAGCACCCTGAGTACTGAGGAGCCAACACTCTGAGCAAAGAGCACCCAGCACGCTGAGTACTGAGCACTGAGCACCCAGCACCCTGAGCACTGAGCACTGATCACCCAGCACCCCGAGTACTGAGCACCCAGCACCCTGAGCCCTGAGCACCCTGAGCACTGAGCACCCTGAGCACTGAGCACTGAGCACCCAGCACCCTGAGTACTGAGCACCCAACACTCTGAGCACTGAGCACCCAGCACGCAGAGTACTGAGCACTGAGCACACAGCACCCTGAGTACTGAGCACCCAGCACCCCGAGCACTGAGCACCCAGCACGCAGAGTACTGAGCACTGAGCACACAGCACCCTGAGTACTGAGCACCCAGCACCCCGAGCACTGAGCACCCAGCGCCCCGAGCACTGAGCACCCAGCACCCCGAGCACTGAGCACTGAGCACACTGAGCACTGAGCACCCAGCACCCCGAGTACTGAGCACTGACCACCCTGAGTACTGAGCACCCAGCACCCCGAGGACTGAGCACTGAGCACCCTGAGTACTGAGCACCCAGCACCCTGAGCACTGAGCACCCTGAGGACTGAGCACCTAGCACCCTGAGTACTGATCACCCAGCACCCTGAGTACTGAGCACCGATCACCCTGAGCACTGAGCACCCAGCACCCCGAGCACTGAGCACCCAGCACCCTGAGCACTGAGCACCCAGCACCCTGAGCACTGAGCACCCAGCACCCTGAGCACGGAGCACAAAGCACCCTGAGTACTGAGCACTCAGCACCCTGAGCACTGAGCACCCAGCACCCTGAGCACTGAGCACCCAGCACCCTGAGCACGGAGCACAAAGCACCCTGAGTACTGAGCACCCAACACCCAGAGTACTGAGCACCCAGCACCCTGAGCACTGAGCACCCAGCACCCTGAGTACTGAGCACCCAGCACCCTGAGTACTGAACACCCAGCACCCTGAGCACTGAGCACTGAGGACCCTGAGCACTGAGTACTGGGCAATGAGCACCCTGAGCACTGAGCACCCAGCACCCCGAGTACTGAGCACCCAGCACCCCGAGCACTGATCACCCAGCGCCCCGAGCACTGAGCACCCAGCACCTCGAGCACTGAGCACTGAGCACCCTGAGCACTGAGCACCCAGCACCCCGAGTACTGAGCACTGAGCACCCTGAGTACTGAGCAGCAAGCAACCCGATTACTGAGCACTGAGCACTCTGAGTACTGAGCACCCACCACCCTGAGCACTGAGCACCCAGCACCCTGAGTACTGAGCACTGAGAACCCTGAGTACTGAGCACCGAGCACCCTGAGTACTGAGCACCCAGCACCCTGATCACTGAGCACGGAGCACCCCGAGGACTGAGCACCCAGCACCCTGAGCACTGAGCACCCAGCACCTTGAGTACTGAGCACCGAGCACCCCGAGCACTGAGCACCCAGCACCCTGAGTACTGAGCACCCTGCACCCTGAGCACTGAGCACGCAGCACACCGAGCACTGAGCACCCAGCATCCTGAGTACTGAGCACAGAGCACCCTGAGCACTGAGCACCCAGCACCCTGAGTACTGAGCACCCAGCACCCTGAGTACTGAGCAACCAGCACCCTGAGCACTGAGCACTGAGCACCCAGCACCCTGAGCACTGAGCACTGAGCACCCAGCACCACAGCCCTGAGCACCCAGCACCCCGAGCACTGAGCACCCAGCACCCTGAGAAACAGAGCACCCAGCACCCTGAGCACTGAGGACCCAGCACCCTGAGTACTGAGCACCCAGCACCCTGAGTACTGAGCACTCAGCACCCTGAGTACTGAGCACCGAGCACCCCGAGCACTGAGCACCCAGCACCCTGAGCACAGAGCACCCGGAGGACTGAGCACCCAGCACCATGAGCACTTTGCACCGATCACCCTGAGCACTAAGCACCCAGCACCCCGAGCACTGAGCACCCAGCACCCTGAGTACTGAGAACCCAGCACCCCGAGTACTGAGCACCCAGCACCCTGAGTACTGAGCACCCAGCACCCCGAGCACTGAGCACCCAGCACCCTGAGTACTGAGCACCCTGATTACTGAGCACTGAGCACCGAGCATCCTGAGTACTGAGCACACTGAGGACTGAGCACCCAGCACCCTGAGCACTGAGCACCCAGCACCCTGAGTACTGAGCACTGATCACCCTGAGCACTGAGCACCCAGCACCCCGAGCACTGAGCACCCAGCACCCTGAGCACTGAGCACCCAGCACCCCGAGCACTGAGCACCCAGCACACCGAGCACTGAGCACTGAGCACCCTGAGCACTGAGCACCCAGCACCCCGAGTACTGAGCACTGAGCACCCTGAGTACTGAGCACCCAGCACCCCGAGTACTGAGCACTGAGCACCCTGAGTACTGAGCACCCAGCACCCTGAGCACTGAGCACTGAGAACCCTGAGTACTGAGCACCGAGCACCCAGAGAACTGAGCACCCAGCACCCCGAGCACTGAGCACCCTGAGCTCTTAGCACCCTGAGTACTGAGCACCCAGCACCCTGAGTACTGAGCACCCAGCAACCTGAGCACTGAGCACCCAGCACCCCGAGCACTGAGCACCCAGCACCCTGAGTACTGAGCACTGAGCACCCAGCACCCCGAGCACTGAGCACTCAGCACGCTGTGTACTGAGCACTGAGTACCCAGTACCCCGTGCACTGAGACCCAGCACCCTGAGCACTGAGCACCCAGCACCCCGAGTACTGAGCCCCCAGCAGCCCGAGCACTGTGCACCCAGCACCCCGAGCACTGAACACCCAGCACCCTGAGTACTGAGCACCCAGCACCCCGAGCACTGAGCACCCAGCACCCCGAGCTCTGAGCACCCAGCACCCCGAGCACTGAGCAACGAGAACCCACGAGCACTGTGCACCCAGCACCCTGAGAACTGAGCACCCAGCACCCTGAGTACTGAGCACCCAGCATCCTGAGCACTGAGTACTGAGCAGCCCAAGCACTGAGCACCCAGCACCCTGAGCACTGAGCACGCAGCACCCCTTGCACTGAGCACCCAGCACCCGGAGTACTGAGCACGCAGCACCCTGAGTACTGAGCACCCAGCACCCCGAGCACTGAGCACCCAGCACCCTGAGCACTGAGCACCCAGGACCCTGAGTACTGAGCACCCAGCACCCCGAGCACTGAGCACCCAGCACCCTGAGTACTGAGCACCGAGCACCCTGAGCACTGAGCACCAAGCACCCTGAGCACTGAGAACCCAGCACCCTGAGTACTGAGCACGGAGCACCCCGAGCACTGAGCACCCAGCACCCTGAGTACTGAGCACCGAGCACCCCGAGCACTGAGCACCCAGCACCCTGAGTACTGAGCACGGAGCACCCTGAGTACTGTGCACCCAGCACCCCGAGCACTTAGCACCCAGCACCCTGAGTACTGAGCATCCAGCACTCTGAGCACTGAGCATCCAGCACCCTGAGCACTGAGCACCCAGCATTCTGAGTACTGAGAACCGAACACCCCGAGCACTGAGCACCCAGCACCTTGAGCACTGAGCACCCTGAGTACTGAGCACCCAGCACCCTGAGCACTGAGCACCCAGCACCCCGAGTACTGAGCACCGAGCACCCCGAGAACTGAGCACCCAGCACCCCGAGCACTGAGCACTGTGCACCCTGAGCACTGAGCACCCAGCACCCCGAGTACTGAGCACTGACCACCCTAAGAACTGAGCACCCAGCACCCCGAGTACTGAGAACCGAGCACCCCGAGCACTGAGCACCCAGCACCTTGAGCACTGAGCACCCTGAGTACTGAGCACCCAGCACCCTGAGCACTGAGCACCCAGCACCCCGAGTACTGAGCACCGAGCACCCCGAGAACTGAGCACCCAGCACCCCGAGCACTGAGCACTGTGCACCCTGAGCACTGAGCACCCAGCAACCCGAGTACTGAGCACTGACCACCCTAAGTACTGAGCACCCAGCACCCCGAGTACTGAGCACTGAGCACCATGAGTACTGAGCACCCAGCACCCTGAGCACTGAGCACTGAGGACCCTGAGTACTGAGCACCGAGCACCCCGAGCACTGAGCACCCAGCACCCTGAGTACTGAGCACCGAGCTCCCCGAGCACTGAGCACCCTGAGTACTGAGCACCCAGCACCCTTAGTACTGAGCACCCAGCACCCCGAGAATGAGCACCCTGAGCACTGAGCACCCAGCACCCTGAGTACTGAGTACCCAGCACCCTAAGCACTGACGACCCAGCACCCTGAACATTGAGCACCCAGCACCCTGAGTACTGAGCACCCAGCACCCTGAGTACTGAACACCCAGCACCCTTAGCACTGAGCACTGAGGACCCAGCACCCTGAGCACTGAGCACTGAGCACCCAGCCCCCTGAGCACTGAGTACCCAGCACCCCGAGCACTGAGTACCCAGCACCCTGAGCCCCCAGCACCCTGAGCACTGAGCACCCTGAGCACTGAGCACTGAGCACCCAGCACCCTGAGTACTGAGCAGCCAACACTCTGAGCAAAGAGCACCCAGCACGCTGAGTACTGAGGACTGAGCACCCAGCACCCTGAGCACTGAGCACTGAGCACCCAGCACCCCGAGTACTGAGCACCCAGCACCCTGAGCCCTGAGCACCCTGAGCACTGAGCACCCTGAGCACTGAGCACTGAGCACCCAGCACCCTGAGTACTGAGCACCCAACACTCTGAGCACTGAGCACCCAGCACCCTGAGCACTGAGCACCCAGCACCCTGAGCACGGAGCACAAAGCACCCTGAGTACTGAGCACTCAGCACCCTGAGCACTGAGCACCCAGCACCCTGAGCACTGAGCACCCAGCACCCTGAGCACGGAGCACAAAGCACCCTGAGTACTGAGCACCCAACACCCAGAGTACTGAGCACCCAGCACCCTGAGCACTGAGCACCCAGCACCCTGAGTACTGAGCACCCAGCACCCTGAGTACTGAACACCCAGCACCCTGAGCACTGAGCACTGAGCACCCTGAGCACTGAGTACTGGGCAATGAGCACCCTGAGCACTGAGCACCCAGCACCCCGAGTACTGAGCACCCAGCACCCCGAGCACTGATCACCCAGCGCCCCGAGCACTGAGCACCCAGCACCCCGAGCACTGAGCACTGAGCACTGAGCACCCTGAGAACTGAGCACCCAGCACCCCGAGTACTGAGCACTGAGCACCCTGAGTACTGAGCAGCAAGCAACCCGATTACTGAGCACTGAGCACTCTGAGTACTGAGCACCCACCACCCTGAGCACTGAGCACCCAGCACCCTGAGTACTGAGCACTGAGAACCCTGAGTACTGAGCACCGAGCACCCTGAGTACTGAGCACCCAGCACCCTGATCACTGAGCACGGAGCACCCCGAGGACTGAGCACCCAGCACCCTGAGCACTGAGCACCCAGCACCTTGAGTACTGAGCACCGAGCACCCCGAGCACTGAGCACCCAGCACCCTGAGTACTGAGCACCCTGCACCCTGAGCACTGAGCACGCAGCACACCGAGCACTGAGCACCCAGCATCCTGAGTACTGAGCACAGAGCACCCTGAGCACTGAGCACCCAGCACCCTGAGTACTGAGCACCCAGCACCCTGAGTACTGAGCAACCAGCACCCTGAGCACTGAGCACTGAGCACCCAGCACCCTGAGCACTGAGCACTGAGCACCCAGCACCACAGCCCTGAGCACCCAGCACCCCGAGCACTGAGCACCCAGCACCCTGAGAAACAGAGCACCCAGCACCCTGAGCACTGAGGACCCAGCACCCTGAGTACTGAGCACCCAGCACCCTGAGTACTGAGCACTCAGCACCCTGAGTACTGAGCACCGAGCACCCCGAGCACTGAGCACCCAGCACCCTGAGCACAGAGCACCCGGAGGACTGAGCACCCAGCACCATGAGCACTTTGCACCGATCACCCTGAGCACTAAGCACCCAGCACCCCGAGCACTGAGCACCCAGCACCCTGAGTACTGAGAACCCAGCACCCCGAGTACTGAGCACCCAGCACCCTGAGTACTGAGCACCCAGCACCCCGAGCACTGAGCACCCAGCACCCTGAGTACTGAGCACCCTGATTACTGAGCACTGAGCACCGAGCATCCTGAGTACTGAGCACACTGAGGACTGAGCACCCAGCACCCTGAGCACTGAGCACCCAGCACCCTGAGTACTGAGCACTGATCACCCTGAGCGCTGAGCACCCAGCACCCGGAGCACTGAGCACCCAGCACCCTGAGCACTGAGCACTGAGCACCCAGCACCCCGAGTGCTGAGCACCCAGCACCCAGAGCACTGAGCACCCTGAGCACTGAGCACCCTGAGCACTGAGCACTGAGCACCCAGCACCCAGAGTACTGAGCACCCAACACTCTGAGCACTGAGCACCCAGCACGCAGAGTACTGAGCACTGAGCACACAGCACCCTGAGTACTGAGCACCCAGCACCCCGAGCACTGAGCACCCAGCGCCCCGAGCACTGAGCACCCAGCACCCCGAGCACTGAGCACCCAGCACCCCGAGGACTGAGCACTGAGCACCCTGAGTACTGAGCACCCAGCACCCTGAGCACTGAGCACCCTGAGTACTGAACACTGAGCACCCAGCACCCCGAGCACTGAGCACTCAGCACCCTGTGTACTGAGCACTGAGTACCCAGTACCCCGTGCACTGAGACCCAGCACCCTGAGCACTGAGCACCCAGCACCCCGAGTACTGAGCACCCAGCAGCCCGAGCACTGTGCACCCAGCACCCCGAGCACTGAGCACCCAGCACCCTGAGTACTGAGCACCCAGCACCCCGAGCACTGAGCACCCAGCACCCCGAGCTCTGAGCACCCAGCACCCCGAGCACTGAGAAACGAGAACCCCGAGCACTGTGCACCCAGCACCCTGAGAACTGAGCACCCA
This sequence comes from Microtus oregoni, assembly GCF_018167655.1. Taxonomy (NCBI): domain Eukaryota; kingdom Metazoa; phylum Chordata; class Mammalia; order Rodentia; family Cricetidae; genus Microtus; species Microtus oregoni. The sequence continues at coordinate 1,896,835 of NW_024543265.1, forward strand.
GCACCCTGAGCACTGAGCACCCAGCACCCCTTGCACTGAGCACCCAGCACCCGGAGTACTGAGCACGCAGCACCCTGAGTACTGAGCACCCAGCACCCCGAGCACTGAGCACCCAGCACCCTGAGCACTGAGCACCCAGGACCCTGAGTACTGAGCACCCAGCACCCCGAGCACTGAGCACCCAGCACCCTGAGTACTGAGCACCGAGCACCCCGAGCACTGAGCACCAAGCACCCCGAGCACTGAGAACCCAGCACCCTGCGTACTGAGCACGGAGCACCCCGAGCACTGAGCACCCAGCACCCTGAGTACTGAGCACCGAGCACCCCGAGCACTGAGCACCCAGCACCCTGAGTACTGAGCACGGAGCACCCTGAGTACTGTGCACCCAGCACCCCGAGCACTTAGCACCCAGCACCCTTAGTACTGAGCACCCAGCACCCTGAGTACTGAGCACCCAGCACCCTGAGTACTGAGCACCCAGCACCCTGAGTACTGAGCACCCAGCACCCTGAGCACTGAGCACCCAGCAACCTACGTACTGAGCACCCAGCACTCTGAGCACTGAGCACCCAGCACCCCGAGCACTGAGCACTGAGCACCCTGAGCACTGAGCACCCAGCACCCCGAGTACTGAGCACTGAGCACCCTGAGTACTGAGCACCCAGCACCCCGAGTACTGAGCACTGAGCACCCTGAGTACTGAGCACCCAGCACCCTGAGCACTGAGCACTGAGAACCCTGAGTACTGAGCACCGACCACCCAGAGAACTGAGCACCCAGCACCCCGAGCACTGAACACCCTGAGCTCTTAGCACCCTGAGTACTGAGCACCCAGCACCCTGAGTACTGAGCACCCAGCACCCTGAGTACTGAGCACTGAGCACCCAGCACCCCGAGCACTGAGCACTCAGTACCCTGTGTACTGAGCACTGAGTACCCAGTACCCCGTGCACTGAGACCCAGCACCCTGAGCACTGAGCACCCAGCACAACGAATACTGAGCACCCAGCACCCTGAGTACTGAACACCCAGCACCCAGAGCACTGAGCACTGAGCACCCAGCACCCTGAGCACTGAGCACTGAGCAACCAGCACCCTGAGCACTGAGCACCCAGCACCCTGAGCACTGAGAACCCTGAGCACTGAGCAATGAGCACCCAGCACCCTGAGTACTGAGCACCCAACACTCTGAGCACTGAGCACCCTGCACGCTGAGTACTGAGCACCCAGCACCCCGAGCACTGAGCACCCAGCACCCTGTGTACTGAGCACCGAGCACCCCGAGCACTGAGCACCCAGCACCCTGAGTACTGAGCACCCAGCACCCCGAGAATGAGCACCCAGCACCCCGAGCACTGAGCACCCAGCACCCTGAGCACTGAGCACCCAGCACCCTGAGTACTGAGCACCCAGCACCCCGAGCACTGAGCACCCAGCACCCTGAGTACTGAGCACCCTGAGTACTGAGCACCCAGCAACCTGAGTACTGAGCACCCTGCACCCCGAGCACTGAGCTCCCTGAGTACTGAGCACCCAGCACCCTGAGCACTGAGCACCCAGCACCCTGAGTACTGAGCACTGAGCACCCAGAGAACTGAGCACCCAGCACCCCGAGGACTGAGCACCCAGCACCCTGTGCACTGAGCACTGAGCATCCAGCACCCCGAGCACTGAGCACCCTGAGCTCTTAGCACCCAGAGTACTGAGCACCCAGCACCCTGAGTACGGAGCACCCAGCACCCTGAGCACTGAGCACCCAGCACCCTGAGCACTGAGCACACAGCACCCCGAGCACTGAGCACCCAGCACCCTGAGCACTGAGCACCCAGCACCCCGAGCACTGAGCACCCAGCACCCTGAGCACTGAGCACCCAGCACCCTGAGTACTGAGCACCCTGATTACTGAGCACTGAGCACCGAGCATCCTGAGTACTGAGCACACTGAGGACTGAGCACCCAGCACCCTGAGCACTGAGCACCCAGCACCCTGAGTACTGAGCACTGATCACCCTGAGCACTGAGCACCCAGCACCCCGAGCACTGAGCACCCAGCACCCTGAGCACTGAGCACCCAGCACCCCGAGCACTGAGCACCCAGCACACCGAGCACTGAGCACTGAGCACCCTGAGCACTGAGCACCCAGCACCCCGAGTACTGAGCACTGAGCACCCTGAGTACTGAGCACCCAGCACCCCGAGTACTGAGCACTGAGCACCCTGAGTACTGAGCACCCAGCACCCTGAGCACTGAGCACTGAGAACCCTGAGTACTGAGCACCGAGCACCCAGAGAACTGAGCACCCAGCACCCCGAGCACTGAGCACCCTGAGCTCTTAGCACCCTGAGTACTGAGCACCCAGCACCCTGAGTACTGAGCACCCAGCAACCTGAGCACTGAGCACCCAGCACCCCGAGCACTGAGCACCCAGCACCCTGAGTACTGAGCACTGAGCACCCAGCACCCCGAGCACTGAGCACTCAGCACGCTGTGTACTGAGCACTGAGTACCCAGTACCCCGTGCACTGAGACCCAGCACCCTGAGCACTGAGCACCCAGCACCCCGAGTACTGAGCCCCCAGCAGCCCGAGCACTGTGCACCCAGCACCCCGAGCACTGAACACCCAGCACCCTGAGTACTGAGCACCCAGCACCCCGAGCACTGAGCACCCAGCACCCCGAGCTCTGAGCACCCAGCACCCCGAGCACTGAGCAACGAGAACCCACGAGCACTGTGCACCCAGCACCCTGAGAACTGAGCACCCAGCACCCTGAGTACTGAGCACCCAGCATCCTGAGCACTGAGTACTGAGCAGCCCAAGCACTGAGCACCCAGCACCCTGAGCACTGAGCACGCAGCACCCCTTGCACTGAGCACCCAGCACCCGGAGTACTGAGCACGCAGCACCCTGAGTACTGAGCACCCAGCACCCCGAGCACTGAGCACCCAGCACCCTGAGCACTGAGCACCCAGGACCCTGAGTACTGAGCACCCAGCACCCCGAGCACTGAGCACCCAGCACCCTGAGTACTGAGCACCGAGCACCCTGCGCACTGAGCACCAAGCACCCTGAGCACTGAGAACCCAGCACCCTGAGTACTGAGCACGGAGCACCCCGAGCACTGAGCACCCAGCACCCTGAGTACTGAGCACCGAGCACCCCGAGCACTGAGCACCCAGCACCCTGAGTACTGAGCACGGAGCACCCTGAGTACTGTGCACCCAGCACCCCGAGCACTTAGCACCCAGCACCCTGAGTACTGAGCATCCAGCACTCTGAGCACTGAGCATCCAGCACCCTGAGCACTGAGCACCCAGCATTCTGAGTACTGAGAACCGAACACCCCGAGCACTGAGCACCCAGCACCTTGAGCACTGAGCACCCTGAGTACTGAGCACCCAGCACCCTGAGCACTGAGCACCCAGCACCCCGAGTACTGAGCACCGAGCACCCCGAGAACTGAGCACCCAGCACCCCGAGCACTGAGCACTGTGCACCCTGAGCACTGAGCACCCAGCACCCCGAGTACTGAGCACTGACCACCCTAAGAACTGAGCACCCAGCACCCCGAGTACTGAGAACCGAGCACCCCGAGCACTGAGCACCCAGCACCTTGAGCACTGAGCACCCTGAGTACTGAGCACCCAGCACCCTGAGCACTGAGCACCCAGCACCCCGAGTACTGAGCACCGAGCACCCCGAGAACTGAGCACCCAGCACCCCGAGCACTGAGCACTGTGCACCCTGAGCACTGAGCACCCAGCAACCCGAGTACTGAGCACTGACCACCCTAAGTACTGAGCACCCAGCACCCCGAGTACTGAGCACTGAGCACCATGAGTACTGAGCACCCAGCACCCTGAGCACTGAGCACTGAGGACCCTGAGTACTGAGCACCGAGCACCCCGAGCACTGAGCACCCAGCACCCTGAGTACTGAGCACCGAGCTCCCCGAGCACTGAGCACCCTGAGTACTGAGCACCCAGCACCCTTAGTACTGAGCACCCAGCACCCCGAGAATGAGCACCCTGAGCACTGAGCACCCAGCACCCTGAGTACTGAGTACCCAGCACCCTAAGCACTGACGACCCAGCACCCTGAACATTGAGCACCCAGCACCCTGAGTACTGAGCACCCAGCACCCTGAGTACTGAACACCCAGCACCCTTAGCACTGAGCACTGAGGACCCAGCACCCTGAGCACTGAGCACTGAGCACCCAGCCCCCTGAGCACTGAGTACCCAGCACCCCGAGCACTGAGTACCCAGCACCCTGAGCCCCCAGCACCCTGAGCACTGAGCACCCTGAGCACTGAGCACTGAGCACCCAGCACCCTGAATACTGAGCAGCCAACACTCTGAGCAAAGAGCACCCAGCACGCTGAGTACTGAGCACTGAGCACCCAGCACCCTGAGCACTGAGCACTGAGCACCCAGCACCCCGAGTACTGAGCACCCAGCACCCTGAGCCCTGAGCAACCTGAGCACTGAGCACCCTGAGCACTGAGCACTGAGCACCCAGCACCCTGAGTACTGAGCACCCAACACTCTGAGCACTGAGCACCCAGCACGCAGAGTACTGAGCACTGAGCACACAGCACCCTGAGTACTGAGCACCCAGCACCCCGAGCACTGAGCACCCAGCACGCAGAGTACTGAGCACTGAGCACACAGCACCCTGAGTACTGAGCACCCAGCACCCCGAGCACTGAGCACCCAGCGCCCCGAGCACTGAGCACCCAGCACCCCGAGCACTGAGCACTGAGCACACTGAGCACTGAGCACCCAGCACCCCGAGTACTGAGCACTGACCACCCTGAGTACTGAGCACCCAGCACCCCGAGGACTGAGCACTGAGCACCCTGAGTACTGAGCACCCAGCACCCTGAGCACTGAGCACCCTGAGGACTGAGCACCTAGCACCCTGAGTACTGATCACCCAGCACCCTGAGTACTGAGCACCGATCACCCTGAGCACTGAGCACCCAGCACCCCGAGCACTGAGCACCCAGCACCCTGAGCACTGAGCACCCAGCACCCTGAGCACTGAGCACCCAGCACCCTGAGCACGGAGCACAAAGCACCCTGAGTACTGAGCACTCAGCACCCTGAGCACTGAGCACCCAGCACCCTGAGCACTGAGCACCCAGCACCCTGAGCACGGAGCACAAAGCACCCTGAGTACTGAGCACCCAACACCCAGAGTACTGAGCACCCAGCACCCTGAGCACTGAGCACCCAGCACCCTGAGTACTGAGCACCCAGCACCCTGAGTACTGAACACCCAGCACCCTGAGCACTGAGCACTGAGCACCCTGAGCACTGAGTACTGGGCAATGAGCACCCTGAGCACTGAGCACCCAGCACCCCGAGTACTGAGCACCCAGCACCCCGAGCACTGATCACCCAGCGCCCCGAGCACTGAGCACCCAGCACCCCGAGCACTGAGCACTGAGCACCCTGAGAACTGAGCACCCAGCACCCCGAGTACTGAGCACTGAGCACCCTGAGTACTGAGCAGCAAGCAACCCGATTACTGAGCACTGAGCACTCTGAGTACTGAGCACCCACCACCCTGAGCACTGAGCACACAGCAACCTGAGTACTGAGCACTGAGAACCCTGAGTACTGAGCACCGAGCACCCTGAGTACTGAGCACCCAGCACCCTGATCACTGAGCACGGAGCACCCCGAGGACTGAGCACCCAGCACCCTGAGCACTGAGCACCCAGCACCTTGAGTACTGAGCACCGAGCACCCCGAGCACTGAGCACCCAGCACCCTGAGTACTGAGCACCCTGCACCCTGAGCACTGAGCACGCAGCACACCGAGCACTGAGCACCCAGCATCCTGAGTACTGAGCACAGAGCACCCTGAGCACTGAGCACCCAGCACCCTGAGCACTGAGCACTGAGCACCCAGCACCACAGCCCTGAGCACCCAGCACCCCGAGCACTGAGCACCCAGCACCCTGAGAAACAGAGCACCCAGCACCCTGAGCACTGAGGACCCAGCACCCTGAGTACTGAGCACCCAGCACCCTGAGTACTGAGCACTCAGCACCCTGAGTACTGAGCACCGAGCACCCCGAGCACTGAGCACCCAGCACCCTGAGCACAGAGCACCCGGAGGACTGAGCACCCAGCACCATGAGCACTTTGCACCGATCACCCTGAGCACTAAGCACCCAGCACCCCGAGCACTGAGCACCCAGCACCCTGAGTACTGAGAACCCAGCACCCCGAGTACTGAGCACCCAGCACCCTGAGTACTGAGCACCCAGCACCCCGAGCACTGAGCACCCAGCACCCTGAGTACTGAGCACCCTGATTACTGAGCACTGAGCACCGAGCATCCTGAGTACTGAGCACACTGAGGACTGAGCACCCAGCACCCTGAGCACTGAGCACCCAGCACCCTGAGTACTGAGCACTGATCACCCTGAGCACTGAGCACCCAGCACCCCGAGCACTGAGCACCCAGCACCCTGAGCACTGAGCACTGAGCACCCAGCACCCCGAGTACTGAGCACCCAGCACCCAGAGCACTGAGCACCCTGAGCACTGAGCACCCTGAGCACTGAGCACTGAGCACCCAGCACCCAGAGTACTGAGCACCCAACACTCTGAGCACTGAGCACCCAGCACGCAGAGTACTGAGCACTGAGCACAGAGCACCCTGAGTACTGAGCACCCAGCACCCCGAGCACTGAGCACCCAGCGCCCCGAGCACTGAGCACCCAGCACCCCGAGCACTGAGCACCCAGCACCCCGAGGACTGAGCACTGAGCACCCTGAGTACTGAGCACCCAGCACCCTTAGCACTGAGCACCCTGAGTACTGAACACTGAGCACCCAGCACCCCGAGCACTGAGCACTCAGCACCCTGTGTACTGAGCACTGAGTACCCAGTACCCCGTGCACTGAGACCCAGCACCCTGAGCACTGAGCACCCAGCACCCCGAGTACTGAGCACCCAGCAGCCCGAGCACTGTGCACCCAGCACCCCGAGCACTGAGCACCCAGCACCCTGAGTACTGAGCACCCAGCACCCCGAGCACTGAGCACCCAGCACCCCGAGCTCTGAGCACCCAGCACCCCGAGCACTGAGAAACGAGAACCCCGAGCACTGTGCACCCAGCACCCTGAGAACTGAGCACCCAGCACCCTGAGCACTGAGCACCCAGCACCCCTTGCACTGAGCACCCAGCACCCGGAGTACTGAGCACGCAGCACCCTGAGTACTGAGCACCCAGCACCCCGAGCACTGAGCACCCAGCACCCTGAGCACTGAGCACCCAGGACCCTGAGTACTGAGCACCCAGCACCCCGAGCACTGAGCACCCAGCACCCTGAGTACTGAGCACCGAGCACCCCGAGCACTGAGCACCAAGCACCCCGAGCACTGAGAACCCAGCACCCTGCGTACTGAGCACGGAGCACCCCGAGCACTGAGCACCCAGCACCCTGAGTACTGAGCACCGAGCACCCCGAGCACTGAGCACCCAGCACCCTGAGTACTGAGCACGGAGCACCCTGAGTACTGTGCACCCAGCACCCCGAGCACTTAGCACCCAGCACCCTTAGTACTGAGCACCCAGCACCCTGAGTACTGAGCACCCAGCACCCTGAGTACTGAGCACCCAGCACCCTGAGTACTGAGCACCCAGCACCCTGAGCACTGAGCACCCAGCAACCTGCGTACTGAGCACCCAGCACTCTGAGCACTGAGCACCCAGCACCCCGAGCACTGAGCACCCAGCACCCCGAGCACTGAGCACTGAGCACCCTGAGCACTGAGCACCCAGCACCCCGAGTACTGAGCACTGAGCACCCTGAGTACTGAGCACCCAGCACCCCGAGTACTGAGCACTGAGCACCCTGAGTACTGAGCACCCAGCACCCTGAGCACTGAGCACTGAGAACCCTGAGTACTGAGCACCGACCACCCAGAGAACTGAGCACCCAGCACCCCGAGCACTGAACACCCTGAGCTCTTAGCACCCTGAGTACTGAGCACCCAGCACCCTGAGTACTGAGCACCCAGCACCCTGAGCACTGAGCACCCAGTACCCCGTGCACTGAGACCCAGCACCCTGAGCACTGAGCACCCAGCACAACGAATACTGAGCACCCAGCACCCTGAGTACTGAACACCCAGCACCCAGAGCACTGAGCACTGAGCACCCAGCACCCTGAGCACTGAGCACTGAGCAACCAGCACCCTGAGCACTGAGCACCCAGCACCCTGAGCACTGAGAACCCTGAGCACTGAGCAATGAGCACCCAGCACCCTGAGTACTGAGCACCCAACACTCTGAGCACTGAGCACCCTGCACGCTGAGTACTGAGCACCCAGCACCCCGAGCACTGAGCACCCAGCACCCTGTGTACTGAGCACCGAGCACCCCGAGCACTGAGCACCCAGCACCCTGAGTACTGAGCACCCAGCACCCCGAGAATGAGCACCCAGCACCCCGAGCACTGAGCACCCAGCACCCTGAGCACTGAGCACCCAGCACCCTGAGTACTGAGCACCCAGCACCCCGAGCACTGAGCACCCAGCACCCTGAGTACTGAGCACCCTGAGTACTGAGCACCCAGCAACCTGAGTACTGAGCACCCTGCACCCCGAGCACTGAGCTCCCTGAGTACTGAGCACCCAGCACCCTGAGCACTGAGCACCCAGCACAATGAGTACTGAGCACTGAGCACCCAGAGAACTGAGCACCCAGCACCCCGAGGACTGAGCACCCAGCACCCTGTGCACTGAGCACTGAGCATCCAGCACCCCGAGCACTGAGCACCCTGAGCTCTTAGCACCCAGAGTACTGAGCACCCAGCACCCTGAGTACGGAGCACCCAGCACCCTGAGCACTGAGCACCCAGCACCCTGAGCACTGAGCACACAGCACCCCGAGCACTGAGCACCCAGCACCCTGAGCACTGAGCACCCAGCACCCCGAGCACTGAGCACCCAGCACCCTGAGCACTGAGCACCCAGCACCCCGAGCACTGAGCACTGAGCACCATGAGTACTGAGCACCCAGCACCCCGAGTACTGAGCACTGAGCACCATGAGTACTGAGCACCCAGCACCCTGAGCACTGAGCACTGAGAACCCTGAGTACTGAGCAACGAGCACCCCGAGCACTGAGCACCCAGCACCCTGAGTACAGAGCACCGAGCTCCCCGAGCACTGAGCACCCTGAGTACTGAGCACCCAGCACCCTGAGTACTGAGCACCCAGCACCCCGAGAATGAGCACCCTGAGCACTGAGTACCCAGCACCATGAGTACTGAGCACCGAGCACCCTGAGAACTGAGCACCCAGCACCCTGAGTACTGAGCACCCAGCACCCTGAGTACTCAGCACCCAGCACCCTGAGCACTGAGCACCCAGCAACCTGAGTACTGAGCACCCAGCACTCTGAGCACTGAGCACCCAGCACCCCGAGCACTGAGCACCCAGCACACCGAGCACTGAGCACTGAGCACCCTGAGCACTGAGCACCCAGCACCCCGAGTACTGAGCACTGAGCACCCTGAGTACTGAGCACCCAGCACCCCGAGTACTGAGCACTGAGCACCCTGAGTACTGAGCACCCAGCACCCTGAGCACTGAGCACTGAGAACCCTGAGTACTGAGCACCGAGCACCCAGAGAACTGAGCACCCAGCACCCCGAGCACTGAGCACCCTGAGCTCTTAGCACCCTGAGTACTGAGCACCCAGCACCCCGAGTACTGAGCACCCAGCAACCTGAGCACTGAGCACCCAGCACCCCGAGCACTGAGCACCCAGCACCCTGAGTACTGAGCACTGAGCACCCAGCACCCCGAGCACTGAGAACCCAGCACCCTGCGTACTGAGCACGGAGCACCCCGAGCACTGAGCACCCAGCACCCTGAGTACTGAGCACCGAGCACCCCGAGCACTGAGCACCCAGCACCCTGAGTACTGAGCACGGAGCACCCTGAGTACTGTGCACCCAGCACCCCGAGCACTTAGCACCCAGCACCCTTAGTACTGAGCACCCAGCACCCTGAGTACTGAGCACACAGCACCCTGAGTACTGAGCACCCAGCACCCTGAGTACTGAGCACCCAGCACCCCGAGCACTTAGCACCCAGCACCCTTAGTACTGAGCACCCAGCACCCCGAGCACTGAGCACCCAGCACCCCGAGCACTGAGCACTGAGCACCCTGAGCACTGAGCACCCAGCACCCCGAGTACTGAGCACTGAGCACCCTGAGTACTGAGCACCCAGCACCCCGAGTACTGAGCACTGAGCACCCTGAGTACTGAGCACCCAGCACCCTGAGCACTGAGCACTGAGAACCCTGAGTACTGAGCACCGAGCACCCAGAGAACTGAGCACCCAGCACCCCGAGCACTGAACACCCTGAGCTCTTAGCACCCTGAGTACTGAGCACCCAGCACCCTGAGTACTGAGCACCCAGCACCCTGAGCACTGAGCACCCAGCACCCCGAGCACTGAGCACCCAGCACCCTGAGTACTGAGCACTGTGCACCCAGCACCCCGAGCACTGAGCACTCAGCACCCTGTGTACTGAGCACTGAGTACCCAGTACCCCGTGCACTGAGACCCAGCACCCTGAGCACTGAGCACCCAGCACCCCGAATACTGAGCACCCAGCACCCTGAGTACTGAACACCCAGCACCCACAGCACTGAGGACTGAGCACCCAGCACCCTGAGCACTGAGCACTGAGCACCCAGCACCCTGAGCACCCAGCACCCTGAGCACTGAGAACCCTGAGCACTGAGCAATGAGCACCCAGCACCCTGAGTACTGAGCACCCAACACTCTGAGCACTGAGCACCCTGCACGCTGAGTACTGAGCAACCAGCACCCCGAGCACTGAGCACCCAGCACCCTGTGTACTGAGCACCGAGCACCCCGAGCACTGAGCACCCAGCACCCTGAGTACTGAGCACCCAGCACGCCGAGAATGAGCACCCAGCACCCCGAGCACTGAGCACACAGCACCCTGAGCACTGAGCACCCAGCACCCTGAGTACTGAGCACCCAGCACCCCGAGCACTGAGCACCCAGCACCCTGAGTACTGAGCACCCTGAGTACTGAGCACCCAGCAACCTGAGTACTGAGCACCCTGCACCCTGAGCACTGAGCTCCCTGAGTACTGAGCACCCAGCACCCTGAGCACTGAGCACCCAGCACCCTGAGTACTGAGCACTGAGCACCCAGAGAACTGAGCACCCAGCACCCCGAGGACTGAGCACCCAGCACCCTGTGCACTGAGCACTGAGCATCCAGCACCCCGAGCACTGAGCACCCTGAGCTCTTAGCACCCAGAGTACTGAGCACCCAGCACCCTGAGTACGGAGCACCCAGCACCCTGAGCACTGAGCACCCAGCACCCTGAGTACTGAGCACCCAGCACCCTGAGTACTGAGCACCGAGCACCCCGAGCACTGAGCACCCAGCACCCTGAGCACTGAGCACCCAGCACCCCGAGCACTGAGCACTGAGCACCATGAGTACTGAGCACCCAGCACCCCGAGTACTGAGCACTGAGCACCATGAGTCCTGAGCACCCAGCACCCTGAGCACTGAGCACTGAGAACCCTGAGTACTGAGCAACGAGCACCCCGAGCACTGAGCACCCAGCACCCTGAGTACAGAGCACCGAGCTCCCCGAGCACTGAGCACCCTGAGTACTGAGCACCCAGCACCCTGAGTACTGAGCAGCCAGCACCCCGAGAATGAGCACCCTGAGCACTGAGTACCCAGCACCATGAGTACTGAGCACCGAGCACCCTGAGCACTGAGCACCCAGCACCCTGAGTACTGAGCACCCAGCACCCTGAGTACTGAGCACCCAGCACCCTGAGCACTGAGCACCCAGCAACCTGAGTACTGAGCACCCAGCACTCTGAGCACTGAGCACCCAGCACCCCGAGCACTGAGCACCCAGCACACCGAGCACTGAGCACTGAGCACCCTGAGCACTGAGCACCCAGCACCCCGAGTACTGAGCACTGAGCACCCTGAGTACTGAGCACCCAGCACCCCGAGTACTGAGCACTGAGCACCCTGAGTACTGAGCACCCAGCACCCTGAGCACTGAGCACTGAGAACCCTGAGTACTGAGCACCGAGCACCCAGAGAACTGAGCACCCAGCACCCCGAGCACTGAGCACCCTGAGCTCTTAGCACCCTGAGTACTGAGCACCCAGCACCCTGAGTACTGAGCACCCAGCAACCTGAGCACTGAGCACCCAGCACCCCGAGCACTGAGCACCCAGCACCCTGAGTACTGAGCACTGAGCACCCAGCACCCCGAGCACTGAGCACTCAGCACGCTGAGTACTGAGCACTGAGTACCCAGTACCCCGTGCACTGAGACCCAGCACCCTGAGCACTGAGCACCCAGCACCCCGAGTACTGAGCACCCAGCAGCCCGAGCACTGTGCACCCAGCACCCCGAGCACTGAACACCCAGCACCCTGAGTACTGAGCACCCAGCACCCCGAGCACTGAGCACCCAGCACCCCGAGCTCTGAGCACCCAGCACCCCGAGCACTGAGCAACGAGAACCCACGAGCACTGTGCACCCAGCAGCCTGAGAACTGAGCACCCAGCACCCTGAGTACTGAGCACCCAGCATCCTGAGCACTGAGTACTGAGCAGCCCAAGCACTGAGCACCCAGCACCCTGAGCACTGAGCACGCAGCACCCCTTGCACTGAGCACCCAGCACCCGGAGTACTGAGCACGCAGCACCCTGAGTACTGAGCACCCAGCACCCCGAGCACTGAGCACCCAGCACCCTGAGCACTGAGCACCCAGGACCCTGAGTACTGAGCACCCAGCACCCCGAGCACTGAGCACCCAGCACCCTGAGTACTGAGCACCGAGCACCCCGAGCACTGAGCACCAAGCACCCTGAGCACTGAGAACCCAGCACCCTGAGTACTGAGCACGGAGCACCCCAAGCACTGAGCACCCAGCACCCTGAGTACTGAGCACCGAGCACCCCGAGCACTGAGCACCCAGCACCCTGAGTACTGAGCACGGAGCACCCTGAGTACTGTGCACCCAGCACCCCGAGCACTTAGCACCCAGCACCCTGAGTACTGAGCATCCAGCACTCTGAGCACTGAGCATCCAGCACCCTGAGCACTGAGCACCCAGCACTCTGAGTACTGAGAACCGAACACCCCGAGCACTGAGCACCCAGCACCTTGAGCACTGAGCACCCTGAGTACTGAGCACCCAGCACCCTGAGCACTGAGCACCCAGCACCCCGAGTACTGAGCACCGAGCACCCCGAGAACTGAGCACCCAGCACCCCGAGCACTGAGCACTGTGCACCCTGGGCACTGAGCACCCAGCACCCCGAGTACTGAGCACTGACCACCCTAAGAACTGAGCACCCAGCACCCCGAGTACTGAGAACCGAGCACCCCGAGCACTGAGCACCCAGCACCTTGAGCACTGAGCACCCTGAGTACTGAGCACCCAGCACCCTGAGCACTGAGCACCCAGCACACCGAGTACTGAGCACCAAGCACCCCGAGAACTGAGCACCCAGCACCCCGAGCACTGAGCACTGTGCACCCTGAGCACTGAGCACCCAGCACCCCGAGTACTGAGCACCCAGCACCCCGAGTACTGAGCACTGAGCACCATGAGTACTGAGCACCCAGCACCCTGAGCACTGAGCACTGAGGACCCTGAGTACTGAGCACCGAGCACCCCGAGCACTGAGCACCCAGCACCCTGAGTACTGAGCACCGAGCTCCCCGAGCACTGAGCACCCTGAGTACTGAGCACCCAGCACCCTTAGTACTGAGCACCCAGCACCCCGAGAATGAGCACCCTGAGCACTGAGCACCCAGCAACCTGAGTACTGAGCACCCAGCACCCTAAGCACTGACGACCCAGCACCCTGAACATTGAGCACCCAGCACCCTGAGTACTGAGCACCCAGCACCCTGAGTACTGAACACCCAGCACCCTTAGCACTGAGCACTGAGCACCCAGCACCCTGAGCACTGAGCACTGAGCACCCAGCCCCCTGAGCACTGAGTACCCAGCACCCCGAGCACTGAGTACCCAGCACCCTGAGCCCCCAGCACCCTGAGCACTGAGCACCCTGAGCACTGAGCACTGAGCACCCAGCACCCTGAGTACTGAGCAGCCAACACTCTGAGCAAAGAGCACCCAGCACGCTGAGTACTGAGCACTGAGCACCCAGCACCCTGAGCACTGAGCACTGAGCACCCAGCACCCCGAGTACTGAGCACCCAGCACCCTGAGCCCTGAGCACCCTGAGCACTGAGCACCCTGAGCACAGAGCACTGAGCACCCAGCACCCTGAGTACTGAGCACCCAACACTCTGAGCACTGAGCACCCAGCACGCAGAGTACTGAGCACTGAGCACACAGCACCCTGAGTACTGAGCACCCAGCACCCCGAGCACTGAGCACCCAGCGCCCCGAGCACTGAGCACCCAGCACCCCGAGCACTGAGCACTGAGCACACTGAGCACTGAGCACCCAGCACCCCGAGTACTGAGCACTGACCACCCTGAGTACTGAGCACCCAGCACCCCGAGGACTGAGCACTGAGCACCCTGAGTACTGAGCACCCAGCACCCTGAGCACTGAGCACCCTGAGGACTGAGCACCTAGCACCCTGAGTACTGATCACCCAGCAACCTGAGTACTGAGCACCGATCACCCTGAGCACTGAGCACCCAGCACCCCGAGCACTGAGCACCCAGCACCCTGAGCACTGAGCACCCAGCACCCTGAGCACTGAGCACCCAGCACCCTGAGCACGGAGCACAAAGCACCCTGAGTACTGAGCACTCAGCACCCTGAGCACTGAGCACCCAGCACCCTGAGCACTGAGCACCCAGCACCCTGAGCACTGAGCACCCAGCACCCTGAGCACGGAGCACAAAGCACCCTGAGTACTGAGCACCCAATACCCAGAGTACTGAGCACCCAGCACCCTGAGCACTGAGCACCCAGCACCCTGAGTACTGAGCACCCAGCACCCTGAGTACTGAACACCCAGCACCCTGAGCACTGAGCACTGAGCACCCTGAGCACTGAGTACTGGGCAATGAGCACCCTGAGCACTGAGCACCCAGCACCCCGAGTACTGAGCACCCAGCACCCCGAGCACTGATCACCCAGCGCCCCGAGCACTGAGCACCCAGCACCCCGAGCACTGAGCACTGAGCACCCTGAGCACTGAGCACCCAGCACCCCGAGTACTGAGCACTGAGCACCCTGAGTACTGAGCAGCATGCAACCCGATTACTGAGCACTGAGCACACTGAGTACTGAGCACCCACCACCCTGAGCACTGAGCACCCAGCACCCTGAGTACTGAGCACTGAGAACCCTGAGTACTGAGCACCGAGCACCCTTAGTACTGAGCACCCAGCACCCTGATCACTGAGCACGGAGCACCCCGAGGACTGAGCACCCAGCACCCTGAGCACTGAGCACCCAGCACCTTGAGTACTGAGCACCGAGCACCGCGAGCACTGAGCACCCAGCACCCTGAGTACTGAGCACCCTGCACCCTGAGCACTGAGCACCCAGCACCCTGAGCACTGAGCACGCAGCACACCGAGCACTGAGCACCCAGCATCCTGAGTACTGAGCACAGAGCACCCTGAGCACTGAGCACCCAGCACCCTGAGTACTGAGCACCCAGCACCCTGAGTACTGAGCAACCAGCACCCTGAGCACTGAGCACTGAGCACCCAGCACCCTGAGCACTGAGCACTGAGCACCCAGCCCCACAGCCCTGAGCACCCAGCACCCCGAGCACTGAGCACCCAGCACCCTGAGAAACAGAGCACCCAGCACCCTGAGCACTGAGGACCCAGCACCCTGAGTACTGAGCACCCAGCACCCTGAGTACTGAGCACTCAGCACCCTGAGTACTGAGCACCGAGCACCCCGAGCACTGAGCACCCAGCACCCTGAGCACAGAGCACCCGGAGGACTGAGCACCCAGCACCATGAGCACTTTGCACCGATCACCCTGAGCACTAAGCACCCAGCACCCCGAGTACTGAGCACCCAGCACCCTGAGTACTGAGCACCCAGCACCCCGAGCACTGAGCACCCAGCACCCTGAGTACTGAGCACCCTGATTACTGAGCACTGAGCACCGAGCATCCTGAGTACTGAGCACACTGAGGACTGAGCACCCAGCACCCTGAGCAGTGAGCACCCAGCACCCTGAGTACTGAGCACTGATCACCCTGAGCACTGAGCACCCAGCACCCCGAGCACTGAGCACCCAGCACCCTGAGCACTGAGCACTGAGCACCCAGCACCCCGAGTACTGAGCACCCAGCACCCTGAGCACTGAGCACCCTGAGCACTGAGCACCCTGAGCACTGAGCACTGAGCACCCAGCACCCTGAGTACTGAGCACCCAACACTCTGAGCACTGAGCACCCAGCACGCAGAGTACTGAGCACTGAGCACACAGCACCCTGAGTACTGAGCACCCAGCACCCCGAGCACTGAGCACCCAGCGCCCCGAGCACTGAGCACCCAGCACCCCGAGCACTGAGCACCCAGCACCCCGAGGACTGAGCACTGAGCACCCTGAGTACTGAGCACCCAGCACCCTGAGCACTGAGAACCCTGAGTACTGAGCACCGAGCACCCTGAGTACTGAGCACCCAGCACCCTGAGCACTGAGCACAGAGCACCCCGAGGACTGAGCACCCAGCACCCTGAGCACTGAACACCCAGCACCTTGAGTACTGAGCACCGAGCACCCCGAGTACAGAGCACCGAGCACCCAGAGTACTGAGCACCCAGCACGCTGAGCACTGAGCACCCAGCACCCTGAGCACTGAGCACCCAGCACCCCGAGCACTGAGCACCCAGCACCCTGAGTACTGAGCACCCAACACCCAGAGTAATGAGCACCCAGCACCCTGAGAACTGAGCACCCAGTACCCTGAGTACTGAGCACCCAGCACCCTGAGTACTGAGCACCCAGCACTCTGAGCACTGAGCACTGAGCACCCAGCACCCTGAGCACTGAGCACTGAGCACCCAGCACCCCGAGCACTGAGCACCCAGCACCCCGAGCACTGAGCACACAGCGCCCTGAGCACTGAGCACCCAGCACCCTGAGCACTGAGCACCCAGCCCCCTTAGTACTGAGCACCCAGCACCCTGAGTACTGAGCACCCAGCACCCTGAGCACTGAGAAACCTGAGGACTGAGCACCCAGCACCCCGAGCACTGAGCACCCAGCACCCTGAGCACTGAGCACCCTGAGGACTGAGCACCCAGCACCCTGAGCACTGAGCACCCAGCACCCTGAGTACTGAGCACCGATCACCCTGAGCACTGAGCACCCAGCACCCTGAGCACTGAGCACCCAGCACCCTGAGTACTGAGCAACCTGAGTACTGAGCACCGATCACCCGGAGCACTGAGCACCCAGCACCCTGAGTATTGAGCACCCAGCACCCAGAGCACTGAGCAACCTGAGAACTGAGCACTGAGCACCCTGAGTACTGAGCACTGAGCACCCTGAGTTCTGAGCACCCAGCACACTGAGTACTGATTACCCAGCACCCTGAGCACTGAGCACCCAGCACCCTGAGTACTGAGCACCGAGCACCCTGAGTACTGAGCACCCAGCACCCTGAGTACTGAGCACCCAGCACCCTGAGCACTGAGCACCCAGCACCCTGAGTTCTGAGCACCCAGCACCCTGAGTACTGATTACCCAGCACCCTAAGCACTGAGCACCCAGCACCCTGAGTACTGAGCACCGAGCACCCTGAGTACTGAGCACCCAGCACCCTGAGTACTGAGCACCCAGCACCCTGAGCACTGAGAACCCAGCACCCTGAGTACTGAGCACCCAGCACCCTGAGTACTGAGCACCCAGCACCCCGAGAATGAGCACCCTGAGCACTGAGTACCCAGCACCATGAGTACTGAGCACCGAGCACCCTGAGCACTGAGCACCCAGCACCCTGAGTACTGAGCACCCAGCACCCTGAGTACTGAGCACCCAGCACCCTGAGCACTGAGCACCCAGCAACCTGAGTACTGAGCACCCAGCACTCTGAGCACTGAGCACCCAGCACCCCGAGCACTGAGCACCCAGCACACCGAGCACTGAGCACTGAGCACCCTGAGCACTGAGCACCCAGCACCCCGAGTACTGAGCACTGAGCACCCTGAGTACTGAGCACCCAGCACCCCGAGTACTGAGCACTGAGCACCCTGAGTACTGAGCACCCAGCACCCTGAGCACTGAGCACTGAGCACTGAGAACCCTGAGTACTGAGCACCGAGCACCCAGAGAACTGAGCACCCAGCACCCCGAGCACTGATCACCCAGCGCCCCGAGCACTGAGCACCCAGCACCCCGAGCACTGAGCACTGAGCACCCTGAGCACTGAGCACCCAGCACCCCGAGTACTGAGCACTGAGCACCCTGAGTACTGAGCAGCAAGCAACCCGATTACTGAGCACTGAGCACACTGAGTACTGAGCACCCACCACCCTGAGCACTGAGCACCCAGCACCCTGAGTACTGAGCACTGAGAACCCTGAGTACTGAGCACCGAGCACCCTGAGTACTGAGCACCCAGCACCCTGATCACTGAGCACGGAGCACCCCGAGGACTGAGCACCCAGCACCCTGAGCACTGAGCACCCAGCACCTTGAGTACTGAGCACCGAGCACCGCGAGCACTGAGCACCCAGCACCCTGAGTACTGAGCACCCTGCACCCTGAGCACTGAGCACCCAGCACCCTGAGCACTGAGCACGCAGCACACCGAGCACTGAGCACCCAGCATCCTGAGTACTGAGCACAGAGCACCCTGAGCACTGAGCACCCAGCACCCTGAGTACTGAGCACCCAGCACCCTGAGTACTGAGCAACCAGCACCCTGAGCACTGAGCACTGAGCACCCACCACCCTGAGCACTGAGCACTGAGCACCCAGCACCACAGCCCTGAGCACCCAGCACCCCGAGCACTGAGCACCCAGCACCCTGAGAAACAGAGCACCCAGCACCCTGAGCACTGAGGACCCAGCACCCTGAGTACTGAGCACCCAGCACCCTGAGTACTGAGCACTCAGCACCCTGAGTACTGAGCACCGAGCACCCCGAGCACTGAGCACCCAGCACCCTGAGCACAGAGCACCCAGAGGACTGAGCACCCAGCACCATGAGCACTTTGCACCGATCACCCTGAGCACTAAGCACCCAGCACCCCGAGTACTGAGCACCCAGCACCCTGAGTACTGAGCACCCAGCACCCCGAGCACTGAGCACCCAGCACCCTGAGTACTGAGCACCCTGATTACTGAGCACTGAGCACCGAGCATCCTGAGTACTGAGCACACTGAGGACTGAGCACCCAGCACCCTGAGCAGTGAGCACCCAGCACCCTGAGTACTGAGCACTGATCACCCTGAGCACTGAGCACCCAGCACCCCGAGCACTGAGCACCCAGCACCCTGAGCACTGAGCACTGAGCACCCAGCACCCCGAGTACTGAGCACCCAGCACCCTGAGCACTGAGCACCCTGAGCACTGAGCACCCTGAGCACTGAGCACTGAGCACCCAGCACCCTGAGTACTGAGCACCCAACACTCTGAGCACTGAGCACCCAGCACGCAGAGTACTGAGCACTGAGCACACAGCACCCTGAGTACTGAGCACCCAGCACCCCGAGCACTGAGCACCCAGCGCCCCGAGCACTGAGCACCCAGCACCCCGAGCACTGAGCACCCAGCACCCCGAGGACTGAGCACTGAGCACCCTGAGTACTGAGCACCCAGCACCCTGAGCACTGAGAACCCTGAGTACTGAGCACCGAGCACCCTGAGTACTGAGCACCCAGCACCCTGAGCACTGAGCACAGAGCACCCCGAGGACTGAGCACCCAGCACCCTGAGCACTGAACACCCAGCACCTTGAGTACTGAGCACCGAGCACCCCGAGTACAGAGCACCGAGCACCCAGAGTACTGAGCACCCAGCACCCTGAGCACTGAGCACCCAGCACCCTGAGCACTGAGCACCCAGCACCCCGAGCACTGAGCACCCAGCACCCTGAGTACTGAGCACCCAACACCCAGAGTAATGAGCACCCAGCACCCTGAGAACTGAGCACCCAGGACCCTGAGTACTGAGCACCCAGCACCCTGAGTACTGAGCACCCAGCACCCTGAGCACTGAGCACTGAGCACCCAGCACCCTGAGCACTGAGCACTGAGCACCCAGCACCCCGAGCACTGAGCACCCAGCACCCCGAGCACTGAGCACACAGCGCCCTGAGCACTGAGCACCCAGCACCCTGAGCACTGAGCACCCAGCCCCCTTAGTACTGAGCACCCAGCACCCTGAGTACTGAGCACCCAGCACCCTGAGCACTGAGAAACCTGAGGACTGAGCACCCAGCACCCCGAGCACTGAGCACCCAGCACCCTGAGCACTGAGCACCCTGAGGACTGAGCACCCAGCACCCTGAGCACTGAGCACCCAGCACCCTGAGTACTGAGCACCGATCACCCTGAGCACTGAGCACCCAGCACCCTGAGCACTGAGCACCCAGCACCCTGAGTACTGAGCAACCTGAGTACTGAGCACCGATCACCCGGAGCACTGAGCACCCAGCACCCTGAGTATTGAGCACCCAGCACCCAGAGCACTGAGCAACCTGAGAACTGAGCACTGAGCACCCTGAGTACTGAGCACTGAGCACCCTGAGTTCTGAGCACCCAGCACCCTGAGTACTGATTACCCAGCACCCTGAGCACTGAGCACCCAGCACCCTGAGTACTGAGCACCGAGCACCCTGAGTACTGAGCACCCAGCACCCTGAGTACTGAGCACCCAGCACCCTGAGCACTGAGCACCCAGCACCCTGAGTTCTGAGCACCCAGCACCCTGAGTACTGATTACCCAGCACCCTGAGCACTGAGCACCCAGCACCCTGAGTACTGAGCACCGAGCACCCTGAGTACTGAGCACCCAGCACCCTGAGTACTGAGCACCCAGCACCCTGAGCACTGAGAACCCAGCACCCTGAGTACTGAGCACCCAGCACCCTGAGTACTGAGCACCCAGCACCCCGAGAATGAGCACCCTGAGCACTGAGTACCCAGCACCATGAGTACTGAGCACCGAGCACCCTGAGCACTGAGCACCCAGCACCCTGAGTACTGAGCACCCAGCACCCTGAGTACTGAGCACCCAGCACCCTGAGCACTGAGCACCCAGCAACCTGAGTACTGAGCACCCAGCACTCTGAGCACTGAGCACCCAGCACCCCGAGCACTGAGCACCCAGCACACCGAGCACTGAGCACTGAGCACCCTGAGCACTGAGCACCCAGCACCCCGAGTACTGAGCACTGAGCACCCTGAGTACTGAGCACCCAGCACCCCGAGTACTGAGCACTGAGCACCCTGAGTACTGAGCACCCAGCACCCTGAGCACTGAGCACTGAGAACCCTGAGTACTGAGCACCGAGCACCCAGAGAACTGAGCACCCAGCACCCCGAGCACTGAGCACCCTGAGCTCTTAGCACCCTGAGTACTGAGCACCCAGCACCCTGAGTACTGAGCACCCAGCAACCTGAGCACTGAGCACCCAGCACCCCGAGCACTGAGCACCCAGCACCCTGAGTACTGAGCACTGAGCACCCAGCACCCCGAGCACTGAGCACTCAGCACGCTGTGTACTGAGCACTGAGTACCCAGTACCCCGTGCACTGAGACCCAGCACCCTGAGCACTGAGCACCCAGCACCCCGAGTACTGAGCACCCAGCAGCCCGAGCACTGTGCACCCAGCACCCCGAGCACTGAACACCCAGCACCCTGAGTACTGAGCACCCAGCACCCCGAGCACTGAGCACCCAGCACCCCGAGCTCTGAGCACCCAGCACCCCGAGCACTGAGCAACGAGAACCCACGAGCACTGTGCACCCAGCAGCCTGAGAACTGAGCACCCAGCACCCTGAGTACTGAGCACCCAGCATCCTGAGCACTGAGTACTGAGCAGCCCAAGCACTGAGCACCCAGCACCCTGAGCACTGAGCACGCAGCACCCCTTGCACTGAGCACCCAGCACCCGGAGTACTGAGCACGCAGCACCCTGAGTACTGAGCACCCAGCACCCCGAGCACAGAGCACCCAGCACCCTGAGCACTGAGCACCCAGGACCCTGAGTACTGAGCACCCAGCACCCCGAGCACTGAGCACCCAGCACCCTGAGTACTGAGCACCGAGCACCCCGAGCACTGAGCACCAAGCACCCTGAGCACTGAGAACCCAGCACCCTGAGTACTGAGCACGGAGCACCCCAAGCACTGAGCACCCAGCACCCTGAGTACTGAGCACCGAGCACCCCGAGCACTGAGCACCCAGCACCCTGAGTACTGAGCACGGAGCACCCTGAGTACTGTGCACCCAGCACCCCGAGCACTTAGCACCCAGCACCCTGAGTACTGAGCATCCAGCACTCTGAGCACTGAGCATCCAGCACCCTGAGCACTGAGCACCCAGCACTCTGAGTACTGAGAACCGAACACCCCGAGCACTGAGCACCCAGCACCTTGAGCACTGAGCACCCTGAGTACTGAGCACCCAGCACCCTGAGCACTGAGCACCCAGCACCCCGAGTACTGAGCACCGAGCACCCCGAGAACTGAGCACCCAGCACCCCGAGCACTGAGCACTGTGCACCCTGAGCACTGAGCACCCAGCACCCCGAGTACTGAGCACTGACCACCCTAAGAACTGAGCACCCAGCACCCCGAGTACTGAGAACCGAGCACCCCGAGCACTGAGCACCCAGCACCTTGAGCACTGAGCACCCTGAGTACTGAGCACCCAGCACCCTGAGCACTGAGCACCCAGCACCCCGAGTACTGAGCACCGAGCACCCCGAGAACTGAGCACCCAGCACCCCGAGCACTGAGCACTGTGCACCCTGAGCACTGAGCACCCAGCACCCCGAGTACTGAGCACCCAGCACCCCGAGTACTGAGCACTGAGCACCATGAGTACTGAGCACCCAGCACCCTGAGCACTGAGCACTGAGGACCCTGAGTACTGAGCACCGAGCACCCCGAGCACTGAGCACCCAGCACCCTGAGTACTGAGCACCGAGCTCCCCGAGCACTGAGCACCCTGAGTACTGAGCACCCAGCACCCTTAGTACTGAGCACCCAGCACCCCGAGAATGAGCACCCTGAGCACTGAGCACCCAGCACCCTGAGTACTGAGCACCCAGCACCCTAAGCACTGACGACCCAGCACCCTGAACATTGAGCACCCAGCACCCTGAGTACTGAGCACCCAGCACCCTGAGTACTGAACACCCAGCACCCTTAGCACTGAGCACTGAGCACCCAGCACCCTGAGCACTGAGCACTGAGCACCCAGCCCCCTGAGCACTGAGTACCCAGCACCCCGAGCACTGAGTACCCAGCACCCTGAGCCCCCAGCACCCTGAGCACTGAGCACCCTGAGCACTGAGCACTGAGCACCCAGCACCCTGAGTACTGAGCAGCCAACACTCTGAGCAAAGAGCACCCAGCACGCTGAGTACTGAGCACTGAGTACCCAGCACCCTGAGCACTGAGCACTGAGCACCCAGCACCCCGAGTACTGAGCACCCAGCACCCTGAGCCCTGAGCACCCTGAGCACTGAGCACCCTGAGCACTGAGCACTGAGCACCCAGCACCCTGAGTACTGAGCACCCAACACTCTGAGCACTGAGCACCCAGCACGCAGAGTACTGAGCACTGAGCACACAGCACCCTGAGTACTGAGCACCCAGCACCCCGAGCACTGAGCACCCAGCGCCCCGAGCACTGAGCACCCAGCACCCCGAGCACTGAGCACTGAGCACACTGAGCACTGAGCACCCAGCACCCCGAGTACTGAGCACTGACCACCCTGAGTACTGAGCACCCAGCACCCCGAGGACTGAGCACTGAGCACCCTGAGTACTGAGCACCCAGCACCCTGAGCACTGAGCACCCTGAGGACTGAGCACCTAGCACCCTGAGTACTGATCACCCAGCACCCTGAGTACTGAGCACCGATCACATTGAGCACTGAGCACCCAGCACCCCGAGCACTGAGCACCCAGCACCCTGAGCACTGAGCACCCAGCACCCTGAGCACTGAGCACCCAGCACCCTGAGCACGGAGCACAAAGCACCCTGAGTACTGAGCACTCAGCACCCTGAGCACTGAGCACCCAGCACCCTGAGCACTGAGCACCCAGCACCCTGAGCACGGAGCACAAAGCACCCTGAGTACTGAGCACCCAACACCCAGAGTACTGAGCACCCAGCACCCTGAGCACTGAGCACCCAGCACCCTGAGTACTGAGCACCCAGCACCCTGAGTACTGAACACCCAGCACCCTGAGCACTGAGCACTGAGCACCCTGAGCACTGACTACTGGGCAATGAGCACCCTGAGCACTGAGCACCCAGCACCCCGAGTACTGAGCACCCAGCACCCCGAGCACTGATCACCCAGCGCCCCGAGCACTGAGCACCCAGCACCCCGAGCACTGAGCACTGAGCACCCTGAGCACTGAGCACCCAGCACCCCGAGTACTGAGCACTGAGCACCCTGAGTACTGAGCAGCAAGCAACCCGATTACTGAGCACTGAGCACACTGAGTACTGAGCACCCACCACCCTGAGCACTGAGCACCCAGCACCCTGAGTACTGAGCACTGAGAACCCTGAGTACTGAGCACCGAGCACCCTGAGTACTGAGCACCCAGCACCCTGAGTACTGAGCAACCAGCACCCTGAGCACTGAGCACTGAGCACCCAGCACCCTGAGCACTGAGCACTGAGCACCCAGCACCACAGCCCTGAGCACCCAGCACCCCGAGCACTGAGCACCCAGCACCCTGAGAAACAGAGCACCCAGCACCCTGAGCACTGAGGACCCAGCACCCTGAGTACTGAGCACCCAGCACCCTGAGTACTGAGCACTCAGCACCCTGAGTACTGAGCACCGAGCACCCCGAGCACTGAGCACCCAGCACCCTGAGCACAGAGCACCCGGAGGACTGAGCACCCAGCACCATGAGCACTTTGCACCGATCACCCTGAGCACTAAGCACCCAGCACCCCGAGTACTGAGCACCCAGCACCCTGAGTACTGAGCACCCAGCACCCCGAGCACTGAGCACCCAGCACCCTGAGTACTGAGCACCCTGATTACTGAGCACTGAGCACCGAGCATCCTGAGTACTGAGCACACTGAGGACTGAGCACCCAGCACCCTGAGCAGTGAGCACCCAGCACCCTGAGTACTGAGCACTGATCACCCTGAGCACTGAGCACCCAGCACCCCGAGCACTGAGCACCCAGCACCCTGAGCACTGAGCACTGAGCACCCAGCACCCCGAGTACTGAGCACCCAGCACCCTGAGCACTGAGCACCCTGAGCACTGAGCACCCTGAGCACTGAGCACTGAGCACCCAGCACCCTGAGTACTGAGCACCCAACACTCTGAGCACTGAGCACCCAGCACGCAGAGTACTGAGCACTGAGCACACAGCACCCTGAGTACTGAGCACCCAGCACCCCGAGCACTGAGCACCCAGCGCCCCGAGCACTGAGCACCCAGCACCCCGAGCACTGAGCACCCAGCACCCCGAGGACTGAGCACTGAGCACCCTGAGTACTGAGCACCCAGCACCCTGAGCACTGAGAACCCTGAGTACTGAGCACCGAGCACCCTGAGTACTGAGCACCCAGCACCCTGAGCACTGAGCACAGAGCACCCCGAGGACTGAGCACCCAGCACCCTGAGCACTGAACACCCAGCACCTTGAGTACTGAGCACCGAGCACCCCGAGTACAGAGCACCGAGCACCCAGAGTACTGAGCACCCAGCACGCTGAGCACTGAGCACCCAGCACCCTGAGCACTGAGCACCCAGCACCCCGAGCACTGAGCACCCAGCACCCTGAGTACTGAGCACCCAACACCCAGAGTAATGAGCACCCAGCACCCTGAGAACTGAGCACCCAGTACCCTGAGTACTGAGCACCCAGCACCCTGAGTACTGAGCACCCAGCACTCTGAGCACTGAGCACTGAGCACCCAGCACCCTGAGCACTGAGCACTGAGCACCCAGCACCCCGAGCACTGAGCACCCAGCACCCCGAGCACTGAGCACACAGCGCCCTGAGCACTGAGCACCCAGCACCCTGAGCACTGAGCACCCAGCCCCCTTAGTACTGAGCACCCAGCACCCTGAGTACTGAGCACCCAGCACCCTGAGCACTGAGAAACCTGAGGACTGAGCACCCAGCACCCCGAGCACTGAGCACCCAGCACCCTGAGCACTGAGCACCCTGAGGACTGAGCACCCAGCACCCTGAGCACTGAGCACCCAGCACCCTGAGTACTGAGCACCGATCACCCTGAGCACTGAGCACCCAGCACCCTGAGCACTGAGCACCCAGCACCCTGAGTACTGAGCAACCTGAGTACTGAGCACCGATCACCCGGAGCACTGAGCACCCAGCACCCTGAGTATTGAGCACCCAGCACCCAGAGCACTGAGCAACCTGAGAACTGAGCACTGAGCACCCTGAGTACTGAGCACTGAGCACCCTGAGTTCTGAGCACCCAGCACACTGAGTACTGATTACCCAGCACCCTGAGCACTGAGCACCCAGCACCCTGAGTACTGAGCACCGAGCACCCTGAGTACTGAGCACCCAGCACCCTGAGTACTGAGCACCCAGCACCCTGAGCACTGAGCACCCAGCACCCTGAGTTCTGAGCACCCAGCACCCTGAGTACTGATTACCCAGCACCCTGAGCACTGAGCACCCAGCACCCTGAGTACTGAGCACCGAGCACCCTGAGTACTGAGCACCCAGCACCCTGAGTACTGAGCACCCAGCACCCTGAGCACTGAGAACCCAGCACCCTGAGTACTGAGCACCCAGCACCCTGAGTACTGAGCACCCAGCACCCCGAGAATGAGCACCCTGAGCACTGAGTACCCAGCACCATGAGTACTGAGCACCGAGCACCCTGAGCACTGAGCACCCAGCACCCTGAGTACTGAGCACCCAGCACCCTGAGTACTGAGCACCCAGCACCCTGAGCACTGAGCACCCAGCAACCTGAGTACTGAGCACCCAGCACTCTGAGCACTGAGCACCCAGCACCCCGAGCACTGAGCACCCAGCACACCGAGCACTGAGCACTGAGCACCCTGAGCACTGAGCACCCAGCACCCCGAGTACTGAGCACTGAGCACCCTGAGTACTGAGCACCCAGCACCCCGAGTACTGAGCACTGAGCACCCTGAGTACTGAGCACCCAGCACCCTGAGCACTGAGCACTGAGAACCCTGAGTACTGAGCACCGAGCACCCAGAGAACTGAGCACCCAGCACCCCGAGCACTGATCACCCAGCGCCCCGAGCACTGAGCACCCAGCACCCCGAGCACTGAGCACTGAGCACCCTGAGCACTGAGCACCCAGCACCCCGAGTACTGAGCACTGAGCACCCTGAGTACTGAGCAGCAAGCAACCCGATTACTGAGCACTGAGCACACTGAGTACTGAGCACCCACCACCCTGAGCACTGAGCACCCAGCACCCTGAGTACTGAGCACTGAGAACCCTGAGTACTGAGCACCGAGCACCCTGAGTACTGAGCACCCAGCACCCTGATCACTGAGCACGGAGCACCCCGAGGACTGAGCACCCAGCACCCTGAGCACTGAGCACCCAGCACCTTGAGTACTGAGCACCGAGCACCGCGAGCACTGAGCACCCAGCACCCTGAGTACTGAGCACCCTGCACCCTGAGCACTGAGCACCCAGCACCCTGAGCACTGAGCACGCAGCACACCGAGCACTGAGCACCCAGCATCCTGAGTACTGAGCACAGAGCACCCTGAGCACTGAGCACCCAGCACCCTGAGTACTGAGCACCCAGCACCCTGAGTACTGAGCAACCAGCACCCTGAGCACTGAGCACTGAGCACCCACCACCCTGAGCACTGAGCACTGAGCACCCAGCACCACAGCCCTGAGCACCCAGCACCCCGAGCACTGAGCACCCAGCACCCTGAGAAACAGAGCACCCAGCACCCTGAGCACTGAGGACCCAGCACCCTGAGTACTGAGCACCCAGCACCCTGAGTACTGAGCACTCAGCACCCTGAGTACTGAGCACCGAGCACCCCGAGCACTGAGCACCCAGCACCCTGAGCACAGAGCACCCAGAGGACTGAGCACCCAGCACCATGAGCACTTTGCACCGATCACCCTGAGCACTAAGCACCCAGCACCCCGAGTACTGAGCACCCAGCACCCTGAGTACTGAGCACCCAGCACCCCGAGCACTGAGCACCCAGCACCCTGAGTACTGAGCACCCTGATTACTGAGCACTGAGCACCGAGCATCCTGAGTACTGAGCACACTGAGGACTGAGCACCCAGCACCCTGAGCAGTGAGCACCCAGCACCCTGAGTACTGAGCACTGATCACCCTGAGCACTGAGCACCCAGCACCCCGAGCACTGAGCACCCAGCACCCTGAGCACTGAGCACTGAGCACCCAGCACCCCGAGTACTGAGCACCCAGCACCCTGAGCACTGAGCACCCTGAGCACTGAGCACCCTGAGCACTGAGCACTGAGCACCCAGCACCCTGAGTACTGAGCACCCAACACTCTGAGCACTGAGCACCCAGCACGCAGAGTACTGAGCACTGAGCACACAGCACCCTGAGTACTGAGCACCCAGCACCCCGAGCACTGAGCACCCAGCGCCCCGAGCACTGAGCACCCAGCACCCCGAGCACTGAGCACCCAGCACCCCGAGGACTGAGCACTGAGCACCCTGAGTACTGAGCACCCAGCACCCTGAGCACTGAGAACCCTGAGTACTGAGCACCGAGCACCCTGAGTACTGAGCACCCAGCACCCTGAGCACTGAGCACAGAGCACCCCGAGGACTGAGCACCCAGCACCCTGAGCACTGAACACCCAGCACCTTGAGTACTGAGCACCGAGCACCCCGAGTACAGAGCACCGAGCACCCAGAGTACTGAGCACCCAGCACCCTGAGCACTGAGCACCCAGCACCCTGAGCACTGAGCACCCAGCACCCCGAGCACTGAGCACCCAGCACCCTGAGTACTGAGCACCCAACACCCAGAGTAATGAGCACCCAGCACCCTGAGAACTGAGCACCCAGGACCCTGAGTACTGAGCACCCAGCACCCTGAGTACTGAGCACCCAGCACCCTGAGCACTGAGCACTGAGCACCCAGCACCCTGAGCACTGAGCACTGAGCACCCAGCACCCCGAGCACTGAGCACCCAGCACCCCGAGCACTGAGCACACAGCGCCCTGAGCACTGAGCACCCAGCACCCTGAGCACTGAGCACCCAGCCCCCTTAGTACTGAGCACCCAGCACCCTGAGTACTGAGCACCCAGCACCCTGAGCACTGAGAAACCTGAGGACTGAGCACCCAGCACCCCGAGCACTGAGCACCCAGCACCCTGAGCACTGAGCACCCTGAGGACTGAGCACCCAGCACCCTGAGCACTGAGCACCCAGCACCCTGAGTACTGAGCACCGATCACCCTGAGCACTGAGCACCCAGCACCCTGAGCACTGAGCACCCAGCACCCTGAGTACTGAGCAACCTGAGTACTGAGCACCGATCACCCGGAGCACTGAGCACCCAGCACCCTGAGTATTGAGCACCCAGCACCCAGAGCACTGAGCAACCTGAGAACTGAGCACTGAGCACCCTGAGTACTGAGCACTGAGCACCCTGAGTTCTGAGCACCCAGCACCCTGAGTACTGATTACCCAGCACCCTGAGCACTGAGCACCCAGCACCCTGAGTACTGAGCACCGAGCACCCTGAGTACTGAGCACCCAGCACCCTGAGTACTGAGCACCCAGCACCCTGAGCACTGAGCACCCAGCACCCTGAGTTCTGAGCACCCAGCACCCTGAGTACTGATTACCCAGCACCCTGAGCACTGAGCACCCAGCACCCTGAGTACTGAGCACCGAGCACCCTGAGTACTGAGCACCCAGCACCCTGAGTACTGAGCACCCAGCACCCTGAGCACTGAGAACCCAGCACCCTGAGTACTGAGCACCCAGCACCCTGAGTACTGAGCACCCAGCACCCCGAGAATGAGCACCCTGAGCACTGAGTACCCAGCACCATGAGTACTGAGCACCGAGCACCCTGAGCACTGAGCACCCAGCACCCTGAGTACTGAGCACCCAGCACCCTGAGTACTGAGCACCCAGCACCCTGAGCACTGAGCACCCAGCAACCTGAGTACTGAGCACCCAGCACTCTGAGCACTGAGCACCCAGCACCCCGAGCACTGAGCACCCAGCACACCGAGCACTGAGCACTGAGCACCCTGAGCACTGAGCACCCAGCACCCCGAGTACTGAGCACTGAGCACCCTGAGTACTGAGCACCCAGCACCCCGAGTACTGAGCACTGAGCACCCTGAGTACTGAGCACCCAGCACCCTGAGCACTGAGCACTGAGAACCCTGAGTACTGAGCACCGAGCACCCAGAGAACTGAGCACCCAGCACCCCGAGCACTGAGCACCCTGAGCTCTTAGCACCCTGAGTACTGAGCACCCAGCACCCTGAGTACTGAGCACCCAGCAACCTGAGCACTGAGCACCCAGCACCCCGAGCACTGAGCACCCAGCACCCTGAGTACTGAGCACTGAGCACCCAGCACCCCGAGCACTGAGCACTCAGCACGCTGTGTACTGAGCACTGAGTACCCAGTACCCCGTGCACTGAGACCCAGCACCCTGAGCACTGAGCACCCAGCACCCCGAGTACTGAGCACCCAGCAGCCCGAGCACTGTGCACCCAGCACCCCGAGCACTGAACACCCAGCACCCTGAGTACTGAGCACCCAGCACCCCGAGCACTGAGCACCCAGCACCCCGAGCTCTGAGCACCCAGCACCCCGAGCACTGAGCAACGAGAACCCACGAGCACTGTGCACCCAGCAGCCTGAGAACTGAGCACCCAGCACCCTGAGTACTGAGCACCCAGCATCCTGAGCACTGAGTACTGAGCAGCCCAAGCACTGAGCACCCAGCACCCTGAGCACTGAGCACGCAGCACCCCTTGCACTGAGCACCCAGCACCCGGAGTACTGAGCACGCAGCACCCTGAGTACTGAGCACCCAGCACCCCGAGCACAGAGCACCCAGCACCCTGAGCACTGAGCACCCAGGACCCTGAGTACTGAGCACCCAGCACCCCGAGCACTGAGCACCCAGCACCCTGAGTACTGAGCACCGAGCACCCCGAGCACTGAGCACCAAGCACCCTGAGCACTGAGAACCCAGCACCCTGAGTACTGAGCACGGAGCACCCCAAGCACTGAGCACCCAGCACCCTGAGTACTGAGCACCGAGCACCCCGAGCACTGAGCACCCAGCACCCTGAGTACTGAGCACGGAGCACCCTGAGTACTGTGCACCCAGCACCCCGAGCACTTAGCACCCAGCACCCTGAGTACTGAGCATCCAGCACTCTGAGCACTGAGCATCCAGCACCCTGAGCACTGAGCACCCAGCACTCTGAGTACTGAGAACCGAACACCCCGAGCACTGAGCACCCAGCACCTTGAGCACTGAGCACCCTGAGTACTGAGCACCCAGCACCCTGAGCACTGAGCACCCAGCACCCCGAGTACTGAGCACCGAGCACCCCGAGAACTGAGCACCCAGCACCCCGAGCACTGAGCACTGTGCACCCTGAGCACTGAGCACCCAGCACCCCGAGTACTGAGCACCCAGCACCCCGAGTACTGAGCACTGAGCACCATGAGTACTGAGCACCCAGCACCCTGAGCACTGAGCACTGAGGACCCTGAGTACTGAGCACCGAGCACCCCGAGCACTGAGCACCCAGCACCCTGAGTACTGAGCACCGAGCTCCCCGAGCACTGAGCACCCTGAGTACTGAGCACCCAGCACCCTTAGTACTGAGCACCCAGCACCCTGAGAATGAGCACCCTGAGCACTGAGCACCCAGCACCCTGAGTACTGAGCACCCAGCACCCTAAGCACTGACGACCCAGCACCCTGAACATTGAGCACCCAGCACCCTGAGTACTGAGCACCCAGCACCCTGAGTACTGAACACCCAGCACCCTTAGCACTGAGCACTGAGCACCCAGCACCCTGAGCACTGAGCACTGAGCACCCAGCCCCCTGAGCACTGAGTACCCAGCACCCCGAGCACTGAGTACCCAGCACCCTGAGCCCCCAGCACCCTGAGCACTGAGCACCCTGAGCACTGAGCACTGAGCACCCAGCACCCTGAGTACTGAGCAGCCAACACTCTGAGCAAAGAGCACCCAGCACGCTGAGTACTGAGCACTGAGTACCCAGCACCCTGAGCACTGAGCACTGAGCACCCAGCACCCCGAGTACTGAGCACCCAGCACCCTGAGCCCTGAGCACCCTGAGCACTGAGCACCCTGAGCACTGAGCACTGAGCACCCAGCACCCTGAGTACTGAGCACCCAACACTCTGAGCACTGAGCACCCAGCACGCAGAGTACTGAGCACTGAGCACACAGCACCCTGAGTACTGAGCACCCAGCACCCCGAGCACTGAGCACCCAGCGCCCCGAGCACTGAGCACCCAGCACCCCGAGCACTGAGCACTGAGCACACTGAGCACTGAGCACCCAGCACCCCGAGTACTGAGCACTGACCACCCTGAGTACTGAGCACCCAGCACCCCGAGGACTGAGCACTGAGCACCCTGAGTACTGAGCACCCAGCACCCTGAGCACTGAGCACCCTGAGGACTGAGCACCTAGCACCCTGAGTACTGATCACCCAGCACCCTGAGTACTGAGCACCGATCACATTGAGCACTGAGCACCCAGCACCCCGAGCACTGAGCACCCAGCACCCTGAGCACTGAGCACCCAGCACCCTGAGCACTGAGCACCCAGCACCCTGAGCACGGAGCACAAAGCACCCTGAGTACTGAGCACTCAGCACCCTGAGCACTGAGCACCCAGCACCCTGAGCACTGAGCACCCAGCACCCTGAGCACGGAGCACAAAGCACCCTGAGTACTGAGCACCCAACACCCAGAGTACTGAGCACCCAGCACCCTGAGCACTGAGCACCCAGCACCCTGAGTACTGAGCACCCAGCACCCTGAGTACTGAACACCCAGCACCCTGAGCACTGAGCACTGAGCACCCTGAGCACTGACTACTGGGCAATGAGCACCCTGAGCACTGAGAACCCAGCACCCCGAGTACTGAGCACCCAGCACCCCGAGCACTGATCACCCAGCGCCCCGAGCACTGAGCACCCAGCACCCCGAGCACTGAGCACTGAGCACCCTGAGCACTGAGCACCCAGCACCCCGAGTACTGAGCACTGAGCACCCTGAGTACTGAGCAGCAAGCAACCTGATTACTGAGCACTGAGCACACTGAGTACTGAGCACCCACCACCCTGAGCACTGAGCACCCAGCACCCTGAGTACTGAGCACTGAGAACCCTGAGTACTGAGCACCGAGCACCCTGAGTACTGAGCACCCAGCACCCTGAGTACTGAGCAACCAGCACCCTGAGCACTGAGCACTGAGCACCCAGCACCCTGAGCACTGAGCACTGAGCACCCAGCACCACAGCCCTGAGCACCCAGCACCCCGAGCACTGAGCACCCAGCACCCTGAGAAACAGAGCACCCAGCACCCTGAGCACTGAGGACCCAGCACCCTGAGTACTGAGCACCCAGCACCCTGAGTACTGAGCACTCAGCACCCTGAGTACTGAGCACCGAGCACCCCGAGCACTGAGCACCCAGCACCCTGAGCACAGAGCACCCGGAGGACTGAGCACCCAGCACCATGAGCACTTTGCACCGATCACCCTGAGCACTAAGCACCCAGCACCCCGAGTACTGAGCACCCAGCACCCTGAGTACTGAGCACCCAGCACCCCGAGCACTGAGCACCCAGCACCCTGAGTACTGAGCACCCTGATTACTGAGCACTGAGCACCGAGCATCCTGAGTACTGAGCACACTGAGGACTGAGCACCCAGCACCCTGAGCACTGAGCACCCAGCACCCTGAGTACTGAGCACTGATCACCCTGAGCACTGAGCACCCAGCACCCCGAGCACTGAGCACCCAGCACCCTGAGCACTGAGCACTGAGCACCCAGCACCCCGAGTACTGAGCACCCAGCACCCTGAGCACTGAGCACCCTGAGCACTGAGCACCCTGAGCACTGAGCACTGAGCACCCAGCACCCTGAGTACTGAGCACCCAACACTCTGAGCACTGAGCACCCAGCACGCAGAGTACTGAGCACTGAGCACACAGCACCCTGAGTACTGAGCACCCAGCACCCCGAGCACTGAGCACCCAGCGCCCCGAGCACTGAGCACCCAGCACCCCGAGCACTGAGCACCCAGCACCCCGAGGACTGAGCACTGAGCACCCTGAGTACTGAGCACCCAGCACCCTGAGCACTGAGAACCCTGAGTACTGAGCACCGAGCACCCTGAGTACTGAGCACCCAGCACCCTGAGCACTGAGCACAGAGCACCCCGAGGACTGAGCACCCAGCACCCTGAGCACTGAACACCCAGCACCTTGAGTACTGAGCACCGAGCACCCCGAGTACAGAGCACCGAGCACCCAGAGTACTGAGCACCCAGCACCCTGAGCACTGAGCACCCAGCACCCTGAGCACTGAGCACCCAGCACCCCGAGCACTGAGCACCCAGCACCCTGAGTACTGAGCACCCAACACCCAGAGTAATGAGCACCCAGCACCCTGAGAACTGAGCACCCAGTACCCTGAGTACTGAGCACCCAGCACCCTGAGTACTGAGCACCCAGCACCCTGAGCACTGAGCACTGAGCACCCAGCACCCTGAGCACTGAGCACTGAGCACCCAGCACCCCGAGCACTGAGCACCCAGCACCCCGAGCACTGAGCACACAGCGCCCTGAGCACTGAGCACCCAGCACCCTGAGCACTGAGCACCCAGCCCCCTTAGTACTGAGCACCCAGCACCCTGAGTACTGAGCACCCAGCACCCTGAGCACTGAGAAACCTGAGGACTGAGCACACAGCACCCCGAGCACTGAGCACCCAGCACCCTGAGCACTGAGCACCCTGAGGACTGAGCACCCAGCACCCTGAGCACTGAGCACCCAGCACCCAGAGTACTGAGCACCGATCACCCTGAGCACTGAGCACCCAGTACCCTGAGCACTGAGCACCCACCACCCTGAGTACTGAGCAACCTGAGTACTGAGCACCGATCACCCGGAGCACTGAGCACCCAGCACCCTGAGTATTGAGCACCCAGCACCCAGAGCACTGAGCAACCTGAGAACTGAGCACTGAGCACCCTGAGTACTGAGCACTGAGCACCCTGAGTTCTGAGCACCCAGCACCCTGAGTACTGATTACCCAGCACCCTGAGCACTGAGCACCCAGCACCCTGAGTACTGAGCACCGAGCACCCTGAGTACTGAGCACCCAGCACCCTGAGTACTGAGCACCCAGCACCCTGAGCACTGAGCACCCAGCACCCTGAGTTCTGAGCACCCAGCACCCTGAGTACTGATTACCCAGCACCCTGAGCACTGAGCACCCAGCACCCTGAGTACTGAGCACCGAGCACCCTGAGTACTGAGCACCCAGCACCCTGAGTACTGAGCACCCAGCACCCTGAGCACTGAGAACTCAGCACCCTGAGTACTGAGCACCCAGCACCCCGAGCACTGAGCAACCAGCACCCTGAGTATTGAGCACTGAGCACCCTGAGAACTGAGCACCGAACACCCTGAGTACTGAGCACCCAGCACCCTGAGCACTGAGCACCCAGCACCCTGAGTACTGAGCACCCAGCACCCTGAGTACTGAGCCCCCAGCACCCTGAGCACTGAGCACCCAGCACCCCGAGCACTGAGCACCCAGCACCCTGAGTACTGAGCATCAAGCACGCTGAGCACTGAGCACCCAGCACCCTGAGCACTGAGCACCCAGCACCCTGAGCACTGAGCACTCAGCACCCTGAGTACTGAGCACCGAGCACCCCGAGCACTGAGCACCAGGTACCCCGAGCACTGAGCACCCAGCACCCTGAGTACTGAGCACCAAGCACCCTGAGTACTGAGCACTGAGCACCCTGAGCACTGAGCACCCAGCACCCTGAGCACTGAGCACCCAGCATCCTGAGCACTGAGTACTGAGCACCCAGCACCCTGAGCACTGAGCACCCACCACCCTGAGCACTGAGCAACAAGCACCCTGAGTACTGAGCACCCAGCACCCCAAACACTGAGCACCGAGCACCCTGAGAACTGAGCACCGAGCACCCTGAGTACTGAGCACCCAGCACCATGAGTACTGAGTACCGAGCACCCTGAGCACTGAGCACCCAGCCCCCTGAGTACTGAGCACCCAGCACCATGAGTACTGAGCACCCAGCACCCTGAGCACTGAGCACCCTGAGGACTGAGTACCCAGCACCCCGAGCACTGAGCACCCAGCACCCTGAGCACTGAGCACCCTGAGGACTGAGCACCCAGCACCCTGAGCACTGAGCACCCAGCACCCTGAGTACTGAGCACCGATCACCCTGAGCACTGAGCACCCAGCACCCTGAGCACTGAGCACCCAGCACCCTGAGTACTGAGCAACCTGAGTACTGAGCACCGATCACCCTGAGCACTGAGCACCCAGCACCCTGAGTACTGAGCACCCAGCACCCTGAGCACTGAGCACCCAGCACCCTGAGTACTGAGCACCCAGCACCCTGAGTTCTGAGCACCCAGCACCCTGAGTACTGATTACCCAGCACCCTGAGCACTGAGCACCCAGCACCCTGAGTAATGAGCACCGAGCACCCTGAGTACTGAGCACCCAGCACCCTGAGTACTGAGCACCCAGCACCCTGAGCACTGAGAACCCAGCACCCTGAGTACTGAGCACCCAGCACCCTGAGTACTGAGCACCCAGCAACCCTGAGTACTGAGCACCCAGCACCCTGAGTACTGAGCACCGAGCACCCCGAGCACTGAGCAACCAGCACCCTGAGTATTGAGCACTGAGCACCCTGAGAACTGAGCACCGAACACCCTGAGTACTGAGCACCCAGCACCCTGAGGACTGAGCACCCAGCACCCCGAGCACTGAGCACCCAGCACCCTGAGCACTGAGCACCCTGAGGACTGAGCACCCAGCACCCTGAGTACTGAGCACCCAGCACCCTGAGTACTGAGCACCCAGCACCCTGAGTACTGAGCACCCAGCACCCTGAGTACTGAGCACCCAGGACCCTGAGCACTGAGCACCCAGCACCCCGAGCACTGAGCACCCAGCACCCCGAGCACTGAGCACCCAGGACACCGAGCAATGATCAACCAGCACCCTGAGCACTGAGCACCCAGCACCCTGAGCACTGAGCACCCAGCACCCTGAGCACTGAGTACCCAGCACCCTGAGAACTGAGCACCCAGCACCCTGAGTACTGATCACCGAGCACCCCGAGCACTGAGCACCCAGCACCCTGAGTACTGAGCACCCAGCACGATGAGTACTGGGCACCCAGCACCCTGAGCACTGAGCACCCATCACCCTGAGTACTGAGCAACCTGAGTACTGAGCACCGATCACCCTGAGCACTGAGCACCCAGCACCCTAAGTACTGAGCACCCAGCACCCTGAGCACTGAGCACCCAGCACCCTGAGTACTGAGCACCCAGCACCCTGAGTTCTGAGCACCCAGCACCCTGAGTACTGATTACCCAGCACCCTGAGCACTGAGCACCCAGCACCCTGAGTAATGAGCACCGAGCACCCTGAGTACTGAGCACCCAGCACCCTGAGTACTGAGCACCCAGCACCCTGAGCACTGAGAACCCAGCAACCTGAGTACTGAGCACCCAGCACCCTGAGTACTGAGCACCCAGCAACCCTGAGTACTGAGCACCCAGCACCCTGAGTACTGAGCACCGAGCACCCCGAGCACTGAGCAACCAGCACCCTGAGTATTGAGCACTGAGCACCCTGAGAACTGAGCACCGAACACCCTGAGTACTGAGCACCCAGCACCCTGAGGACTGAGCACCCAGCACCCTGAGCACTGAGCACCCAGCACCCTGAGTACTGAGCACCCAGCACCCT
Source organism: Microtus oregoni (assembly GCF_018167655.1). Lineage (NCBI taxonomy): Eukaryota > Metazoa > Chordata > Mammalia > Rodentia > Cricetidae > Microtus > Microtus oregoni. Next base: position 1,935,142 of record NW_024543265.1, read on the forward strand.
GAGTACTGAGCACCCAGCACCCTGAGCACTGAGCACCCAGCACCCTGAGTACTGAGCACCCAGCACCCTGAGTACTGAGCACCCAGCACCCTGAGCACTGAGCACCCAGCACCCCGAGCACTGAGCACCCAGCACCCCGAGCACTGAGCACCCAGGACCCCGAGCACTGAGCACCCAGCACCCTGAGTACTGAGCACCGAGCTCCCCGAGCACTGAGCACCCTGAGTACTGAGCACCCAGCACCCTTAGTACTGAGCACCCAGCACCCCGAGAATGAGCACCCTGAGCACTGAGCACCCAGCACCCTGAGTACTGAGCACCCAGCACCCTAAGCACTGACGACCCAGCACCCTGAACATTGAGCACCCAACACCCTGAGTACTGAACACCCAGCACCCTTAGCACTGAGCACTGAGCACCCAGCACCCTGAGCACTGAGCACTGAGCACCCAGCCTCCTGAAAACTGAGTACCCAGCACCCCGAGCACTGAGTACCCAGCACCCTGAGCCCCCAGCACCCTGAGCACTGAGCACCCTGAGCACTGAGCACCCAGCACCCTGAGTACTGAGCAGCCAACACTCTGAGCAAAGAGCAGCCAGCACGCTGAGTACTGAGCACTGAGCACCCAGCACCCTGAGTACTGAGCACCCAGCACCACGAGCACTGAGCACCCAGCACCCTGTGTACAGAGCACCGAGCACCCCGAGCACTGAGCATCCAACACGCTGAGTACTGAGCACCCAGCACGCCGAGAATGAGCACCCAGCACCTCGAGCACTGAGCACCCTGCACCCTGAGCACTGAGCACCCAGCACCCTGAGTACTGAGCACCCAGCATCCCGAGCACTGAGCACCCAGCACCCTGAGTACTAAGCACCCTGAGTACTGAGCACCCAGAACCCTGAGTACTGAGCACCCTGCACCCCGAGCACTGAGCTCCCTGAGTACTGAGCACCCAGCACCCCGAGCACTGAGCACCCAGCACCACGAGCACTGAGCACTGAGCACCCTGAGCACTGAGCACCCAGCACCCCGAGTACTGAGCACTGAGCACCCTGAGTACTGAGTACCCAGCACCCCGAGTACTGAGCACTGAGCACCCTGAGTACTGAGCACCCAGCACCCTGAGCACTGAGCACTGAGAACCCTGAGTACTGAGCACCGAGCACCCCGAGCACTGAGCACCCAGCACCCCGAGCACTGAGCACCCAGCATCCTGTGTACTGAGCACTGAGTACCCAGTACCCCCGAGCACTGAGACCCAGCACCCTGAGCTCTGAGCACCCAGCACCCCGAGTACTGAGCACCCAGCACCCCGAGCACTGAGCACCCAGCACCCCGAGCACTGAGCACCCAGCACCCTGAGTACTGAGCACCCAGCACCCCGAGCACTGAGCACCCAGCACCCCGAGCACTGAGCACCCAGCACCCTGAGTACTGAGCACCAAGCACCCCGAGCACTGAGCACCGAGCACCCCGAGCACTGAGCACCCAGCACCCCGAGCACTGAGCACCCAGCATTCTGAGAACTGAGCACCCAGCACCCTGAGTACTGAGCACCCAGCATCCTCAGCACTGAGCACCCAGTACCCTGAGCACTGAGCACCCAGGACCCTGAGTACTGAGCACCCAGCACCCTGAGTACTGAACACCCAGCACCCAGAGCACTGAGCACTGAGCACCCAGCACCCTGAGCACTGAGCACTGAGCAACCAGCACCCTGAGCACTGAGCACCCAGCACCCCGAGCACTGAGCACCCAGCACCCTGAGCACCCAGCACCCTGAGCACTGAGCACCCTGAGCACTGAGCAATGAGCACCCAGCACCCTGAGGACTGAGCACCCAACACTCTGAGCACTGAGCACCCAGCACGCTGAGTACTGAGCACCCAGCACCCCGAGCACTGTGCACCCAGCACCCTGAGCACTGAGCACACAGCACCCCGAGCACTGAGCACCCAGCACCCTGAGCACTGAGCACCCAGCACCCCGAGCACTGAGCACCCAGCACCCTGAGCACTGAGCACCCAGCACCCCGAGTACTGAGCACCGAGCACCCCGAGAACTGAGCACCCAGCACCCCGAGCACTGAGCACTGAGCACACTGAGAACTGAGCACCCAGCACCCCGAGTACTGAGCACTGAGCACCCTGAGTACTGAGCACCCAGCACCCCGAGTACTGAGCACTGAGCACCATGAGTACTGAGCCCCCAGCACCCTGAGCATTGAGCACTGAGAACCCTGAGTACTGAGCACCGAGCACCCCGAGTACTGAGCACTGAGCACCATGAGTACTGAGCACCCAGCACCCCGAGTACTGAGCACTGAGCACCATGAGTACTGAGCACCCAGCACCCTGAGTACAGAGCACCGAGCTCCCCGAGCACTGAGCACCCTGAGTACTGAGCACCCACCACCCTGAGTACTGAGCACCCAGCACCCCGAGAATGAGCACGCTGAGCACTGAGTACCCAGCACCATGAGTACTGAGCACCGAGCACCCTGAGCACTGAGCACCCAGCACCCTGAGTACTGAGCACCCAGCACCCTGAGTACTGAGCACCCAGCACCCTGAGCACTGAGCACCCAGCAACCTGAGTACTGAGCACCCAGCACTCTGAGCACTGAGCACCCAGCACCCCGAGCACTGAGCACCCAGCACACCGAGCACTGAGCACTGAGCACCCTGAGCACTGAGCACCCAGCACCCCGAGTACTGAGCACTGAGCACCCTGAGTACTGAGCACTGAGCACCCTGAGTACTGAGCACTGAGCACCCTGACTACTGAGCACCCAGCACCCTGAGTACTGAGCACCGAGCACCCAGAGAACTGAGCACCCAGCACCCCGAGCACTGAGCACCCTGAGCTCTTAGCACCCTGAGTACTGAGCACCCAGCACCCTGAGTACTGAGCACCGAGCACCCTGAGCACTGAGCACCCAGCATCCCGAGCACTGAGCACCCAGCACCCTGAGTACTGAGCACTGAGCACCCAGCACCCCGAGCACTGAGCACTCAGCACCCTGTGTACTGAGCACTGAGTATCCAGTACCCCGTGCACTGAGACCCAGCACCCTGAGCACTGAGCACCCAGCACCCCGAGTACTGAGCACCCAGCACCCCTAGCACTGAGCACCCAGCACCCTGAGTACTGAGCACCAAGCACCCCGAGCACTGAGCACCCAGCACCCCGAGCTCTGAGCACCCAGCACCCCGAGCACTGAGCAACGAGAACCCCAAGCACTGTGCACCCAGCACCCTGAGAACTGAGCACCCAGCACCCTGAGTACTGAGCACCCAGCATCCTGAGCACTGAGTACTGAGCAGCCCAAGCACTGAGCACCCAGCAACCTGAGCACTGAGCACCCAGCACCCCTTGCACTGAGCACCCAGCACCCGGAGTACTGAGCACGCAGCACCCTGAGTACTGTGCACCCAGCACCCCGAGCACTTAGCACCCAGCACCCTGAGTACTGAGCACCCAGCACCCTGATTACTGAGCACCCAGCACCATGAGTACTGAGCACCCAGCACCCTGAGTACTGAGCACCCAGCACCCTGAGCACTGAGCACCCAGCAACCTGCGTACTGAGCACCCAGCACTCTGAGCACTGAGCACCCAGCACCCCGAGCACTGAGCACCCAGCACCCTGAGTACTGAGCACCGAGCACCCCGAGCACTGAGCACCCAGCACCCTGAGTACTGAGCACGGAGCACCCTGAGTACTGTGCACCCAGCACCCCGAGCACTTAGCACCCAGCACCCTGAGTACTGAGCACTGAGCACCCTGAGCACTGAGCACCCAGCACCCCGAGTACTGAGCACTGAGCACCCTGAGTACTGAGCACCCAGCACCCCGAGTACTGAGCACTGAGCACCCTGAGTACTGAGCACCCAGCACCCTGAGCACTGAGCACTGAGAACCCTGAGTACTGAGCACCGAGCACCCAGAGAACTGAGCACCCAGAACCCCGAGCACTGAGCACCCTGAGCTCTTAGCACCCTGAGTACTGAGCACCCAGCACCCTGAGTACTGAGCACCCAGCACCCTGAGCACTGAGCACCCAGCACCCCGAGCACTGAGCACCCAGCACCCTGAGTACAGAGCACCGAGCTCCCCGAGCACTGAGCACCCTGAGTACTGAGCACCCAGCACCCTGAGTACTGAGCACCCAGCACCCCGAGAATGAGCACCCTGAGCACTGAGTACCCAGCACCATGAGTACTGAGCACCGAGCACCCTGAGCACTGAGCACCCAGCACCCTGAGTACTGAGCACCCAGCACCCTGAGTACTGAGCACCCAGCAACCTGAGTACTGAGCACCCAGCACCCTGAGCACTGAGCACTGAGAACCCTGAGTACTGAGCACCGAGCACCCAGAGAACTGAGCACCCAGCACCCCGAGCACTGAGCACCCTGAGCTCTTAGCACCCTGAGTACTGAGCACCCAGCACCCTGAGTACTGAGCACCCAGCACCCTGAGCACTGAGCACCCAGCACCCCGAGCACTGAGCACCCAGCACCCTGAGTACTGAGCACTGAGCACCCAGCACCCGAGCACTGAGCACTCAGCACCCTGTGTACTGAGCACTGAGTACCCAGTACCCCGTGCACTGAGACCCAGCACCCTGAGAACTGAGCACCCAGCACCCCGAGTACTGAGCACCCAGCAGCCCGAGCACTGTGCACCCAGCACCCCGAGCACTGAGCACCCAGCACCCTGAGTACTGAGCACCCAGCACCCCGAGCACTGAGCACCCAGCACCCCGAGCTCTGAGCACCCAGCACCCCGAGCACTGAGCAACGAGAACCCCGAGCACTGTGCACCCAGCACCCTGAGAACTGAGCACCCTGCACCCTGAGTACTGAGCACCCAGCATCCTGAGCACTGAGTACTGAGCAGCCCAAGCACTGAGCACCCAGCACCCTGAGCACTGAGCACGCAGCACCCCTTGCACTGAGCACCCAGCACCCGGAGTACTGAGCACGCAGCACCCTGAGTACTGAGCACCCAGCACCCCGAGCACTGAGCACCCAGCACCCTGAGCACTGAGCACCCAGGACCCTGAGTACTGAGCACCCAGCACCCCGAGCACTGAGCACCCTGAGCTCTTAGCACCCTGAGTACTGAGCACCCAGCACCCTGAGTACGGAGCACCCAGCACCCTGAGCACTGAGCACCCAGCACCCTGAGTACTGAGCACCCAGCACCCTGAGTACTGAGCACTGAGCACCCCGAGCACTGAGCACCCAGCACCCTGAGCACTGAGCACCCAGCACCCCGAGCACTGTGCACCCAGCACCCTGAGCACTGAGCACAGAGCACCCCGAGCACTGAGCACCCAGCACCCTGAGCACTGAGCACCTAGCACCCCGAGCACTGAGCACCCAGCACCCTGATCACCCAGCACCCCAAGTACTGAGCACCGAGCACCCCGAGAACTGAGCACCCAGCACCCCGAGCACTGAGCACTGAGCACCCTGAGCACTGAGCACCCAGCACCCCGAGTACTGAGCACTGAGCACCCTGAGTACTGAGCACCCACCACCCCGAGTACTGAGCACTGAGCACCATGAGTACTGAGCACCCAGCAACCTGAGCACTGAGCACTGAGAACCCTGAGTACTGAGCACCGAGCACCCCGAGCACTGAGCACCCAGCACCCTGAGTACAGAGCACCGAGCTCCCCGAGCACTGAGCACCCTGAGTACTGAGCACCCAGCACCCTGAGTACTGAGCACCCAGCACCCCGAGAATGAGCACCCTGAGCACTGAGTACCCAGCACCATGAGTACTGAGCACCGAGCACCCTGAGCACTGAGCACCCAGCACCCTGACTACTGAGCACCCAGCACCCTGAGTACTGAGCACCCAGCACCCTGAGCACTGAGCACCCAGCAACCTGAGTACTGAGCACCCAGCACTCTGAGCACTGAGCACCCAGCACCCTGAGCACTGAGCACCCAGCACCCCGAGCACTGAGCACTGAGCACCCTGAGCACTGAGCACCCAGCACCCCGAGTACTGAGCACTGAGCACCCTGAGTACTGAGCACCCAGCACCCCGAGTACTGAGCACTGAGCACCCTGAGTACTGAGCACCCAGCACCCTGAGCACTGAGCACTGAGAACCCTGAGTACTGAGCACCGAGCACCCAGAGAACTGAGCACCCAGCACCCCGAGCACTGAGCACCCTGAGCTCTTAGCACCCTGAGTACTGAGCACCCAGCACCCTGAGTACTGAGCACCCAGCACCCTGAGCACTGAGCAGCCAGCACCCCGAATACTGAGCACCCAGCACCCTGAGTACTGAACACCCAGCACCCAGAGCACTGAGCACTGAGCACCCAGCACCCTGAGCACTGAGCACTGAGCAACCAGCACCCTGAGCACTGAGCACCCAGCACCCCGAGCACTGAGCACCCAGCACCCTGAGCACCCAGCACCCTGAGCACTGAGAACCCTGAGCACTGAGCAATGAGCACCCAGCACCCTGAGTACTGAGCACCCAACACTCTGAGCACTGAGCACCCAGCACGCTGAGTACTGAGCACCCAGCACCCCGAGCACTGAGCACCCAGCACCCTGTGTACTGAGCACCGAGCACCCCGAGCACTGAGCACCCAGCACCCTGAGTACTGAGCACCCAGCACCCCGAGAATGAGCACCCAGCACCCCGAGCACTGAGCACCCAGCACCCTGAGCACTGAGCACACAGCACCCTGAGTACTGAGCACCCAGCACCCCGAGCACTGAGCACCCAGCACACTGTGTACTGAGCACCCTGAGTACTGAGCACCCAGCAACCTGAGTACTGAGCACACTGCACCCCGAGCACTGAGCTCCCTGAGTACTGAGCACCCAGCACCCTGAGCACTGAGCACCCAGCACCCTGAGTACTGAGCACTGAGCACCCAGAGAACTGAGCACCCAGCACCCCGAGGACTGAGCACCCAGCACCCTGTGCACTGAGCACTGAGCATCCAGCACCCCGAGCACTGAGCACCCTGAGCTCTTAGCACCCAGAGTACTGAGCACCCAGCACCCTGAGTACGGAGCACCCAGCACCCTGAGCACTGAGCACCCAGCACCCTGAGCACTGAGCACCCAGCACCCCGAGCACTGAGCACCCAGCACCCCGAGCACTGAGCACCCAGCACCCCGAGCACTGAGCACCCAGCACCCCGAGCACTGTGCACCCAGCACCCTGAGCACTGAGCACACAGCACCCCGAGCACTGAGCACACAGCACCCTGAGCACTGAGCACCCAGCACCCCGAGCACTGAGCACCCAGCACCCTGAGCACTGAGCACCCAGCACCCCGAGTACTGAGCACCGAGCACCCCAAGAACTGAGCACCCAGCACCCCGAGCACTGAGCACTGAGCACCCTGAGCACTGAGCACCCAGCACCCCGAGTACTGAGCACTGAGCACCCTGAGTACTGAGAACCCAGCACCCCGAGTACTGAGCACTGAGCACCATGAGTACTGAGCACCCAGCACCCTGAGCACTGAGCACTGAGAACCCTGAGTACTGAGCACCGAGCACCCCGAGCACTGAGCACCCAGCACCCTGAGTACAGAGCACCGAGCTCCCCGAGCACTGAGCACCCTGAGTACTGAGCACCCAGCACCCTGAGTACTGAGCACCCAGCACCCCGAGAATGAGCACCCTGAGCACTGAGTACCCAGCACCATGAGTACTGAGCACCGAGCACCCTGAGCACTGAGCACCCAGCACCCTGAGTACTGAGCACCCAGCACCCTGAGTACTGAGCACCCAGCACCCTGAGCACTGAGCACCCAGCAACCTGAGTACTGAGCACCCAGCACACTGAGCACTGAGCACCCAGCACCCCGAGCACTGAGCAACCAGCACCCCGAGCACTGAGCACCGAGCACCCTGAGCACTGAGCACCCAGCACCCCGAGTACTGAGCACTGAGCACCCTGTGTACTGAGCACCCAGCACCCCGAGTACTGAGCACTGAGCACCCTGAGTACTGAGCACGCAGCACCCTGAGCACTGAGCACTGAGAACCCTGAGTACTGAGCACCGAGCACCCAGAGAACTGAGCACCCAGCACCCCGAGCACTGAGCACCCTGAGCTCTTAGCACCCTGAGTACTGAGCACCCAGCACCCTGAGTACTGAGCACCCAGCACCCTGAGCCCTGAGCACCCAGCACCCCGAGCACTGAGCACCCAGCACCCTGAGTACTGAGCACTGAGCACCCAGCACCCCGAGCACTGAGCACTCAGCACCCTGTGTACTGAACACTGAGTACCCAGTACCCCGTGCACTGAGACCCAGCACCCTGAGCACTGAGTACCCAGCACCCCGAGTACTGAGCACCCAGCAGCCCGAGCACTGAGCACCCAGCACCCCGACCACTGAGCACCCAGCACCCTGAGTACTGAGCACCCAGCACCCCGAGCACTGAGCACCCAGCACCCCGAGCACTTAGCACCCAGCACACCGAGCACTGAGCAACGAGCACCCCGAGCACTGTGCACCCAGCACCCTGAGAACTGAGCACCCAGCACCCTGAGTACTGAGCACCCAGCATCCGGAGCACTGAGTACTGAGCACCCCGAGCACTGAGCACCCAGCACCCTGAACACTGAGCACCCAGCACCCCTTGAACTGAGCACCCAGCACCCGGAGTACTGAGCACGCAGCACCCTGAGTACTGAGCACCCAGCACCCCGAGCACTGAGCACCCAGCACCCTGAGCACTGAGCACCCAGGACCCTGAGTACTGAGCACCCAGCACCCCGAGCACTGAGCACTCAGCACCCTGAGTACTGAGCACCGAGCACCCCGAGCACTGAGCACCCAGCACCCTGAGTACTGAGCACCCAGCACCCCGAGCACTGAGCACCCAGCACCCTGAGTACTGAGCACCGAGCACCCCGAGCACTGAGCACCCAGCACCCTGAGTACTGAGCACGGAGCACCCTGAGTACTGTGCACCCAGCACCCCGAGTACTGAGCACTGAGCACCCTGAGTACTGAGCACCCAGCACCCTGAGCACTGAGCACTGAGAACCCTGAGTACTGAGCACCGAGCACCCAGAGAACTGAGCACCCAGCACCCCGAGCACTGAGCACCCTGAGCTCTTAGCACCCTGAGTACTGAGCACCCAGCACCCTGAGTACTGAGCACCCAGCACCCTGAGCACTGAGCACCCAGCACTCCGAGCACTGAGCACCCAGCACCCTGAGTACTGAGCACTGAGGACCCAGCACCCCGAGCACTGAGCACTCAGCACCCTGTGTACTGTGCACTGAGTACCCAGTACCCCGTGCACTGAGACCCAGCACCCTGAGCACTGAGCACCCAGCACCCCGAATACTGAGCACCCAGCACCCTGAGTACTGAACACCCAGCACCCAGAGCACTGAGCACTGAGCACCCAGCACCCTGAGCACTGAGCACTGAGCAACCAGCACCCTGAGCACTGAGCACCCAGCACCCTGAGTACTGAGCACCCAGCACCCTGAGTACTGAGCACCCAGCACCCTGAGCACTGAGCACCCAGCAACCTGAGTACTGAGCACCCAGCACTCTGAGCACTGAGCACCCAGCACCCCGAGCACTGAGCACCCAGCACCCCGAGCACTGAGCACTCAGCACCCTGTGTACTGAACACTGAGTACCCAGTACCCCGTGCACTGAGACCCAGCACCCTGAGCACTGAGCACCCAGCACCCCGAGTACTGAGCACCGAGCACCCCGAGAACTGAGCACCCAGCACCCCGAGCGCTGAGCACTGAGCACACTGAGCACTGAGCACCCAGCACCCCGAGTACTGAGCACTGAGCACCCTGAGTACTGAGAACCCAGCACCCCGAGTACTGAGCACTGAGCACCATGAGTACTGAGAACCCAGCACCCTGAGCACTGAGCACTGAGAACCCTGAGTACTGAGCACCGAGCACCCCGAGCACTGAGCACCCAGCACCCTGAGTACAGAGCACCGAGCTCCCCGAGCACTGAGCACCCTGAGTACTGAGCACCCAGCACCCTGAGTACTGAGCACCCAGCACCCCGAGAATGAGCACCCTGAGCACTGAGTACCCAGCACCATGAGTACTGAGCACCGAGCACCCTGAGCACTGAGCACCCAGCACCCTGAGTACTGAGCACCCAGCACCCTGAGTACTGAGCACCCAGCACCCTGAGCACTGAGCACCCAGCAACCTGAGTACTGAGCACCCAGCACTCTGAGCACTGAGCACCCAGCACCCCCAGCACTGAGCAACCAGCACCCCGAGCACTGAGCACTGAGCACCCTGAGCACTGAGCACCCAGCACCCCGAGTACTGAGCACTGAGCACCCTGAGTACTGAGCACCCAGCACCCTGAGTACTGAGCACCCAGCACCCTGAGCACTGAGCACTGAGAACCCTGAGTACTGAGCACCCAGCACCCTGAGCACTGAGAACCCAGCACCCTGAGTACTGAGCACCCAGCACCCCGAGCACTGAGCAACCAGCACCCTGAGTATTGAGCACTGAGCACCCTGAGAACTGAGCACCGAACACCCTGAGTACTGAGCACCCAGCACCCTGAGCACTGAGCACCCAGCACCCTGAGTACTGAGCACCCAACACCCTGAGTACTGAGCCCCCAGCACCCTGAGCACTGAGCACCCAGCACCCCGAGCACTGAGCACCCAGCACCCTGAGTACTGAGCATCAAGCACGCTGAGCACTGAGCACCCAGCACCCTGAGCACTGAGCACCCAGCACCCTGAGCACTGAGCACTCAGCACCCTGAGTACTGAGCACCGAGCACCCCGAGCACTGAGCACCAGGTACCCCGAGCACTGAGCACCCAGCACCCTGAGTACTGAGCACCAAGCACCCTGAGTACTGAGCACTGAGCACTGAGCACCCTGAGCACTGAGCACCCAGCACCCTCAGCACTGAGCACCCAGCATCCTGAGCACTGAGTACTGAGCACCCAGCACCCTGAGCACTGAGCACCCACCACCCTGAGCACTGAGCAACAAGCACCCTGAGTACTGAGCACCCAGCACCCCAAACACTGAGCACCGAGCACCCTGAGAACTGAGCACCGAGCACCCTGAGTACTGAGCACCCAGCACCATGAGTACTGAGTACCGAGCACCCTGAGCACTGAGCACCCAGCCCCCTGAGTACTGAGCACCCAGCACCATGAGTACTGAGCACCCAGCACCCTGAGCACTGAGCACCCTGAGGACTGAGTACCCAGCACCCCGAGCACTGAGCACCCAGCACCCTGAGCACTGAGCACCCTGAGGACTGAGCACCCAGCACCCTGAGCACTGAGCACCCAGCACCCTGAGTACTGAGCACCGATCACCCTGAGCACTGAGCACCCAGCACCCTGAGCACTGAGCACCCAGCACCCTGAGTACTGAGCAACCTGAGTACTGAGCACCGATCACCCTGAGCACTGAGCACCCAGCACCCTGAGTACTGAGCACCCAGCACCCTGAGCACTGAGCACCCAGCACCCTGAGTACTGAGCACCCAGCACCCTGAGTTCTGAGCACCCAGCACCCTGAGTACTGATTACCCAGCACCCTGAGCACTGAGCACCCAGCACCCTGAGTAATGAGCACCGAGCACCCTGAGTACTGAGCACCCAGCACCCTGAGTACTGAGCACCCAGCACCCTGAGCACTGAGAACCCAGCACCCTGAGTACTGAGCACCCAGCACCCTGAGTACTGAGCACCCAGCAACCCTGAGTACTGAGCACCCAGCACCCTGAGTACTGAGCACCGAGCACCCCGAGCACTGAGCAACCAGCACCCTGAGTATTGAGCACTGAGCACCCTGAGAACTGAGCACCGAACACCCTGAGTACTGAGCACCCAGCACCCTGAGGACTGAGCACCCAGCACCCCGAGCACTGAGCACCCAGCACCCTGAGCACTGAGCACCCTGAGGACTGAGCACCCAGCACCCTGAGTACTGAGCACCCAGCACCCTGAGTACTGAGCACCCAGCACCCTGAGTACTGAGCACCCAGCACCCTGAGTACTGAGCACCCAGGACCCTGAGCACTGAGCACCCAGCACCCCGAGCACTGAGCACCCAGCACCCCGAGCACTGAGCACCCAGGACACCGAGCAATGATCAACCAGCACCCTGAGCACTGAGCACCCAGCACCCTGAGCACTGAGCACCCAGCACCCTGAGCACTGAGTACCCAGCACCCTGAGAACTGAGCACCCAGCACCCTGAGTACTGATCACCGAGCACCCCGAGCACTGAGCACCCAGCACCCTGAGTACTGAGCACCCAGCACGATGAGTACTGGGCACCCAGCACCCTGAGCACTGAGCACCCATCACCCTGAGTACTGAGCAACCTGAGTACTGAGCACCGATCACCCTGAGCACTGAGCACCCAGCACCCTAAGTACTGAGCACCCAGCACCCTGAGCACTGAGCACCCAGCACCCTGAGTACTGAGCACCCAGCACCCTGAGTTCTGAGCACCCAGCACCCTGAGTACTGATTACCCAGCACCCTGAGCACTGAGCACCCAGCACCCTGAGTAATGAGCACCGAGCACCCTGAGTACTGAGCACCCAGCACCCTGAGTACTGAGCACCCAGCACCCTGAGCACTGAGAACCCAGCAACCTGAGTACTGAGCACCCAGCACCCTGAGTACTGAGCACCCAGCAACCCTGAGTACTGAGCACCCAGCACCCTGAGTACTGAGCACCGAGCACCCCGAGCACTGAGCAACCAGCACCCTGAGTATTGAGCACTGAGCACCCTGAGAACTGAGCACCGAACACCCTGAGTACTGAGCACCCAGCACCCTGAGGACTGAGCACCCAGCACCCTGAGCACTGAGCACCCAGCACCCTGAGTACTGAGCACCCAGCACCCTGAGTACTGAGCACCCAGCACCCTGAGCACTGAGCACCCAGCACCCTGAGTACTGAGCACCCAGCACCCTGAGTACTGAGCACCCAGCACCCTGAGCACTGAGCACCCAGCACCCCGAGCACTGAGCACCCAGCACCCCGAGCACTGAGCACCCAGGACCCCGAGCACTGAGCACCCAGCACCCTGAGTACTGAGCACCGAGCTCCCCGAGCACTGAGCACCCTGAGTACTGAGCACCCAGCACCCTTAGTACTGAGCACCCAGCACCCCGAGAATGAGCACCCTGAGCACTGAGCACCCAGCACCCTGAGTACTGAGCACCCAGCACCCTAAGCACTGACGACCCAGCACCCTGAACATTGAGCACCCAGCACCCTGAGTACTGAACACCCAGCACCCTTAGCACTGAGCACTGAGCACCCAGCACCCTGAGCACTGAGCACTGAGCACCCAGCCTCCTGAAAACTGAGTACCCAGCACCCCGAGCACTGAGTACCCAGCACCCTGAGCCCCCAGCACCCTGAGCACTGAGCACCCTGAGCACTGAGCACCCAGCACCCTGAGTACTGAGCAGCCAACACTCTGAGCAAAGAGCAGCCAGCACGCTGAGTACTGAGCACTGAGCACCCAGCACCCTGAGTACTGAGCACCCAGCACCACGAGCACTGAGCACCCAGCACCCTGTGTACAGAGCACCGAGCACCCCGAGCACTGAGCATCCAACACGCTGAGTACTGAGCACCCAGCACGCCGAGAATGAGCACCCAGCACCTCGAGCACTGAGCACCCTGCACCCTGAGCACTGAGCACCCAGCACCCTGAGTACTGAGCACCCAGCACCCCGAGCACTGAGCACCCAGCACCCTGAGTACTAAGCACCCTGAGTACTGAGCACCCAGAACCCTGAGTACTGAGCACCCTGCACCCCGAGCACTGAGCTCCCTGAGTACTGAGCACCCAGCACCCCGAGCACTGAGCACCCAGCACCACGAGCACTGAGCACTGAGCACCCTGAGCACTGAGCACCCAGCACCCCGAGTACTGAGCACTGAGCACCCTGAGTACTGAGTACCCAGCACCCCGAGTACTGAGCACTGAGCACCCTGAGTACTGAGCACCCAGCACCCTGAGCACTGAGCACTGAGAACCCTGAGTACTGAGCACCGAGCACACCGAGCACTGAGCACCCAGCACCCCGAGCACTGAGCACCCAGCATCCTGTGTACTGAGCACTGAGTACCCAGTACCCCCGAGCACTGAGACCCAGCACCCTGAGCTCTGAGCACCCAGCACCCCGAGTACTGAGCACCCAGCACCCCGAGCACTGAGCACCCAGCACCCCGAGCACTGAGCACCCAGCACCCTGAGTACTGAGCACCCAGCACCCCGAGCACTGAGCACCCAGCACCCCGAGCACTGAGCACCCAGCACCCTGAGTACTGAGCACCAAGCACCCCGAGCACTGAGCACCGAGCACCCCGAGCACTGAGCACCCAGCACCCCGAGCACTGAGCACCCAGCATTCTGAGAACTGAGCACCCAGCACCCTGAGTACTGAGCACCCAGCATCCTCAGCACTGAGCACCCAGTACCCTGAGCACTGAGCACCCAGGACCCTGAGTACTGAGCACCCAGCACCCTGAGTACTGAACACCCAGCACCCAGAGCACTGAGCACTGAGCACCCAGCACCCTGAGCACTGAGCACTGAGCAACCAGCACCCTGAGCACTGAGCACCCAGCACCCCGAGCACTGAGCACCCAGCACCCTGAGCACCCAGCACCCTGAGCACTGAGCACCCTGAGCACTGAGCAATGAGCACCCAGCACCCTGAGGACTGAGCACCCAACACTCTGAGCACTGAGCACCCAGCACGCTGAGTACTGAGCACCCAGCACCCCGAGCACTGTGCACCCAGCACCCTGAGCACTGAGCACACAGCACCCCGAGCACTGAGCACCCAGCACCCTGAGCACTGAGCACCCAGCACCCCGAGCACTGAGCACCCAGCACCCTGAGCACTGAGCACCCAGCACCCCGAGTACTGAGCACCGAGCACCCCGAGAACTGAGCACCCAGCACCCCGAGCACTGAGCACTGAGCACACTGAGAACTGAGCACCCAGCACCCCGAGTACTGAGCACTGAGCACCCTGAGTACTGAGCACCCAGCACCCCGAGTACTGAGCACTGAGCACCATGAGTACTGAGCCCCCAGCACCCTGAGCATTGAGCACTGAGAACCCTGAGTACTGAGCACCGAGCACCCCGAGTACTGAGCACTGAGCACCATGAGTACTGAGCACCCAGCACCCCGAGTACTGAGCACTGAGCACCATGAGTACTGAGCACCCAGCACCCTGAGTACAGAGCACCGAGCTCCCCGAGCACTGAGCACCCTGAGTACTGAGCACCCACCACCCTGAGTACTGAGCACCCAGCACCCCGAGAATGAGCACGCTGAGCACTGAGTACCCAGCACCATGAGTACTGAGCACCGAGCACCCTGAGCACTGAGCACCCAGCACCCTGAGTACTGAGCACCCAGCACCCTGAGTACTGAGCACCCAGCACCCTGAGCACTGAGCACCCAGCAACCTGAGTACTGAGCACCCAGCACTCTGAGCACGGAGCACCCAGCACCCCGAGCACTGAGCACCCAGCACACCGAGCACTGAGCACTGAGCACCCTGAGCACTGAGCACCCAGCACCCCGAGTACTGAGCACTGAGCACCCTGAGTACTGAGCACTGAGCACCCTGAGTACTGAGCACTGAGCACCCTGACTACTGAGCACCCAGCACCCTGAGTACTGAGCACCGAGCACCCAGAGAACTGAGCACCCAGCACCCCGAGCACTGAGCACCCTGAGCTCTTAGCACCCTGAGTACTGAGCACCCAGCACCCTGAGTACTGAGCACCGAGCACCCTGAGCACTGAGCACCCAGCATCCCGAGCACTGAGCACCCAGCACCCTGAGTACTGAGCACTGAGCACCCAGCACCCCGAGCACTGAGCACTCAGCACCCTGTGTACTGAGCACTGAGTATCCAGTACCCCGTGCACTGAGACCCAGCACCCTGAGCACTGAGCACCCAGCACCCCGAGTACTGAGCACCCAGCACCCCTAGCACTGAGCACCCAGCACCCTGAGTACTGAGCACCAAGCACCCCGAGCACTGAGCACCCAGCACCCCGAGCTCTGAGCACCCAGCACCGCGAGCACTGAGCAACGAGAACCCCGAGCACTGTGCACCCAGCACCCTGAGAACTGAGCACCCAGCACCCTGAGTACTGAGCACCCAGCATCCTGAGCACTGAGTACTGAGCAGCCCAAGCACTGAGCACCCAGCAACCTGAGCACTGAGCACCCAGCACCCCTTGCACTGAGCACCCAGCACCCGGAGTACTGAGCACGCAGCACCCTGAGAACTGTGCACCCAGCACCCCGAGCACTTAGCACCCAGCACCCTGAGTACTGAGCACCCAGCACCCTGATTACTGAGCACCCAGCACCATGAGTACTGAGCACCCAGCACCCTGAGTACTGAGCACCCAGCACCCTGAGCACTGAGCACCCAGAAACCTGCGTACTGAGCACCCAGCACTCTGAGCACTGAGCACCCAGCACCCCGAGCACTGAGCACCCAGCACCCTGAGTACTGAGCACCGAGCACCCCGAGCACTGAGCACCCAGCACCCTGAGTACTGAGCACGGAGCACCCTGAGTACTGTGCACCCAGCACCCCGAGCACTTAGCACCCAGCACCCTGAGTACTGAGCACTGAGCACCCTGAGCACTGAGCACCCAGCACCCCGAGTACTGAGCACTGAGCACCCTGAGTACTGAGCACCCAGCACCCCGAGTACTGAGCACTGAGCACCCTGAGTACTGAGCACCCAGCACCCTGAGCACTGAGCACTGAGAACCCTGAGTACTGAGCACCGAGCACCCAGAGAACTGAGCACCCAGAACCCCGAGCACTGAGCACCCTGAGCTCTTAGCACCCTGAGTACTGAGCACCCAGCACCCTGAGTACTGAGCACCCAGCACCCTGAGCACTGAGCACCCAGCACCCCGAGCACTGAGCACCCAGCACCCTGAGTACAGAGCACCGAGCTCCCCGAGCACTGAGCACCCTGAGTACTGAGCACCCAGCACCCTGAGTACTGAGCACCCAGCACCCCGAGAATGAGCACCCTGAGCACTGAGGACCCAGCACCATGAGTACTGAGCACCGAGCACCCTGAGCACTGAGCACCCAGCACCCTGAGTACTGAGCACCCAGCACCCTGAGTACTGAGCACCCAGCAACCTGAGTACTGAGCACCCAGCACCCTGAGCACTGAGCACTGAGAACCCTGAGTACTGAGCACCGAGCACCCAGAGAACTGAGCACCCAGCACCCCGAGCACTGAGCACCCTGAGCTCTTAGCACCCTGAGTACTGAGCACCCAGCACCCTGAGTACTGAGCACCCAGCACCCTGAGCACTGAGCACCCAGCACCCCGAGCACTGAGCACCCAGCACCCTGAGTACTGAGCACTGAGCACCCAGCACCCGAGCACTGAGCACTCAGCACCCTGTGTACTGAGCACTGAGTACCCAGTACCCCGTGCACTGAGACCCAGCACCCTGAGAACTGAGCACCCAGCACCCCGAGTACTGAGCACCCAGCAGCCCGAGCACTGTGCACCCAGCACCCCGAGCACTGAGCACCCAGCACCCTGAGTACTGAGCACCCAGCACCCCGAGCACTGAGCACCCAGCACCCCGAGCTCTGAGCACCCAGCACCCCGAGCACTGAGCAACGAGAACCCCGAGCACTGTGCACCCAGCACCCTGAGAACTGAGCACCCTGCACCCTGAGTACTGAGCACCCAGCATCCTGAGCACTGAGTACTGAGCAGCCCAAGCACTGAGCACCCAGCACCCTGAGCACTGAGCACGCAGCACCCCTTGCACTGAGCACCCAGCAACCGGAGAACTGAGCACGCAGCACCCTGAGTACTGAGCACCCAGCACCCCGAGCACTGAGCACCCAGCACCCTGAGCACTGAGCACCCAGGACCCTGAGTACTGAGCACCCAGCACCCCGAGCACTGAGCACCCTGAGCTCTTAGCACCCTGAGTACTGAGCACCCAGCACCCTGAGTACGGAGCACCCAGCACCCTGAGCACTGAGCACCCAGCACCCTGAGTACTGAGCACCCAGCACCCTGAGTACTGAGCACTGAGCACCCCGAGCACTGAGCACCCAGCACCCTGAGCACTGAGCACCCAGCACCCCGAGCACTGTGCACCCAGCACCCTGAGCACTGAGCACAGAGCACCCCGAGCACTGAGCACCCAGCACCCTGAGCACTGAGCACCTAGCACCCCGAGCACTGAGCACCCAGCACCCTGATCACTGAGCACCCAGCACCCCAAGTACTGAGCACCGAGCACCCCGAGAACTGAGCACCCAGCACCCCGAGCACTGAGCACTGAGCACCCTGAGCACTGAGCACCCAGCACCCCGAGTACTGAGCACTGAGCACCCTGAGTACTGAGCACCCAGCACCCCGAGTACTGAGCACTGAGCACCATGAGTACTGAGCACCCAGCAACCTGAGCACTGAGCACTGAGAACCCTGAGTACTGAGCACCGAGCACCCCGAGCACTGAGCACCCAGCACCCTGAGTACAGAGCACCGAGCTCCCCGAGCACTGAGCACCCTGAGTACTGAGCACCCAGCACCCTGAGTACTGAGCACCCAGCACCCCGAGAATGAGCACCCTGAGCACTGAGTACCCAGCACCATGAGTACTGAGCACCGAGCACCCTGAGCACTGAGCACCCAGCACCCTGACTACTGAGCACCCAGCACCCTGAGTACTGAGCACCCAGCACCCTGAGCACTGAGCACCCAGCAACCTGAGTACTGAGCACCCAGCACTCTGAGCACTGAGCACCCAGCACCCCGAGCACTGAGCACCCAGCACCCCGAGCACTGAGCACTGAGCACCCTGAGCACTGAGCACCCAGCACCCCGAGTACTGAGCACTGAGCACCCTGAGTACTGAGCACCCAGCACCCCGAGTACTGAGCACTGAGCACCCTGAGTACTGAGCACCCAGCACCCTGAGCACTGAGCACTGAGAACCCTGAGTACTGAGCACCGAGCACCCAGAGAACTGAGCACCCAGCACCCCGAGCACTGAGCACCCTGAGCTCTTAGCACCCTGAGTACTGAGCACCCAGCACCCTGAGTACTGAGCACCCAGCACCCTGAGCACTGAGCAGCCAGCACCCCGAATACTGAGCACCCAGCACCCTGAGTACTGAACACCCAGCACCCAGAGCACTGAGCACTGAGCACCCAGCACCCTGAGCACTGAGCACTGAGCAACCAGCACCCTGAGCACTGAGCACCCAGCACCCCGAGCACTGAGCACCCAGCACCCTGAGCACCCAGCACCCTGAGCACTGAGAACCCTGAGCACTGAGCAATGAGCACCCAGCACCCTGAGTACTGAGCACCCAACACTCTGAGCACTGAGCACCCAGCACGCTGAGTACTGAGCACCCAGCACCCCGAGCACTGAGCACCCAGCACCCTGTGTACTGAGCACCGAGCACCCCGAGCACTGAGCACCCAGCACCCTGAGTACTGAGCACCCAGCACCCCGAGAATGAGCACCCAGCACCCCGAGCACTGAGCACCCAGCACCCTGAGCACTGAGCACACAGCACCCTGAGTACTGAGCACCCAGCACCCGGAGCACTGAGCACCCAGCACACTGTGTACTGAGCACCCTGAGTACTGAGCACCCAGCAACCTGAGTACTGAGCACACTGCACCCCGAGCACTGAGCTCCCTGAGTACTGAGCACCCAGCACCCTGAGCACTGAGCACCCAGCACCCTGAGTACTGAGCACTGAGCACCCAGAGAACTGAGCACCCAGCACCCCGAGGACTGAGCACCCAGCACCCTGTGCACTGAGCACTGAGCATCCAGCACCCCGAGCACTGAGCACCCTGAGCTCTTAGCACCCAGAGTACTGAGCACCCAGCACCCTGAGTACGGAGCACCCAGCACCCTGAGCACTGAGCACCCAGCACCCTGAGCACTGAGCACCCAGCACCCCGAGCACTGAGCACCCAGCACCCCGAGCACTGAGCACCCAGCACCCCGAGCACTGAGCACCCAGCACCCCGAGCACTGTGCACCCAGCACCCTGAGCACTGAGCACACAGCACCCCGAGCACTGAGCACACAGCACCCTGAGCACTGAGCACCCAGCACCCCGAGCACTGAGCACCCAGCACCCTGAGCACTGAGCACCCAGCACCCCGAGTACTGAGCACCGAGCACCCCAAGAACTGAGCACCCAGCACCCCGAGCACTGAGCACTGAGCACCCTGAGCACTGAGCACCCAGCACCCCGAGTACTGAGCACTGAGCACCCTGAGTACTGAGAACCCAGCACCCCGAGTACTGAGCACTGAGCACCATGAGTACTGAGCACCCAGCACCCTGAGCACTGAGCAATGAGAACCCTGAGTACTGAGCACCGAGCACCCCGAGCACTGAGCACCCAGCACCCTGAGTACAGAGCACCGAGCTCCCCGAGCACTGAGCACCCTGAGTACTGAGCACCCAGCACCCTGAGTACTGAGCACCCAGCACCCCGAGAATGAGCACCCTGAGCACTGAGTACCCAGCACCATGAGTACTGAGCACCGAGCACCCTGAGCACTGAGCACCCAGCACCCTGAGTACTGAGCACCCAGCACCCTGAGTACTGAGCACCCAGCACCCTGAGCACTGAGCACCCAGCAACCTGAGTACTGAGCACCCAGCACACTGAGCACTGAGCACCCAGCACCCCGAGCACTGAGCAACCAGCACCCCGAGCACTGAGCACCGAGCACCCTGAGCACTGAGCACCCAGCACCCCGAGTACTGAGCACTGAGCACCCTGTGTACTGAGCACCCAGCACCCCGAGTACTGAGCACTGAGCACCCTGAGTACTGAGCACGCAGCACCCTGAGCACTGAGCACTGAGAACCCTGAGTACTGAGCACCGAGCACCCAGAGAACTGAGCACCCAGCACCCCGAGCACTGAGCACCCTGAGCTCTTAGCACCCTGAGTACTGAGCACCCAGCACCCTGAGTACTGAGCACCCAGCACCCTGAGCCCTGAGCACCCAGCACCCCGAGCACTGAGCACCCAGCACCCTGAGTACTGAGCACTGAGCACCCAGCACCCCGAGCACTGAGCACTCAGCACCCTGTGTACTGAACACTGAGTACCCAGTACCCCGTGCACTGAGACCCAGCACCCTGAGCACTGAGTACCCAGCACCCCGAGTACTGAGCACCCAGCAGCCCGAGCACTGAGCACCCAGCACCCCGACCACTGAGCACCCAGCACCCTGAGTACTGAGCACCCAGCACCCCGAGCACTGAGCACCCAGCACCCCGAGCACTTAGCACCCAGCACACCGAGCACTGAGCAACGAGCACCCCGAGCACTGTGCACCCAGCACCCTGAGAACTGAGCACCCAGCACCCTGAGTACTGAGCACCCAGCATCCGGAGCACTGAGTACTGAGCACCCCGAGCACTGAGCACCCAGCACCCTGAACACTGAGCACCCAGCACCCCTTGAACTGAGCACCCAGCACCCGGAGTACTGAGCACGCAGCACCCTGAGTACTGAGCACCCAGCACCCCGAGCACTGAGCACCCAGCACCCTGAGCACTGAGCACCCAGGACCCTGAGTACTGAGCACCCAGCACCCCGAGCACTGAGCACTCAGCACCCTGAGTACTGAGCACCGAGCACCCCGAGCACTGAGCACCCAGCACCCTGAGTACTGAGCACCCAGCACCCCGAGCACTGAGCACCCAGCACCCTGAGTACTGAGCACCGAGCACCCCGAGCACTGAGCACCCAGCACCCTGAGTACTGAGCACGGAGCACCCTGAGTACTGTGCACCCAGCACCCCGAGTACTGAGCACTGAGCACCCTGAGTACTGAGCACCCAGCACCCTGAGCACTGAGCACTGAGAACCCTGAGTACTGAGCACCGAGCACCCAGAGAACTGAGCAGCCAGCACCCCGAGCACTGAGCACCCTGAGCTCTTAGCACCCTGAGTACTGAGCACCCAGCACCCTGAGTACTGAGCACCCAGCACCCTGAGCACTGAGCACCCAGCACTCCGAGCACTGAGCACCCAGCACCCTGAGTACTGAGCACTGAGGACCCAGCACCCCGAGCACTGAGCACTCAGCACCCTGTGTACTGTGCACTGAGTACCCAGTACCCCGTGCACTGAGACCCAGCACCCTGAGCACTGAGCACCTAGCACCCCGAATACTGAGCACCCAGCACCCTGAGTACTGAACACCCAGCACCCAGAGCACTGAGCACTGAGCACCCAGCACCCTGAGCACTGAGCACTGAGCAACCAGCACCCTGAGCACTGAGCACCCAGCACCCTGAGTACTGAGCACCCAGCACCCTGAGTACTGAGCACCCAGCACCCTGAGCACTGAGCACCCAGCAACCTGAGTACTGAGCACCCAGCACTCTGAGCACTGAGCACCCAGCACCCCGAGCACTGAGCACCCAGCACCCCGAGCACTGAGCACTCAGCACCCTGTGTACTGAACACTGAGTACCCAGTACCCCGTGCACTGAGACCCAGCACCCTGAGCACTGAGTACCCAGCACCCTGAGTACTGAGCACCCAGCAGCCCGAGCACTGAGCACCCAGCACCCCGAGCACTGAGCACCCAGCACCCTGAGTACTGAGCACCCAGCACCCCGAGCACTGTGCACCCAGCACCCCGAGCACTTAGCACCCAGCACACCGAGCACTGAGCAACGAGCACCCCGAGCACTGTGCACCCAGCACCCTGAGAACTGAGCACCCAGCACCCTGAGTACTGAGCACCCAGCATCCTGAGCACTGAGTACTGAGCACCCCGAGCACTGAGCACCCAGCACCCTGAACACTGAGCACCCAGCACCCCTTGAACTGAGCACCCAGCACCCGGAGTACTGAGCACGCAGCACCCTGAGTACTGAGCACCCAGCACCCCGAGCACTGAGCACCCAGCACCCTGAGCACTGAGCACCCAGGACCCTGAGTACTGAGCACCCAGCACCCCGAGCACTGAGCACCCAGCACCCTGAGTACTGAGCACCGAGCACCCCGAGCACTGAGCACCCAGCACCCTGAGTACTGAGCACCGAGCACCCCGAGCACTGAGCACCCAGCACCCTGAGTACTGAGCACCGAGCACCCCGAGCACTGAGCACCCAGCACCCTGAGTACTGAGCACGGAGCACCCTGAGTACTGTGCACCCAGCACCCCGAGTACTGAGCACTGAGCACCCTGAGTACTGAGCACCCAGCACCCTGAGCACTGAGCACTGAGAACCCTGAGTACTGAGCACCGAGCACCCAGAGAACTGAGCACCCAGCACCCCGAGCACTGAGCACCCTGAGCTCTTAGCACCCTGAGTACTGAGCACCCAGCACCCTGAGTACTGAGCACCCAGCACCCTGAGCACTGAGCACCCAGCACCCCGAGCACTGAGCACCCAGCACCCTGAGTACTGAGCACTGAGCACCCAGCACCCCGAGCACTGAGCACTCAGCACCCTGTGTACTGTGCACTGAGTACCCAGTACCCCGTGCACTGAGACCCAGCACCCTGAGCACTGAGCACCCAGCACCCCGAATACTGAGCACCCAGCACCCTGAGTACTGAACACCCAGCACCCAGAGCACTGAGCACTGAGCACCCAGCACCCTGAGCACTGAGCACTGAGCAACCAGCACCCTGAGCACCCAGCACCCTGAGCACTGAGAACCCTGAGCACTGAGCAATGAGCACCCAGCACCCTGAGTACTGAGCACCCAACACTCTGAGCACTGAGCACCCAGCACGCTGAGTACTGAGCACCCAGCACCCCGAGCACTGAGCACCCAGCACCCTGTGTACTGAGCACCGAGCACCCCGAGCACTGAGCACCCAGCACCCTGAGTACTGAGCACCCAGCACCCCGAGAATGAGCACCCAGCACCCCGAGCACTGAGCACCCAGCACCCTGAGCACTGAGCACCCAGCACCCTGAGTACTGAGCACCCAGCACCCTGAGTACTGAGCACCCTGAGTACTGAGCACCCAGCACCCTGAGTACTGAGCACCCTGAGTACTGAGCACCCAGCAACCTGAGTACTGAGCACCCTGCACCCCGAGCACTGAGCTCCCTGAGTACTGAGCACCCAGCACCCTGAGCACTGAGCACCCAGCACCCTGAGTACTGAGCACTGAGCACCCAGAGAACTGAGCACCCAGCACCCCGAGGACTGAGCACCCAGCACCCTGTGCACTGAGCACTGAGCATCCAGCACCCCGAGCACTGAGCACCCTGAGCTCTTAGCACCCAGAGTACTGAGCACCCAGCACCCTGAGTACGGAGCACCCAGCACCCTGAGCACTGAGCACCCAGCACCCCGAGCACTGAGCACCCAGCACCCTGAGCACTGAGCACCCAGCACCCCGAGTACTGAGCACCGAGCACCCCGAGAACTGAGCACCCAGCACCCCGAGCGCTGAGCACTGAGCACACTGAGCACTGAGCACCCAGCACCCCGAGTACTGAGCACTGAGCACCCTGAGTACTGAGAACCCAGCACCCCGAGTACTGAGCACTGAGCACCATGAGTACTGAGAACCCAGCACCCTGAGCACTGAGCACTGAGAACCCTGAGTACTGAGCACCGAGCACCCCGAGCACTGAGCACCCAGCACCCTGAGTACAGAGCACCGAGCTCCCCGAGCACTGAGCACCCTGAGTACTGAGCACCCAGCACCCTGAGTACTGAGCACCCAGCACCCCGAGAATGAGCACCCTGAGCACTGAGTACCCAGCACCATGAGTACTGAGCACCGAGCACCCTGAGCACTGAGCACCCAGCACCCTGAGTACTGAGCACCCAGCACCCTGAGTACTGAGCACCCAGCACCCTGAGCACTGAGCACCCAGCAACCTGAGTACTGAGCACCCAGCACTCTGAGCACTGAGCACCCAGCACCCCCAGCACTGAGCAACCAGCACCCCGAGCACTGAGCACTGAGCACCCTGAGCACTGAGCACCCAGCACCCCGAGTACTGAGCACTGAGCACCCTGAGTACTGAGCACCCAGCACCCTGAGTACTGAGCACCCAGCACCCTGAGCACTGAGCACTGAGAACCCTGAGTACTGAGCACCGAGCACCCAGAGAACTGAGCACCCAGCACCCCGAGCACTGAGCACCCTGCGCTCTTAGCACCCTGAGTACTGAGCACCCAGCACCCTGAGTACTGAGCACCCAGCACCCTGAGCACTGAGCACCCAGCACCACGAGCACTGAGCACCCAGCACCCTGAGTACTGAGAACTGAGCACCCAGCACCCCGAGCACTGAGCACTCAGCACCCTGTGTACTGAACACTGAGTACCCAGTACCCCGTGCACTGATACCCAGCACCCTGAGCACTGAGTACCCAGCACCCCGAGTACTGAGCACCCAGCAGCCCGAGCACTGAGCACCCAGCACCCCGAGCACTGAGCACCCAGCACCCTGAGTACTGAGCACCCAGCACCCCGAGCACTGAGCACCCAGCACCCCGAGCACTGAGCACCCAGCACACCGAGCACTGAGCAACGAGCACCCCGAGCACTGTGCACCCAGCACCCTGAGAACTGAGCACCCAGCAACCTGAGTACTGAGCACCCAGCATCCTGAGCACTGAGTACTGAGCACCCGAGCACTGAGCACCCAGCACCCTGAACACTGAGCACCCAGCACCCCTTGCACTGAGCACCCAGCACCCGGAGTACTGAACACGCAGCACCCTGAGTACTGAGCACCCAGCACCCCGAGCACTGAGCACCCAGCACCCTGAGCACTGAGCACCCAGGACCCTGAGTACTGAGCACCCAGCACCCCGAGCACTGAGCACCCAGGACCCTGAGTACTGAGCACCGAGCACCCCGAGCACTGAGCACCCAGCACCCTGAGTACTGAGCACCGAGCACCCCGAGCACTGAGCACCCAGCACCCTGAGTACTGAGCACCGAGCACCCCGAGCACTGAGCACCCAGCACCCTGAGTACTGAGCACGGAGCACCCTGAGTACTGTGCGCCCAGCACCCCGAGTACTGAGCACTGAGCACCCTGAGTACTGAGCACCCAGCACCCTGAGCACTGAGCACTGAGAACCCTGAGTACTGAGCACCGAGCACCCAGAGAACTGAGCACCCAGCACCCCGAGCACTGAGCACCCTGAGCTCTTAGCACCCTGAGTACTGAGCACCCAGCACCCTGAGTACTGAGCACCCAGCACCCTGAGCACTGAGCACCCAGCACCCCGAGCACTGAGCACCCAGCACCCTGAGTACTGAGCACTGAGCACCCAGCACCCCGAGCACTGAGCACTCAGCACCCTGTGTACTGTGCACTGAGTACCCAGTACCCCGTGCACTGAGACCCAGCACCCTGAGCACTGAGCACCCAGCACCCCGAATACTGAGCACCCAGCACCCTGAGTACTGAACACCCAGCACCCAGAGCACTGAGCACTGAGCACCCAGCACCCTGAGCACTGAGCACTGAGCAACCAGCACCCTGAGCACTGAGCACCCAGCACCCCGAGCACTGAGCACCCAGCACCCTGAGCACCCAGCACCCTGAGCACTGAGAACCCTGAGCACTGAGCAATGAGCACCCAGCACCCTGAGTACTGAGCACCCAACACTCTGAGCACTGAGCACCCAGCACGCTGAGTACTGAGCACCCAGCACCCCGAGCACTGAGCACCCAGCACCCTGTGTACTGAGCACCGAGCACCCCGAGCACTGAGCACCCAGCACCCTGAGTACTGAGCACCCAGCACCCCGAGAATGAGCACCCAGCACCCCGAGCACTGAGCACCCAGCACCCTGAGCACTGAGCACCCAGCACCCTGAGTACTGAGCACCCAGCACCCTGAGCACTGAGCACCCAGCACCCTGAGTACTGAGCACCCTGAGTACTGAGCACGCAGCAACCTGAGTACTGAGCACCCTGCACCCCGAGCACTGAGCTCCCTGAGTACTGAGCACCCAGCACCCTGAGCACTGAGCACCCAGCACCCTGAGTACTGAGCACTGAGCACCCAGAGAACTGAGCACCCAGCACCCCGAGGACTGAGCACCCAGCACCCTGTGCACTGAGCACTGAGCATCCAGCACCCCGAGCACTGAGCACCCTGAGCTCTTAGCACCCAGAGTACTGAGCACCCAGCACCCTGAGCACGGAGCACCCAGCACCCTGAGCACTGAGCACCCAGCACCCTGAGTACTGAGCACCCAGCACCCTGAGTACTGAGCACCGAGCACCCCGAGCACTGAGCACCCAGCACCCTGAGCACTGAGCACCCAGCACCCCGAGCACTGAGCACCCAGCACCCCGAGCACTGTGCACCCAGCACCCTGAGCACTGAGCACACAGCACCCCGAGCACTGAGCACCCAGCACCCTGAGCACTGAGCACCCAGCACCCCGAGCACTGAGCACCCAGCACCCTGAGCACTGAGCACCCAGCACCCCGAGTACTGAGCACCGAGCACCCCGAGAACTGAGCACCCAGCACCCCGAGCACTGAGCACTGAGCACCCTGAGCACTGAGTACCCAGCACCCCGAGTACTGAGCACCCAGCAGCCCGAGCACTGAGCACCCAGCACCCCGAGCACTGAGCACCCAGCACCCTGAGTACTGAGCACCCAGCACCCCGAGCACTGAGCAACCAGCACCCCGAGCACTGAGCACCCAGCACACCGAGCACTGAGCAACGAGCACCCCGAGCACTGTGCACCCAGCACCCTGAGAACTGAGCACCCAGCACCCTGAGTACTGAGCACCCAGCATCCTGAGCACTGAGTACTGAGCACCCCGAGCACTGAGCACCCAGCACCCTGAACACTGAGCACCCAGCACCCCTTGCACTGAGCACCCAGCACCCGGAGTACTGAGCACGCAGCACCCTGAGTACTGAGCACCCAGCACCCCGAGCACTGAGCACCCAGCACCCTGAGCACTGAGCACCCAGGACCCTGAGTACTGAGCACCCAGCACCCCGAGCACTGAGCACCCAGCACCCTGAGTACTGAGCACCGAGCACCCCGAGCACTGAGCACCCAGCACCCTGAGTACTGAGCACCGAGCACCCCGAGCACTGAGCACCCAGCACCCTGAGTACTGAGCACCGAGCACCCCGAGCACTGAGCACCCAGCACCCTGAGTACTGAGCACGGAGCACCCTGAGTACTGTGCACCCAGCACCCCGAGCACTTAGCACCCAGCACCCTGAGTACTGAGCACCCAGCACCCTGAGCACTGAGCATCCAGCACCCCGAGCACTGAACACCCAGCACTCTGAGTACTGAGAACCGAGCACCCCGAGCACTGAGCACCCAGCACCTTGAGCACTGAGCACCCTGAGTACTGAGCACCCAGCACCCTGAGTACTGAGCACCCAGCACCCCGAGCACTGAGCACGGAGCACCCCGAGGACTGAGCACCCAGCACCCTGATCACTGAGCACAGAGCACCCCGAGGACTGAGCACCCAGCACACTGAGCACTGAGCACCCAGCACCCCGAGCACTGAGCACCCAGCACCCTGAGCACTGAGCACCCAGCACCCCGAGTACTGAGCACCGAGCACCCCGAGAACTGAGCACCCAGCACCCCGAGCACTGAGCACTGAGCACCCTGAGCACTGAGCACCCAGCACCCCGAGTACTGAGCACTGAGCACCCTAAGTACTGAGCACCCAGCACCCCGAGTACTGAGCACTGAGCACCATGAGTACTGAGTACCAAGTACCCTGCGCACTGAGCACTGAGAACCCTGAGTACTGAGCACCGAGCACCCCGAGCACTGAGCACAGAACACCCTGAGTACTGAGCACTGAGCTCCCCGAGCACTGAGCACCCTGAGTACTGAGCACCCAGCACCCTTAGTACTGAGCACCCAGCACCCCGAGAATGAGCACCCTGAGCACTGAGTACCCAGCACCATGAGTACTGAGCACCGAGCACCCTGAGCACTGAGCACCCAGCACCCTGAGTACTGAGCACCCAGCACCCTGAGTACTGAGCCCCCAGCAACCTGAGCACTGAGCACTGAGAACCCTGAGCACTGAGCACCCAGCACCCCGAGTACTGAGCAATGAGCACCCTGAGTACTGAGCACCCAGCAACCCAAGTACTGAGCACTGAGCACCCTGAGTACTGAGCAACCAGCACCCTGAGCACTGAGCACTGAGAACCCTGAGTACTGAGCACCGAGCACCCCGAGGACTGAGCACCCAGCACCCTGAGTACTGAGCACTGAGCACCCAGCACCCCGAGCACTGAGCACCCTGAGCTCTTAGCACCCTGAGTACTGAGCACCCAGCACCCTGAGTACTGAGCACCCAGCACCCTGAGCACTGAGCACCCAGCACCCCGAGCACTGAGCACCCAGCACCCTGAGTACTGAGCACTGAGCACCCAGCACCCCGAGCACTGAGCACTCAGCACCCTGTGTACTGTGCACTGAGTACCCAGTACCCCGTGCACTGAGACCCAGCACCCTGAGCACTGAGCACCCAGCACCCCGAATACTGAGCACCCAGCACCCTGAGTACTGAACACCCAGCACCCAGAGCACTGAGCACTGAGCACCCAGCACCCTGAGCACTGAGCACTGAGCAACCAGCACCCTGAGCACTGAGCACCCAGCACCCCGAGCACTGAGCACCCAGCACCCTGAGCACCCAGCACCCTGAGCACTGAGAACCCTGAGCACTGAGCACCCAGCACCCTGAGTACTGAGCACCCAGCACCCCGAGAATGAGCACCCAGCACCCCGAGCACTGAGCACCCAGCACCCTGAGCACTGAGCACCCAGCACCCTGAGTACTGAGCACCCAGCACCCCGAGCACTGAGCACCCAGCACCCTGAGTACTGAGCACCCTGAGTACTGAGCACGCAGCAACCTGAGTACTGAGCACCCTGCACCCCGAGCACTGAGCTCCCTGAGTACTGAGCACCCAGCACCCTGAGCACTGAGCACCCAGCACCCTGAGTACTGAGCTCTGAGCACCCAGAGAACTGAGCACCCAGCACCCCGAGGACTGAGCACCCAGCACCCTGTGCACTGAGCACTGAGCATCCAGCACCCCGAGCACTGAGCACCCTGAGCTCTTAGCACCCAGAGTACTGAGCACCCAGCACCCTGAGTACGGAGCACCCAGCACCCTGAGCACTGAGCACCCAGCACCCTGAGTACTGAGCACCCAGCACCCTGAGTGCTGAGCACCGAGCACCCCGAGCACTGAGCACCCAGCACCCTGAGCACTGAGCACCCAGCACCCCGAGCACTGTGCACCCAGCACCCTGAGCACTGAGCACACAGCACCCCGAGCACTGAGCACCCAGCACCCTGAGCACTGAGCACCCAGCACCCCGAGCACTGAGCACCCAGCACCCTGAGCACTGAGCACCCAGCACCCTGAGTACTGAGCACCGAGCACCCCGAGAACTGAGCACCCAGCACCCCGAGCACTGAGCACTGAGCACCCTGAGCACTGAGTACCCAGCACCCCGAGTACTGAGCACCCAGCAGCCCGAGCACTGAGCACCCAGCACCCCGAGCACTGAGCACCCAGCACCCTGAGTACTGAGCACCCAGCACCCCGAGCACTGAGCACCCAGCACCCCGAGCACTGAGCACCCAGCACACCGAGCACTGAGCAACGAGCACCCCGAGCACTGTGCACCCAGCACCCTGAGAACTGAGCACCCAGCACCCTGAGTACTGAGCACCCAGCATCCTGAGCACTGAGTACTGAGCACCCCGAGCACTGAGCACCCAGCACCCTGAACACTGAGCACCCAGCACCCCTTGCACTGAGCACCCAGCACCCGGAGTACTGAGCACGCAGCACCCTGAGTACAGAGCACCCAGCACCCCGAGCACTGAGCACCCAGCACCCTGAGCACTGAGCACCCAGGAACCTGAGTACTGAGCACCCAGCACCCCGAGCACTGAGCACCCAGCACCCTGAGTACTGAGCACCGAGCACCCCGAGCACTGAGCACCCAGCACCCTGAGTACTGAGCACCGAGCACCCCGAGCACTGAGCACCCAGCACCCTGAGTACTGAGCACCGAGCACCCCGAGCACTGAGCACCAAGCACCCTGAGTATTGAGCACGGAGCACCCTGAGTACTGTGCACCCAGCACCCCGAGCACTTAGCACCCAGCACCCTGAGTACTGAGCACCCAGCACACTGAGCACTGAGCATCCAGCACCCCGAGCACTGAACACCCAGCACTCTGAGTACTGAGAACCGAGCACCCCGAGCACTGAGCACCCAGCACCTTGAGCACTGAGCACCCTGAGTACTGAGCACCCAGCACCCTGAGTACTGAGCACCCAGCACCAAGAGCACTGAGCACGGAGCACCCCGAGGACTGAGCACCCAGCACCCTGATCACTGAGCACAAAGCACCCCGAGGACTGAGCACCCAGCACCCTGAGCACTGAGCACCCAGCACCCCGAGCACTGAGCACCCAGCACCCTGAGCACTGAGCACCCAGCACCCCGAGTACTGAGCACCGAGCACCCCGAGAACTGAGCACCCAGCACCCCGAGCACTGAGCACTGAGCACCCTGAGCACTGAGCACCCAGCACCCCGAGTACTGAGCACTGAGCACCCTAAGTACTGAGCACCCAGCACCCCGAGTACTGAGCACTGAGCACCATGAGTACTGAGCACCAAGTACCCTGCGCACTGAGCACTGAGAACCCTGAGTACTGAGCACCGAGCACCCCGAGCACTGAGCACCCAACACCCTGAGTACTGAGCACTGAGCTCCCCGAGCACTGAGCACCCTGAGTACTGAGCACCCAGCACCCTTAGTACTGAGCACCCAGCTCCCCGAGAATGAGCACCCTGAGCACTGAGTACGCAGCACCATGAGTACTGAGCACCGAGCACCCTGAGCACTGAGCACCCAGCACCCTGAGTACTGAGCACCCAGCACCCTGAGTACTGAGCACCCAGCAACCTGAGCACTGAGCACTGAGAACCCTGAGCACTGAGCACCCAGCACCCCGAGTACTGAGCAATGAGCACCCTGAGTACTGAGCACCCAGCACCCCAAGTACTGAGCACTGAGCACCCTGAGTACTCAGCACCCAACACCCTGAGCACTGAGCACTGAGAACCCTGAGTACTGAGCACCAAGCACCCCGAGCACTGAGCACCCAGCACCCCGAGGACTGAGCACCCAGCACCCTGAGTACTGAGCACTGAGCACCCAGCAACCCGAGCACTGAGCACCCTGAGCTCTTAGCACCCTGAGTACTGAGCACCCAGCACCCTGAGTACTGAGCACCCAGCACCCTGAGCACTGAGCACCCAGCACCCCGAGCACTGAGCACCCAGCACCCTGAGTACTGAGCACTGAGCACCCAGCACCCCGAGCACTGAGCACTCAGCACCCTGTGTACTGTGCACTGAGTACCCAGTACCCCGTGCACTGAGACCCAGCACCCTGAGCACTGAGCACCCAGCACCCCGAATACTGAGCACCCAGCACCCTGAGAACTGAACACCCAGCACCCAGAGCACTGAGCACTGAGCACCCAGCACCCTGAGCACTGAGCACTGAGCAACCAGCACCCTGAGCACTGAGCACCCAGCACCCCGTGCACTGAGCACCCAGCACCCTGAGCACACAGCACCCTGAGCACTGAGAACCCTGAGCACTGAGCAATGAGCACCCAGCACCCTGAGTACTGAGCACCCAACACTCTGAGCACTGAGCACCCAGCACGCTGAGTACTGAGCACCCAGCACCCCGAGCACTGAGCACCCAGCACCCTGTGTACTGAGCACCGAGCACCCCGAGCACTGAGCACCCAGCACCCTGAGTACTGAGCACCCAGCACCCCGAGAATGAGCACCCAGCACCCCGAGCACTGAGCACCCAGCACCCTGAGCACTGAGCACCCAGCACCCTGAGTACTGAGCACCCAGCACCCCGAGCACTGAGCACCCAGCACCCTGAGTACTGAGCACCCTGAGTACTGAGCACGCAGCAACCTGAGTACTGAGCACCCTGCACCCCGAGCACTGAGCTCCCTGAGTACTGAGCACCCAGCACCCTGAGCACTGAGCACCCAGCACCCTGAGTACTGAGCACTGAGCACCCAGAGAACTGAGCACCCAGCACCCCGAGGACTGAGCACCCAGCACCCTGTGCACTGAGCACTGAACATCCAGCACCCCGAGCACTGAGCACCCTGAGCTCTTAGCACCCAGAGTACTGAGCACCCAGCACCCTGAGTACGGAGCACCCAGCACCCTGAGCACTGAGCACCCAGCACCCTGAGTACTGAGCACCCAGCACCCTGAGTACTGAGCACCGAGCACCCCGAGCACTGAGCACCCAGCACCCTGAGCACTGAGCACCCAGCACCCCGAGCACTGTGCACCCAGCACCCTGAGCACTGAGCACACAGCACCCCGAGCACTGAGCACCCAGCACCCTGAGCACTGAGCACCCAGCACCCCGAGCACTGAGCACCCAGCACCCTGAGCACTGAGCACCCAGCACCCCGAGTACTGAGCACCGAGCACCCCGAGAACTGAGCACCCAGCACCCCGAGCACTGAGCACTGAGCACCCTGAGCACTGAGTACCCAGCACCCCGAGTACTGAGCACCCAGCAGCCCGAGCACTGAGCACCCAGCACCCCGAGCACTGAGCACCCAGCACCCTGAGTACTGAGCACCCAGCACCCCGAGCACTGAGCACCCAGCACCCCGAGCACTGAGCACCCAGCACACCGAGCACTGAGCAACGAGCACCCCGAGCACTGTGCACCCAGCACCCTGAGACCTGAGCACCCAGCACCCTGAGTACTGAGCACCCAGCATCCTGAGCACTGAGTACTGAGCACCCCGAGCACTGAGCACCCAGCACCCTGAACACTGAGCACCCAGCACCCCTTGCACTGAGCACCCAGCACCCGGAGTACTGAGCACGCAGCACCCTGAGTACTGAGCACCCAGCACCCCGAGCACTGAGCACCCAGCACCCTGAGCACTGAGCACCCAGGACCCTGAGTACTGAGCACCCAGCACCCCGAGCACTGAGCACCCAGCACCCTGAGTACTGAACACCCAGCACCCAGAGCACTGAGCACTGAGCACCCAGCACCCTGAGCACTGAGCACTGAGCAACCAGCACCCTGAGCACTGAGCACCCAGCACCCCGAGCACTGAGCACCCAGCACCCTGAGCACCCAGCACCCTGAGCACTGAGAACCCTGAGCACTGAGCAATGAGCACCCAGCACCCTGAGTACTGAGCACCCAACACTCTGAGCACTGAGCACCCAGCACGCTGAGTACTGAGCACCCAGCACCCCGAGCACTGAGCACCCAGCACCCTGTGTACTGAGCACCGAGCACCCCGAGCACTGAGCACCCAGCACCCTGAGTACTGAGCACCCAGCAACCCGAGAATGAGCACCCAGCACCCCGAGCACTGAGCACCCAGCACCCTGAGCACTGAGCACCCAGCACCCTGAGTACTGAGCACCCAGCACCCTGAGCACTGAGCACCCAGCACCCTGAGTACTGAGCACCCTGAGTACTGAGCACGCAGCAACCTGAGTACTGAGCACCCTGCACCCCGAGCACTGAGCTCCCTGAGTACTGAGCACCCAGCACCCTGAGCACTGAGCACCCAGCACCCTGAGTACTGAGCACTGAGCACCCAGAGAACTGAGCACCCAGCACCCCGAGGACTGAGCACCCAGCACCCTGTGCACTGAGCACTGAGCATCCAGCACCCCGAGCACTGAGCACCCTGAGCTCTTAGCACCCAGAGTACTGAGCACCCAGCACCCTGAGCACGGAGCACCCAGCACCCTGAGCACTGAGCACCCAGCACCCTGAGTACTGAGCACCCAGCACCCTGAGTACTGAGCACCGAGCACCCCGAGCACTGAGCACCCAGCACCCTGAGCACTGAGCACCCAGCACCCCGAGCACTGTGCACCCAGCACCCTGAGCACTGAGCACACAGCACCCCGAGCACTGAGCACCCAGCACCCTGAGCACTGAGCACCCAGCACCCCGAGCACTGAGCACCCAGCACCCTGAGCACTGAGCACCCAGCACCCCGAGTACTGAGCACCGAGCACCCCGAGAACTGAGCACCCAGCACCCCGAGCACTGAGCACTGAGCACCCTGAGCACTGAGTACCCAGCACCCCGAGTACTGAGCACCCAGCAGCCCGAGCACTGAGCACCCAGCACCCCGAGCACTGAGCACCCAGCACCCTGAGTACTGAGCACCCAGCACGCCGAGCACTGAGCACCCAGCACCCCGAGCACTGAGCACCCAGCACACCGAGCACTGAGCAACGAGCACCCCGAGCACTGTGCACCCAGCACCCTGAGAACTGAGCACCCAGCACCCTGAGTACTGAGCAGCCAGCATCCTGAGCACTGAGTACTGAGCACCCCGAGCACTGAGCACCCAGCACCCTGAACACTGAGCACCCAGCACCCCTTGCACTGAGCACCCAGCACCCGGAGTACTGAGCACGCAGCACCCTGAGTACTGAGCACCCAGCACCCCGAGCACTGAGCACCCAGCACCCTGAGCACTGAGCACCCAGGACCCTGAGTACTGAGCACCCAGCACCCCGAGCACTGAGCACCCAGCACCCTGAGTATTGAGCACCGAGCACCCCGAGCACTGAGCACCCAGCACCCTGAGTACTGAGCACCGAGCACCCCGAGCACTGAGCACCCAGCACCCTGAGTACTGAGCACCGAGCACCCCGAGCACTGAGCACCCAGCACCCTGAGTACTGAGCACGGAGCACCCTGAGTACTGTGCACCCAGCACCCCGAGCACTTAGCACCCAGCACCCTGAGTACTGAGCACCCAGCACCCTGAGCACTGAGCATCCAGCACCCCGAGCACTGAACACCCAGCACTCTGAGTACTGAGAACCGAGCACCCCGAGCACTGAGCACCCAGCACCTTGAGCACTGAGCACCCTGAGTACTGAGCACCCAGCACCCTGAGTACTGAGCACCCAGCACCCCGAGCACTGAGCACGGAGCACCCCGAGGACTGAGCACCCAGCACCCTGATCACTGAGCACAGAGCACCCCGAGGACTGAGCACCCAGCACACTGAGCACTGAGCACCCAGCAC
This sequence comes from Microtus oregoni, assembly GCF_018167655.1. NCBI lineage: Eukaryota > Metazoa > Chordata > Mammalia > Rodentia > Cricetidae > Microtus > Microtus oregoni. The sequence goes on from NW_024543265.1 coordinate 1,971,391, forward strand.
CCCGAGCACTGAGCACCCAGCACCCTGAGCACTGAGCACCCAGCACCCCGAGTACTGAGCACCGAGCACCCCGAGAACTGAGCACCCAGCACCCCGAGCACTGAGCACTGAGCACCCTGTGCACTGAGCACCCAGCACCCCGAGTACTGAGCACTGAGCACCCTAAGTACTGAGCACCCAGCACCCCGAGTACTGAGCACTGAGCACCATGAGTACTGAGCACCAAGTACCCTGCGCACTGAGCACTGAGAACCCTGAGTACTGAGCACCGAGCACCCCGAGCACTGAGCACCCAACACCCTGAGTACTGAGCACTGAGCTCCCCGAGCACTGAGCACCCTGAGTACTGAGCACCCAGCACCCTTAGTACTGAGCACCCAGCACCCCGAGAATGAGCACCCTGAGCACTGAGTACCCAGCACCATGAGTACTGAGCACCGAGCACCCTGAGCACTGAGCACCCAGCACCCTGAGTACTGAGCACCCAGCACCCTGAGTACTGAGCCCCCAGCAACCTGAGCACTGAGCACTGAGAACCCTGAGCACTGAGCACCCAGCACCCCGAGTACTGAGCAATGAGCACCCTGAGTACTGAGCACCCAGCAACCCAAGTACTGAGCACTGAGCACCCTGAGTACTGAGCAACCAGCACCCTGAGCACTGAGCACTGAGAACCCTGAGTACTGAGCACCGAGCACCCCGAGGACTGAGCACCCAGCACCCTGAGTACTGAGCACTGAGCACCCAGCACCCCGAGCACTGAGCACCCTGAGCTCTTAGCACCCTGAGTACTGAGCACCCAGCACCCTGAGTACTGAGCACCCAGCACCCTGAGCACTGAGCACCCAGCACCCCGAGCACTGAGCACCCAGCACCCTGAGTACTGAGCACTGAGCACCCAGCACCCCGAGCACTGAGCACTCAGCACCCTGTGTACTGTGCACTGAGTACCCAGTACCCCGTGCACTGAGACCCAGCACCCTGAGCACTGAGCACCCAGCACCCCGAATACTGAGCACCCAGCACCCTGAGTACTGAACACCCAGCACCCAGAGCACTGAGCACTGAGCACCCAGCACCCTGAGCACTGAGCACTGAGCAACCAGCACCCTGAGCACTGAGCACCCAGCACCCCGAGCACTGAGCACCCAGCACCCTGAGCACCCAGCACCCTGAGCACTGAGAACCCTGAGCACTGAGCAATGAGCACCCAGCACCCTGAGTACTGAGCACCCAACACTCTGAGCACTGAGCAGCCAGCACGCTTAGTACTGAGCACCCAGCACCCCGAGCACTGAGCACCCAGCACCCTGTGTACTGAGCACCGAGCACCCCGAGCACTGAGCACCCAGCACCCTGAGCACTGAGCACCCAGCACCCTGAGTACTGAGCACCCAGCACCCCGAGCACTGAGCACCCAGCACCCTGAGTACTGAGCACCCTGAGTACTGAGCACGCAGCAACCTGAGTACTGAGCACCCTGCACCCCGAGCACTGAGCTCCCTGAGTACTGAGCACCCAGCACCCTGAGCACTGAGCACCCAGCACCCTGAGTACTGAGCTCTGAGCACCCAGAGAACTGAGCACCCAGCAACCCGAGGACTGAGCACCCAGCACCCTGTGCACTGAGCACTGAGCATCCAGCACCCCGAGCACTGAGCACCCTGAGCTCTTAGCACCCAGAGTACTGAGCACCCAGCACCCTGAGTACGGAGCACCCAGCACCCTGAGCACTGAGCACCCAGCACCCTGAGTACTGAGCACCCAGCACCCTGAGTACTGAGCACCGAGCACCCCGAGCACTGAGCACCCAGCACCCTGAGCACTGAGCACCCAGCACCCCGAGCACTGTGCACCCAGCACCCTGAGCACTGAGCACACAGCACCCCGAGCACTGAGCACCCAGCACCCTGAGCACTGAGCACCCAGCACCCCGAGCACTGAGCACCCAGCACCCTGAGCACTGAGCACCCAGCACCCCGAGTACTGAGCACCGAGCACCCCGAGAACTGAGCACCCAGCACCCCGAGCACTGAGCACTGAGCACCCTGAGCACTGAGTACCCAGCACCCCGAGTACTGAGCACCCAGCAGCCCGAGCACTGAGCACCCAGCACCCCGAGCACTGAGCACCCAGCACCCTGAGTACTGAGCACCCAGCACCCCGAGCACTGAGCACCCAGCACCCCGAGCACTGAGCACCCAGCACACCGAGCACTGAGCAACGAGCACCCCGAGCACTGTGCACCCAGCACCCTGAGAACTGAGCACCCAGCACCCTCAGTACTGAGCACCCAGCATCCTGAGCACTGAGTACTGAGCACCCCGAGCACTGAGCACCCAGCACCCTGAGTACTGAGCACCCAGCACACTGAGCACTGAGCATCCAGCACCCCGAGCACTGAACACCCAGCACTCTGCGTACTGAGAACCGAGCACCCCGAGCACTGAGCACCCAGCACCTTGAGCACTGAGCACCCTGAGTACTGAGCACCCAGCACCCTGAGTACTGAGCACCCAGCACCAAGAGCACTGAGCACGGAGCACCCCGAGGACTGAGCAGCCAGCACCCTGATCACTGAGCACAGAGCACCCCGAGGACTGAGCACCCAGCACCCTGAGCACTGAGCACCCAGCACCCCGAGCACTGAGCACCCAGCACCCTGAGCACTGAGCACCCAGCACCCCGAGTACTGAGCACCGAGCACCCCGAGAACTGAGCACCCAGCACCCCGAGCACTGAGCACTGAGCACCCTGAGCACTGAGCACCCAGCACCCCGAGTACTGAGCACTGAGCACCCTAAGTACTGAGCACCCAGCACCCCGAGTACTGAGCACTGAGCACCATGAGTACTGAGCACCAAGTACCCTGCGCACTGAGCACTGAGAACCCTGAGTACTGAGCACCGAGCACCCCGAGCACTGAGCACCCAACACCCTGAGTACTGAGCACTGAGCTCCCCGAGCACTGAGCACCCTGAGTACTGAGCACCCAGCACCCTTAGTACTGAGCACCCAGCTCCCCGAGAATGAGCACCCTGAGCACTGAGTACCCAGCACCATGAGTACTGAGCACCGAGCACCCTGAGCACTGAGCACCCAGCACCCTGAGTACTGAGCACCCAGCACCCTGAGTACTGAGCACCCAGCAACCTGAGCACTGAGCACTGAGAACCCTGAGCACGGAGCACCCAGCACCCCGAGTACTGAGCAATGAGCACCCTGAGTACTGAGCACCCAGCACCCCAAGTACTGAGCACTGAGCACCCTGAGTACTGAGCACCCAACACCCTGAGCACTGAGCACTGAGAACCCTGAGTACTGAGCACCAAGCACCCCGAGCACTGAGCACCCAGCACCCCGAGGACTGAGCACCCAGCACCCTGAGTACTGAGCACTGAGCACCCAGCACCCCGAGCACTGAGCACCCTGAGCTCTTAGCACCCTGAGTACTGAGCACCCAGCACCCTGAGTACTGAGCACCCAGCACCCTGAGCACTGAGCACCCAGCACCCCGAGCACTGAGCACCCAGCACCCTGAGTACTGAGCACTGAGCACCCAGCACCCCGAGCACTGAGCACTCAGCACCCTGTGTACTGTGCACTGAGTACCCAGTACCCCGTGCACTGAGACCCAGCACCCTGAGCACTGAGCACCCAGCACCCCGAATACTGAGCACCCAGCACCCTGAGTACTGAACACCCAGCACCCAGAGCACTGAGCACTGAGCACCCAGCACCCTGAGCACTGAGCACTGAGCAACCAGCACCCTGAGCACTGAGCACCCAGCACCCCGTGCACTGAGCACCCAGCACCCTGAGCACACAGCACCCTGAGCACTGAGAACCCTGAGCACTGCGCAATGAGCACCCAGCACCCTGAGTACTGAGCACCCAACACTCTGAGCACTGAGCACCCAGCACGCTGAGTACTGAGCACCCAGCACCCCGAGCACTGAGCACCCAGCACCCTGTGTACTGAGCACCGAGCACCCCGAGCACTGAGCACCCAGCACCCTGAGTACTGAGCACCCAGCACCCCGAGAATGAGCACCCAGCACCCCGAGCACTGAGCACCCAGCACCCTGAGCACTGAGCACCCAGCACCCTGAGTACTGAGCACCCAGCACCCCGAGCACTGAGCACCCAGCACCCTGAGTACTGAGCACCCTGAGTACTGAGCACGCAGCAACCTGAGTACTGAGCACCCTGCACCCCGAGCACTGAGCTCCCTGAGTACTGAGCACCCAGCACCCTGAGCACTGAGCACCCAGCACCCTGAGTACTGAGCACTGAGCACCCAGAGAACTGAGCACCCAGCACCCCGAGGACTGAGCACCCAGCACCCTGTGCACTGAGCACTGAGCATCCAGCACCCCGAGCACTGAGCACCCTGAGGTCTTAGCACCCAGAGTACTGAGCACCCAGCACCCTGAGTACGGAGCACCCAGCACCCTGAGCACTGAGCACCCAGCACCCTGAGTACTGAGCACCCAGCACCCTGAGTACTGAGCACCGAGCACCCCGAGCACTGAGCACCCAGCACCCTGAGCACTGAGCACCCAGCACCCCGAGCACTGTGCACCCAGCACCCTGAGCACTGAGCACACAGCACCCCGAGCACTGAGCACCCAGCACCCTGAGCACTGAGCACCCAGCACCCCGAGCACTGAGCACCCAGCACCCTGAGCACTGAGCACCCAGCACCCCGAGTACTGAGCACCGAGCACCCCGAGAACTGAGCACCCAGCACCCCGAGCACTGAGCACTGAGCACCCTGAGCACTGAGTACCCAGCACCCCGAGTACTGAGCACCCAGCAGCCCGAGCACTGAGCACCCAGCACCCCGAGCACTGAGCACCCAGCACCCTGAGTACTGAGCACCCAGCACCCCGAGCACTGAGCACCCAGCACCCCGAGCACTGAGCACCCAGCACACCGAGCACTGAGCAACGAGCACCCCGAGCACTGTGCACCCAGCACCCTGAGACCTGAGCACCCAGCACCCTGAGTACTGAGCACCCAGCATCCTGAGCACTGAGTACTGAGCACCCCGAGCACTGAGCACCCAGCACCCTGAACACTGAGCACCCAGCACCCCTTGCACTGAGCACCCAGCACCCGGAGTACTGAGCACGCAGCACCCTGAGTACTGAGCACCCAGCACCCCGAGCACTGAGCACCCAGCACCCTGAGCACTGAGCACCCAGGACCCTGAGTACTGAGCACCCAGCACCCCGAGCACTGAGCACCCAGCACCCTGAGTACTGAACACCCAGCACCCAGAGCACTGAGCACTGAGCACCCAGCACCCTGAGCACTGAGCACTGAGCAACCAGCACCCTGAGCACTGAGCACCCAGCACCCCGAGCACTGAGCACCCAGCACCCTGAGCACCCAGCACCCTGAGCACTGAGAACCCTGAGCACTGAGCAATGAGCACCCAGCACCCTGAGTACTGAGCACCCAACACTCTGAGCACTGAGCACCCAGCACGCTGAGTACTGAGCACCCAGCACCCCGAGCACTGAGCACCCAGCACCCTTTGTACTGAGCACCGAGCACCCCGAGCACTGAGCACCCAGCACCCTGAGTACTGAGCACCCAGCACCCCGAGAATGAGCACCCAGCACCCCGAGCACTGAGCACCCAGCACCCTGAGCACTGAGCACCCAGCACCCTGAGTACTGAGCACCCAGCACCCTGAGCACTGAGCACCCAGCACCCTGAGTACTGAGCACCCTGAGTACTGAGCACGCAGCAACCTGAGTACTGAGCACCCTGCACCCCGAGCACTGAGCTCCCTGAGTACTGAGCACCCAGCACCCTGAGCACTGAGCACCCAGCACCCTGAGTACTGAGCACTGAGCACCCAGAGAACTGAGCACCCAGCACCCCGAGGACTGAGCACCCAGCACCCTGTGCACTGAGCACTGAGCATCCAGCACCCCGAGCACTGAGCACCCTGAGCTCTTAGCACCCAGAGTACTGAGCACCCAGCACCCTGAGCACGGAGCACCCAGCACCCTGAGCACTGAGCACCCAGCACCCTGAGTACTGAGCACCCAGCACCCTGAGTACTGAGCACCGAGCACCCCGAGCACTGAGCACCCAGCACCCTGAGCACTGAGCACCCAGCACCCCGAGCACTGTGCACCCAGCACCCTGAGCACTGAGCACACAGCACCCCGAGCACTGAGCACCCAGCACCCTGAGCACTGAGCACCCAGCACCCCGAGCACTGAGCACCCAGCACCCTGAGCACTGAGCACCCAGCACCCCGAGTACTGAGCACCGAGCACCCCGAGAACTGAGCACCCAGCACCCCGAGCACTGAGCACTGAGCACCCTGAGCACTGAGTACCCAGCACCCCGAGTAGTGAGCACCCAGCAGCCCGAGCACTGAGCACCCAGCACCCCGAGCACTGAGCACCCAGCACCCTGAGTACTGAGCACCCAGCACCCCGAGCACTGAGCACCCAGCACCCCGAGCACTGAGCACCCAGCACACCGAGCACTGAGCAACGAGCACCCCGAGCACTGTGCACCCAGCACCCTGAGAACTGAGCACCCAGCACCCTGAGTACTGAGCACCCAGCATCCTGAGCACTGAGTACTGAGCACCCCGAGCACTGAGCACCCAGCACCCTGAACACTGAGCACCCAGCACCCCTTGCACTGAGCACCCAGCACCCGGAGTACTGAGCACGCAGCACCCTGAGTACTGAGCACCCAGCACCCCGAGCACTGAGCACCCAGCACCCTGAGCACTGAGCACCCAGGACCCTGAGTACTGAGCACCCAGCACCCCGAGCACTGAGCACCCAGCACCCTGAGTATTGAGCACCGAGCACCCCGAGCACTGAGCACCCAGCACCCTGAGTACTGAGCACCGAGCACCCCGAGCACTGAGCACCCAGCACCCTGAGTACTGAGCACCGAGCACCCCGAGCACTGAGCACCCAGCACCCTGAGTACTGAGCACGGAGCACCCTGAGTACTGTGCACCCAGCACCCCGAGCACTTAGCACCCAGCACCCTGAGTACTGAGCACCCAGCACCCTGAGCACTGAGCATCCAGCACCCCGAGCACTGAACACCCAGCACTCTGAGTACTGAGAACCGAGCACCCCGAGCACTGAGCACCCAGCACCTTGAGCACTGAGCACCCTGAGTACTGAGCACCCAGCACCCTGAGTACTGAGCACCCAGCACCCCGAGCACTGAGCACGGAGCACCCCGAGGACTGAGCACCCAGCACCCTGATCACTGAGCACAGAGCACCCCGAGGACTGAGCACCCAGCACACTGAGCACTGAGCACCCAGCACCCCGAGCACTGAGCACCCAGCACCCTGAGCACTGAGCACCCAGCACCCCGAGTACTGAGCACCGAGCACCCCGAGAACTGAGCACCCAGCACCCCGAGCACTGAGCACTGAGCACCCTGAGCACTGAGCACCCAGCACCCCGAGTAATGAGCACTGAGCACCCTAAGTACTGAGCATCCAGCACCCCGAGTACTGAGCACTGAGCACCATGAGTACTGAGCACCAAGTACCCTGCGCACTGAGCACTGAGAACCCTGAGTACTGAGCACCGAGCACCCCGAGCACTGAGCACCCAACACCCTGAGTACTGAGCACTGAGCTCCCCGAGCACTGAGATACCCTGAGTACTGAGCACCCAGCACCCTTAGTACTGAGCACCCAGCACCCCGAGAATGAGCACCCTGAGCACTGAGTACCCAGCACCATGAGTACTGAGCACCGAGCACCCTGAGCACTGAGCACCCAGCACCCTGAGTACTGAGCACCCAGCACCCTGAGTACTGAGCCCCCAGCAACCTGAGCACTGAGCACTGAGAACCCTGAGCACTGAGCACCCAGCACCCCGAGTACTGAGCAATGAGCACCCTGAGTACTGAGCACCCAGCAACCCAAGTACTGAGCACTGAGCACCCTGAGTACTGAGCAACCAGCACCCTGAGCACTGAGCACTGAGAACCCTGAGTACTGAGCACCGAGCACCCCGAGGACTGAGCACCCAGCACCCTGAGTACTGAGCACTGAGCACCCAGCACCCCGAGCACTGAGCACCCTGAGCTCTTAGCACCCTGAGTACTGAGCACCCAGCACCCTGAGTACTGAGCACCCAGCACCCTGAGCACTGAGCACCCAGCACCCCGAGCACTGAGCACCCAGCACCCTGAGTACTGAGCACTGAGCACACAGCACCCCGAGCACTGAGCACTCAGCACCCTGTGTACTGTGCACTGAGTACCCAGTACCCCGTGCACTGAGACCCAGCACCCTGAGCACTGAGCACCCAGCACCCCGAATACTGAGCACCCAGCACCCTGAGTACTGAACACCCAGCACCCAGAGCACTGAGCACTGAGCACCCAGCACCCTGAGCACTGAGCACTGAGCAACCAGCACCCTGAGCACTGAGCACCCAGCACCCCGAGCACTGAGCACCCAGCACCCTGAGCACCCAGCACCCTGAGCACTGAGAACCCTGAGCACTGAGCAATGAGCACCCAGCACCCTGAGTACTGAGCACCCAACACTCTGAGCACTGAGCAGCCAGCACGCTTAGTACTGAGCACCCAGCACCCCGAGCACTGAGCACCCAGCACCCTGTGTACTGAGCACCGAGCACCCCGAGCACTGAGCACCCAGCACCCTGAGTACTGAGCACCCAGCACCCCGAGAATGAGCACCCAGCACCCCGAGCACTGAGCACCCAGCACCCTGAGCACTGAGCACCCAGCACCCTGAGTACTGAGCACCCAGCACCCCGAGCACTGAGCACCCAGCACCCTGAGTACTGAGCACCCTGAGTACTGAGCACGCAGCAACCTGAGTACTGAGCACCCTGCACCCCGAGCACTGAGCTCCCTGAGTACTGAGCACCCAGCACCCTGAGCACTGAGCACCCAGCACCCTGAGTACTGAGCTCTGAGCACCCAGAGAACTGAGCACCCAGCACCCCGAGGACTGAGCACCCAGCACCCTGTGCACTGAGCACTGAGCATCCAGCACCCCGAGCACTGAGCACCCTGAGCTCTTAGCACCCAGAGTACTGAGCACCCAGCACCCTGAGTACGGAGCACCCAGCACCCTGAGCACTGAGCACCCAGCACCCTGAGTACTGAGCACCCAGCACCCTGAGTACTGAGCACCGAGCACCCCGAGCACTGAGCACCCAGCACCCTGAGCACTGAGCACCCAGCACCCCGAGCACTGTGCACCCAGCACCCTGAGCACTGAGCACACAGCACCCCGAGCACTGAGCACCCAGCACCCTGAGCACTGAGCACCCAGCACCCCGAGCACTGAGCACCCAGCACCCTGAGCACTGAGCACCCAGCACCCCGAGTACTGAGCACCGAGCACCCCGAGAACTGAGCACCCAGCACCCCGAGCACTGAGCACTGAGCACCCTGAGCACTGAGTACCCAGCACCCCGAGTACTGAGCACCCAGCAGCCCGAGCACTGAGCACCCAGCACCCCGAGCACTGAGCACCCAGCACCCTGAGTTCTGAGCACCCAGCACCCCGAGCACTGAGCACCCAGCACCCCGAGCACTGAGCACCCAGCACACCGAGCACTGAGCAACGAGCACCCCGAGCACTGTGCACCCAGCACCCTGAGAACTGAGCACCCAGCACCCTGAGTACTGAGCACCCAGCATCCTGAGCACTGAGTACTGAGCACCCCGAGCACTGAGCACCCAGCACCCTGAACACTGAGCACCCAGCACCCCTTGCACTGAGCACCCAGCACCCGGAGTACTGAGCACGCAGCACCCTGAGTACAGAGCACCCAGCACCCCGAGCACTGAGCACCCAGCACCCTGAGCACTGAGCACCCAGGAACCTGAGTACTGAGCACCCAGCACCCCGAGCACTGAGCACCCAGCACCCTGAGTACTGAGCACCGAGCACCCCGAGCACTGAGCACCCAGCACCCTGAGTACTGAGCACCGAGCACCCCGAGCACTGAGCACCCAGCACCCTGAGTACTGAGCACCGAGCACCCCGAGCACTGAGCACCCAGCACCCTGAGTATTGAGCACGGAGCACCCTGAGTACTGTGCACCCAGCACCCCGAGCACTTAGCACCCAGCACCCTGAGTACTGAGCACCCAGCACACTGAGCACTGAGCATCCAGCACCCCGAGCACTGAACACCCAGCACTCTGAGTACTGAGAACCGAGCACCCCGAGCACTGAGCACCCAGCACCTTGAGCACTGAGCACCCTGAGTACTGAGCACCCAGCACCCTGAGTACTGAGCACCCAGCACCAAGAGCACTGAGCACGGAGCACCCCGAGGACTGAGCACCCAGCACCCTGATCACTGAGCACAGAGCACCCCGAGGACTGAGCACCCAGCACCCTGAGCACTGAGCACCCAGCACCCTGAGCACTGAGCACCCAGCACCCCGAGTACTGAGCACCGAGCACCCCGAGAACTGAGCACCCAGCACCCCGAGCACTGAGCACTGAGCACCCTGAGCACTGAGCACCCAGCACCCCGAGTACTGAGCACTGAGCACCCTAAGTACTGAGCACCCAGCACCCCGAGTACTGAGCACTGAGCACCATGAGTACTGAGCACCAAGTACCCTGCGCACTGAGCACTGAGAACCCTGAGTACTGAGCACCGAGCACCCCGAGCACTGAGCACCCAACACCCTGAGTACTGAGCACTGAGCTCCCCGAGCACTGAGCACCCTGAGTACTGAGCACCCAGCACCCTTAGTACTGAGCACCCAGCTCCCCGAGAATGAGCACCCTGAGCACTGAGTACCCAGCACCATGAGTACTGAGCACCGAGCACCCTGAGCACTGAGCACCCAGCACCCTGAGTACTGAGCACCCAGCACCCTGAGTACTGAGCACCCAGCAACCTGAGCACTGAGCACTGAGAACCCTGAGCACTGAGCACCCAGCACCCCGAGTACTGAGCAATGAGCACCCTGAGTACTGAGCACCCAGCACCCCAAGTACTGAGCACTGAGCACCCTGAGTACTGAGCACCCAACACCCTGAGCACTGAGCACTGAGAACCCTGAGTACTGAGCACCAAGCACCCCGAGCACTGAGCACCCAGCACCCCGAGGACTGAGCACCCAGCACCCTGAGTACTGAGCACTGAGCACCCAGCACCCCGAGCACTGAGCACCCTGAGCTCTTAGCACCCTGAGTACTGAGCACCCAGCACCCTGAGTACTGAGCACCCAGCACCCTGAGCACTGAGCACCCAGCACCCCGAGCACTGAGCACCCAGCACCCTGAGTACTGAGCACTGAGCACCCAGCACCCCGAGCACTGAGCACTCAGCACCCTGTGTACTGTGCACTGAGTACCCAGTACCCCGTGCACTGAGACCCAGCACCCTGAGCACTGAGCACCCAGCACCCCGAATACTGAGCACCCAGCACCCTGAGTACTGAACACCCAGCACCCAGAGCACTGAGCACTGAGCACCCAGCACCCTGAGCACTGAGCACTGAGCAACCAGCACCCTGAGCACTGAGCACCCAGCACCCCGAGCACTGAGCACCCAGCACCCTGAGCACACAGCACCCTGAGCACTGAGAACCCTGAGCACTGAGCAATGAGCACCCAGCACCCTGAGTACTGAGCACCCAACACTCTGAGCACTGAGCACCCAGCACGCTGAGTACTGAGCACCCAGCACCCCGAGCACTGAGCACCCAGCACCCTGTGTACTGAGCACCGAGCACCCCGAGCACTGAGCACCCAGCACCCTGAGTACTGAGCACCCAGCACCCCGAGAATGAGCACCCAGCACCCCGAGCACTGAGCACCCAGCACCCTGAGCACTGAGCACCCAGCACCCTGAGTACTGAGCACCCAGCACCCCGAGCACTGAGCACCCAGCACCCTGAGTACTGAGCACCCTGAGTACTGAGCACGCAGCAACCTGAGTACTGAGCACCCTGCACCCCGAGCACTGAGCTCCCTGAGTACTGAGCACCCAGCACCCTGAGCACTGAGCACCCAGCACCCTGAGTACTGAGCACTGAGCACCCAGAGAACTGAGCACCCAGCACCCCGAGGACTGAGCACCCAGCACCCTGTGCACTGAGCACTGAGCATCCAGCACCCCGAGCACTGAGCACCCTGAGCTCTTAGCACCCAGAGTACTGAGCACCCAGCACCCTGAGTACGGAGCACCCAGCACCCTGAGCAATGAGCACCCAGCACCCTGAGTACTGAGCACCCAGCACCCTGAGTACTGAGCACCGAGCACCCCGAGCACTGAGCACCCAGCACCCTGAGCACTGAGCACCCAGCACCCCGAGCACTGTGCACCCAGCACCCTGAGCACTGAGCACACAGCACCCCGAGCACTGAGCACCCAGCACCCTGAGCACTGAGCACCCAGCACCCCGAGCACTGAGCACCCAGCACCCTGAGCACTGAGCACCCAGCACCCCGAGTACTGAGCACCGAGCACCCCGAGAACTGAGCACCCAGCACCCCGAGCACTGAGCACTGAGCACCCTGAGCACTGAGTACCCAGCACCCCGAGTACTGAGCACCCAGCAGCCCGAGCACTGAGCACCCAGCACCCCGAGCACTGAGCACCCAGCACCCTGAGTACTGAGCACCCAGCACCCCGAGCACTGAGCACCCAGCACCCCGAGCACTGAGCACCCAGCACACCGAGCACTGAGCAACGAGCACCCCGAGCACTGTGCACCCAGCACCCTGAGACCTGAGCACCCAGCACCCTGAGTACTGAGCACCCAGCATCCTGAGCACTGAGTACTGAGCACCCCGAGCACTGAGCACCCAGCACCCTGAACACTGAGCACCCAGCACCCCTTGCACTGAGCACCCAGTACCCGGAGTACTGAGCACGCAGCACCCTGAGTACTGAGCACCCAGCACCCCGAGCACTGAGCACCCAGCACCCTGAGCACTGAGCACCCAGGACCCTGAGTACTGAGCACCCAGCACCCCGAGCACTGAGCACCCAGCACCCTGAGTACTGAGCACCGAGCACCCCGAGCACTGAGCACCCAGCACCCTGAGTACTGAGCACCGAGCACCCCGAGCACTGAGCACCCAGCACCCTGAGTACTGAGCACCGAGCACCCCGAGCACTGAGCACCCAGCACCCTGAGTACTGAGCACGGAGCACCCTGAGTACTGTGCACCCAGCACCCCGAGCACTTAGCACCCAGCACCCTGAGTACTGAGCACCCAGCACACTGAGCACTGAGCATCCAGCACCCCGAGCACTGAACACCCAGCACTCTGAGTACTGAGAACCGAGCACCCCGAGCACTGAGCACCCAGCACCTTGAGCACTGAGCACCCTGAGTACTGAGCACCCAGCACCCTGAGTACTGAGCACCCAGCACCAAGAGCACTGAGCACGGAGCACCCCGAGGACTGAGCACCCAGCACCCTGATCACTGAGCACAGAGCACCCCGAGGACTGAGCACCCAGCACCCTGAGCACTGAGCACCCAGCACCCCGAGCACTGAGCACCCAGCACCCCGAGCACTGAGCACCCAGCACCTTGAGCACTGAGCACCCTGAGTACTGAGCACCCAGCACCCTGAGTACTGAGCACCCAGCACCAAGAGCACTGAGCACGGAGCACCCCGAGGACTGAGCACCCAGCACCCTGATCACTGAGCACAGAGCACCCCGAGGACTGAGCACCCAGCACCCTGAGCACTGAGCACCCAGCACCCCGAGCACTGAGCACCCAGCACCCTGAGCACTGAGCACCCAGCACCCCGAGTACTGAGCACCGAGCACCCCGAGAACTGAGCACCCAGCACCCCGAGCACTGAGCACTGAGCACCCTGAGCACTGAGCACCCAGCACCCCGAGTACTGAGCACTGAGCACCCTAAGTACTGAGCACCCAGCACCCCGAGTACTGAGCACTGAGCACCATGAGTACTGAGCACCAAGTACCCTGCGCACTGAGCACTGAGAACCCTGAGTACTGAGCACCGAGCACCCCGAGCACTGAGCAGCCAACACCCTGAGTACTGAGCACTGAGCTCCCCGAGCACTGAGCACCCTGAGTACTGAGCACCCAGCACCCTTAGTACTGAGCACCCAGCACCCCGAGAATGAGCACCCTGAGCACTGAGTACCCAGCACCATGAGTACTGAGCACCGAGCACCCTGAGCACTGAGCACCCAGCACCCTGAGTACTGAGCACCCAGCACCCTGAGTACTGAGCACCCAGCAACCTGAGCACTGAGCACTGAGAACCCAGCACCCCGAGCACTGAGCACTCAGCACCCTGTGTACTGAGCACTGAGTACGGAGTACCCCGTGCACTGAAACCCAGCACCCTGAGCACTGAGCACCCAGCACCCCGAGTACTGAGCAACCAGCAGCCCGAGCACTGAGCACCCAGCACCCCGAGCACTGAGCACCCAGCACCCTGAGTACTGAGCGCCCAGCACCCTGAGCACTGAGCACCCAGCACCCTGAGCACTGAGCACCCAGCACCCCGAGCACTGAGCAACGAGCACCCCGAGCACTGAGCACCCAGCACCCTGAGTACTGAGCACCCAGCACCCTGAGTACTGAGCACCCAGCATCCTGAGCACTGAGTACTGAGCACCCCGAGCACTGAGCACCCAGCACCCTGAGCACTGAGCACCCAACACCCCTTGCACTGAGCACCCAGCACCCTGAGCACTGTGCACCCAGGACCCTGAGTACTGAGCACCCAGCACCCCGAGCACTGAGCACCCAGCACCCTGAGTACTGAGCACCGAGCACCCCGAGCACTGAGCAGCAAGCACCCCGAGCTCTGAGCACCCAGCACCCTGAGCCCCCAGCACCCTGAGCACCCAGCACCCTGAGCACGGAGCACCCTGAGCACTGAGCACTGAGCACCCAGCACCCTGAGCACTGAGCACCCAGCACCCCGAGCACTGAGCACCCAGCACCCTGAGCACCCAGCACCCTGAACACCCAGCACCCTGAACACGGAGCACCCTGAGCACTGAGCACTGAGCACCCAGCACCCTGAGTACTGAGCACTGAGCACCCAGCACCCTGAGTACTGAGCACCCAGCACCCCGAGCACTGAGCACCCAGCACCCTGTGTACTGAGCACCGAGCACCCGGAGTACTGAGCACCCAGCACCCTGAGGACTGAGCACTGAGCACTCTGAGCACTGAGCACCCAGCACCCCGAGTACTGAGCACTGAGCACCTTGAGTACTGAGCACCCAGCACCCCGAGTACTGAGCACTGAGCACCATGAGTACTGAGCACCGAGCACCCCGAGCACTGAGCACCCAGCACCCTGAGTACTGAGCACCGAGCTCCCCGAGCACTGAGCACCCTGAGCACTAAGCACTGAGAACCCTGAGTACTGAGCACCGAGCACCCAGAGCACTGAGCACCCAGCACCCGGAGCACTGAGCACCCAGCACCCTGAGTACTGAGCACTGAGCACCCAGCAACCCGAGCACTGAGCACTCAGCACCCTGTGTACTGAGCACTGAGTACCCAGTACCCCCGAGCACTGAGACCCAGCACCCTGAGCACTGAGCACGAAGCACCCCGAGTACTGAGCACCCAGCACCCCGAGCACTGAGCACCCAGCACCCCGAGCACTGAGCACCCAGCACCCTGAGTACTGAGCACCCAGCACCCCGAACACTGAGCACCCAGCACCCCGAGCACTGTGCACCCAGCACCCTGAGAACTGAGCACCCAGCACCGTGAGTACTGAGCACCCAGCATCCTCAGCACTGAGCACCCAGCACCCTGAGCACTGAGCACGAAGCACCCCGAGTACTGAGCACCCAGCACCCCGAGCACTGAGCACCCAGCACCCCGAGCACTGAGCACCCAGCACCCTGAGTACTGAGCACCCAGAACCCCGAGCACTGAGCACCGAGCACCCCGAGCACTGTGCACCCAGCACCCTGAGAACTGAGCACCCAGCACCGTGAGTACTGAGCACCCAGCATCCTCAGCACTGAGCACCCAGCACCCTGAGCAGTGAGCACCCAGGACCCTGAGTACTGAGCACCCAGCACCCTGAGTACTGAACACCCAGCACCCAGAGCACTGAGCACTGAGCACCCAGCACCCTGAGCACTGAGCACTGAGCAACCAGCACCCTGAGCACCGAGCACCCAGCACCCCGAGCACTGAGCACCCAGCACCCTGAGCACCCAACACTCTGAGCACTGAGCACCCAGCACGCTGAGTACTGAGCACCCAGCACCCTGAGTACTGAGCACCCAGCACCCCGAGAATGAGCACCCAGCACCCCGAGCAGTGAGCACCCAGCACCCTGAGTACTGAGCACCCAGCAACCTGAGCACTGAGCACTGAGCACCCAGCACCCTGGGTACTGAGCACCCAGCACCCCGAGCACTGAGCACCCAGCACCCTGAGTCCTGAGCACCCTGAGTACTGAGCACCCAGCAACCTGAGTACTGAGCACCCTGCACCCCGAGCACTGAGCTCCCTGAGTACTGAGCACCCAGCACCCTGAGCACTGAGCACCCAGCACCCTGAGTACTGAGCACTGAGCACCCAGAGAACTGAGCACCCAGCACCCTGAGGACTGAGCACCCAGCACCCTGTGCACTGAGCACTGAGCATCCAGCAACCCGAGCACTGAGCACCCTGAGCTCTTAGCACCCTGAGTACTGAGCACCCAGCACCCTGAGTACGGAGCACCCAGCACCCTGAGCACTGAGCAACCAGCACCCTGAGTACTGAGCACCCAGCACCCTGAGTACTGAGCACCGAGCACCCCGAGCACTGAGCACACAGCACACTGAGCAGTGAGCACCCAGCACCCCGAGCACTGTGCACCCAGCACCCTGAGCACTGAGCACACAGCACCCCGAGCACTGAGCACCCAGCACCCTGAGCACTGAGCACCCAGCACCCCGAGCACTGAGCACCCAGCACCCTGAGCACTGAGCACCCCGAGGACTGAGCACCCAGCACCCTGATCACTGAGCACAGAGCACCCCGAGGACTGAGCACCCAGCACCCTGAGCACTGAGCACCCAGCACCCCGAGCACTGAGCACCCAGCACCCTGAGCACTGAGCACCCAGGACCCTGAGTACTGAGCACCCAGCACCCCGAGCACTGAGCACCCAGCACCCTGAGTACTGAGCACCGAGCACCCCGAGCACTGAGCACCCAGCACCCTGAGTACTGAGCACCGGGCACCACGAGCACTGAGCACCCAGCACCCTGAGTACTGAGCACTGAGCACCCAGCAACCCGAGCACTGAGCACTCAGCACCCTGTGTACTGAGCACTGAGTACCCAGTACCCCCGAGCACTGAGACCCAGCACCCTGAGCACTGAGCACGAAGCACCCCGAGTACTGAGCACCCAGCACCCCGAGCACTGAGCACCCAGCACCCCGAGCACTGAGCACCCAGCACCCTGAGTACTGAGCACCCAGCACCCCGAACACTGAGCACCCAGCACCCCGAGCACTGTGCACCCAGCACCCTGAGAACTGAGCACCCAGCACCGTGAGTACTGAGCACCCAGCATCCTCAGCACTGAGCACCCAGCACCCTGAGCACTGAGCACGAAGCACCCCGAGTACTGAGCACCCAGCACCCCGAGCACTGAGCACCCAGCACCCCGAGCACTGAGCACCCAGCACCCTGAGTACTGAGCACCCAGAACCCCGAGCACTGAGCACCGAGCACCCCGAGCACTGTGCACCCAGCACCCTGAGAACTGAGCACCCAGCACCGTGAGTACTGAGCACCCAGCATCCTCAGCACTGAGCACCCAGCACCCTGAGCAGTGAGCACCCAGGACCCTGAGTACTGAGCACCCAGCACCCTGAGTACTGAACACCCAGCACCCAGAGCACTGAGCACTGAGCACCCAGCACCCTGAGCACTGAGCACTGAGCAACCAGCACCCTGAGCACCGAGCACCCAGCACCCCGAGCACTGAGCACCCAGCACCCTGAGCACCCAACACTCTGAGCACTGAGCACCCAGCACGCTGAGTACTGAGCACCCAGCACCCTGAGTACTGAGCACCCAGCAACCCGAGAATGAGCACCCAGCACCCCGAGCAGTGAGCACCCAGCACCCTGAGTACTGAGCACCCAGCAACCTGAGCACTGAGCACTGAGCACCCAGCACCCTGGGTACTGAGCACCCAGCACCCCGAGCACTGAGCACCCAGCACCCTGAGTCCTGAGCACCCTGAGTACTGAGCACCCAGCAACCTGAGTACTGAGCACCCTGCACCCCGAGCACTGAGCTCCCTGAGTACTGAGCACCCAGCACCCTGAGCACTGAGCACCCAGCACCCTGAGTACTGAGCACTGAGCACCCAGAGAACTGAGCACCCAGCACCCTGAGGACTGAGCACCCAGCACCCTGTGCACTGAGCACTGAGCATCCAGCAACCCGAGCACTGAGCACCCTGAGCTCTTAGCACCCTGAGTACTGAGCACCCAGCACCCTGAGTACGGAGCACCCAGCACCCTGAGCACTGAGCAACCAGCACCCTGAGTACTGAGCACCCAGCACCCTGAGTACTGAGCACCGAGCACCCCGAGCACTGAGCACACAGCACACTGAGCAGTGAGCACCCAGCACCCCGAGCACTGTGCACCCAGCACCCTGAGCACTGAGCACACAGCACCCCGAGCACTGAGCACCCAGCACCCTGAGCACTGAGCACCCAGCACCCCGAGCACTGAGCACCCAGCACCCTGAGCACTGAGCACCCCGAGGACTGAGCACCCAGCACCCTGATCACTGAGCACAGAGCACCCCGAGGACTGAGCACCCAGCACCCTGAGCACTGAGCACCCAGCACCCCGAGCACTGAGCACCCAGCACCCTGAGCACTGAGCACCCAGGACCCTGAGTACTGAGCACCCAGCACCCCGAGCACTGAGCACCCAGCACCCTGAGTACTGAGCACCGAGCACCCCGAGCACTGAGCACCCAGCACCCTGAGTACTGAGCACCGGGCACCACGAGCACTGAGCACCCAGCACCCTGAGTACTGAGCACCGAGCACCCCGAGCACTGAGCACCCAGCACCCTGAGTACTGAGCACGGAGCACCCTGAGTACTGTGCACCCAGCACCCCGAGCACTTAGCACCCAGCACCCTGAGTACTGAGCACCCAGCACCCTGAGCACTGAGCATCCAGCACCCCGAGCACTGAACACCCAGCACTCTGAGTACTGAGAACCGAGCACCCCGAGCACTGAGCACCCAGCACCTTGAGCACTGAGCACCCTGAGTACTGAGCACCCAGCACCATGAGTACTGAGCACCCAGCACCCCGAGCACTGAGCACGGAGCACCCCGAGGACTGAGCACCCAGCACCCTGATCACTGAGCACAGAGCACCCCGAGGACTGAGCACCCAGCACCCTGAGCACTGAGCACCCAGCACCCCGAGCACTGAGCACCCAGCACCCTGAGCACTGAGCACCCAGCACCCCGAGTACTGAGCACAGAGCACCCCGAGAACTGAGCACCCAGCACCCCGAGCACTGAGCACTGAGCAACCTGAGCACTGAGCACCCAGCACCCTGAGTACTGAGCACTGAGCACCCTAAGTACTGAGCACCCAGCACCCCCCCCAGTACTGAGCTCTGAGCAGCATGAGTACTGAGCACCAAGTACCCTGCGCACTGAGCACTGAGAACCCTGAGTACAGAGCACCGAGCACCCCAAGCACTGAGCACCCAGCACCCTGAGTACTGAGCACCGAGCTCCCCGAGCACTGAGCACCCTGAGTACTGAGCACCCAGCACCCTTAGTACTGAGCACCCAGCACCCCGAGAATGAGCACCCTGAGCACTGAGTACCCAGCACCATGAGTACTGAGCACCGAGCACCCTGAGCACTGAGCACCCAGCACCCTGAGTACTGAGCACCCAGCAACCTGAGTACTGAGCACCCAGCAACCTGAGCACTGAGCACTGAGAACCCTGAGCACTGAGCACCCAGCACCCCGAGTACTGAGCAATGAGCACCCTGAGTACTGAGCACCCAGCACCCCGAGTACTGAGCACTGAGCACCCTGAGTACTGAGCACCCAGCACCCTGAGCACTGAGCACTGAGAACCCTGAGTACTGAGCACCGAGCACCCCAAGCACTGAGCACCCAGCACCCCGAGGACTGAGCACCCAGCACCCTGAGTACTGAGCACTGAGCACCCAGCACCCCGAGCACTGAGCACTCAGCACCCTGTGTACTGAGCACTGAGTACGGAGTACCCCGTGCACTGAGACACAGCACCCTGAGCACTGAGTACCCAGCACCCCGAGTACTGAGCAACCAGCAGCCCGAGCACTGAGCACCCAGCACCCCGAGCACTGAGCACCCAGCACCCTGAGTACTGAGCACCCAGCACGCCGAGCACTGAGCACCCAGCACCCTGAGCACTGAGCACCCAGCACCCCGAGCACTGAGCAACGAGCACCCCGAGCACTGAGCACCCAGCACCCTGAGTACTGAGCACCCAGCACCCTGAGTACTGAGCACCCAGCATCCTGAGCACTGAGTACTGAGCACCCCGAGCACTGAGCACCCAGCACCCTGAGCACTGAGCACCCAGCACCCCTTGCACTGAGCACCCAGCACCCGGAGTACTGAGCACCCAGCACCCCTTGCACTGAGCACCCAGCACCCTGAGTTCTGAGCACCCAGGACCCCGAGCACTGAGCACCCAGCACCCTAAGCACTGTGCACCCAGGACCCTGAGTACTGAGCACCAAGCACCCCGAGCACTGAGCACCCAGCACCCTGAGTACTGAGCACTGAGCACCCAGCACCCCGAGCACTGAGCACTCAGCACCCTGTGTACTGAGCACTGAGTACCCAGTACCCCGTGCACTGAGACCCAGCACCCTGAGCACTGAGCACCCAGCAACCCGAGTACTGAGCACCCAGCAGCCCGAGCACTGAGCACCCAGCACCCCGAGCACTGAGCACCCAGCACCCTGAGTACTGAGCACCCAGCACCCCGAGCACTGAGCACCCAGCACCCCGAGCACTGAGCACCCAGCACACCGAGCACTGAGCAACGAGCACCCCGAGCACTGTGCACCCAGCACCCTGAGAACTGAGCACCCAGCACCCTGAGTACTGAGCACCCAGCATCCTGAGCACTGAGTACTGAGCACCCCGAGCACTGAGCACCCAGCACCCTGAACACTGAGCACCCAGCACCCCTTGCACTGAGCACCCAGCACCCGGAGTACTGAGCACGCAGCACCCTGAGTACTGAGCACCCAGCACCCCGAGCACTGAGCACCCAGCACCCTGAGCACTGAGCACCCAGGACCCTGAGTACTGAGCACCCAGCACCCCGAGCATTGAGCACCCAGCACCCTGAGTACTGAGCACCGAGCACCCCGAGCACTGAGCACCAAGCACCCCGAGCACTGAGAACCCAGCACCCAGAGTACTGAGCGCCAAGCACCCCGAGCACTGAGCACCCAGCACCCTGAGTACTGAGCACCGAGCATCCCGAGCACTGAGCACCCAGCACCCTGAGTACTGAGCACGGAGCACCATGAGTACTGTGCACCCAGCACCCCGAGCACTTAGCACCCAGCACCTTGAGTACTGAGCACCCAGCACCCTGAGCACTGAGCATCCAGCACCCCGAGCACTGAGCACCCAGCACTCTGAGTACTGAGAACCGAGCACCCCGAGCACTGAGCACCCAGCACCTTGAGCACTGATCAAGCTGAGTACTGAGCACCCAGCACCCTGAGTACTGAGCACCCAGCACCCCGAGCACTGAGCACGGAGTACCCCGAGGACTGAGCACCCAGCACCCTGATCACTGAGCACAGAGCACCCCGAGGACTGAGCACCCAGCACCCTGAGCACTGAGCACCCAGCACCCCGAGCACTGAGCACCCAGCACCCTGAGCACTGAGCACCCAGCACCCCGAGTACTGAGCACCGAGCACCCCGAGAACTGAGCACCCAGCACCCCGAGCACTGAGCACTGAGCACCCTGAGCACTGAGCACCGAGCACGCCGAGTACTAAGCACTGAGCACCCCGAGCACTGAGCACCCAGCACCCTGAGCACCCAGCACCCTGAACACCCAGCACCCTGAACACGGAGCACCCTGAGCACTGAGCACTGAGCACCCAGCACCCTGAGTACTGAGCACTGAGCACCCAGCACCCTGAGTACTGAGCACCCAGCACCCCGAGCACTGAGCACCCAGCACCCTGTGTACTGAGCACCGAGCACCCGGAGTACTGAGCACCCAGCACCCTGAGGACTGAGCACTGAGCACTCTGAGCACTGAGCACCCAGCACCCCGAGTACTGAGCACTGAGCACCTTGAGTACTGAGCACCCAGCACCCCGAGTACTGAGCACTGAGCACCATGAGTACTGAGCACCGAGCACCCCGAGCACTGAGCACCCAGCACCCTGAGTACTGAGCACCGAGCTCCCCGAGCACTGAGCACCCTGAGCACTAAGCACTGAGAACCCTGAGTACTGAGCACCGAGCACCCAGAGCACTGAGCACCCAGCACCCGGAGCACTGAGCACCCAGCACCCTGAGTACTGAGCACTGAGCACCCAGCAACCCGAGCACTGAGCACTCAGCACCCTGTGTACTGAGCACTGAGTACCCAGTACCCCCGAGCACTGAGACCCAGCACCCTGAGCACTCAGCACGAAGCACCCCGAGTACTGAGCACCCAGCACCCCGAGCACTGAGCACCCAGCACCCCGAGCACTGAGCACCCAGCACCCTGAGTACTGAGCACCCAGCACCCCGAACACTGAGCACCCAGCACCCCGAGCACTGTGCACCCAGCACCCTGAGAACTGAGCACCCAGCACCGTGAGTACTGAGCACCCAGCATCCTCAGCACTGAGCACCCAGCACCCTGAGCACTGAGCACGAAGCACCCCGAGTACTGAGCACCCAGCACCCCGAGCACTGAGCACCCAGCACCCCGAGCACTGAGCACCCAGCACCCTGAGTACTGAGCACCCAGAACCCCGAGCACTGAGCACCGAGCACCCCGAGCACTGTGCACCCAGCACCCTGAGAACTGAGCACCCAGCACCGTGAGTACTGAGCACCCAGCATCCTCAGCACTGAGCACCCAGCACCCTGAGCAGTGAGCACCCAGGACCCTGAGTACTGAGCACCCAGCACCCTGAGTACTGAACACCCAGCACCCAGAGCACTGAGCACTGAGCACCCAGCACCCTGAGCACTGAGCACTGAGCAACCAGCACCCTGAGCAAAGAGCACCCAGCACCCCGAGCACTGAGCACCCAGCACCCTGAGCACCCAACACTCTGAGCACTGAGCACCCAGCACGCTGAGTACTGAGCACCCAGCACCCTGAGTACTGAGCACCCAGCACCCCGAGAATGAGCACCCAGCACCCCGAGCAGTGAGCACCCAGCACCCTGAGTACTGAGCACCCAGCAACCTGAGCACTGAGCACTGAGCACCCAGCACCCTGGGTACTGAGCACCCAGCACCCCGAGCACTGAGCACCCAGCACCCTGAGTCCTGAGCACCCTGAGTACTGAGCACCCAGCAACCTGAGTACTGAGCACCCTGCACCCCGAGCACTGAGCTCCCTGAGTACTGAGCACCCAGCACCCTGAGCACTGAGCACCCAGCACCCTGAGTACTGAGCACTGAGCACCCAGAGAACTGAGCACCCAGCACCCTGAGGACTGAGCACCCAGCACCCTGTGCACTGAGCACTGAGCATCCAGCAACCCGAGCACTGAGCACCCTGAGCTCTTAGCACCCTGAGTACTGAGCACCCAGCACCCTGAGTACGGAGCACCCAGCACCCTGAGCACTGAGCAACCAGCACCCTGAGTACTGAGCACCCAGCACCCTGAGTACTGAGCACCGAGCACCCCGAGCACTGAGCACACAGCACACTGAGCAGTGAGCACCCAGCACCCCGAGCACTGTGCACCCAGCACCCTGAGCACTGAGCACACAGCACCCCGAGCACTGAGCACCCAGCACCCTGAGCACTGAGCACCCAGCACCCCGAGCACTGAGCACCCAGCACCCTGAGCACTGAGCACCCCGAGGACTGAGCACCCAGCACCCTGATCACTGAGCACAGAGCACCCCGAGGACTGAGCACCCAGCACCCTGAGCACTGAGCACCCAGCACCCCGAGCACTGAGCACCCAGCACCCTGAGCACTGAGCACCCAGGACCCTGAGTACTGAGCACCCAGCACCCCGAGCACTGAGCACCCAGCACCCTGAGTACTGAGCACCGAGCACCCCGAGCACTGAGCACCCAGCACCCTGAGTACTGAGCACCGAGCACCCCGAGCACTGAGCACCCAGCACCCTGAGTACTGAGCACCGAGCACCCCGAGCACTGAGCACCCAGCACCCTGAGTACTGAGCACGGAGCACCCTGAGTACTGTGCACCCAGCACCCCGAGCACTTAGCACCCAGCACCCTGAGTACTGAGCACCCAGCACCCTGAGCACTGAGCATCCAGCACCCCGAGCACTGAACACCCAGCACTCTGAGTACTGAGAACCGAGCACCCCGAGCACTGAGCACCCAGCACCTTGAGCACTGAGCACCCTGAGTACTGAGCACCCAGCACCATGAGTACTGAGCACCCAGCACCCCGAGCACTGAGCACGGAGCACCCCGAGGACTGAGCACCCAGCACCCTGATCACTGAGCACAGAGCACCCCGAGGACTGAGCACCCAGCACCCTGAGCACTGAGCACCCAGCACCCCGAGCACTGAGCACCCAGCACCCTGAGCACTGAGCACCCAGCACCCCGAGTACTGAGCACAGAGCACCCCGAGAACTGAGCACCCAGCACCCCGAGCACTGAGCACTGAGCAACCTGAGCACTGAGCACCCAGCACCCTGAGTACTGAGCACTGAGCACCCTAAGTACTGAGCACCCAGCACCCCCCCCAGTACTGAGCTCTGAGCAGCATGAGTACTGAGCACCAAGTACCCTGCGCACTGAGCACTGAGAACCCTGAGTACAGAGCACCGAGCACCCCAAGCACTGAGCACCCAGCACCCTGAGTACTGAGCACCGAGCTCCCCGAGCACTGAGCACCCTGAGTACTGAGCACCCAGCACCCTTAGTACTGAGCACCCAGCACCCCGAGAATGAGCACCCTGAGCACTGAGTACCCAGCACCATGAGTACTGAGCACCAAGCACCCTGAGCACTGAGCACCCAGCACCCTGAGTACTGAGCACCCAGCACCCTGAGTACTGAGCACCCAGCAACCTGAGCACTGAGCACTGAGAACCCTGAGCACTGAGCACCCAGCACCCCGAGTACTGAGCAATGAGCACCCTGAGTACTGAGCACCCAGCACCCCGAGTACTGAGCACTGAGCACCCTGAGTACTGAGCACCCAGCACCCTGAGCACTGAGCACTGAGAACCCTGAGTACTGAGCACCGAGCACCCCAAGCACTGAGCACCCAGCACCCCGAGGACTGAGCACCCAGCACCCTGAGTACTGAGCACTGAGCACCCAGCACCCCGAGCACTGAGCACTCAGCACCCTGTGTACTGAGAACTGAGTACGGAGTACCCCGTGCACTGAGACACAGCACCCTGAGCACTGAGTACCCAGCACCCCGAGTACTGAGCAACCAGCAGCCCGAGCACTGAGCACCCAGCACCCCGAGCACTGAGCACCCAGCACCCTGAGTACTGAGCACCCAGCACGCCGAGCACTGAGCACCCAGCACCCTGAGCACTGAGCACCCAGCACCCCGAGCACTGAGCAACGAGCACCCCGAGCACTGAGCACCCAGCACCCTGAGTACTGAGCACCCAGCACCCTGAGTACTGAGCACCCAGCATCCTGAGCACTGAGTACTGAGCACCCCGAGCACTGAGCACCCAGCACCCTGAGCACTGAGCACCCAGCACCCCTTGCACTGAGCACCCAGCACCCGGAGTACTGAGCACCCAGCACCCCTTGCACTGAGCACCCAGCACCCTGAGTTCTGAGCACCCAGGACCCCGAGCACTGAGCACCCAGCACCCTAAGCACTGTGCACCCAGGACCCTGAGTACTGAGCACCAAGCACCCCGAGCACTGAGCACCCAGCACCCTGAGTACTGAGCACTGAGCACCCAGCACCCCGAGCACTGAGCACTCAGCACCCTGTGTACTGAGCACTGAGTACCCAGTACCCCATGCACTGAGACCCAGCACCCTGAGCACTGAGCACCCAGCAACCCGAGTACTGAGCACCCAGCAGCCCGAGCACTGAGCACCCAGCACCCCGAGCACTGAGCACCCAGCACCCTGAGTACTGAGCACCCAGCACCCCGAGCACTGAGCACCCAGCACCCCGAGCACTGAGCACCCAGCACACCGAGCACTGAGCAACGAGCACCCCGAGCACTGTGCACCCAGCACCCTGAGAACTGAGCACCCAGCACCCTGAGTACTGAGCACCCAGCATCCTGAGCACTGAGTACTGAGCACCCCGAGCACTGAGCACCCAGCACCCTGAACACTGAGCACCCAGCACCCCTTGCACTGAGCACCCAGCACCCGGAGTACTGAGCACGCAGCACCCTGAGTACTGAGCACCCAGCACCCCGAGCACTGAGCACCCAGCACCCTGAGCACTGAGCACCCAGGACCCTGAGTACTGAGCACCCAGCACCCCGAGCATTGAGCACCCAGCACCCTGAGTACTGAGCACCGAGCACCCCGAGCACTGAGCACCAAGCACCCCGAGCACTGAGAACCCAGCACCCTGAGTACTGAGCACCAAGCACCCCGAGCACTGAGCACCCAGCACCCTGAGTACTGAGCACCGAGCATCCCGAGCACTGAGCACCCAGCACCCTGAGTACTGAGCACGGAGCACCATGAGTACTGTGCACCCAGCACCCCGAGCACTTAGCACCCAGCACCCTGAGTACTGAGCACCCAGCACCCTGAGCACTGAGCATCCAGCACCCCGAGCACTGAGCACCCAGCACTCTGAGTACTGAGAACCGAGCACCCCGAGCACTGAGCACCCAGCACCTTGAGCACTGATCAAGCTGAGTACTGAGCACCCAGCACCCTGAGTACTGAGCACCCAGCACCCCGAGCACTGAGCACGGAGTACCCCGAGGACTGAGCACCCAGCACCCTGATCACTGAGCACAGAGCACCCCGAGGACTGAGCACCCAGCACCCTGAGCACTGAGCACCCAGCACCCCGAGCACTGAGCACCCAGCACCCTGAGCACTGAGCACCCAGCACCCCGAGTACTGAGCACCGAGCACCCCGAGAACTGAGCACCCAGCACCCCGAGCACTGAGCACTGAGCACCCTGAGCACTGAGCACCGAGCACGCCGAGTACTAAGCACTGAGCACCCCGAGTACTGAGCACTGAGCACCATGAGTACTGAGCACCAAATACCCTGCGCACTGAGCACTGAGAACCCTGAGTACTGAGCACCGAGCACCCCGAGCACTGAGCACCCAGCACCCTGAGTACTGAGCACCGAGCTCCCCGAGCACTGAGCACCCTGAGTACTGAGCACCCAGCACCCTTAGTACTGAGCACCCAGCAACCCGAGAATGAGCACCCTGAGCACTGAGTACCCAGCACCATGAGTACTGAGCACCGAGCACCCTGAGCACTGAGCACCCAGCACCCTGAGTACTGAGCACCCAGCACCCTGAGTACTGAGCACCCAGCACCCTGAGCACTGAACACCCAGCAACCTGAGTACTGAGCACCCAGCACTCTGAGCACTGAGTACTGAGCACCCCGAGCACTGAGCACCCAGCACCCCGAGCACTGAGCACTGAGCACCCTGAGCACAGACCACCCAGCACCCCGAGTACTGAGCAATGAGCACCCTGAGTACTGAGCACCCAGCACCCCGAGTACTGAGCACTGAGCAGCCTGAGTACTGAGCACCCAGCACCCTGAGCACTGAGCACTGAGAACCCTGTGTACTGAGCACCGAGCACCCCGAGCACTGACCACCCAGCACCCCGAGCACTGAGCACCCAGCACCCTGAGTACTGAGCACTGAGCACCCAGCACCCCGTGCACTGAGCACTCAGCACCCTGTGAACTGAGCACTGAGTACGGAGTACCCCGTGCACTGAGACCCAGCACCCTGAGCACTGAGCACCCCGCTCCCCGAGTACTGAGCAACCAGCAGCCCGAGCACTGAGCACCCAGCACCCCGAGCACTGAGCAACGAGCACCCCGAGCACTGAGCACCCAGCACCCTGAGTACTGAGCACCCAGCACCCTGAGTACTGAGCACCCAGCATCCTGAGCACTGAGTACTGAGCACCCCGAGCACTGAGCACCCAGCACCCTGAGCACTGAGCACCCAGCACCCCTTGCACTGAGCACCCAGCACCCGGAGTACTGAGCACCCAGCACCCCTTGCACTGAGCACCCAGCACCCTGAGTACTGAGCACCCAGGACCCCGAGCACTGAGCACCCAGCACCCTAAGCACTGTGCACCCAGGACCCTGAGTACTGAGCACCCAGCACCCCGAGCACTGAGCACCCAGCACCCTGAGTACTGAGCACTGAGCACCCAGCACCCCGAGCACTGAGCACTCAGCACCCTGTGTACTGAGCACTGAGTACCCAGTACCCCGTGCACTGAGACCCAGCACCCTGAGCACTGAGCACCCAGCAACCCGAGTACTGAGCACCCAGCAGCCCGAGCACTGAGCACCCAGCACCCCGAGCACTGAGCATCCAGCACCCTGAGTACTGAGCACCCAGCACCCCGAGCACTGAGCACCCAGCACCCCGAGCACTGAGCACCCAGCACACAGAGCACTGAGCAACGAGCACCCCGAGCACTGTGCACGCAGCACCCTGAGAACTGAGCACCCAGCACCCTGAGTACTGAGCACCCAGCATCCTGAGCACTGAGTACTGAGCACCCCGAGCACTGAGCACCCAGCACCCTGAACACTGAGCACCCAGCACCCCTTGCACTGAGCACCCAGCACCCGGAGTACTGAGCACGCAGCACCCTGAGTACTGAGCACCCAGCACCCCGAGCACTGAGCACCCAGCACCCTGAGCACTGAGCACCCAGGACCCTGAGTACTGAGCACCCAGCACCCCGAGCACTGAGCACCCAGCACCCTGAGTACTGAGCACCGAGCACCCTGAGCACTGAGCACCCAGCACCCCGAGCACTGAGCACTCAGCACCCTGTGTACTGAGCACTGAGTACGGAGTACCCCGTGCACTGAGACCCAGCACCCTGAGAACTGAGCACCCCGCTCCCCGAGTACTGAGCAACCAGCAGCCCGAGCACTGAGCACCCAGCACCCCGAGCACTGAGCACCCAGCACCCTGAGTACTGAGCACCCAGCACCCTGAGTACTGAGCACCCAGCATCCTGAGCACTGAGTACTGAGCACCCCGAGCACTGAGCACCCAGCACCCTGAGCACTGAGCACCCAGCACCCCTTGCACTGAGCACACAGCACCCGGAGTACTGAGCACCCAGCACCCCTTGCACTGAGCACCCAGCACCCTGAGTACTGAGCACCCAGCACCCCGAGCACTGAGCACCCAGCACCCTGAGCACTGTGTACCCAGGACCCTGAGTACTGAGCACCCAGCACCCCGAGCACTGAGCACCCAGCACCCTGAGTACTGAGCACCGAGCACCCTGAGCACTGAGCAGCAAGCACCCCGAGCTCTGAGCACCCAGCACCCTGAGCACCCAGCACCCTGAGCACCGAGCACCCTGAGCACGGAGCACCCTGAGCAATGAGCACTGAGCACCCAGCAACCTGAGCACTGAGCACCCAGCAACCCGAGCACTGAGCACCCAGCACCCTGAGCACCCAGCACCCTGAGCACCCAGCACCCTGAACACGGAGCACCCTGAGCACTGAGCACTGAGCACCCAGCACCCTGAGTACTGAGCACCTACCACTCTGAGCACTGAGCACCCACCACGCTGAGTACTGAGCACTGAGCACCCAGCCCCCTGAGTACTGAGCACCCAGCAAACCGAGCACTGAGCACCCAGCACCCTGTGTACTGAGCACCGAGCACCCGGAGTACTGAGCACCCAGCACCCTGAGCACTGAGCACTGAGCACTCTGAGCACTGAGCACCCAGCACCCCGAGTACTGAGCACTGAGCACCTTGAGTACTGAGCACCCAGCACCCCGAGTACTGAGCACTGAGCACCCTGAGTACTGAGCACCCAGCACCCTGAGTACTGAGCACCGAGCACCCCGAGCACTGAGCACCCAGCACCCCGAGCACTGAGCACCCAGCACCCTTAGTACTGAGCACCCAGCTCCCCGAGAATGAGCACCCTGAGCACTGAGTACCCAGCACCATGAGTACTGAGCACCGAGCACCCTGAGCACTGAGCACCCAGCACCCTGAGTACTGAGCACCCAGCACCCTGAGTACTGAGCACCCAGCAACCTGAGCACTGAGCACTGAGAACCCTGAGCACTGAGCACCCAGCACCCCGAGTACTGAGCAATGAGCACCCTGAGTACTGAGCACCCAGCACCCCAAGTACTGAGCACTGAGCACCCTGAGTACTGAGCACCCAACACCCTGAGCACTGAGCACTGAGAACCCTGAGTACTGAGCACCAAGCACCCCGAGCACTGAGCACCCAGCACCCCGAGGACTGAGCACCCAGCACCCTGAGTACTGAGCACTGAGCACCCAGCACCCCGAGCACTGAGCACCCTGAGCTCTTAGCACCCTGAGTACTGAGCACCCAGCACCCTGAGTACTGAGCACCCAGCACCCTGAGCACTGAGCACCCAGCACCCCGAGCACTGAGCACCCAGCACCCTGAGTACTGAGCACTGAGCACCCAGCACCCCGAGCACTGAGCACTCAGCACCCTGTGTACTGTGCACTGAGTACCCAGTACCCCGTGCACTGAGACCCAGCACCCTGAGCACTGAGCACCCAGCACCCCGAATACTGAGCACCCAGCACCCTGAGTACTGAACACCCAGCACCCAGAGCACTGAGCACTGAGCACCCAGCACCCTGAGCACTGAGCACTGAGCAACCAGCACCCTGAGCACTGAGCACCCAGCACCCCGAGCACTGAGCACCCAGCACCCTGAGCACACAGCACCCTGAGCACTGAGAACCCTGAGCACTGAGCAATGAGCACCCAGCACCCTGAGTACTGAGCACCCAACACTCTGAGCACTGAGCACCCAGCACGCTGAGTACTGAGCACCCAGCACCCCGAGCACTGAGCACCCAGCACCCTGTGTACTGAGCACCGAGCACCCCGAGCACTGAGCACCCAGCACCCTGAGTACTGAGCACCCAGCACCCCGAGAATGAGCACCCAGCACCCCGAGCACTGAGCACCCAGCACCCTGAGCACTGAGCACCCAGCACCCTGAGTACTGAGCACCCAGCACCCCGAGCACTGAGCACCCAGCACCCTGAGTACTGAGCACCCTGAGTACTGAGCACGCAGCAACCTGAGTACTGAGCACCCTGCACCCCGAGCAATGAGCTCCCTGAGTACTGAGCACCCAGCACCCTGAGCACTGAGCACCCAGCACCCTGAGTACTGAGCACTGAGCACCCAGAGAACTGAGCACCCAGCACCCCGAGGACTGAGCACCCAGCACCCTGTGCACTGAGCACTGAGCATCCAGCACCCCGAGCACTGAGCACCCTGAGCTCTTAGCACCCAGAGTACTGAGCACCCAGCACCCTGAGTACGGAGCACCCAGCACCCTGAGCACTGAGCACCCAGCACCCTGAGTACTGAGCACCCAGCACCCTGAGTACTGAGCACCGAGCACCCCGAGCACTGAGCACCCAGCACCCTGAGCACTGAGCACCCAGCACCCCGAGCACTGTGCACCCAGCACCCTGAGCACTGAGCACACAGCACCCCGAGCACTGAGCACCCAGCACCCTGAGCACTGAGCACCCAGCACCCCGAGCACTGAGCACCCAGCACCCTGAGCACTGAGCACCCAGCACCCCGAGTACTGAGCACCGAGCACCCCGAGAACTGAGCACCCAGCACCCCGAGCACTGAGCACTGAGCACCCTGAGCACTGAGTACCCAGCACCCCGAGTACTGAGCACCCAGCAGCCCGAGCACTGAGCACCCAGCACCCCGAGCACTGAGCACCCAGCACCCTGAGTACTGAGCACCCAGCACCCCGAGCACTGAGCACCCAGCACCCCGAGCACTGAGCACCCAGCACACCGAGCACTGAGCAACGAGCACCCCGAGCACTGTGCACCCAGCACCCTGAGACCTGAGCACCCAGCACCCTGAGTACTGAGCACCCAGCATCCTGAGCACTGAGTACTGAGCACCCCGAGCACTGAGCACCCAGCACCCTGAACACTGAGCACCCAGCACCCCTTGCACTGAGCACCCAGCACCCGGAGTACTGAGCACGCAGCACCCTGAGTACTGAGCACCCAGCACCCCGAGCACTGAGCACCCAGCACCCTGAGCACTGAGCACCCAGGACCCTGAGTACTGAGCACCCAGCACCCCGAGCACTGAGCACCCAGCACCCTGAGTACTGAGCACCGAGCACCCCGAGCACTGAGCACCCAGCACCCTGAGTACTGAGCACCGAGCACCCCGAGCACTGAGCACCCAGCACCCTGAGTACTGAGCACCGAGCACCCCGAGCACTGAGCACCCAGCACCCTGAGTACTGAGCACGGAGCACCCTGAGTACTGTGCACCCAGCACCCCGAGCACTTAGCACCCAGCACCCTGAGTACTGAGCACCCAGCACACTGAGCACTGAGCATCCAGCACCCCGAGCACTGAACACCCAGCACTCTGAGTACTGAGAACCGAGCACCCCGAGCACTGAGCACCCAGCACCTTGAGCACTGAGCACCCTGAGTACTGAGCACCCAGCACCCTGAGTACTGAGCACCCAGCACCAAGAGCACTGAGCACGGAGCACCCCGAGGACTGAGCACCCAGCACCCTGATCACTGAGCACAGAGCACCCCGAGGACTGAGCACCCAGCACCCTGAGCACTGAGCACCCAGCACCCCGAGCACTGAGCACCCAGCACCCCGAGCACTGAGCACCCAGCACCTTGAGCACTGAGCACCCTGAGTACTGAGCACCCAGCACCCTGAGTACTGAGCACCCAGCACCAAGAGCACTGAGCACGGAGCACCCCGAGGACTGAGCACCCAGCACCCTGATCACTGAGCACAGAGCACCCCGAGGACTGAGCACCCAGCACCCTGAGCACTGAGCACCCAGCACCCCGAGCACTGAGCACCCAGCACCCTGAGCACTGAGCACCCAGCACCCCGAGTACTGAGCACCGAGCACCCCGAGAACTGAGCACCCAGCACCCCGAGCACTGAGCACTGAGCACCCTGAGCACTGAGCACCCAGCACCCCGAGTACTGAGCACTGAGCACCCTAAGTACTGAGCACCCAGCACCCCGAGTACTGAGCACTGAGCACCATGAGTACTGAGCACCAAGTACCCTGCGCACTGAGCACTGAGAACCCTGAGTACTGAGCACCGAGCACCCCGAGCACTGAGCAGCCAACACCCTGAGTACTGAGCACTGAGCTCCCCGAGCACTGAGCACCCTGAGTACTGAGCACCCAGCACCCTTAGTACTGAGCACCCAGCACCCCGAGAATGAGCACCCTGAGCACTGAGTACCCAGCACCATGAGTACTGAGCACCGAGCACCCTGAGCACTGAGCACCCAGCACCCTGAGTACTGAGCACCCAGCACCCTGAGTACTGAGCACCCAGCAACCTGAGCACTGAGCACTGAGAACCCAGCACCCCGAGCACTGAGCACTCAGCACCCTGTGTACTGAGCACTGAGTACGGAGTACCCCGTGCACTGAGACCCAGCACCCTGAGCACTGAGCACCCAGCACCCCGAGTACTGAGCAACCAGCAGCCCGAGCACTGAGCACCCAGCACCCCGAGCACTGAGCACCCAGCACCCTGAGTACTGAGCGCCCAGCACCCTGAGCACTGAGCACCCAGCACCCTGAGCACTGAGCACCCAGCACCCCGAGCACTGAGCAACGAGCACCCCGAGCACTGAGCACCCAGCACCCTGAGTACTGAGCACCCAGCACCCTGAGTACTGAGCACCCAGCATCCTGAGCACTGAGTACTGAGCACCCCGAGCACTGAGCACCCAGAACCCTGAGCACTGAGCACCCAACACCCCTTGCACTGAGCACCCAGCACCCTGAGCACTGTGCACCCAGGACCCTGAGTACTGAGCACCCAGCACCCCGAGCACTGAGCACCCAGCACCCTGAGTACTGAGCACCGAGCACCCCGAGCACTGAGCAGCAAGCACCCCGAGCTCTGAGCACCCAGCACCCTGAGCCCCCAGCACCCTGAGCACCCAGCACCCTGAGCACGGAGCACCCTGAGCACTGAGCACTGAGCACCCAGCACCCTGAGCACTGAGCACCCAGCACCCCGAGCACTGAGCACCCAGCACCCTGAGCACCCAGCACCCTGAACACCCAGCACCCTGAACACGGAGCACCCTGAGCACTGAGCACTGAGCACCCAGCACCCTGAGTACTGAGCACTGAGCACCCAGCACCCTGAGTACTGAGCACCCAGCACCCCGAGCACTGAGCACCCAGCACCCTGTGTACTGAGCACCGAGCACCCGGAGTACTGAGCACCCAGCACCCTGAGGACTGAGCACTGAGCACTCTGAGCACTGAGCACCCAGCACCCCGAGTACTGAGCACTGAGCACCTTGAGTACTGAGCACCCAGCACCCCGAGTACTGAGCACTGAGCACCATGAGTACTGAGCACCGAGCACCCCGAGCACTGAGCACCCAGCACCCTGAGTACTGAGCACCGAGCTCCCCGAGCACTGAGCACCCTGAGCACTAAGCACTGAGAACCCTGAGTACTGAGCACCGAGCACCCCGAGCACTGAGCACCCAGCACCCGGAGCACTGAGCACCCAGCACCCTGAGTACTGAGCACTGAGCACCCAGCAACCCGAGCACTGAGCACTCAGCACCCTGTGTACTGAGCACTGAGTACCCAGTACCCCCGAGCACTGAGACCCAGCACCCTGAGCACTGAGCACGAAGCACCCCGAGTACTGAGCACCCAGCACCCCGAGCACTGAGCACCCAGCACCCCGAGCACTGAGCACCCAGCACCCTGAGTACTGAGCACCCAGCACCCCGAACACTGAGCACCCAGCACCCCGAGCACTGTGCACCCAGCACCCTGAGAACTGAGCACCCAGCACCGTGAGTACTGAGCACCCAGCATCCTCAGCACTGAGCACCCAGCACCCTGAGCACTGAGCACGAAGCACCCCGAGTACTGAGCACCCAGCACCCCGAGCACTGAGCACCCAGCACCCCGAGCACTGAGCACCCAGCACCCTGAGTACTGAGCACCCAGAACCCCGAGCACTGAGCACCGAGCACCCCGAGCACTGTGCACCCAGCACCCTGAGAACTGAGCACCCAGCACCGTGAGTACTGAGCACCCAGCATCCTCAGCACTGAGCACCCAGCACCCTGAGCAGTGAGCACCCAGGACCCTGAGTACTGAGCACCCAGCACCCTGAGTACTGAACACCCAGCACCCAGAGCACTGAGCACTGAGCACCCAGCACCCTGAGCACTGAGCACTGAGCAACCAGCACCCTGAGCACCGAGCACCCAGCACCCCGAGCACTGAGCACCCAGCACCCTGAGCACCCAACACTCTGAGCACTGAGCACCCAGCACGCTGAGTACTGAGCACCCAGCACCCTGAGTACTGAGCACCCAGCACCCCGAGAATGAGCACCCAGCACCCCGAGCAGTGAGCACCCAGCACCCTGAGTACTCAGCACCCAGCAACCTGAGCACTGAGCACTGAGCACCCAGCACCCTGGGTACTGAGCACCCAGCACCCCGAGCACTGAGCACCCAGCACCCTGAGTCCTGAGCACCCTGAGTACTGAGCACCCAGCAACCTGAGTACTGAGCACCCTGCACCCCGAGCACTGAGCTCCCTGAGTACTGAGCACCCAGCACCCTGAGCACTGAGCACCCAGCACCCTGAGTACTGAGCACTGAGCACCCAGAGAACTGAGCACCCAGCACCCTGAGGACTGAGCACCCAGCACCCTGTGCACTGAGCACTGAGCATCCAGCAACCCGAGCACTGAGCACCCTGAGCTCTTAGCACCCTGAGTACTGAGCACCCAGCACCCTGAGTACGGAGCACCCAGCACCCTGAGCACTGAGCAACCAGCACCCTGAGTACTGAGCACCCAGCACCCTGAGTACTGAGCACCGAGCACCCCGAGCACTGAGCACACAGCACACTGAGCACTGAGCACCCAGCACCCCGAGCACTGTGCACCCAGCACCCTGAGCACTGAGCACACAGCACCCCGAGCACTGAGCACCCAGCACCCTGAGCACTGAGCACCCAGCACCCCGAGCACTGAGCACCCAGCACCCTGAGCACTGAGCACCCCGAGGACTGAGCACCCAGCACCCTGATCACTGAGCACAGAGCACCCCGAGGACTGAGCACCCAGCACCCTGAGCACTGAGCACCCAGCACCCCGAGCACTGAGCACCCAGCACCCTGAGCACTGAGCACCCAGGACCCTGAGTACTGAGCACCCAGCACCCCGAGCACTGAGCACCCAGCACCCTGAGTACTGAGCACCGAGCACCCCGAGCACTGAGCACCCAGCACCCTGAGTACTGAGCACCGAGCACCCCGAGCACTGAGCACCCAGCACCCTGAGTACTGAGCACCGAGCACCCCGAGCACTGAGCACCCAGCACCCTGAGTACTGAGCACGGAGCACCCTGAGTACTGTGCACCCAGCACCCCGAGCACTTAGCACCCAGCACCCTGAGTACTGAGCACCCAGCACCCTGAGCACTGAGCATCCAGCACCCCGAGCACTGAACACCCAGCACTCTGAGTACTGAGAACCGAGCACCCCGAGCACTGAGCACCCAGCACCTTGAGCACTGAGCACCCTGAGTACTGAGCACCCAGCACCATGAGTACTGAGCACCCAGCACCCCGAGCACTGAGCACGGAGCACCCCGAGGACTGAGCACCCAGCACCCTGATCACTGAGCACAGAGCACCCCGAGGACTGAGCACCCAGCACCCTGAGCACTGAGCACCCAGCACCCCGAGCACTGAGCACCCAGCACCCTGAGCACTGAGCACCCAGCACCCCGAGTACTGAGCACAGAGCACCCCGAGAACTGAGCACCCAGCACCCCGAGCACTGAGCACTGAGCAACCTGAGCACTGAGCACCCAGCACCCTGAGTACTGAGCACTGAGCACCCTAAGTACTGAGCACCCAGCACCCCCCCCAGTACTGAGCTCTGAGCAGCATGAGTACTGAGCACCAAGTACCCTGCGCACTGAGCACTGAGAACCCTGAGTACAGAGCACCGAGCACCCCAAGCACTGAGCACCCAGCACCCTGAGTACTGAGCACCGAGCTCCCCGAGCACTGAGCACCCTGAGTACTGAGCACCCAGCACCCTTAGTACTGAGCACCCAGCACCCCGAGAATGAGCACCCTGAGCACTGAGTACCCAGCACCATGAGTACTGAGCACCGAGCACCCTGAGCACTGAGCACCCAGCACCCTGAGTACTGAGCACCCAGCACCCTGAGTACTGAGCACCCAGCAACCTGAGCACTGAGCACTGAGAACCCTGAGCACTGAGCACCCAGCACCCCGAGTACTGAGCAATGAGCACCCTGAGTACTGAGCACCCAGCACCCCGAGTACTGAGCACTGAGCACCCTGAGTACTGAGCACCCAGCACCCTGAGCACTGAGCACTGAGAACCCTGAGTACTGAGCACCGAGCACCCCAAGCACTGAGCACCCAGCACCCCGAGGACTGAGCACCCAGCACCCTGAGTACTGAGCACTGAGCACCCAGCACCCCGAGCACTGAGCACTCAGCACCCTGTGTACTGAGCACTGAGTACGGAGTACCCCGTGCACTGAGACACAGCACCCTGAGCACTGAGTACCCAGCACCCCGAGTACTGAGCAACCAGCAGCCCGAGCACTGAGCACCCAGCACCCCGAGCACTGAGCACCCAGCACCCTGAGTACTGAGCACCCAGCACGCCGAGCACTGAGCACCCAGCACCCTGAGCACTGAGCACCCAGCACCCCGAGCACTGAGCAACGAGCACCCCGAGCACTGAGCACCCAGCACCCTGAGTACTGAGCACCCAGCACCCTGAGTACTGAGCACCCAGCATCCTGAGCACTGAGTACTGAGCACCCCGAGCACTGAGCACCCAGCACCCTGAGCACTGAGCACCCAGCACCCCTTGCACTGAGCACCCAGCACCCGGAGTACTGAGCACCCAGCACCCCTTGCACTGAGCACCCAGCACCCTGAGTTCTGAGCACCCAGGACCCCGAGCACTGAGCACCCAGCACCCTAAGCACTGTGCACCCAGGACCCTGAGTACTGAGCACCAAGCACCCTGAGCACTGAGCACCCAGCACCCTGAGTACTGAGCACTGAGCACCCAGCACCCCGAGCACTGAGCACTCAGCACCCTGTGTACTGAGCACTGAGTACCCAGTACCCCGTGCACTGAGACCCAGCACCCTGAGCACTGAGCACCCAGCAACCCGAGTACTGAGCACCCAGCAGCCCGAGCACTGAGCACCCAGCACCCCGAGCACTGAGCACCCAGCACCCTGAGTACTGAGCACCCAGCACCCCGAGCACTGAGCACCCAGC
The DNA here is from genome assembly GCF_018167655.1 of Microtus oregoni. Lineage (NCBI taxonomy): Eukaryota > Metazoa > Chordata > Mammalia > Rodentia > Cricetidae > Microtus > Microtus oregoni. The sequence goes on from NW_024543265.1 coordinate 2,010,239, forward strand.
ACCCCGAGCACTGAGCACCCAGCACACCGAGCACTGAGCAACGAGCACCCCGAGCACTGTGCACCCAGCACCCTGAGAACTGAGCACCCAGCACCCTGAGTACTGAGCACCCAGCATCCTGAGCACTGAGTACTGAGCACCCCGAGCACTGAGCACCCAGCACCCTGAACACTGAGCACCCAGCACCCCTTGCACTGAGCACCCAGCACCCGGAGTACTGAGCACGCAGCACCCTGAGTACTGAGCACCCAGCACCCCGAGCACTGAGCACCCAGCACCCTGAGCACTGAGCACCCAGGACCCTGAGTACTGAGCACCCAGCACCCCGAGCATTGAGCACCCAGCACCCTGAGTACTGAGCACCGAGCACCCCGAGCACTGAGCACCAAGCACCCCGAGCACTGAGAACCCAGCACCCTGAGTACTGAGCACCAAGCACCCCGAGCACTGAGCACCCAGCACCCTGAGTACTGAGCACCGAGCATCCCGAGCACTGAGCACCCAGCACCCTGAGTACTGAGCACGGAGCACCATGAGTACTGTGCACCCAGCACCCCGAGCACTTAGCACCCAGCACCCTGAGTACTGAGCACCCAGCACCCTGAGCACTGAGCATCCAGCGCCCCGAGCACTGAGCACCCAGCACTCTGAGTACTGAGAACCGAGCACCCCGAGCACTGAGCACCCAGCACCTTGAGCACTGATCAAGCTGAGTACTGAGCACCCAGCACCCTGAGTACTGAGCACCCAGCACCCCGAGCACTGAGCACGGAGTACCCCGAGGACTGAGCACCCAGCACCCTGATCACTGAGCACAGAGCACCCCGAGGACTGAGCACCCAGCACCCTGAGCACTGAGCACCCAGCACCCCGAGCACTGAGCGCCCAGCACCCTGAGCACTGAGCACCCAGCACCCCGAGTACTGAGCACCGAGCACCCCGAGAACTGAGCACCCAGCACCCCGAGCACTGAGCACTGAGCACCCTGAGCACTGAGCACCGAGCACGCCGAGTACTAAGCACTGAGCACCCCGAGTACTGAGCACTGAGCACCATGAGTACTGAGCACCAAATACCCTGCGCACTGAGCACTGAGAACCCTGAGTACTGAGCACCGAGCACCCCGAGCACTGAGCACCCAGCACCCTGAGTACTGAGCACCGAGCTCCCCGAGCACTGAGCACCCTGAGTACTGAGCACCCAGCACCCTTAGTACTGAGCACCCAGCAACCCGAGAATGAGCACCCTGAGCACTGAGTACCCAGCACCATGAGTACTGAGCACCGAGCACCCTGAGCACTGAGCACCCAGCACCCTGAGTACTGAGCACCCAGCACCCTGAGTACTGAGCACCCAGCACCCTGAGCACTGAACACCCAGCAACCTGAGTACTGAGCACCCAGCACTCTGAGCACTGAGTACTGAGCACCCCGAGCACTGAGCACCCAGCACCCCGAGCACTGAGCACTGAGCACCCTGAGCACAGACCACCCAGCACCCCGAGTACTGAGCAATGAGCACCCTGAGTACTGAGCACCCAGCACCCCGAGTACTGAGCACTGAGCAGCCTGAGTACTGAGCACCCAGCACCCTGAGCACTGAGCACTGAGAACCCTGTGTACTGAGCACCGAGCACCCCGAGCACTGACCACCCAGCACCCCGAGCACTGAGCACCCAGCACCCTGAGTACTGAGCACTGAGCACCCAGCACCCCGTGCACTGAGCACTCAGCACCCTGTGAACTGAGCACTGAGTACGGAGTACCCCGTGCACTGAGACCCAGCACCCTGAGCACTGAGCACCCCGCTCCCCGAGTACTGAGCAACCAGCAGCCCGAGCACTGAGCACCCAGCACCCCGAGCACTGAGCAACGAGCACCCCGAGCACTGAGCACCCAGCACCCTGAGTACTGAGCACCCAGCACCCTGAGTACTGAGCACCCAGCATCCTGAGCACTGAGTACTGAGCACCCCGAGCACTGAGCACCCAGCACCCTGAGCACTGAGCACCCAGCACCCCTTGCACTGAGCACCCAGCACCCGGAGTACTGAGCACCCAGCACCCCTTGCACTGAGCACCCAGCACCCTGAGTACTGAGCACCCAGGACCCCGAGCACTGAGCACCCAGCACCCTAAGCACTGTGCACCCAGGACCCTGAGTACTGAGCACCCAGCACCCCGAGCACTGAGCACCCAGCACCCTGAGTACTGAGCACTGAGCACCCAGCACCCCGAGCACTGAGCACTCAGCACCCTGTGTACTGAGCACTGAGTACCCAGTACCCCGTGCACTGAGACCCAGCACCCTGAGCACTGAGCACCCAGCAACCCGAGTACTGAGCACCCAGCAGCCCGAGCACTGAGCACCCAGCACCCCGAGCACTGAGCATCCAGCACCCTGAGTACTGAGCACCCAGCACCCCGAGCACTGAGCACCCAGCACCCCGAGCACTGAGCACCCAGCACACAGAGCACTGAGCAACGAGCACCCCGAGCACTGTGCACGCAGCACCCTGAGAACTGAGCACCCAGCACCCTGAGTACTGATCACCCATCATCCTGAGCACTGAGTACTGAGCACCCCGAGCACTGAGCACCCAGCACCCTGAACACTGAGCACCCAGCACCCCTTGCACTGAGCACCCAGCACCCGGAGTACTGAGCACGCAGCACCCTGAGTACTGAGCACCCAGCACCCCGAGCACTGAGCACCCAGCACCCTGAGCACTGAGCACCCAGGACCCTGAGTACTGAGCACCCAGCACCCCGAGCACTGAGCACCCAGCACCCTGAGTACTGAGCACCGAGCACCCTGAGCACTGAGCACCCAGCACCCCGAGCACTGAGCACTCAGCACCCTGTGTACTGAGCACTGAGTACGGAGTACCCCGTGCACTGAGACCCAGCACCCTGAGAACTGAGCACCCCGCTCCCCGAGTACTGAGCAACCAGCAGCCCGAGCACTGAGCACCCAGCACCCCGAGCACTGAGCACCCAGCACCCTGAGTACTGAGCACCCAGCACCCTGAGTACTGAGCACCCAGCACCCTGAGTACTGAGCACCCAGCATCCTGAGCACTGAGTACTGAGCACCCCGAGCACTGAGCACCCAGCACCCTGAGCACTGAGCACCCAGCACCCCTTGCACTGAGCACACAGCACCCGGAGTACTGAGCACCCAGCACCCCTTGCACTGAGCACCCAGCACCCTGAGTACTGAGCACCCAGCACCCCGAGCACTGAGCACCCAGCACCCTGAGCACTGTGTACCCAGGACCCTGAGTACTGAGCACCCAGCACCCCGAGCACTGAGCACCCAGCACCCTGAGTACTGAGCACCGAGCACCCTGAGCACTGAGCAGCAAGCACCCCGAGCTCTGAGCACCCAGCACCCTGAGCACCCAGCACCCTGAGCACCGAGCACCCTGAGCACGGAGCACCCTGAGCAATGAGCACTGAGCACCCAGCAACCTGAGCACTGAGCACCCAGCAACCCGAGCACTGAGCACCCAGCACCCTGAGCACCCAGCACCCTGAGCACCCAGCACCCTGAACACGGAGCACCCTGAGCACTGAGCACTGAGCACCCAGCACCCTGAGTACTGAGCACCTACCACTCTGAGCACTGAGCACCCACCACGCTGAGTACTGAGCACTGAGCACCCAGCCCCCTGAGTACTGAGCACCCAGCAAACCGAGCACTGAGCACCCAGCACCCTGTGTACTGAGCACCGAGCACCCGGAGTACTGAGCACCCAGCACCCTGAGCACTGAGCACTGAGCACTCTGAGCACTGAGCACCCAGCACCCCGAGTACTGAGCACTGAGCACCTTGAGTACTGAGCACCCAGCACCCCGAGTACTGAGCACTGAGCACCCTGAGTACTGAGCACCCAGCACCCTGAGTACTGAGCACCGAGCACCCCGAGCACTGAGCACCCAGCACCCCGAGCACTGAGCACCCAGCACCCTGAGTACTGAGCACCCAGCACCCCGAGAATGAGCACCCTGACCACGGAGTACCCAGCACCATGAGTACTGAGCACCCAGCACCGTGAGCACTGTGCACCCAGCAACCTGAGTACTGAGCACCCAGCACTCTGAGCACTGAGCACCCAGCACCCCGAGCACTGAGCACCCAGCACCCCGAGCACTGAGCACTGAGCACCCTGAGCACTGAGCAGCCAGCACCCCGAGTACTGAGCACTGAGCACCCTGAGTACTGAGTACCCAGCACCCCGAGTTCTGAGCACTGAGCACCCTGAGTACTGAGCACCCAGCACCCTGAGCACTGAGCACTGAGAACCCTGAGTACTGAGCACCGAGCACCCCGAGCACTGAGCACCCAGCACCCCGAGCACTGAGCACCCAGCACCCTGAGTACTGAGCACTGAGCACCCAGCAACCCGAGCACTGAGCACTCAGCACCCTGTGTACTGAGCACTGAGAACCCTGAGTACTGAGCACCCTGCACCCTGAGTACTGAGCACCCAGCACCCCGAGCACTGAGCACCCAGCACCCCGAGCACTGAGCACCCAGCACCCTGAGTACTGAGCACCCAGCACCCCGAGCACTGAGCACCGAGCACCCCGAGCACTGTGCACCCAGCACCCTGAGAACTGAGCACCCAGCACCCTGAGTACTGAGCACCCAGCATCCTCAGCACTGAGCACCCAGCACACTGAGCACTGAGCACCCAGGACCCTGAGTACTGAGCACCCAGCACCCTGAGTACTGAACACCCAGCACCCTGAGCACTGAGCACTGAGCACCCAGCACCCTGAGCACTGAGCACTGAGCACCCAGCACCCCGAGCATTGAGCACCCAGCACCCTGAGCACTGAGCACCCTGAGGACTGAGCACCCAGCAACCTGAGTACTGAGCAGCCAGCACCCTGAGTACTGAGCACCCAGCATCCTGAGTACTGAGCACTGATCACCCTGAGCACTGAGCACCCAGCACCCCGAGCACTGAGCAACCAGCACCCTGAGTACTGAGCACCCTGAGCACTGAGCACCCAGCACCCTGAGTACTGAGCACCCAGCACCCCGAGCACTGAGCACCCAGCACCCCGAGCACTGAGCACCCACCACCGTGAGCACTGAGCACCCAGCACCTTGAGTACTGAGCACCGAGCACCCCGAACACTGAGCACCCAGCACCCTAAGTACTGAGCACCCAGCACCCTGAGAACTGAGCACCCAGCACCCCGAGCACTGAGCACCCAGCACCCTGAGTACTGAGCACCCAGCACCCTGAGTTCTGAGCACCCAGCACCCCGAACACTGAGCACCCAGCACCCTGAGTACTGACCACCCAGCACCCTGAGTACTGAGCACTGAGCACCCTGAGCACTGAGCACCCAGCAACCCGAGCACTGAGCACCCAGCACCCTGAGTACTGAGCACCCAGCACCCTGAGTACTGAGCACTCAGCACCCTGAGTACTGAGCACCGAGCACCCCGAGCACTGAGCACCCAGCACCCTGAGCACTGAGCACCCTGAGGACTGAGCACCCAGCACCCTGAGTACTGAGCACCAAGCACCTTGAGTACTGAGCACCCAGCATCCTGAGTACTGAGCACTGATAACCCTGAGCACTGAGCACCCAGCACCCCGAGCACTGAGCAACCAGCACCCCGAGCACTGAGCACCCAGCACCCTGAGTACTGAGCACCCTGAGTACTGAGCACCCTGCACCCTGAGCACTGAGCACCCAGCACCCTGAGTGCTGAGCAACCAGCACCCCGAGCACTGAGCACCCAGCACCCTGAGTACTGAGCACCGAGCACCCCGAGCACTGAGCACCCAGCACCCTGAGTACTGAGCACTGAGCACCCCGAGTACTGAGCACCCAGCACCCCGAGCACTGAGCACCCAGCACCCTGAGTACTGAGAACAGATCACCCTGAGTACTGAGCACCCAGCACCCTGAGTACTGAGCCCCCAGCACCCTGAGTACTGAGCACCCAGCACCCCGAGCCCTGGGCACCCAGCACCCTGAGTACTGAGAACAGATCACCCTGAGTACTGAGCACCCAGCACCCCGAGAATGAGCACCCAGCACCCTGAGTACTGAGAAGCGAGCACCCTCAGTACTGAGCACACAGCACCCTGAGTACTGAGCCCCAGCACCCTGAGTACTGAGCACCCAGCACCCCGAGCACTGAGCACCCCGCACCCCGAGCACGGAGCACCCAGTACCCCGAGCACTGAGTACTGAGCACACAGCACCCTGTGTACTGAGCACCGAGCTCCCCGAGCACTGATCACCCTGAGTACTGAGCACCCACCACCCCGATCACTGAGCACCCAGCACCCTGAGCACTGAGCACACAGCACCCTGAGCACTGAGCACCCAGCACCCTGAGTACTGAGCACCCAGCACGCTGAGTACTGAACACCCAGGACCCCGAGCACTGAGCACCCAGCACCCTGAGTACTGAGCACTGAGCACCCAGCACCCCGAGCACTGAGCACCCAGCACCCTGTGTACTGAGCACTGAGCACCAGGAGTACTAAGCAACCAGCACCCTGAGTACTGAGCACACAGGACCCTGAGCACTGAGCACCCAGCACCCCGAGCACTGAGCACCCAGCACCCTGAGTACTGAGCACCCTGAGTACTGAGCACCCAGTACCCTGAGTACTGAGCACCCTGAATACTGAGCACCCAGCCCCCTGAGCACTGAGCACCCAGCACCCTGAGTACTGAGCACCCAGCACCCTGAGCACTGAGCACCCAGCACCCTGAGTACTGAGCACCCAGCACCCTGAGTACTGAGCACCCAGCACCGTGAGTACTGAGCACCCAGCACCCTGAGCACTGAGCACCCAGCATCCTGAGTACTGAGCACTGAGCACCCCGAGTTCTGAGCACCGGGCACCCCGAGCACTAAGCACCCAGCACCCCGAGCACCGAGCACCCAGCACCCTGAGCACTGAGCACCCAGCACCCTGAGCACTGAGCACCAAGCACACTGAGAACTGAGCACCCAGCACCCTGAGCACTGAGCACCCAGCACCCTGAGCACTGAGCACTCAGCACCCTGAGTACTGAGCACCCAGCACCCTGAGCACTGAGCACCCAGCAAACCGAGCACTGAGCACCCAGCACCCCGAGCACTGAGCACCCAGCACCCCGAGCACTGAGCACCCAGCACCCCGAGCACTGAGCACCCAGCACCCTGAGTACTGAGCACACAGCACCCTGAGTACTGAGCACCCAGCACCCTGAGCAATGAGCACCCAGCACCCTGAGTACTGAGCACCCAGCACCCCAAGCACTGAGCACCCTGAGTACTGAGCACCCAGCACCCCAAGCACTGAGCACCGTGAGTACTGAGCACCCAGCACCCTGATTAATGAGCACCCAGCACCCCGAGCACTGAGCACCCAGCACCCTGAGTACTGAGCACTGAGCACACTGAGTATTGAGCACCCAGCACCCTGAATAATGAGCACCCAACGTACTGTGCACCGAGCACCCTGAGCACTGAGCACCCAGCACCCTGAGTACTGAGCACCCAGCACCCTGAGCAATGAGCACCCTGAGTACTGAGCACCCAGCACCTTGAGCACTGAGCACCGAGCACTGCGAGCACTGAGCACCCAGCACCCGGAGTACTGAGCACCCAGCACCCTGAGCACTGAACACACAGCACCCTGAGTACTGAGCATCAAGCACACTGAGCACTGGGCACCCAGCACCCTGAGCACTGAGCACCCAGCAACCTGAGCACTGAGCACCCAACGTACTGAGCACCGAGCACCCTGAGTACTGAGTACCCAGCACCCTGAGCACTGAGCACCCAGCACCCTGAGCACTGAGCACACAGCACCCTGAGCACTGAGCACCCAGCAACCTGAGTACTGAGCACTGAGCACCCAGCATCCCGAGCACTGAGCACCCAGCACCCTGAGCACTGAGCACCCAGCATCCGAGTACTGAGCACTGAGCACCATGAGTACTGAGCACCAAGTACCCTGCGCACTGAGCACTGAGAACCCTGAGTACTGAGCACCGAGCACCCCGAGCACTGAGCAGCCAACACCCTGAGTACTGAGCACTGAGCTCCCCGAGCACTGAGCACCCTGAGTACTGAGCACCCAGCACCCTTAGTACTGAGCACCCAGCACCCCGAGAATGAGCACCCTGAGCACTGAGTACCCAGCACCATGAGTACTGAGCACCGAGCACCCTGAGCACTGAGCACCCAGCACCCTGAGTACTGAGCACCCAGCACCCTGAGTACTGAGCACCCAGCAACCTGAGCACTGAGCACTGAGAACCCAGCACCCCGAGCACTGAGCACTCAGCACCCTGTGTACTGAGCACTGAGTACGGAGTACCCCGTGCACTGAGACCCAGCACCCTGAGCACTGAGCACCCAGCACCCCGAGTACTGAGCAACCAGCAGCCCGAGCACTGAGCACCCAGCACCCCGAGCACTGAGCACCCAGCACCCTGAGTACTGAGCGCCCAGCACCCTGAGCACTGAGCACCCAGCACCCTGAGCACTGAGCACCCAGCACCCCGAGCACTGAGCAACGAGCACCCCGAGCACTGAGCACCCAGCACCCTGAGTACTGAGCACCCAGCACCCTGAGTACTGAGCACCCAGCATCCTGAGCACTGAGTACTGAGCACCCCGAGCACTGAGCACCCAGCACCCTGAGCACTGAGCACCCAACACCCCTTGCACTGAGCACCCAGCACCCTGAGCACTGTGCACCCAGGACCCTGAGTACTGAGCACCCAGCACCCCGAGCACTGAGCACCCAGCACCCTGAGTACTGAGCACCGAGCACCCCGAGCACTGAGCAGCAAGCACCCCGAGCTCTGAGCACCCAGCACCCTGAGCCCCCAGCACCCTGAGCACCCAGCACCCTGAGCACGGAGCACCCTGAGCACTGAGCACTGAGCACCCAGCACCCTGAGCACTGAGCACCCAGCACCCCGAGCACTGAGCACCCAGCACCCTGAGCACCCAGCACCCTGAACACCCAGCACCCTGAACACGGAGCACCCTGAGCACTGAGCACTGAGCACCCAGCACCCTGAGTACTGAGCACTGAGCACCCAGCACCCTGAGTACTGAGCACCCAGCACCCCGAGCACTGAGCACCCAGCACCCTGTGTACTGAGCACCGAGCACCCGGAGTACTGAGCACCCAGCACCCTGAGGACTGAGCACTGAGCACTCTGAGCACTGAGCACCCAGCACCCCGAGTACTGAGCACTGAGCACCTTGAGTACTGAGCACCCAGCACCCCGAGTACTGAGCACTGAGCACCATGAGTACTGAGCACCGAGCACCCCGAGCACTGAGCACCCAGCACCCTGAGTACTGAGCACCGAGCTCCCCGAGCACTGAGCACCCTGAGCACTAAGCACTGAGAACCCTGAGTACTGAGCACCGAGCACCCCGAGCACTGAGCACCCAGCACCCGGAGCACTGAGCACCCAGCACCCTGAGTACTGAGCACTGAGCACCCAGCAACCCGAGCACTGAGCACTCAGCACCCTGTGTACTGAGCACTGAGTACCCAGTACCCCCGAGCACTGAGACCCAGCACCCTGAGCACTGAGCACGAAGCACCCCGAGTACTGAGCACCCAGCACCCCGAGCACTGAGCACCCAGCACCCCGAGCACTGAGCACCCAGCACCCTGAGTACTGAGCACCCAGCACCCCGAACACTGAGCACCCAGCACCCCGAGCACTGTGCACCCAGCACCCTGAGAACTGAGCACCCAGCACCGTGAGTACTGAGCACCCAGCATCCTCAGCACTGAGCACCCAGCACCCTGAGCACTGAGCACGAAGCACCCCGAGTACTGAGCACCCAGCACCCCGAGCACTGAGCACCCAGCACCCCGAGCACTGAGCACCCAGCACCCTGAGTACTGAGCACCCAGAACCCCGAGCACTGAGCACCGAGCACCCCGAGCACTGTGCACCCAGCACCCTGAGAACTGAGCACCCAGCACCGTGAGTACTGAGCACCCAGCATCCTCAGCACTGAGCACCCAGCACCCTGAGCAGTGAGCACCCAGGACCCTGAGTACTGAGCACCCAGCACCCTGAGTACTGAACACCCAGCACCCAGAGCACTGAGCACTGAGCACCCAGCACCCTGAGCACTGAGCACTGAGCAACCAGCACCCTGAGCACCGAGCACCCAGCACCCCGAGCACTGAGCACCCAGCACCCTGAGCACCCAACACTCTGAGCACTGAGCACCCAGCACGCTGAGTACTGAGCACCCAGCACCCTGAGTACTGAGCACCCAGCACCCCGAGAATGAGCACCCAGCACCCCGAGCAGTGAGCACCCAGCACCCTGAGTACTCAGCACCCAGCAACCTGAGCACTGAGCACTGAGCACCCAGCACCCTGGGTACTGAGCACCCAGCACCCCGAGCACTGAGCACCCAGCACCCTGAGTCCTGAGCACCCTGAGTACTGAGCACCCAGCAACCTGAGTACTGAGCACCCTGCACCCCGAGCACTGAGCTCCCTGAGTACTGAGCACCCAGCACCCTGAGCACTGAGCACCCAGCACCCTGAGTACTGAGCACTGAGCACCCAGAGAACTGAGCACCCAGCACCCTGAGGACTGAGCACCCAGCACCCTGTGCACTGAGCACTGAGCATCCAGCAACCCGAGCACTGAGCACCCTGAGCTCTTAGCACCCTGAGTACTGAGCACCCAGCACCCTGAGTACGGAGCACCCAGCACCCTGAGCACTGAGCAACCAGCACCCTGAGTACTGAGCACCCAGCACCCTGAGTACTGAGCACCGAGCACCCCGAGCACTGAGCACACAGCACACTGAGCACTGAGCACCCAGCACCCCGAGCACTGTGCACCCAGCACCCTGAGCACTGAGCACACAGCACCCCGAGCACTGAGCACCCAGCACCCTGAGCACTGAGCACCCAGCACCCCGAGCACTGAGCACCCAGCACCCTGAGCACTGAGCACCCCGAGGACTGAGCACCCAGCACCCTGATCACTGAGCACAGAGCACCCCGAGGACTGAGCACCCAGCACCCTGAGCACTGAGCACCCAGCACCCCGAGCACTGAGCACCCAGCACCCTGAGCACTGAGCACCCAGGACCCTGAGTACTGAGCACCCAGCACCCCGAGCACTGAGCACCCAGCACCCTGAGTACTGAGCACCGAGCACCCCGAGCACTGAGCACCCAGCACCCTGAGTACTGAGCACCGAGCACCCCGAGCACTGAGCACCCAGCACCCTGAGTACTGAGCACCGAGCACCCCGAGCACTGAGCACCCAGCACCCTGAGTACTGAGCACGGAGCACCCTGAGTACTGTGCACCCAGCACCCCGAGCACTTAGCACCCAGCACCCTGAGTACTGAGCACCCAGCACCCTGAGCACTGAGCATCCAGCACCCCGAGCACTGAACACCCAGCACTCTGAGTACTGAGAACCGAGCACCCCGAGCACTGAGCACCCAGCACCTTGAGCACTGAGCACCCTGAGTACTGAGCACCCAGCACCATGAGTACTGAGCACCCAGCACCCCGAGCACTGAGCACGGAGCACCCCGAGGACTGAGCACCCAGCACCCTGATCACTGAGCACAGAGCACCCCGAGGACTGAGCACCCAGCACCCTGAGCACTGAGCACCCAGCACCCCGAGCACTGAGCACCCAGCACCCTGAGCACTGAGCACCCAGCACCCCGAGTACTGAGCACAGAGCACCCCGAGAACTGAGCACCCAGCACCCCGAGCACTGAGCACTGAGCAACCTGAGCACTGAGCACCCAGCACCCTGAGTACTGAGCACTGAGCACCCTAAGTACTGAGCACCCAGCACCCCCCCCAGTACTGAGCTCTGAGCAGCATGAGTACTGAGCACCAAGTACCCTGCGCACTGAGCACTGAGAACCCTGAGTACAGAGCACCGAGCACCCCAAGCACTGAGCACCCAGCACCCTGAGTACTGAGCACCGAGCTCCCCGAGCACTGAGCACCCTGAGTACTGAGCACCCAGCACCCTTAGTACTGAGCACCCAGCACCCCGAGAATGAGCACCCTGAGCACTGAGTACCCAGCACCATGAGTACTGAGCACCGAGCACCCTGAGCACTGAGCACCCAGCACCCTGAGTACTGAGCACCCAGCACCCTGAGTACTGAGCACCCAGCAACCTGAGCACTGAGCACTGAGAACCCTGAGCACTGAGCACCCAGCACCCCGAGTACTGAGCAATGAGCACCCTGAGTACTGAGCACCCAGCACCCCGAGTACTGAGCACTGAGCACCCTGAGTACTGAGCACCCAGCACCCTGAGCACTGAGCACTGAGAACCCTGAGTACTGAGCACCGAGCACCCCAAGCACTGAGCACCCAGCACCCCGAGGACTGAGCACCCAGCACCCTGAGTACTGAGCACTGAGCACCCAGCACCCCGAGCACTGAGCACTCAGCACCCTGTGTACTGAGCACTGAGTACGGAGTACCCCGTGCACTGAGACACAGCACCCTGAGCACTGAGTACCCAGCACCCCGAGTACTGAGCAACCAGCAGCCCGAGCACTGAGCACCCAGCACCCCGAGCACTGAGCACCCAGCACCCTGAGTACTGAGCACCCAGCACGCCGAGCACTGAGCACCCAGCACCCTGAGCACTGAGCACCCAGCACCCCGAGCACTGAGCAACGAGCACCCCGAGCACTGAGCACCCAGCACCCTGAGTACTGAGCACCCAGCACCCTGAGTACTGAGCACCCAGCATCCTGAGCACTGAGTACTGAGCACCCCGAGCACTGAGCACCCAGCACCCTGAGCACTGAGCACCCAGCACCCCTTGCACTGAGCACCCAGCACCCGGAGTACTGAGCACCCAGCACCCCTTGCACTGAGCACCCAGCACCCTGAGTTCTGAGCACCCAGGACCCCGAGCACTGAGCACCCAGCACCCTAAGCACTGTGCACCCAGGACCCTGAGTACTGAGCACCAAGCACCCTGAGCACTGAGCACCCAGCACCCTGAGTACTGAGCACTGAGCACCCAGCACCCCGAGCACTGAGCACTCAGCACCCTGTGTACTGAGCACTGAGTACCCAGTACCCCGTGCACTGAGACCCAGCACCCTGAGCACTGAGCACCCAGCAACCCGAGTACTGAGCACCCAGCAGCCCGAGCACTGAGCACCCAGCACCCCGAGCACTGAGCACCCAGCACCCTGAGTACTGAGCACCCAGCACCCCGAGCACTGAGCACCCAGCACCCCGAGCACTGAGCACCCAGCACACCGAGCACTGAGCAACGAGCACCCCGAGCACTGTGCACCCAGCACCCTGAGAACTGAGCACCCAGCACCCTGAGTACTGAGCACCCAGCATCCTGAGCACTGAGTACTGAGCACCCCGAGCACTGAGCACCCAGCACCCTGAACACTGAGCACCCAGCACCCCTTGCACTGAGCACCCAGCACCCGGAGTACTGAGCACGCAGCACCCTGAGTACTGAGCACCCAGCACCCCGAGCACTGAGCACCCAGCACCCTGAGCACTGAGCACCCAGGACCCTGAGTACTGAGCACCCAGCACCCCGAGCATTGAGCACCCAGCACCCTGAGTACTGAGCACCGAGCACCCCGAGCACTGAGCACCAAGCACCCCGAGCACTGAGAACCCAGCACCCTGAGTACTGAGCACCAAGCACCCCGAGCACTGAGCACCCAGCACCCTGAGTACTGAGCACCGAGCATCCCGAGCACTGAGCACCCAGCACCCTGAGTACTGAGCACGGAGCACCATGAGTACTGTGCACCCAGCACCCCGAGCACTTAGCACCCAGCACCCTGAGTACTGAGCACCCAGCACACTGAGCACTGAGCATCCAGCGCCCCGAGCACTGAGCACCCAGCACTCTGAGTACTGAGAACCGAGCACCCCGAGCACTGAGCACCCAGCACCTTGAGCACTGATCAAGCTGAGTACTGAGCACCCAGCACCCTGAGTACTGAGCACCCAGCACCCCGAGCACTGAGCACGGAGTACCCCGAGGACTGAGCACCCAGCACCCTGATCACTGAGCACAGAGCACCCCGAGGACTGAGCACCCAGCACCCTGAGCACTGAGCACCCAGCACCCCGAGCACTGAGCGCCCAGCACCCTGAGCACTGAGCACCCAGCACCCCGAGTACTGAGCACCGAGCACCCCGAGAACTGAGCACCCAGCACCCCGAGCACTGAGCACTGAGCACCCTGAGCACTGAGCACCGAGCACGCCGAGTACTAAGCACTGAGCACCCCGAGTACTGAGCACTGAGCACCATGAGTACTGAGCACCAAATACCCTGCGCACTGAGCACTGAGAACCCTGAGTACTGAGCACCGAGCACCCCGAGCACTGAGCACCCAGCACCCTGAGTACTGAGCACCGAGCTCCCCGAGCACTGAGCACCCTGAGTACTGAGCACCCAGCACCCTTAGTACTGAGCACCCAGCAACCCGAGAATGAGCACCCTGAGCACTGAGTACCCAGCACCATGAGTACTGAGCACCGAGCACCCTGAGCACTGAGCACCCAGCACCCTGAGTACTGAGCACCCAGCACCCTGAGTACTGAGCACCCAGCACCCTGAGCACTGAACACCCAGCAACCTGAGTACTGAGCACCCAGCACTCTGAGCACTGAGTACTGAGCACCCCGAGCACTGAGCACCCAGCACCCCGAGCACTGAGCACTGAGCACCCTGAGCACAGACCACCCAGCACCCCGAGTACTGAGCAATGAGCACCCTGAGTACTGAGCACCCAGCACCCCGAGTACTGAGCACTGAGCAGCCTGAGTACTGAGCACCCAGCACCCTGAGCACTGAGCACTGAGAACCCTGTGTACTGAGCACCGAGCACCCCGAGCACTGACCACCCAGCACCCCGAGCACTGAGCACCCAGCACCCTGAGTACTGAGCACTGAGCACCCAGCACCCCGTGCACTGAGCACTCAGCACCCTGTGAACTGAGCACTGAGTACGGAGTACCCCGTGCACTGAGACCCAGCACCCTGAGCACTGAGCACCCCGCTCCCCGAGTACTGAGCAACCAGCAGCCCGAGCACTGAGCACCCAGCACCCCGAGCACTGAGCAACGAGCACCCCGAGCACTGAGCACCCAGCACCCTGAGTACTGAGCACCCAGCACCCTGAGTACTGAGCACCCAGCATCCTGAGCACTGAGTACTGAGCACCCCGAGCACTGAGCACCCAGCACCCTGAGCACTGAGCACCCAGCACCCCTTGCACTGAGCACCCAGCACCCGGAGTACTGAGCACCCAGCACCCCTTGCACTGAGCACCCAGCACCCTGAGTACTGAGCACCCAGGACCCCGAGCACTGAGCACCCAGCACCCTAAGCACTGTGCACCCAGGACCCTGAGTACTGAGCACCCAGCACCCCGAGCACTGAGCACCCAGCACCCTGAGTACTGAGCACTGAGCACCCAGCACCCCGAGCACTGAGCACTCAGCACCCTGTGTACTGAGCACTGAGTACCCAGTACCCCGTGCACTGAGACCCAGCACCCTGAGCACTGAGCACCCAGCAACCCGAGTACTGAGCACCCAGCAGCCCGAGCACTGAGCACCCAGCACCCCGAGCACTGAGCATCCAGCACCCTGAGTACTGAGCACCCAGCACCCCGAGCACTGAGCACCCAGCACCCCGAGCACTGAGCACCCAGCACACAGAGCACTGAGCAACGAGCACCCCGAGCACTGTGCACGCAGCACCCTGAGAACTGAGCACCCAGCACCCTGAGTACTGATCACCCATCATCCTGAGCACTGAGTACTGAGCACCCCGAGCACTGAGCACCCAGCACCCTGAACACTGAGCACCCAGCACCCCTTGCACTGAGCACCCAGCACCCGGAGTACTGAGCACGCAGCACCCTGAGTACTGAGCACCCAGCACCCCGAGCACTGAGCACCCAGCACCCTGAGCACTGAGCACCCAGGACCCTGAGTACTGAGCACCCAGCACCCCGAGCACTGAGCACCCAGCACCCTGAGTACTGAGCACCGAGCACCCTGAGCACTGAGCACCCAGCACCCCGAGCACTGAGCACTCAGCACCCTGTGTACTGAGCACTGAGTACGGAGTACCCCGTGCACTGAGACCCAGCACCCTGAGAACTGAGCACCCCGCTCCCCGAGTACTGAGCAACCAGCAGCCCGAGCACTGAGCACCCAGCACCCCGAGCACTGAGCACCCAGCACCCTGAGTACTGAGCACCCAGCACCCTGAGTACTGAGCACCCAGCACCCTGAGTACTGAGCACCCAGCATCCTGAGCACTGAGTACTGAGCACCCCGAGCACTGAGCACCCAGCACCCTGAGCACTGAGCACCCAGCACCCCTTGCACTGAGCACACAGCACCCGGAGTACTGAGCACCCAGCACCCCTTGCACTGAGCACCCAGCACCCTGAGTACTGAGCACCCAGCACCCCGAGCACTGAGCACCCAGCACCCTGAGCACTGTGTACCCAGGACCCTGAGTACTGAGCACCCAGCACCCCGAGCACTGAGCACCCAGCACCCTGAGTACTGAGCACCGAGCACCCTGAGCACTGAGCAGCAAGCACCCCGAGCTCTGAGCACCCAGCACCCTGAGCACCCAGCACCCTGAGCACCGAGCACCCTGAGCACGGAGCACCCTGAGCAATGAGCACTGAGCACCCAGCAACCTGAGCACTGAGCACCCAGCAACCCGAGCACTGAGCACCCAGCACCCTGAGCACCCAGCACCCTGAGCACCCAGCACCCTGAACACGGAGCACCCTGAGCACTGAGCACTGAGCACCCAGCACCCTGAGTACTGAGCACCTACCACTCTGAGCACTGAGCACCCACCACGCTGAGTACTGAGCACTGAGCACCCAGCCCCCTGAGTACTGAGCACCCAGCAAACCGAGCACTGAGCACCCAGCACCCTGTGTACTGAGCACCGAGCACCCGGAGTACTGAGCACCCAGCACCCTGAGCACTGAGCACTGAGCACTCTGAGCACTGAGCACCCAGCACCCCGAGTACTGAGCACTGAGCACCTTGAGTACTGAGCACCCAGCACCCCGAGTACTGAGCACTGAGCACCCTGAGTACTGAGCACCCAGCACCCTGAGTACTGAGCACCGAGCACCCCGAGCACTGAGCACCCAGCACCCCGAGCACTGAGCACCCAGCACCCTGAGTACTGAGCACCCAGCACCCCGAGAATGAGCACCCTGACCACGGAGTACCCAGCACCATGAGTACTGAGCACCCAGCACCGTGAGCACTGTGCACCCAGCAACCTGAGTACTGAGCACCCAGCACTCTGAGCACTGAGCACCCAGCACCCCGAGCACTGAGCACCCAGCACCCCGAGCACTGAGCACTGAGCACCCTGAGCACTGAGCAGCCAGCACCCCGAGTACTGAGCACTGAGCACCCTGAGTACTGAGTACCCAGCACCCCGAGTTCTGAGCACTGAGCACCCTGAGTACTGAGCACCCAGCACCCTGAGCACTGAGCACTGAGAACCCTGAGTACTGAGCACCGAGCACCCCGAGCACTGAGCACCCAGCACCCCGAGCACTGAGCACCCAGCACCCTGAGTACTGAGCACTGAGCACCCAGCAACCCGAGCACTGAGCACTCAGCACCCTGTGTACTGAGCACTGAGAACCCTGAGTACTGAGCACCCTGCACCCTGAGTACTGAGCACCCAGCACCCCGAGCACTGAGCACCCAGCACCCCGAGCACTGAGCACCCAGCACCCTGAGTACTGAGCACCCAGCACCCCGAGCACTGAGCACCGAGCACCCCGAGCACTGTGCACCCAGCACCCTGAGAACTGAGCACCCAGCACCCTGAGTACTGAGCACCCAGCATCCTCAGCACTGAGCACCCAGCACACTGAGCACTGAGCACCCAGGACCCTGAGTACTGAGCACCCAGCACCCTGAGTACTGAACACCCAGCACCCTGAGCACTGAGCACTGAGCACCCAGCACCCTGAGCACTGAGCACTGAGCACCCAGCACCCCGAGCATTGAGCACCCAGCACCCTGAGCACTGAGCACCCTGAGGACTGAGCACCCAGCAACCTGAGTACTGAGCAGCCAGCACCCTGAGTACTGAGCACCCAGCATCCTGAGTACTGAGCACTGATCACCCTGAGCACTGAGCACCCAGCACCCCGAGCACTGAGCAACCAGCACCCTGAGTACTGAGCACCCTGAGCACTGAGCACCCAGCACCCTGAGTACTGAGCACCCAGCACCCCGAGCACTGAGCACCCAGCACCCCGAGCACTGAGCACCCACCACCGTGAGCACTGAGCACCCAGCACCTTGAGTACTGAGCACCGAGCACCCCGAACACTGAGCACCCAGCACCCTAAGTACTGAGCACCCAGCACCCTGAGAACTGAGCACCCAGCACCCCGAGCACTGAGCACCCAGCACCCTGAGTACTGAGCACCCAGCACCCTGAGTTCTGAGCACCCAGCACCCCGAACACTGAGCACCCAGCACCCTGAGTACTGACCACCCAGCACCCTGAGTACTGAGCACTGAGCACCCTGAGCACTGAGCACCCAGCAACCCGAGCACTGAGCACCCAGCACCCTGAGTACTGAGCACCCAGCACCCTGAGTACTGAGCACTCAGCACCCTGAGTACTGAGCACCGAGCACCCCGAGCACTGAGCACCCAGCACCCTGAGCACTGAGCACCCTGAGGACTGAGCACCCAGCACCCTGAGTACTGAGCACCAAGCACCTTGAGTACTGAGCACCCAGCATCCTGAGTACTGAGCACTGATAACCCTGAGCACTGAGCACCCAGCACCCCGAGCACTGAGCAACCAGCACCCCGAGCACTGAGCACCCAGCACCCTGAGTACTGAGCACCCTGAGTACTGAGCACCCTGCACCCTGAGCACTGAGCACCCAGCACCCTGAGTGCTGAGCAACCAGCACCCCGAGCACTGAGCACCCAGCACCCTGAGTACTGAGCACCGAGCACCCCGAGCACTGAGCACCCAGCACCCTGAGTACTGAGCACTGAGCACCCCGAGTACTGAGCACCCAGCACCCCGAGCACTGAGCACCCAGCACCCTGAGTACTGAGAACAGATCACCCTGAGTACTGAGCACCCAGCACCCTGAGTACTGAGCCCCCAGCACCCTGAGTACTGAGCACCCAGCACCCCGAGCCCTGGGCACCCAGCACCCTGAGTACTGAGAACAGATCACCCTGAGTACTGAGCACCCAGCACCCCGAGAATGAGCACCCAGCACCCTGAGTACTGAGAAGCGAGCACCCTCAGTACTGAGCACACAGCACCCTGAGTACTGAGCCCCAGCACCCTGAGTACTGAGCACCCAGCACCCCGAGCACTGAGCACCCCGCACCCCGAGCACGGAGCACCCAGTACCCCGAGCACTGAGTACTGAGCACACAGCACCCTGTGTACTGAGCACCGAGCTCCCCGAGCACTGATCACCCTGAGTACTGAGCACCCACCACCCCGATCACTGAGCACCCAGCACCCTGAGCACTGAGCACACAGCACCCTGAGCACTGAGCACCCAGCACCCTGAGTACTGAGCACCCAGCACGCTGAGTACTGAACACCCAGGACCCCGAGCACTGAGCACCCAGCACCCTGAGTACTGAGCACTGAGCACCCAGCACCCCGAGCACTGAGCACCCAGCACCCTGTGTACTGAGCACTGAGCACCAGGAGTACTAAGCAACCAGCACCCTGAGTACTGAGCACACAGGACCCTGAGCACTGAGCACCCAGCACCCCGAGCACTGAGCACCCAGCACCCTGAGTACTGAGCACCCTGAGTACTGAGCACCCAGTACCCTGAGTACTGAGCACCCTGAATACTGAGCACCCAGCCCCCTGAGCACTGAGCACCCAGCACCCTGAGTACTGAGCACCCAGCACCCTGAGCACTGAGCACCCAGCACCCTGAGTACTGAGCACCCAGCACCCTGAGTACTGAGCACCCAGCACCGTGAGTACTGAGCACCCAGCACCCTGAGCACTGAGCACCCAGCATCCTGAGTACTGAGCACTGAGCACCCCGAGTTCTGAGCACCGGGCACCCCGAGCACTAAGCACCCAGCACCCCGAGCACCGAGCACCCAGCACCCTGAGCACTGAGCACCCAGCACCCTGAGCACTGAGCACCAAGCACACTGAGAACTGAGCACCCAGCACCCTGAGCACTGAGCACCCAGCACCCTGAGCACTGAGCACTCAGCACCCTGAGTACTGAGCACCCAGCACCCTGAGCACTGAGCACCCAGCAAACCGAGCACTGAGCACCCAGCACCCCGAGCACTGAGCACCCAGCACCCCGAGCACTGAGCACCCAGCACCCCGAGCACTGAGCACCCAGCACCCTGAGTACTGAGCACACAGCACCCTGAGTACTGAGCACCCAGCACCCTGAGCAATGAGCACCCAGCACCCTGAGTACTGAGCACCCAGCACCCCAAGCACTGAGCACCCTGAGTACTGAGCACCCAGCACCCCAAGCACTGAGCACCGTGAGTACTGAGCACCCAGCACCCTGATTAATGAGCACCCAGCACCCCGAGCACTGAGCACCCAGCACCCTGAGTACTGAGCACTGAGCACACTGAGTATTGAGCACCCAGCACCCTGAATAATGAGCACCCAACGTACTGTGCACCGAGCACCCTGAGCACTGAGCACCCAGCACCCTGAGTACTGAGCACCCAGCACCCTGAGCAATGAGCACCCTGAGTACTGAGCACCCAGCACCTTGAGCACTGAGCACCGAGCACTGCGAGCACTGAGCACACAGCACCCGGAGTACTGAGCACCCAGCACCCTGAGCACTGAACACACAGCACCCTGAGTACTGAGCATCAAGCACACTGAGCACTGGGCACCCAGCACCCTGAGCACTGAGCACCCAGCAACCTGAGCACTGAGCACCCAACGTACTGAGCACCGAGCACCCTGAGTACTGAGTACCCAGCACCCTGAGCACTGAGCACCCAGCACCCTGAGCACTGAGCACACAGCACCCTGAGCACTGAGCACCCAGCAACCTGAGTACTGAGCACTGAGCACCCAGCATCCCGAGCACTGAGCACCCAGCACCCTGAGCACTGAGCACCCAGCATCCGAGTACTGAGCACCCAGCACCCTGAGTACTGAGCACCCAGCACCCTGAGTACTGAGCACCCAGCACCCGGAGTACTGAGCACCCAGCATCCAGAGTACTGAGCACCCAGCACCCTGAGCACTGAGCACCCAGCACACCGAGCACTGAGCACCCAGCACCCTGAGTACTGAGCACCCAGCACCCCGAGCACTGAGCACCCAGCACCCTGAGCACTGAGCACCCAGCACCCTGAGTACTGAGCATGAAACACCCTGAGCACTGGGCACCCAGCACCCTGAGCACTGAGCACCCAGCAACCTGAGCACTGAGCACCCAACGTACTGAGCACCGAGCACCCTGAGTACTGATCACCCAGCTCCCTGAGTACTGAGCACCGAGCACCCCGAGCACTGAGCACCGGGCACCCCGAGCACTGAGCACCCAGCACCCTGAGTACTGAGCACCCAGCACCCTGAGTACTGAGCTCCGAGCACCCCGAGCACTGAGCACCCAGCGCCCCGAGCACTGAGTACCCAGCACCCTGAGTACTGAGCACCCAGCACCCTGACTACTGAGCACCCAGCACCCTGAGTACTGAACACCCAGCACCCTGAGCACTGGGCACTGAGCACCCTGAGCACTGAGTACTGAGCACTGAGCACCCTGAGCACTGAGCACCCAGCACCCCGAGTACTGAGCACCCAGCACCCCGAGCACTGAGCACCCAGCGCCCCGAGCACTGAGAACCCAGCACCCCGAGTACTGAGCACTGAGCACCCTGAGTACTGAGCACCAAGCACCCAGAGTACTGAGCACTGAGCACCCTGAGTACTGAGCACCCAGCACCCTGAGCACTGAGTACCCAGCACCCTGAGTACTGAGCACTGAGCACCCTGAGCACTGAGCACCCAGCACCCCGAGTACTGAGCACCCAGCACCCCGAGCACTGAGCACCCAGCGCCCCGAGCACTGAGAACCCAGCACCCCGAGTACTGAGCACTGAGCACCCTGAGTACTGAGCACCAAGCACCCCGAGTACTGAGCACTGAGCACCCCGAGTACTGAGCACTGAGCACCCTGAGTACTGAGCACCAAGCACCCCGAGTACTGAGCACTGAGCACCCTGAGTACTGAGCACCCAGCACCCTGAGCACTGAGTACCCAGCACCCTGAGTACTGAGCACTGAGAACCCTGAGTACTGAGCACCGAGCACCCTGAGTACTGAGCACCCAGCACCCTGATCACTGAGCACGGAG
Organism: Microtus oregoni; assembly: GCF_018167655.1. NCBI lineage: Eukaryota > Metazoa > Chordata > Mammalia > Rodentia > Cricetidae > Microtus > Microtus oregoni. The sequence continues at coordinate 2,032,695 of NW_024543265.1, forward strand.
CACCCCGAGGACTGTGCACCCAGCACCCTGAGCACTGTGCACCCAGCACCCTGAGTACTGAGCACCCAGCACCCTGAGCACTGAGCACCCAGCACCCTGAGCACTGAGCACCCAGCACCCTGAGTACTGAGCAACCAGCACCCTGAGCATTGAGCACTGAGCACCCAGCACCCTGAGCACTGAGCACTGAGCATCCAGCACCCCGAGCACTGAGCACCCAGCACACTGAGCACTGAGCACCCAGAACCCTGAGCACTGATCACCCAGCACCCTGAGCACTGAGCACCCAGCACCCTGAGTACTGAGCACCCAGCACCCTGAGTACTGAGCACTCAGCACCCTGAGTACTGAGCACCGAGCACCCCGAGCACTGAGCACCCAGCACCCTGAGCACTGAGCACCCTGAGGACTGAGCACCCAGCACCCTGAGCACTGAGCACCCAGCACCCCGAGAATGAGCACCCAGCACCCCGAGTACTGAGCACCGAGCACCCCGAGAACTGAGCACCCAGCACCCTGAGCACTGAACACCCAGCACCCTGAGTACTGAGCACCCAGCACCCTGAGTACTGAACACCCAGCACCCTTAGCACTGAGCACTGAGCACCCTGAGCACTGAGTACTGAGCACCGAGCACCCCGAGCACTGAGCACACAGCACCCGGAGTACTGAGCACCCAGCACCCTGAGTACTAAGCACCGAGCACCCTGAGTACTGAGCACACAGCACCCTGAGCACTGAACACACAGCACCCTGAGTACTGAGCACCTCGAGCCCTGAGCACCCAGCACCCTGAGTACTGAGCACTGAGCAGCCCGAGCACTGAGCACCCAGCACCCCGAGCACTGAGCACCCAGGCCCCAGAGTACTGAGCAACCAGCGCCCTGAGCACTGAGCACCCAGCACCCTGAGTACTGAGCACCCAGCACCCTGAGCACTGAGCACCCAGCACCCTGAGCACTGAGCACCCAGCACCCTGAGCACTGAGCACCCAGCACCCTGAGCACTGAGCACCCAGCACCCTGAGCACTGAGCACCCAGTACCCTGAGTAATGAGCACCCAACGTACTGAGCACCGAGCACCCTGAGCACTGAGCACCCAGCACCCTGAGTACTGAGCACCCAGCACCCTGAGCAATGAACACCCTGAGTACTGAGCACCCAGCACTTTGAGCACTGAGCACCGAGCACCCCGAGCACTGAGCACCCGAGCACTGGGTGCTCAGTGCTCGGGGAGCTCGGTGCTCAGTACTCAGGGTGCTAGGTGCTCAGTACTCAGTGCTCGGGGTCCTGGGTGCTCTGTGCTCGGGGTGCTGGGTGCCCAGTGCTCTGGGTGCTTAATGCTCAGTACTCAGGGTGCTGGGTGCTCAGTACTCAGGGTGCATAGTGCTCGGGGTGCTGGGTGCTCAGTACTCAGGGTGCTGGGTTCTCAGTACTCAGGGTGCTGCGTGCTCTGTGCTCGGGGTGCTGGGTGCTCAGTACTCAGGGTGCTCGGTTCTCAGTACTCAGGGTGCTGGGTGCTCATACTCGGGGTGCTGGGTGCTCAGTGCTCGGGGTGCTGGGTGCTCAGTACTCAGGGTGCTGGGGGCTCAGTTCTCAGGGTGCTGGGTGCTCAGTACCCAGGGTGATCTGTTCTCAGTACTCAGGGTGCTGGGTGCTCAGTGCTCGGGGTGCTGGGTGCTCAGTACTCGGCGTGCTCAGTGCTCAGTACTCAGGGTGCTGTGTGCTCAGTGCTCGGGGTGCTCCCTGCTCAGTACTCAGGGTGCTGGGTGCTCAGTGCTCAGGGTGCTGGGTGCTAAGTACTCAGGTTGCTGGGTGCTCAGTGCTCAGGGAGCTGGGTGCTCAGTATTCAGGTTGCTCAGTACTCAGGGTGCTGGGTGCTCAGTACTCAGGGTGCTCAGTACTCAGGGTGCTGGGTGCTCAGTGCTCGGGGTGCTGGGTGCTCAGTTCTCGAGGTGCTCAGTACTCAGGGTGTTGTGTGTTCAGTGCTCAGGGTACTGGGTGCTCAGTACTCAGGGTGCTCGGTGCTTAGTACTCAGGGTGCTGGGTGCTCAGTACTCCGGGTGCTGGGTGCTCAGTGCTTGGGGTGCTCGGTGCTCAGTGCTCAAAGTGCTGGGTGCTCAGTACTCAGGGTGTTCATTGCTCAGGGTGCTGGGTGCTCAGTACTCAGGGTGCTGGGTGCTCAGTGCTCAGGGTGCTCGGTGCTCAGTACGTTGGGTGCTCATTACTCAGGGTACTGGGTGCTCAGTGCTCAGGGTGCTGGGTGCTCAGTGCTCAGGGTGCTGGGTGCTCAGTGCTCAGGGTGCTGGGTGCTCAGTGCTCAGGGTGCTGGGTGCTCAGTGCTCAGGGTGTTGGGTGCTCAGTACTCAGGGTGCTGGGTGCTCAGTGCTCAGGGTGCTGGTTGCTCAGTACTCTGGGTGCTGGGTGCTAGGTGCTCAGTACGCTGGGTGCTCAGTACTCAGTGTGCTCAGTGCTCAGGGTGCTGGGTGCTCAGAACTCAGGGTGCTGGGTGCTCAGTACTCAGGGTGCTGGGTTCTCAGTACTCAGGGTGCTTGGTGCTCAGTACTCAGGGTGCTGGGTGCTCAGTGCTCAGGGTGCTCGGTGCTCAGTACTCATGGTGCTGGGTGCTCATTCTTGGGGTGCTGGGTGCTCAGTACTCAGGTTGCTCAGTTCTCTGGGTGCTCGGTGCTCAGTACTCATGGTGCTGGGTGCTCAGAACTCAGGGTGCTCGGTGCTCAGTTCTCAGGGTGCTCGGTGCTCAGTGTTTGGGGTGCTGGGTGCTCAGTACTCAGGGTGCTGGGTGCTCAGTGCTCAGGGTGCTGGGTGCTCAGTGGTCAGGGTGCTGGGTGCTCAGTACTCAGTGCTCAGGATGCTGGGTGCTCAGTGCTCAGGGTGCTGGGTGCTCAGTGCTCAGGGTGCTCAGTGCTCAGTGCTCGGTACTCAGGGTGCTGGGTGCTCAGTACTCAGGGTGCTGGGTGCTCAGTGATCGGGGTGCCCGGTGCTCAGTGCTCGGGGTGCTCGGTGCTCAGTACTCAGGGTGCTGGGTGCTCAGTACTCAGGGTGCTGGGTTCTCAGTACTCAGGGTGCTTGGTGCTCAGTACTCAGGGTGCTGGGTGCTCAGTGCTCAGGGTGCTCGGTGCTCAGTACTCATGGTGCTGGGTGCTCATTCTTGGGGTGCTGGGTGCTCAGTACTCAGGTTGCTCAGTTCTCTGGGTGCTCGGTGCTCAGTACTCATGGTGCTGGGTGCTCAGAACTCAGGGTGCTCGGTGCTCAGTTCTCAGGGTGCTCGGTGCTCAGTGTTTGGGGTGCTGGGTGCTCAGTACTCAGGGTGCTGGGTGCTCAGTGGTCAGGGTGCTGGGTGCTCAGTACTCAGTGCTCAGGATGCTGGGTGCTCAGTGCTCAGGGTGCTGGGTGCTCAGTGCTCAGGGTGCTCAGTGCTCAGTGCTCGGTACTCAGGGTGCTGGGTGCTCAGTACTCAGGGTGCTGGGTGCTCAGTGCTCAGGGTGCTGGGTGCTCAGTGCTCAGGGTGCTGGGTGCTCAGTACACAGGGTGCTGGGTGCTTAGTACTCAGGGTGCTCAGTGCTCAGTACACAGGGTGCTGGGTGCTCAGTGCTCTGGGTGTTGGGTGCTCAGTGCTCAGTACTCAGGGTGCTGGGTGCTCAGTGCTCGGGGTGCTGGGTGCTCAGTACTCAGGGTGCTGGGTGCTCAGTGCTCAGGGGGCTGGGTGCTCAGTGCTCAGGGTGCTGGGTGCTCAGTGATCGGGGTCCTGGGTGCTCAGTACTCAGGGTGCTCAGTGCTCGGGGAGCTCGGTGCTCAGTACTCAGGGTGCTAGGTGCTCAGTACTCAGTGCTCGGGGTCCTGGGTGCTCTGTGCTCGGGGTGCTGGGTGCCCAGTGCTCTGGGTGCTTAATGCTCAGTACTCAGGGTGCTGGGTGCTCAGTACTCAGGGTGCATAGTGCTCGGGGTGCTGGGTGCTCAGTACTCAGGGTGCTGGGTTCTCAGTACTCAGGGTGCTGCGTGCTCAGTGCTCATGGTGCTGGGTGCTCAGTACTCAGGGTGCTCGGTTCTCAGTACTCAGGGTGCTGGGTGCTCATACTCGGGGTGCTGGGTGCTCAGTGCTCGGGGTGCTGGGTGCTCAGTACTCAGGGTGCTGGGGGCTCAGTTCTCAGGGTGCTGGGTGCTCGGTACCCAGGGTGATCTGTTCTCAGTACTCAGGGTGCTGGGTGCTCAGTGCTCGGGGTGCTGGGTGCTCAGTACTCGGCGTGCTCAGTGCTCAGTACTCAGGGTGCTGTGTGCTCAGTGCTCGGGGTGCTCCCTGCTCAGTACTCAGGGTGCTGGGTGCTCAGTGCTCAGGGTGCTGGGTGCTAAGTACTCAGGGTGCTGGGTGCTCAGTGCTCAGGGAGCTGGGTGCTCAGTATTCAGGTTGCTCAGTACTCAGGGTGCTGGGTGCTCAGTACTCAGGGTGCTCAGTACTCAGGGTGCTGGGTGCTCAGTGCTCGGGGTGCTGGGTGCTCAGTTCTCGAGGTGCTCAGTACTCAGGGTGTTGTGTGTTCAGTGCTCAGGGTACTGGGTGCTCAGTACTCAGGGTGCTCGGTGCTTAGTACTCAGGGTGCTGGGTGCTCAGTACTCCGGGTGCTGGGTGCTCAGTGCTCGGGGTGCTCGGTGCTCAGTGCTCAAAGTGCTGGGTGCTCAGTACTCAGGGTGTTCATTGCTCAGGGTGCTGGGTGATCAGTACTCAGGGTGCTGGGTGCTCAGTGCTCAGGGTGCTCGGTGCTCAGTACGTTGGGTGCTCATTACTCAGGGTACTGGGTGCTCAGTGCTCAGGGTGCTGGGTGCTCAGTGCTCAGGGTGCTGGGTGCTCAGTGCTCAGGGTGCTGGGTGCTCAGTGCTCAGGGTGCTGGGTGCTCAGTGCTCAGGGTGTTGGGTGCTCAGTACTCAGGGTGCTGGGTGCTCAGTGCTCAGGGTGCTGGTTGCTCAGTACTCTGGGTGCTGGGTGCTAGGTGCTCAGTACGCTGGGTGCTCAGTACTCAGTGTGCTCAGTGCTCAGGGTGCTGGGTGCTCAGAACTCAGGGTGCTGGGTGCTCAGTACTCAGGGTGCTGGGTTCTCAGTACTCAGGGTGCTTGGTGCTCAGTACTCAGGGTGCTGGGTGCTCAGTGCTCAGGGTGCTCGGTGCTCAGTACTCATGGTGCTGGGTGCTCATTCTTGGGGTGCTGGGTGCTCAGTACTCAGGTTGCTCAGTTCTCTGGGTGCTCGGTGCTCAGTACTCATGGTGCTGGGTGCTCAGAACTCAGGGTGCTCGGTGCTCAGTTCTCAGGGTGCTCGGTGCTCAGTGTTTGGGGTGCTGGGTGCTCAGTACTCAGGGTGCTGGGTGCTCAGTGCTCAGGGTGCTGGGTGCTCAGTGGTCAGGGTGCTGGGTGCTCAGTACTCAGTGCTCAGGATGCTGGGTGCTCAGTGCTCAGGGTGCTGGGTGCTCAGTGCTCAGGGTGCTCAGTGCTCAGTGCTCGGTACTCAGGGTGCTGGGTGCTCAGTACTCAGGGTGCTGGGTGCTCAGTGATCGGGGTGCCCGGTGCTCAGTGCTCGGGGTGCTCGGTGCTCAGTACTCAGGGTGCTGGGTGCTCAGTGCTCTTGGTGCTCGGTGCTCAGTACTCAGGGTGCTGGGTGCTCAGTGCTGGGTGCTCAGTGCTCGGGGTGCTGGGTGCTCAGTGCTCGGGGTGCTGGGTGCTCAGTACTCAGGGTGCTCAGTGCTCAGTACTCAGGGTGCTGGGTGCTCAGTGCTCGGGGTGCTGGGTGCTCAGTACTCAGGGTGCTGGGTGCTCAGTCCTCGGGGTGCTCGGTGCTCAGTACGTTGGGTGCTCAGTACTCAGGGTGCTGGGTGCTCAGTGCTCAGGGTGCTTGATGCTCAGTACTCAGGGTGCTGGGTGCTCAGTGCTCAGGGTGCTGGGTGCTCAGTGCTCGCGGTGCTGGGTGCTCAGTACTCAGGGTGCTGGGTGCTCAGTACTCAGGGTGCTGGGTGCTCAGTACTCGGGGTGTTGGGTGCTCAGTGCTCAGCGTGCTGGGTGCTCAGTACTCACGGTGCTCGGTGCTCAGTGCTTGGGGTGCTGGGTTCTCAGTACTCAGGGTGCTGGGTGCTCAGTGCTCAGGGTGCTGGGTGCTCAGTGCTCAGGGTGCTGGGTGCTCAGTACACAGGGTGCTGGGTGCTTAGTACTCAGGGTGCTCAGTGCTCAGTACACAGGGTGCTGGGTGCTCAGTGCTCTGGGTGCTGGGTGCTCAGTGCTCAGTACTCAGGGTGCTGGGTGCTCAGTGCTCGGGGTGCTGGGTGCTCAGTACTCAGCGTGCTGGGTGCTCAGTACTCAGGGTGCTGGGTGCTCAGTGCTCAGGGGGCTGGGTGCTCAGTGCTCAGGGTGCTGGGTGCTCAGTGATCGGGGTCCTGGGTGCTCAGTACTCAGGGTGCTCAGTGCTCGGGGAGCTCGGTGCTCAGTACTCAGGGTGCTAGGTGCTCAGTACTCAGTGCTCGGGGTCCTGGGTGCTCCGTGCTCGGGGTGCTGGGTGCCCAGTGCTCTGGGTGCTTAGTGCTCAGTACTCAGGGTGCTGGGTGCTCAGTACTCAGGGTGCTTAGTGCTCGGGGTGCTGGGTGCTCAGTACTCAGGGTGCTGGGTTCTCAGTACTCAGGGTGCTGGGTGCTCAGTGCTCGGGTTGCTGGGGCTCAGTGCTCGGCGTGCTGGGTGCTCAGTACTCAGGGTGCTGGGGCTCAGTACTCAGGGTGCTGGGTGCTCAGTACTCAGGGTGCTCGGTTCTCAGTACTCAGGGTGCTGGGTGCTCATACTCGGGGTGCTGGGTGCTCAGTGCTCGGGGTGCTGGGTGCTCAGTACTCAGGGTGCTGGGGGCTCAGTACTCAGGGTGCTGGGTGCTCAGTACTCAGGGTGATCTGTTCTCAGTACTCAGGGTGCTGGGTGCTCAGTGCTCGGGGTGCTGGGTGCTCAGTACTCGGCGTGCTCAGTGCTCAGTACTCAGGGTGCTGTGTGCTCAGTGCTCGGGGTGCTCCCTGCTCAGTACTCAGGGTGCTGGGTGCTCAGTGCTCAGGGTGCTGGGTGCTAAGTACTCAGGGTGCTGGGTGCTCAGTGCTCAGGGTGCTGGGTGCTCAGTATTCAGGTTGCTCAGTACTAAGGGTGCTGGGTGCTCAGTACTCAGGGTGCTCAGTACTCAGGGTGCTGGGTGCTCAGTGCTTGGTGCTCAGTGCTCGGGGTGCTGGGTGCTCAGTGCTCGGGGTGCTGGGTGCTCAGTACTCAGGGTGCTCAGTGCTCAGTACTCAGGGTGCTGGGTGCTCAGTGCTCGGGGTGCTGGGTGCTCAGTACTCAGGGTGCTGGGTGCTCAGACCTCGGGGTGCTCGGTGCTCAGTACGTTGGGTGCTCAGTACTCAGGGTGCTGGGTGCTCAGTGCTCAGGGTGCTTGATGCTCAGTACTCAGGGTGCTGGGTGCTCAGTGCTCAGGGTGCTGGGTGCTCAGTGCTCGGGGTGCTGGGTGCTCAGTACTCAGGGTGCTGGGTGCTCAGTACTCAGGGTGCTGGGTGCTCAGTACTCGGGGTGTTGGGTGCTCAGTGCTCAGCGTGCTGGGTGCTCAGTACTCACGGTGCTCGGTGCTCAGTGCTTGGGGTGCTGGCTTCTCAGTACTCAGGGTGCTGGGTGCTCAGTGCTCAGGGTGCTGGGTGCTCAGTGCTCAGGGTGCTGGGTGCTCAGTACACAGGGTGCTGGGTGCTTAGTACTCAGGGTGCTGGGTGCTCAGTACTCAGGGTGCTCAGTACTCAGGGTGCTGGGTGCTCAGTGCTCGGGGTGCTGGGTGCTCAGTTCTCGAGGTGCTCAGTACTCAGGGTGTTGTGTGTTCAGTGCTCAGGGTGCTGGGTGCTCAGTACTCAGGGTGCTCGGTGCTTAGTACTCAGGGTGCTGGGTGCTCAGTACTCCGGGTGCTGGGTGCTCAGTGCTCGGGGTGCTCGGTGCTCAGTGCTCAAAGTGCTGGGTGCTCAGTACTCAGGGTGTTCATTGCTCAGGGTGCTGGGTGCTCAGTACTCAGGGTGCTGGGTGCTCAGTGCTCAGGGTGCTCGGTGCTCAGTACGTTGGGTGCTCATTACTCAGGGTACTGGGTGCTCAGTGCTCAGGGTGCTGGGTGCTCAGTGCTCAGGGTGCTGGGTGCTCAGTGCTCAGGGTGCTGGGTGCTCAGTGCTCAGGGTGCTGGGTGCTCAGTGCTCAGGGTGCTGGGTGCTCAGTACTCAGGGTGCTGGGTGCTCAGTGCTCAGGGCGCTGGTTGCTCAGTACTCTGGGGCCTGGGTGCTAGGTTCTCAGTACGCTGGGTGCTCAGTACTCAGGGTGCTGGGTGCTCAGTACTCAGGGTGCTGGGTGCTCAGTACTCAGGGTGCTCGGTGCTCAGTACTCAGGGTGCTGGGTGCTCAGTGCTCGGGGTGCTGGGTGCTCAGTACTCAGGGTGCTGGGTGCTCAGTGCTCGGGGTGCTCGGTGCTCAGTACGCTGGGTGCTCAGTACTCAGGGTGCTGGGTGCTCAGTACTCAGGGTGCTGGGTGCTTAGTACTCAGGGTGCTAGGTGCTCAGTGCTCGGGGTGCTGGGTGCTCAGTGCTCAGTACTCAGGGTGCTGGGTGCTCAGTGTTCAGGGTGCTGGGTGCTCAGTGCTCAGGGTTCTGGGTGCTCAGTGCTCAGGGTGCTGGGTGCTCAGTACTCAGGGTGCTGGGTGCTCAGTACTCAGGGTGCTGGGTGCTCAGTGCTCGGGGTGCTGGGTGCTCAGTACTCGGGGTGCTGGGTGCTCAGTGCTCGGGGTGCTCGGTGCTCAGTACTCAGGGTGCTTTGTGCTCAGTGCTTGAGGTGCTCAGTACTCAGGGTGCTGTCTGTTCAGTGCTCAGGTTGTTGGGTGCTCAGTACTCAGGGTACTCAGTGCTTCGTACTCAGGGTGCTGGGTGCTCAGTGCTCGGGGTGCTGGGTGCTCAGTGCTCAGTACTCAGCGTGCTGTGTGCTCAGTGCTCGGGGTGCTGGGTGCTCAGTGCTCAGTACTCAGGGTGCTGGGTGCTCAGTGCTCAGTTTGCTGGGTGCTCAGTGCTCGGGGTGCTCTGTGCTCAGTAGTCAGGGTGCTGGGTGATCAGTACTCCGGGTGCTGGGTGCTCACTTCTCGGGGCGCTCGGTGCTCAGTACTCAGTGCTCAGGGTGCTCAGTGCTCAGGGTGCTGGGTGCTCAGTGATCAGGGTGCTGGGTGCTCAGTACTCAGGTTGCTGGGTGCTCAGTACTCAGGGTGCTCGGTGCTCAGTACTCATGGTGCTGGGTGCTCATTCTTGGGGTGCTGGGTGCTCAGTACTCAGGTTGCTCAGTTCTCTGGGTGCTCGGTGCTCAGTACTCATGGTGCTGGGTGCTCAGAACTCAGGGTGCTCGGTGCTCAGTTCTCAGGGTGCTCGGTGCTCAGTGTTTGGGGTGCTGGGTGCTCAGTACTCAGGGTGCTGGGTGCTCAGTGCTCAGTGTGCTGGGTGCTCAGTGGTCAGGGTGCTGGGTGCTCAGTACTCAGTGCTCAGGATGCTGGGTGCTCAGTGCTCAGGGTGCTGGGTGCTCAGTGCTCAGGGTGCTCAGTGCTCAGTGCTCGGTACTCAGGGTGCTGGGTGCTCAGTACTCAGGGTGCTGGGTGCTCAGTGATCGGGGTGCCCGGTGCTCAGTGCTCGGGGTGCTCGGTGCTCAGTACTCAGGGTGCTGGGTGCTCAGTGCTCTTGGTGCTCGGTGCTCAGTACTCAGGGTGCTGGGTGCTCAGTGCTGGGTGCTCAGTGCTCGGGGTGCTGGGTGCTCAGTGCTCGGGGTGCTGGGTGCTCAGTACTCAGGGTGCTCAGTGCTCAGTACTCAGGGTGCTGGGTGCTCAGTGCTCGGGGTGCTGGGTGCTCAGTACTCAGGGTGCTGGGTGCTCAGTCCTCGGGGTGCTCGGTGCTCAGTACGTTGGGTGCTCAGTACTCAGGGTGCTGGGTGCTCAGTGCTCAGGGTGCTTGATGCTCAGTACTCAGGGTGCTGGGTGCTCAGTGCTCAGGGTGCTGGGTGCTCAGTGCTCGGGGTGCTGGGTGCTCAGTACTCAGGGTGCTGGGTGCTCAGTACTCCGGGTGCTGGGTGCTCAGTGCTCAGGGTGCTGGGTGCTCAGTGCTCAGGGTGCTTGATGCTCAGTACTCAGGGTGCTGGGTGCTCAGTGCTCAGGGTGCTGGGTGCTCAGTGCTCGGGGTGCTGGGTGCTCAGTACTCAGGGTGCTGGGTGCTCAGTACTCAGGGTGCTGGGTGCTCAGTACTCGGGGTGTTGGGTGCTCAGTGCTCAGCGTGCTGGGTGCTCAGTACTCACGGTGCTCGGTGCTCAGTGCTTGGGGTGCTGGGTTCTCAGTACTCAGGGTGCTGGGTGCTCAGTGCTCAGGGTGCTGGGTGCTCAGTGCTCAGGGTGCTGGGTGCTCAGTACACAGGGTGCTGGGTGCTTAGTACTCAGGGTGCTCAGTGCTCAGTACACAGGGTGCTGGGTGCTCAGTGCTCGGGGTGCTGGGTGCTCAGTACTCAGCGTGCTGGGTGCTCAGTGCTCAGGGTGCTGGGTGCTCAGTACACAGGGTGCTGGGTGCTTAGTACTCAGGGTGCTCAGTGCTCAGTACACAGGGTGCTGGGTGCTCAGTGCTCGGGGTGCTGGGTGCTCAGTACTCAGGGTGCTGGGTGCTCAGTGCTCAGGGGGCTGGGTGCTCAGTGCTCAGGGTGCTGGGTGCTCAGTGATCGGGGTCCTGGGTGCTCAGTACTCAGGGTGCTCAGTGCTCGGGGAGCTCGGTGCTCAGTACTCAGGGTGCTAGGTGCTCAGTACTCAGTGCTCGGGGTCCTGGGTGCTCCGTGCTCGGGGTGCTGGGTGCCCAGTGCTCTGGGTGCTTAGTGCTCAGTACTCAGGGTGCTGGGTGCTCAGTACTCAGGGTGCTTAGTGCTCGGGGTGCTGGGTGCTCAGTACTCAGGGTGCTGGGTTCTCAGTACTCAGGGTGCTGGGTGCTCAGTGCTCGCGGTGCTGGGTGCTCAGTGCTCGGCGTGCTGGGTGCTCAGTACTCAGGGTGCTGGGGCTCAGTACTCAGGGTGCTGGGTGCTCAGTACTCAGGGTGCTCGGTTCTCAGTACTCAGGGTGCTGGGTGCTCATACTCGGGGTGCTGGGTGCTCAGTGCTCGGGGTGCTGGGTGCTCAGTACTCAGGGTGCTGGGGGCTCAGTACTCAGGGTGCTGGGTGCTCAGTACTCAGGGTGATCTGTTCTCAGTACTCAGGGTGCTGGGTGCTCAGTGCTCGGGGTGCTGGGTGCTCAGTACTCGGCGTGCTCAGTGCTCAGTGCTCTGGGTGCTGGGTGCTCAGTGCTCAGTACTCAGGGTGCTGGGTGCTCAGTGCTCGGGGTGCTGGGTGCTCAGTACTCAGCGTGCTGGGTGCTCAGTACTCAGGGTGCTGGGTGCTCAGTGCTCAGGGGGCTGGGTGCTCAGTGCTCAGGGTGCTGGGTGCTCAGTGATCGGGGTCCTGGGTGCTCAGTACTCAGGGTGCTGGGTGCTCAGTGCTCGGGGTGCTGGGTGCTCAGTACTCAGGGTGCTGGGTGCTCAGTGCTCAGGGTGCTGGGTGCTCAGTGCTCGGGGCGCTGGGTGCTCAGTGCTCCGGGTGCTCGGAGCTCAGTACTCAGGGTGCTGTGTGCTCAGTGCTCGTTGTGATCGGTGCTCAGTAGTCAGGGTGCTGGGTGCTCAGTGCTCGGGGTGCTCGGTGCTCAGTACGTTGGGTGCTCACTACTCAGGGTGCTGGGTGCTCAGTGCTCAGGGTGCTGGGTGCTCAGTGCTCAGTGTGCTGGGTGCTCAGTGCTCAGGGTGCTGGGTGCTCAGTGCTCAGGGTGCTGGGTGCTCAGTGCTCGGGGTGCTGGGTGCTCAGTGCTCGGGGTGCTGGGTGCTCAGTACTCGGGGTGCTGGGTGCTCAGTACTCGGGGTGCTGGGTGCTCAGTACTTAGGGTGCTGGGTGCTCAGTGCTCGGGGTGCTGGGTGCTCAGTACTCAGGGTGCTGGGTGCTCAGTACTCGTGGTGCTGGGTGCTCAGTACTCAGGGTGCTGGGTGCTCAGTACTCGGGGTGCTGGGTGCTCAGTACTCGGGTGCTGGGTGCTCAGTGCTCAGGGTGCTGGGTGCTCATTGCTCGGGGTGCTGGGTGCTCAGTGCTCAGTACTCAGGGTGCTGGGTGCTCAGTACTCAGTGTGCTGGGTGCTTAGTACTCGGTTGCTGGGTGCTCAGTGCTCAGGGTGCTGGGTGCTCAGTGCTCGGTGTGCTGGGTGCTCAGTGCTCAGTACTCAGGGTGCTGGGTGCTCAGTGCTCGGGGTCCTGGGTACTCAGTGCTCAGGGTGCTGGGTGCTCAGTACTCAGGGTGCTGGGTGCTCAGTACTCAGGGTGCTGGGTGCTCAGTGCTCAGGGTGCTGGGTGCTCAGTGCTCAGGGTCCTGGGTACTCAGTGCTCAGGGTGCTCAGTGCTCAGTACTCAGGGTGCTGGGTACTCAGTGCTCAGGGTGCTGTGTGCTCAGTGCTCAGGGTGCTGGGTGCTCAGTGCTCAGGGTCCTGGGTACTCAGTGCTCAGGGTGCTGGGTGCTCAGTACTCAGGGTGCTGGGTGCTCAGTACTCAGGGTGCTGGGTGCTCAGTGCTCGGGGTGCTGGGTGCTCAGTGCTCGCGGTGCTGGGTGCTCAGTGCTCGGGGTGCTCGGTGCTCAGTACTCAGTGTGCTGGGTGCTCAGTGCTCGAGGTGCTCAGTACTCAGGGTGCTGTGTGTTCAGTGCTCAGGGTGCTGGGTGCTCAGTACTCAGGGTGCTGGGTGCTCAGTGCTCGGGGTGCTCGGTGCTCAGTACGCTGGGTGCTCAGTACTCAGGGTGCTGGGTGCTCAGTACTCAGGGTGCTGGGTGCTTAGTACTCAGGGTGCTAGGTGCTCAGTGCTCGGGGTGCTGGGTGCACAGTGCTCAGTACTCAGGGTGCTGGGTGCTCAGTGCTCAGGGTGCTGGTTGCTCAGTGCTCAGGGTGCTGGGTGCTCAGTGCTCAGGGTGCTGGGTGCTCAGTACTCAGGGTGCTGGGTGCTCAGTACTCAGGGTGCTGGGTGCTCAGTGCTCGGGGTGCTGGGTGCTCAGTGCTCGGTGTGCTGGGTGCTCAGTACTCAGGGTGCTGGGTGCTCAGTCCTCGGGGTGCTCGGTGCTCAGTACGTTGGGTGCTCAGTACTCAGGGTGCTGGGTGCTCAGTGCTCAGGGTGCTTGATGCTCAGTACTCAGGGTGCTGGGTGCTCAGTGCTCAGGGTGCTGGGTGCTCAGTGCTCGGGGTGCTGGGTGCTCAGTACTCAGTGTGCTGGGTGCTCAGTACTCCGGGTGCTGGGTGCTCAGTGCTCAGGGTGCTGGGTGCTCAGTGCTCAGGGTGCTTGATGCTCAGTACTCAGGGTGCTGGGTGCTCAGTGCTCAGGGTGCTGGGTGCTCAGTGCTCGGGGTGCTGGGTGCTCAGTACTCAGGGTGCTGGGTGCTCAGTACTCAGGGTGCTGGGTGCTCAGTACTCGGGGTGTTGGGTGCTCAGTGCTCAGCGTGCTGGGTGCTCAGTACTCACGGTGCTCGGTGCTCAGTGCTTGGGGTGCTGGGTTCTCAGTACTCAGGGTGCTGGGTGCTCAGTGCTCAGGGTGCTGGGTGCTCAGTGCTCAGGGTGCTGGGTGCTCAGTACACAGGGTGCTGGTTGCTTAGTACTCAGGGTGCTCAGTGCTCAGTACACAGTGTGCTGGGTGCTCAGTGCTCTGGGTGCTGGGTGCTCAGTGCTCAGTACTCAGGGTGCTGGGTGCTCAGTGCTCGGGGTGCTGGGTGCTCAGTACTCAGCGTGCTGGGTGCTCAGTACTCAGGGTGCTGGGTGCTCAGTGCTCAGGGGGCTGGGTGCTCAGTGCTCAGGGTGCTGGGTGCTCAGTGATCGGGGTCCTGGGTGCTCAGTACTCAGGGTGCTCAGTGCTCGGGGAGCTCGGTGCTCAGTACTCAGGGTGCTAGGTGCTCAGTACTCAGTGCTCGGGGTCCTGGGTGCTCCGTGCTCGGGGTGCTGGGTGCCCAGTGCTCTGGGTGCTTAGTGCTCAGTACTCAGGGTGCTGGGTGCTCAGTACTCAGGGTGCTAAGTGCTCGGGGTGCTGGGTGCTCAGTACTCAGGGTGCTGGGTTCTCAGTACTCAGGGTGCTGGGTGCTCAGTGCTCGGGGTGCTGGGTGCTCAGTGCTCGGCGTGCTGGGTGCTCAGTACTCAGGGTGCTGGGGCTCAGTACTCAGGGTGCTGGGTGCTCAGTACTCAGGGTGCTCGGTTCTCAGTACTCAGGGTGCTGGGTGCTCATACTCGGGGTGCTGGGTGCTCAGTGCTCGGGGTGCTGGGTGCTCAGTACTCAGGGTGCTGGGGGCTCAGTACTCAGGGTGCTGGGTGCTCAGTACTCAGGGTGATCTGTTCTCAGTACTCAGGGTGCTGGGTGCTCAGTGCTCGGGGTGCTGGGTGCTCAGTATTCGGGGTGCTCAGTGCTCAGTACTCAGGGTGCTGTGTGCTCAGTGCTCGGGGTGCTCCCGGCTCAGTACTCAGGGTGCTGGGTGCTCAGTGCTCAGGGTGCTGGGTGCTAAGTACTCAGGGTGCTGGGTGCTCAGTGCTCAGGGTGCTGGGTGCTCAGTATTCAGGTTGCTCAGTACTCAGGGTGCTGGGTGCTCAGTACTCAGGGTGCTCAGTACTCAGGGTGCTGGGTGCTCAGTGCTCGGAGTGCTGGGTGCTCAGTTCTCGAGGTGCTCAGTACTCAGGGTGTTGTGTGTTCAGTGCTCAGGGTGCTGGGTGCTCAGTACTCAGGGTGCTCGGTGCTTAGTACTCAGGGTGCAGGGTGCTCAGTACTCCGGGTGCTGGGTGCTCAGTGCTCGGGGTGCTCGGTGCTCAGTGCTCAAAGTGCTGGGTGCTCAGTACTCAGGGTGTTCATTGCTCAGGGTGCTGGGTGCTCAGTACTCAGGGTGCTGGGTGCTCAGTGCTCAGGGTGCTCGGTGCTCAGTACGTTGGGTGCTCATTACTCAGGGTACTGGGTGCTCAGTGCTCAGGGTGCTGGGTGCTCAGTGCTCAGGGTGCTGGGTGCTCAGTGCTCAGGGTGCTGGGTGCTCAGTGCTCAGGGTGCTGGGTGCTCAGTGCTCAGGGTGCTGGGTGCTCAGTACTCAGGGTGCTGGGTGCTCAGTGCTCAGGGTGCTGGTTGCTCAGTACTCTGGGTGCTGGGTGCTAGGTGCTCAGTACGCTGGGTGCTCAGTACTCAGGGTGCTGGGTGCTCAGTACTCAGGGTGCTGGGTGCTCAGTACTCAGGGTGCTCGGTGCTCAGTACTCAGGGTGCTGGGTGCTCAGTGCTCGGGGTGCTGGGTGCTCAGTACTCAGGGTGCTGGGTGCTCAGTGCTCGGGGTGCTCGGTGCTGAGTACGCTGGGTGCTCAGTACTCAGGGTGCTGGGTGCTCAGTACTCAGGGTGCTGGGTGCTTAGTACTCAGGGTGCTAGGTGCTCAGTGCTCGGGGTGCTGGGTTCTCAGTGCTCAGTACTCAGGGTGCTGGGTGCTCAGTGCTCAGGGTGCTGGGTGCTCAGTGCTCAGGGTGCTGGGTGCTCAGTGCTCAGGGCGCTGGGTGCTCAGTACTCAGGGTGCTGGGTGCTCAGTACTCAGGGTGCTGGGTGCTCAGTGCTCGGGGTGCTGGGTGCTCAGTGCTCGGTGTGCTGGGTGCTCAGTGCTCGGGGTTCTTGGTGGTCAGTACTCAGGGTGCTTTGTGCTCAGTGCTTGAGGTGCTCAGTACTCAGGGTGCTGTCTGTTCAGTGCTCAGGTTGCTGGGTGCTCAGTACTCAG
The DNA here is from genome assembly GCF_018167655.1 of Microtus oregoni. Taxonomy (NCBI): domain Eukaryota; kingdom Metazoa; phylum Chordata; class Mammalia; order Rodentia; family Cricetidae; genus Microtus; species Microtus oregoni. Next base: position 2,048,560 of record NW_024543265.1, read on the forward strand.
GGTGCTCGGTGCTTAGTACTCAGGGTGCTGGGTGCTCAGTGCTCGGGGTGCTGGGTGCTCAGTGCTCAGTACTCAGCGTGCTGTGTGCTCAGTGCTCGGGGTGCTGGGTGCTCAGTGCTCAGTACTCATGGTGCTGGGTGCTCAGTGCTCAGTTTGCTGGGTGCTCAGTGCTCGGGGTGCTCTGTGCTCAGTAGTCAGGGTGCTGGGTGCTCAGTACTCCGGGTGCTGGGTGCTCAGTTCTCGGGGCGCTCGGTGCTCAGTACTCAGTGCTCAGGGTGCTCAGTGCTCAGTGCTCAGGGTGCTGGGTGTTCAGTACTCAGGGTGCTGGGTGCTCAGTACTCAAGGTGCTGGGTGCTCAGTGCTCAGGGTGCTGGGTGCTCAGTGATCAGGGTGCTGGGTGCTCAGTACTCAGGTTGCTGGGTGCTCAGTACTCGGGGTGCTGGGTGCTCAGTACTCAGGGTGCTGGGTGCTCAGTACTCAGGGTGCTGGGTGCTCAGTGCTCGGGGTTCGGGTGCTCAGTGCTCAGGGTGATCGGTGCTCAGTACTCAGGGTGCTGGGTGCTCAGTGCTCAGGGTGCTGGGTGCTCAGTCCTCAGGGTGCTCAGTGCTCAGGGTGCTGGGTGCTCAGTGCTCGGGGTGCTCGGTGCTCAGTACTCAGGGTGCTGAGTGCTCAGTACTCAGGGTGCTGGGTGCTCAGTGCTCAGGGTGCTGGGTGATCAGTGCTCAGTGTGCTGGGTGCTCAGTGCTCAGGGTGCTGGGTGCTCAGTGCTCGGGGTGCTGGGTGCTCAGTACTCAGGGTGCTGGGTGCTCAGTGCTCAGGGTGCTGGGTGCTCAGTGCTCGGGGCGCTGGGTGCTCAGTGCTCCGGGTGCTCGGAGCTCAGTACTCAGGGTGCTGTGTGCTCAGTGCTCGTTGTGATCGGTGCTCAGTAGTCAGGGTGCTGGGTGCTCAGTGCTCGGGGTGCTCGGTGCTCAGTACGTTGGGTGCTCACTACTAAGGGTGCTGGGTGCTCAGTGCTCAGGGTGCTGGGTGCTCAGTGCTCAGTGTGCTGGGTGCTCAGTTCTCAGGGTGCTGGGTGCTCAGTACTCAGGGTGCTGGGTGCTCAGTGCTCGGGGTGCTGGGTGCTCAGTGCTCAGGGTGCTGGGTGCTCAGTACTCGGGGTGCTGGGTGCTCAGTACTCAGGGTGCTGGGTGCTCAGTACTTAGGGTGCTGGGTGCTCAGTGCTCGGGGTGCTGGGTGCTCAGTACTCAGGGTGCTGGGTGCTCAGTACTCGGGGTGCTGGGTGCTCAGTACTCAGGGTGCTGGGTGCTCAGTACTCGGGGTGCTGGGTGCTCAGTACTCGGGTGCTGGGTGCTCAGTGCTCAGGGTGCTGGGTGCTCATTGCTCGGGGTGCTGGGTGCTCAGTGCTCAGTACTCAGGGTGCTGGGTGCTCAGTACTCAGTGTGCTGGGTGCTTAGTACTCGGGTGCTGGGTGCTCAGTGCTCAGGGTGCTGGGTGCTCAGTGCTCGGTGTGCTGGGTGCTCAGTGCTCAGTACTCAGGGTGCTGGGTGCTCAGTGCTCGGGGTGCTGGGTGCTCAGTGCTCAGTACTCAGGGTGCTGGGTACTCAGTGCTCAGGGTGCTGTGTGCTCAGTGCTCAGGGTGCTGGGTGCTCAGTGCTCAGGGTCCTGGGTACTCAGTGCTCAGGGTGCTGGGTGCTCAGTACTCAGGGTGCTGGGTGCTCAGTACTCAGGGTGCTGGGTGCTCAGTGCTCGGGGTGCTGGGTGCTCAGTGCTCGCGGTGCTGGGTGCTCAGTGCTCGGGGTGCTCGGTGCTCAGTACTCAGTGTGCTGGGTGCTCAGTGCTCGAGGTGCTCAGTACTCAGGGTGCTGTGTGTTCAGTGCTCAGGGTGCTGGGTGCTCAGTACTCAGGGTGCTCGTTGCTTAGTACTCAGGGTGCTGGGTGCTCAGTACTCTGGGTGCTCGGTGCTCAGTGCTCAAGGTGCTGGGTGCTCAGTACTCAGGGTGCTCATTGCTCAGGGTTCTGGGTGCTCAGTACTCAGGGTGCTGGGTGCTCAGTGCTCAGGGTGCTCGGTGCTCAGTACTCAGGGTGCTCAGTACTCAGGGTGCTGGGTGCTCAGTGCTCAGGGTGCTGGGTGCTCAGTGCTCAGGGTGCTGGGTGCTCAGTGCTCATTGTGCTGGGTGCTCAGTGCTCAGGGTGCTGGGTGCTCGGTGCTCGGGGTGCTGGTTGCTTAGTGCTCGGGTGCCCGGTGCTCAGTACTCGGGGTGCTCAGTGCTCAGTACTCAGGGTGTTGGGTGCTCAGTGCTCAGGGTGCTGGGTGCTCAGTACTCAGGGTGCTGGGTGCTCGGTGCTCAGTACGCTGGGTGCTCAGTACTCAGGGAGCTGGGTCCTCAGTGCTCAGTGTGCTGGGTGCTCAGTGCTCGGGGTGCTCAGTGCTCAGTACTCAGGGTGCTGGGTGCTCAGTGCTCGAGGTGCTCAGTACTCAGGGTGCTGTGTGTTCAGTGCTCAGGGTGCTGGGTGCTCAGTACTCAGGGTGCTCGGTGCTTAGTACTCTCGGTGCTGGGTGCTCAGTGCTCGGGGTGCTGTGTGCTCAGTGCTCAGTACTCAGGGTGCTGGGTGCTCAGTGCTCAAGGTGCTGTGTGCTCAGTGCTCAGGGTGCTGGGTGCTCAGTGCTCAGGGTGCTGGGTACTCATTGCTCAGGGTGCTGGTTGCTCAGTACTCAGGGTGCTGGGTGCTCAGTGCTCAGGGTGCTGGGTGCTCAGTACTCAGGGTGCTGGGTGCTCAGTGCTCGGGGTGCTGTATGCTCAGTGCTCAGGGTGCTGGGTGCTCAGTACTCAGGGTGCTGGGTGCTCAGTACTCAGGGTGCTGGGTGCTCAGTACTCAGGGTGCTGGGTGCTCAGTGCTCAGGGTGCTGGGTGATCAGTGCTCAGTGTGCTGGGTGCTCAGTGCTCAGGGTGCTGGGTGCTCAGTACTCAGGGTGCTGGGTGCTCAGTACTCAGGGTGCTGGGTGCTCAGTGCTCAGGGTGCTCGGTGCTCAGTACGTTGGGTGCTCATTACTCAGGGTACTGGGTGCTCAGTGCTCAGGGTGCTGGGTGCTCAGTGCTCAGGGTGCTGGGTGCTCAGTGCTCAGGGTGCTGGGTGCTCAGTGCTCAGGGTGCTGGGTGCTCAGTGCTCAGGGTGCTGGGTGCTCAGTACTCAGGGTGCTGGGTGCTCAGTGCTCAGGGTGCTGGTTGCTCAGTACTCTGGGTGCTGGGTGCTAGGTGCTCAGTACGCTGGGTGCTCAGTACTCAGGGTGCTGGGTGCTCAGTACTCAGGGTGCTGGGTGCTCAGTACTCAGGGTGCTCGGTGCTCAGTACTCAGGGTGCTGGGTGCTCAGTGCTCGGGGTGCTGGGTGCTCAGTACTCAGGGTGCTGGGTGCTCAGTGCTCGGGGTGCTCGGTGCTGAGTACGCTGGGTGCTCAGTACTCAGGGTGCTGGGTGCTCAGTACTCAGGGTGCTGGGTGCTTAGTACTCAGGGTGCTAGGTGCTCAGTGCTCGGGGTGCTGGGTTCTCAGTGCTCAGTACTCAGGGTGCTGGGTGCTCAGTGCTCAGGGTGCTGGGTGCTCAGTGCTCAGGGTGCTGGGTGCTCAGTGCTCAGGGCGCTGGGTGCTCAGTACTCAGGGTGCTGGGTGCTCAGTACTCAGGGTGCTGGGTGCTCAGTGCTCGGGGTGCTGGGTGCTCAGTGCTCGGTGTGCTGGGTGCTCAGTGCTCGGGGTTCTTGGTGGTCAGTACTCAGGGTGCTTTGTGCTCAGTGCTTGAGGTGCTCAGTACTCAGGGTGCTGTCTGTTCAGTGCTCAGGTTGCTGGGTGCTCAGTACTCAGGGTGCTCGGTGCTTAGTACTCAGGGTGCTGGGTGCTCAGTGCTCGGGGTGCTGGGTGCTCAGTGCTCAGTACTCAGCGTGCTGTGTGCTCAGTGCTCGGGGTGCTGGGTGCTCAGTGCTCAGTACTCATGGTGCTGGGTGCTCAGTGCTCAGTTTGCTGGGTGCTCAGTGCTCGGGGTGCTCTGTGCTCAGTAGTCAGGGTGCTGGGTGCTCAGTACTCCGGGTGCTGGGTGCTCAGTTCTCGGGGCGCTCGGTGCTCAGTACTCAGTGCTCAGGGTGCTCAGTGCTCAGTGCTCAGGGTGCTGGGTGTTCAGTACTCAGGGTGCTGGGTGCTCAGTACTCAAGGTGCTGGGTGCTCAGTGCTCAGGGTGCTGGGTGCTCAGTGATCAGGGTGCTGGGTGCTCAGTACTCAGGTTGCTGGGTGCTCAGTACTCGGGGTGCTGGGTGCTCAGTACTCAGGGTGCTGGGTGCTCAGTACTCAGGGTGCTGGGTGCTCAGTGCTCGGGGTTCGGGTGCTCAGTGCTCAGGGTGATCGGTGCTCAGTACTCAGGGTGCTGGGTGCTCAGTGCTCAGGGTGCTGGGTGCTCAGTCCTCAGGGTGCTCAGTGCTCAGGGTGCTGGGTGCTCAGTGCTCGGGGTGCTCGGTGCTCAGTACTCAGGGTGCTGAGTGCTCAGTACTCAGGGTGCTGGGTGCTCAGTGCTCAGGGTGCTGGGTGATCAGTGCTCAGTGTGCTGGGTGCTCAGTGCTCAGGGTGCTGGGTGCTCAGTGCTCGGGGTGCTGGGTGCTCAGTACTCAGGGTGCTGGGTGCTCAGTGCTCAGGGTGCTGGGTGCTCAGTGCTCGGGGCGCTGGGTGCTCAGTGCTCCGGGTGCTCGGAGCTCAGTACTCAGGGTGCTGTGTGCTCAGTGCTCGTTGTGATCGGTGCTCAGTAGTCAGGGTGCTGGGTGCTCAGTGCTCGGGGTGCTCGGTGCTCAGTACGTTGGGTGCTCACTACTAAGGGTGCTGGGTGCTCAGTGCTCAGGGTGCTGGGTGCTCAGTGCTCAGTGTGCTGGGTGCTCAGTTCTCAGGGTGCTGGGTGCTCAGTACTCAGGGTGCTGGGTGCTCAGTGCTCGGGGTGCTGGGTGCTCAGTGCTCAGGGTGCTGGGTGCTCAGTACTCGGGGTGCTGGGTGCTCAGTACTCAGGGTGCTGGGTGCTCAGTACTTAGGGTGCTGGGTGCTCAGTGCTCGGGGTGCTGGGTGCTCAGTACTCAGGGTGCTGGGTGCTCAGTACTCGGGGTGCTGGGTGCTCAGTACTCAGGGTGCTGGGTGCTCAGTACTCGGGGTGCTGGGTGCTCAGTACTCGGGTGCTGGGTGCTCAGTGCTCAGGGTGCTGGGTGCTCATTGCTCGGGGTGCTGGGTGCTCAGTGCTCAGTACTCAGGGTGCTGGGTGCTCAGTACTCAGTGTGCTGGGTGCTTAGTACTCGGGTGCTGGGTGCTCAGTGCTCAGGGTGCTGGGTGCTCAGTGCTCGGTGTGCTGGGTGCTCAGTGCTCAGTACTCAGGGTGCTGGGTGCTCAGTGCTCGGGGTGCTGGGTGCTCAGTGCTCAGTACTCAGGGTGCTGGGTACTCAGTGCTCAGGGTGCTGTGTGCTCAGTGCTCAGGGTGCTGGGTGCTCAGTGCTCAGGGTCCTGGGTACTCAGTGCTCAGGGTGCTGGGTGCTCAGTACTCAGGGTGCTGGGTGCTCAGTACTCAGGGTGCTGGGTGCTCAGTGCTCGGGGTGCTGGGTGCTCAGTGCTCGCGGTGCTGGGTGCTCAGTGCTCGGGGTGCTCGGTGCTCAGTACTCAGTGTGCTGGGTGCTCAGTGCTCGAGGTGCTCAGTACTCAGGGTGCTGTGTGTTCAGTGCTCAGGGTGCTGGGTGCTCAGTACTCAGGGTGCTCGTTGCTTAGTACTCAGGGTGCTGGGTGCTCAGTACTCTGGGTGCTCGGTGCTCAGTGCTCAAGGTGCTGGGTGCTCAGTACTCAGGGTGCTCATTGCTCAGGGTTCTGGGTGCTCAGTACTCAGGGTGCTGGGTGCTCAGTGCTCAGGGTGCTCGGTGCTCAGTACTCAGGGTGCTCAGTACTCAGGGTGCTGGGTGCTCAGTGCTCAGGGTGCTGGGTGCTCAGTGCTCAGGGTGCTGGGTGCTCAGTGCTCATTGTGCTGGGTGCTCAGTGCTCAGGGTGCTGGGTGCTCGGTGCTCGGGGTGCTGGTTGCTTAGTGCTCGGGTGCCCGGTGCTCAGTACTCGGGGTGCTCAGTGCTCAGTACTCAGGGTGTTGGGTGCTCAGTGCTCAGGGTGCTGGGTGCTCAGTACTCAGGGTGCTGGGTGCTCGGTGCTCAGTACGCTGGGTGCTCAGTACTCAGGGAGCTGGGTCCTCAGTGCTCAGTGTGCTGGGTGCTCAGTGCTCGGGGTGCTCAGTGCTCAGTACTCAGGGTGCTGGGTGCTCAGTGCTCGAGGTGCTCAGTACTCAGGGTGCTGTGTGTTCAGTGCTCAGGGTGCTGGGTGCTCAGTACTCAGGGTGCTCGGTGCTTAGTACTCTCGGTGCTGGGTGCTCAGTGCTCGGGGTGCTGTGTGCTCAGTGCTCAGTACTCAGGGTGCTGGGTGCTAAGTGCTCAAGGTGCTGTGTGCTCAGTGCTCAGGGTGCTGGGTGCTCAGTGCTCAGGGTGCTGGGTACTCATTGCTCAGGGTGCTGGTTGCTCAGTACTCAGGGTGCTGGGTGCTCAGTGCTCAGGGTGCTGGGTGCTCAGTACTCAGGGTGCTGGGTGCTCAGTGCTCGGGGTGCTGTATGCTCAGTGCTCAGGGTGCTGGGTGCTCAGTACTCAGGGTGCTGGGTGCTCAGTACTCAGGGTGCTGGGTGCTCAGTACTCAGGGTGCTGGGTGCTCAGTGCTCAGGGTGCTGGGTGATCAGTGCTCAGTGTGCTGGGTGCTCAGTGCTCAGGGTGCTGGGTGCTCAGTACTCAGGGTGCTGGGTGCTCAGTACTCAGGGTGCTGGGTGCTCAGTACTCAGGGTGCTGGGTGCTCAGTACTCAGGGTGCTGGGTGCTCAGTACTCAGGGTGCTGGGTGCTCAGTGCTCGGGGTGCTCGGTGCTGAGTACGCTGGGTGCTCAGTACTCAGGGTGCTGGGTGCTCAGTACTCAGGGTGCTGGGTGCTTAGTACTCAGGGTGCTAGGTGCTCAGTGCTCGGGGTGCTGGGTGCTCAGTGCTCAGTACTCAGGGTGCTGGGTGCTCAGTGCTCAGGGTGCTGGGTGCTCAGTGCTCAGGGTGCTGGTTGCTCAGTGCTCAGGGCGCTGGGTGCTCAGTACTCAGGGTGCTGGGTGCTCAGTACTCAGGGTGCTGGGTGCTCAGTGCTCGGGGTGCTGGGTGCTCAGTGCTCGGTGTGCTGGGTGCTCAGTGCTCGGGGTTCTTGGTGGTCAGTACTCAGGGTGCTTTGTGCTCAGTGCTTGAGGTGCTCAGTACTCAGGGTGCTGTCTGTTCAGTGCTCAGGTTGCTGGGTGCTCAGTACTCAGGGTGCTCGGTGCTTAGTACTCAGGGTGCTGGGTGCTCAGTGCTCGGGGTGCTGGGTGCTCAGTGCTCAGTACTCAGCGTGCTGTGTGCTCAGTGCTCGGGGTGCTGGGTGCTCAGTGCTCAGTACTCAGGGTGCTGGGTGCTCAGTGCTCAGTTTGCTGGGTGCTCAGTGCTCGGGGTGCTCTGTGCTCAGTAGTCAGGGTGCTGGGTGCTCAGTACTCCGGGTGCTGGGTGCTCAGTTCTCGGGGCGCTCGGTGCTCAGTACTCAGTGCTCAGGGTGCTCAGTGCTCAGTGCTCAGGGTGCTGGGTGTTCAGTACTCAGGGTGCTGGGTGCTCAGTACTCAAGGTGCTGGGTGCTCAGTGCTCAGGGTGCTGGGTGCTCAGTGATCAGGGTGCTGGGTGCTCAGTACTCAGGTTGCTGGGTGCTCAGTACTCGGGGTGCTGGGTGCTCAGTACTCAGGGTGCTGGGTGCTCAGTACTCAGGGTGCTGGGTGCTCAGTGCTCGGGGTTCGGGTGCTCAGTGCTCAGGGTGATCGGTGCTCAGTACTCAGGGTGCTGGGTGCTCAGTGCTCAGGGTGCTGGGTGCTCAGTCCTCAGGGTGCTCAGTGCTCAGGGTGCTGGGTGCTCAGTGCTCGGGGTGCTCGGTGCTCAGTACTCAGGGTGCTGAGTGCTCAGTACTCAGGGTGCTGGGTGCTCAGTGCTCAGGGTGCTGGGTGATCAGTGCTCAGTGTGCTGGGTGCTCAGTGCTCAGGGTGCTGGGTGCTCAGTGCTCGGGGTGCTGGGTGCTCAGTACTCAGGGTGCTGGGTGCTCAGTGCTCAGGGTGCTGGGTGCTCAGTGCTCAGGGCGCTGGGTGCTCAGTGCTCCGGGTGCTCGGAGCTCAGTACTCAGGGTGCTGTGTGCTCAGTGCTCGTTGTGATCGGTGCTCAGTAGTCAGGGTGCTGGGTGCTCAGTGCTCGGGGTGCTCGTTGCTCAGTACGTTGGGTGCTCACTACTAAGGGTGCTGGGTGCTCAGTGCTCAGGGTGCTGGGTGCTCAGTGCTCAGTGTGCTGGGTGCTCAGTTCTCAGGGTGCTGGGTGCTCAGTACTCAGGGTGCTGGGTGCTCAGTGCTCGGGGTGCTGGGTGCTCAGTGCTCAGGGTGCTGGGTGCTCAGTACTCGGGGTGCTGGGTGCTCAGTACTCAGGGTGCTGGGTGCTCAGTACTTAGGGTGCTGGGTGCTCAGTGCTCGGGGTGCTGGGTGCTCAGTACTCAGGGTGCTGGGTGCTCAGTACTCGGGGTGCTGGGTGCTCAGTACTCAGGGTGCTGGGTGCTCAGTACTCGGGGTGCTGGGTGCTCAGTACTCGGGTGCTGGGTGCTCAGTGCTCAGGGTGCTGGGTGCTCATTGCTCGGGGTGCTGGGTGCTCAGTGCTCAGTACTCAGGGTGCTGGGTGCTCAGTACTCAGAGTGCTGGGTGCTTAGTACTCGGGTGCTGGGTGCTCAGTGCTCAGGGTGCTGGGTGCTCAGTGCTCGGTGTGCTGGGTGCTCAGTGCTCATTACTCAGGGTGCTGGGTGCTCAGTGCTCGGGGTGCTGGGTGCTCAGTGCTCAGTACTCAGGGTGCTGGGTGCTCAGTACTCAGGGTGCTGGGTGCTCAGTACTCAGGGTGCTGGGTGCTCAGTGCTCAGGGTGCTGGGTGCTCAGTGCTCAGGGTGCTGGGTGCTCAGTGCTCATTGTGCTGGGTGCTCAGTGCTCAGGGTGCTGGGTGCTCGGTGCTCGGGGTGCTGGTTGCTTAGTGCTCGGGGTGCCCGGTGCTCAGTACTCGGGGTGCTCAGTGCTCAGTACTCAGGGTGTTGGGTGCTCAGTGCTCAGGGTGCTGGGTGCTCAGTACTCAGGGTGCTGGGTGCTCGGTGCTCAGTACGCTGGGTGCTCAGTACTCAGGGTGCTGGGTCCTCAGTGCTCAGTGTGCTGGGTGCTCAGTGCTCAGGGTGCTCAGTGCTCAGTACTCAGGGTGCTGGGTGCTCAGTGCTCGAGGTGCTCAGTACTCAGGGTGCTGTGTGTTCAGTGCTCAGGGTGCTGGGTGCTCAGTACTCAGGGTGCTCGGTGCTTAGTACTCTCGGTGCTGGGTGCTCAGTGCTCGGGGTGCTGTGTGCTCAGTGCTCAGTACTCAGGGTGCTGGGTGCTCAGTGCTCAAGGTGCTGTGTGCTCAGTGCTCAGGGTGCTGGGTGCTCAGTGCTCAGGGTGCTGGGTACTCATTGCTCAGGGTGCTGGTTGCTCAGTACTCAGGGTGCTGGGTGCTCAGTGCTCAGGGTGCTGGGTGCTCAGTACTCAGGGTGCTGGGTGCTCAGTGCTCGGGGTGCTGTATGCTCAGTGCTCAGGGTGCTGGGTGCTCAGTACTCAGGGTGCTGGGTGCTCAGTACTCAGGGTGCTGGGTGCTCAGTACTCAGGGTGCTGGGTGCTCAGTGCTCAGGGTGCTGGGTGATCAGTGCTCAGTGTGCTGGGTGCTCAGTGCTCAGGGTGCTGGGTGCTCAGTACTCAGGGTGCTGGGTGCTCAGTACTCAGGGTGCTGGGTGCTCAGTACTCAGGGTGCTGAGTGCTCAGTACTCAGGGTGCTGGGTGCTCAGTACTCAGGGTGCTCGGTGCTCAGTGCTCGGGGTGCTGGGTGCTCAGTGCTCGGGCCGCTGGGTGCTCAGTGCTCCGGGTGCTCGGAGCTCAGTACTCAGGGTGCTGTGTGCTCAGTGCTCGTTGTGATCGGTGCTCAGTAGTCAGGGTGCTGGGTGCTCAGTGCTCGGGGTGCTCGGTGCTCAGTACGTTGGGTGCTCACTACTCAGGGTGCTGGGTGCTCAGTGCTCACGGTGCTGGGTGCTCAGTGCTCAGTGTGCTGGGTGCTCAGTGCTCAGGGTGCTGGGTGCTCAGTACTCAGGGTGCTGGGTGCTCAGTGCTCGGGGACCTGGGTGCTCAGTGCTCAGGGTGCTGGGTGCTCAGTACTCGGGGTGCTGGGTGCTCAGTACTCAGGGTGCTGGGTGCTCAGTACTTAGGGTGCTGGGTGCTCAGTGCTCGGGGTGCTGGGTGCTCAGTACTCAGGGTGCTGGGTGCTCAGTACTCGGGGTGCTGGGTGCTCAGTACTCAGGGTGCTGGGTGCTCAGTACTCGGGGTGCTGGGTGCTCAGTACTCGGGTGCTGGGTGCTCAGTGCTCAGGGTGCTGGGTGCTCATTGCTCGGTGTGCTGGGTGCTCATTGCTCAGTACTCAGGGTGCTGGGTGCTCAGTACTCAGGGTGCTGGGTGCTTAGTACTCGGGTGCTGGGTGCTCAGTGCTCAGGGTGCTGGGTGCTCAGTGCTCGGTGTGCTGGGTGCTCAGTGCTCAGTACTCAGGGTGCTGGGTGCTCAGTGCTCGGGGTGCTGGGTGCTCAGTGCTCAGTACTCAGGGTGCTGGGTACTCAGTGCTCAGGGTGCTGTGTGCTCAGTGCTCAGGGTGCTGTGTGCTCAGTGCTCAGGGTCCTGGGTACTCAGTGCTCAGGGTGCTGGGTGCTCAGTACTCAGGGTGCTGGGTGCTCAGTACTCAGGGTGCTGGGTGCTCAGTGGTCGGGGTGCTGGGTGCTCAGTGCTCGCGGTGCTGGGTGCTCAGTGCTCGGGGTGCTCGGTGCTCAGTACTCAGTGTGCTGGGTGCTCAGTGCTCGAGGTGCTCAGTACTCAGGGTGCTGTGTGTTCAGTGCTCAGGGTGCTGGGTGCTCAGTACTCAGGGTGCTCGTTGCTTAGTACTCAGGGTGCTGGGTGCTCAGTACTCCGGGTGCTCGGTGCTCAGTGCTCAAGGAGCTGGGTGCTCAGTACTCAGGGTGCTCATTGCTCAGGGTTCTGGGTGCTCAGTACTCAGGGTGCTGGGTGCTCAGTGCTCAGGGTGCTCGGTGCTCAGTACTCAGGGTGCTCAGTACTCAGGGTGCTGGGTGCTCAGTGCTCAGGGTGCTGGGTGCTCAGTGCTCAGGGTGCTGGGTGCTCAGTGCTCATTGTGCTGGGTGCTCAGTGCTCAGGGTGCTGGGTGCTCGGTGCTCGGTGTGCTGGTTGCTTAGTGCTCAGTACGCTGGGTGCTCAGTACTCAGGGTGCTGGGTCCTCAGTGCTCGGTGTGCTGGGTGCTCAGTGCTCAGTACTCAGGGTGCTGGGTGCTCAGTACTCGGGGTGCTCAGTGCTCAGTACTCAGGGTGTTGGGTGCTCAGTGCTCAGGGTGCTGGGTGCTCAGTACTCAGGGTGCTGGGTGCTCGGTGCTCAGTACGCTGGGTGCTCAGTACTCAGGGTGCTGGGTCCTCAGTGCTCGGTGTGCTGGGTGCTCAGTGCTCGGGGTGCTCAGTGCTCAGTACTCAGGGTGCTGGGTGCTCAGTGCTCGAGGTGCTCAGTACTCAGGGTGCTGTGTGTTCAGTGCTCAGGGTGCTGGGTGCTCAGTACTCAGGGTGCTCGGTGCTTAGTACTCAGGGTGCTGGGTGCTCAGTGCTCGGGGTGCTGTGTGCTCAGTGCTCAGTACTCAGGGTGCTGGGTGCTCAGTGCTCAAGGTGCTGTGTGCTCAGTGCTCAGGGTGCTGGGTGCTCAGTGCTCAGGGTGCTGGGTACTCATTGCTCAGGGTGCTGGGTGCTCAGTACTCAGGGTGCTGGGTGCTCAGTGCTCAGGGTGCTGGGTGCTCAGTACTCAGGGTGCTGGGTGCTCAGTGCTCGGGGTGCTGGGTGCTCAGTGCTCAGGGTGCTGGGTGCTCAGTACTCAGGGTGCTGGGTGCTCAGTGCTCGGGGTGCTCGGTGCTCAGTACTCAGGGTGCTGAGTGCTCAGTACTCAGGGTGCTGGGTGCTCAGTACTCAGGGTGCTGTGTGCTCAGTGCTCAGGGTGCTGGGTGATCTGTGCTCAGTGTGCTGGGTGCTCAGTGCTCAGGGTGCTGGGTGCTCAGTGCTCGGGGTGCTGGGTGCTCAGTACTCAGGGTGCTGGGTGCTCAGTGCTCAGGGTGCTGGGTGCTCAGTGCTCGGGGCGCTGGGTGCTCAGTGCTCCGGGTGCTCGGAGCTCAGTACTCAGGGTGCTGTGTGCTCAGTGCTCGTTGTGATCGGTGCTCAGTAGTCAGGGTGCTGGGTGCTCAGTGCTCGGGGTGCTCGGTGCTCAGTACGTTGGGTGCTCACTACTCAGGGTGCTGGGTGCTCAGTGCTCAGGGTGCTGGGTGCTCAGTGCTCAGTGTGCTGGGTGCACAGTGCTCAGGGTGCTGGGTGCTCAGTACTCAGGGTGCTGGGTGCTCAGTGCTCGGGGTGCTGGGTGCTCAGTGCTCGGGGTGCTGGTTGCTCAGTACTCGGGGTGCTGGGTTCTCAGTACTCAGGGTGCTGGGTGGTCAGTACTTAGGGTGCTGGGTGCTCAGTGCTCGGGGTGCTGGGTGCTCAGTACTCAGGGTGCTGGGTGCTCAGTACTCGGGGTGCTGGGTGCTCAGTACTCAGGGTGCTGGGTGCTCAGTACTCGGGGTGCTGGGTGCTCAGTACTCGGGTGCTGGGTGCTCAGTGCTCAGGGTGCTGGGTGCTCATTGCTCGGGGTGCTGGGTGCTCAGTGCTCAGTACTCAGGGTGCTGGGTGCTCAGTACTCAGTGTGCTGGGTGCTTAGTACTCGGGTGCTGGGTGCTCAGTGCTCAGGGTGCTGGGTGCTCAGTGCTCGGTGTGCTGGGTGCTCAGTGCTCAGTACTCAGGGTGCTGGGTGCTCAGTGCTCGGGGTGCTGGGTGCTCAGTGCTCAGTACTCAGTGTGCTGGGTACTCAGTGCTCAGGGTGCTGTGTGCTCAGTGCTCAGGGTGCTGGGTGCTCAGTGCTCAGGGTCCTGGGTACTCAGTGCTCAGGGTGCTGGGTGCTCAGTACTCAGGGTGCTGGGTGCTCAGTACTCAGGGTGGTGGGTGCTCAGTGCTCGGGGTGCTGGGTGCTCAGTGCTCGCAGTGCTGGGTGCTCAGTGCTCAGTACTCAGGGTGCTGGGTGCTCAGTGCTCGGGGTGCTGGGTGCTCAGTGCTCAGTACTCAGGGTGCTGGGTGCTCAGTGCTCGGGGTGCTGGGTGCTCAGTGCTCAGTACTCAGGGTGCTGGGTACTCAGTGCTCAGGGTGCTGTGTGCTCAGTGCTCAGGGTGCTGGGTGCTCAGTGCTCAGGGTCCTGGGTACTCAGTGCTCAGGGTGCTGGGTGCTCAGTACTCAGGGTGCTGGGTGCTCAGTACTCAGGGTGCTGGGTGCTCAGTGCTGGGTGCTCAGTGCTCGGGGTGCTGGGTGCTCAGTGCTCGGGGTGCTGGGTGCTCAGTACTCAGGGTGCTCAGTGCTCAGTACTCAGGGTGCTGGGTGCTCAGTGCTCGGGGTGCTGGGTGCTCAGTACTCAGGGTGCTGGGTGCTCAGTCCTCGGGGTGCTCGGTGCTCAGTACGTTGGGTGCTCAGTACTCAGGGTGCTGGGTGCTCAGTGCTCAGGGTGCTTGATGCTCAGTACTCAGGGTGCTGGGTGCTCAGTGCTCAGGGTGCTGGGTGCTCAGTGCTCGGGGTGCTGGGTGCTCAGTACTCAGGGTGCTGGGTGCTCAGTACTCCGGGTGCTGGGTGCTCAGTGCTCAGGGAGCTGGGTGCTCAGTGCTCAGGGTGCTTGATGCTCAGTACTCAGGGTGCTGGGTGCTCAGTGCTCAGGGTGCTGGGTGCTCAGTGCTCGGGGTGCTGGGTGCTCAGTACTCAGGGTGCTGGGTGCTCAGTACTCAGGGTGCTGGGTGCTCAGTACTCGGGGTGTTGGGTGCTCAGTGCTCAGCGTGCTGGGTGCTCAGTACTCACGGTGCTCGGTGCTCAGTGCTTGGGGTGCTGGGTTCTCAGTACTCAGGGTGCTGGGTGCTCAGTGCTCAGGGTGCTGGGTGCTCAGTGCTCAGGGTGCTGGGTGCTCAGTACACAGGGTGCTGGGTGCTTAGTACTCAGGGTGCTCAGTGCTCAGTACACAGGGTGCTGGGTGCTCAGTGCTCGGGGTGCTGGGTGCTCAGTACTCAGCGTGCTGGGTGCTCAGTACTCAGGGTGCTGGGTGCTCAGTGCTCAGGGGGCTGGGTGCTCAGTGCTCAGGGTGCTGGGTGCTCAGTGATCGGGGTCCTGGGTGCTCAGTACTCAGGGTGCTCAGTGCTCGGGGAGCTCGGTGCTCAGTACTCAGGGTGCTAGGTGCTCAGTACTCAGTGCTCGGGGTCCTGGGTGCTCCGTGCTCGGGGTGCTGGGTGCCCAGTGCTCTGGGTGCTTAGTGCTCAGTACTCAGGGTGCTGGGTGCTCAGTACTCAGGGTGCTTAGTGCTCGGGGTGCTGGGTGCTCAGTACTCAGGGTGCTGGGTTCTCAGTACTCAGGGTGCTGGGTGCTCAGTGCTCGCGGTGCTGGGTGCTCAGTGCTCGGCGTGCTGGGTGCTCAGTACTCAGGGTGCTGGGGCTCAGTACTCAGGGTGCTGGGTGCTCAGTACTCAGGGTGCTCGGTTCTCAGTACTCAGGGTGCTGGGTGCTCATACTCGGGGTGCTGGGTGCTCAGTGCTCGGGGTGCTGGGTGCTCAGTACTCAGGGTGCTGGGGGCTCAGTACTCAGGGTGCTGGGTGCTCAGTACTCAGGGTGATCTGTTCTCAGTACTCAGGGTGCTGGGTGCTCAGTGCTCGGGGTGCTGGGTGCTCAGTGCTCGGGGTGCTCCCTGCTCAGTACTCAGGGTGCTGGGTGCTCAGTGCTCAGGGTGCTGGGTGCTAAGTACTCAGGGTGCTGGGTGCTCAGTGCTCAGGGTGCTGGGTGCTCAGTATTCAGGTTTCTCAGTACTCAGGGTGCTGGGTGCTCAGTACTCAGGGTGCTCAGTACTCAGGGTGCTCGGTGCTCAGTGCTCGGGGTGCTGGGTGCTCAGTTCTCGAGGTGCTCAGTACTCAGGGTGTTGTGTGTTCAGTGCTCAGGGTGCTGGGTGCTCAGTACTCAGGGTGCTCGGTGCTTAGTACTCAGGGTGCTGGGTGCTCAGTACTCCGGGTGCTGGGTGCTCAGTGCTCGGGGTGCTCGGTGCTCAGTGCTCAAAGTGCTGGGTGCTCAGTACTCAGGGTGTTCATTGCTCAGGGTGCTGGGTGCTCAGTACTCAGGGTGCTGGGTGCTCAGTGCTCAGGGTGCTCGGTGCTCAGTACGTTGGGTGCTCATTACTCAGGGTACTGGGTGCTCAGTGCTCAGGGTGCTGGGTGCTCAGTGCTCAGGGTGCTGGGTGCTCAGTGCTCAGGGTGCTGGGTGCTCAGTGCTCAGGGTGCTGGGTGCTCAGTGCTCAGGGTGCTGGGTGCTCAGTACTCAGTGTGCTGGGTGCTCAGTGCTCAGGGTGCTGGTTGCTCAGTACTCTGGGTGCTGGGTGCTAGGTGCTCAGTACGCTGGGTGCTCAGTACTCAGGGTGCTGGGTGCTCAGTACTCAGGGTGCTGGGTGCTCAGTACTCAGGGTGCTCGGTGCTCAGTACTCAGGGTGCTGGGTGCTCAGTGCTCGGGGTGCTGGGTGCTCAGTACTCAGGGTGCTGGGTGCTCAGTACTCTGGGTGCTGGGTGCTTAGTACTCAGGGTGCTAGGTGCTCAGTGCTCGGGGTGCTGGGTGCTCAGTGCTCAGTACTGAGGGTGCTGGGTGCTCAGTGCTCAGGGTGCTGGGTGCTCAGTGCTCAGGGTGCTGGGTGCTCAGTGCTCAGGGTGCTGGGTGCTCAGTACTCAGGGTGCTGGGTGCTCAGTACTCAGGGTGCTGGGTGCTCAGTGCTCGGGGTGCTGGGAGCTCAGTGCTCGGTGTGCTGGGTGCTCAGTGCTCGGGGTTCTCGGTGGTCAGTACTCAGGGTGCTTTGTGCTCAGTGCTTGAGGTGCTCAGTACTCAGGGTGCTGTCTGTTCAGTGCTCAGGTTGCTGGGTGCTCAGTACTCAGGGTGCTCGGTGCTTAGTACTCAGGGTGCTGGGTGCTCAGTGCTCGGGGTGCTGGGTGCTCAGTGCTCAGTACTCAGCGTGCTGTGTGCTCAGTGCTCGGGGTGCTGGGTGCTCAGTGCTCAGTACTCAGGGTGCTGGGTGCTCAGTGCTCAGTTTGCTGGGTGCTCAGTGCTCGGGGTGCTCTGTGCTCAGTAGTCAGGGTGCTGGGTGCTCAGTACTCCGGGTGCTGGGATCTCAGTTCTCGGGGCGCTCGGTGCTCAGTACTCAGTGCTCAGGGTGCTCAGTGCTCAGTGCTCAGGGTGCTGGGTGTTCAGTACTCAGGGTGCTGGGTGCTCAGTACTCAAGTTGCTGTGTGCTCAGTGCTCAGGGTGCTGGGTGCTCAGTGATCAGGGTGCTGGGTGCTCAGTACTCAGGGTGCTGGGTGCTCAGTACTCGGGGTGCTGGGTGCTCAGTACTCAGGGTGCTGGGTGCTCAGTACTCAGGGTGCTGGGTGCTCAGTGCTCGGGGTTCTGGGTGCTAAGTGCTCAGGGTGATCGGTGCTCAGTACTCAGGGTGCTGGGTGCTCAGTGCTCAGGGTGCTGGGTGCTCAGTCCTCAGGGTGCTCAGTGCTCAGGGTGCTGGGTGCTCAGTGCTCGGGGTGCTCGGTGCTCAGTCCTCAGGGTGCTGAGTGCTCAGTACTCAGGGTGCTGGGTGCTCAGTGCTCAGGGTGCTGGGTGATCAGTGCTCAGTGTGCTGGGTGCTCAGTGCTCAGGGTGCTGGGTGCTCAGTGCTCGGGGTGCTGGGTGCTCAGTACTCAGGGTGCTGGGTGCTCAGTGCTCAGGGTGCTGGGTGCTCAGTGCTCGGGGCGCTGGGTGCTCAGTGCTCCGGGTGCTCGGAGCTCAGTACTCAGGGTGCTGTGTGCTTAGTGCTCGTTGTGATCGGTGCTCAGTAGTCAGGGTGCTGGGTGCTCAGTGCTCGGTGTGCTCGGTGCTCAGTACGTTGGGTGCTCACTACTCAGGGTGCTGGGTGCTCAGTGCTCAGGGTGCTGGGTGCTCAGTGCTCAGTGTGCTGGGTGCTCAGTGCTCAGGGTGCTGGGTGCTCAGTACTCAGGGTGCTGGGTGCTCAGTGCTCGGGGTGCTTGGTGCTCAGTGCTCAGGGTGCTGGGTGCTCAGTACTCGGGGTGCTGGGTGCTCAGTACTCAGGGTGCTGTGTGCTCAGTACTTAGGTTGCTGGGTGCTCAGTGCTCGGGGTGCTGGGTGCTCAGTACTCAGGGTGCTGGGTGCTCAGTACTCGGGGTGCTGGGTGCTCAGTACTCAGGGTGCTGGCTGCTCAGTACTCGGGGTGCTGGGTGCTCAGTACTCGGGTGCTGGGTGCTCAGTGCTCAGGGTGCTGGGTGCTCATTGCTCGGGGTGCTGGGTGCTCAGTGCTCAGTACTCAGGGTGCTGGGTGCTCAGTACTCAGTGTGCTGGGTGCTTAGTACTCGGTTGCTGGGTGCTCAGTGCTCAGGGTGCTGGGTGCTCAGTGCTCGGTGTGCTGGGTGCTCAGTGCTCAGTACTCAGGGTGCTGGGTGCTCAGTGCTCGGGGTGCTGGGTGCTCAGTGCTCAGTACTCAGGGTGCTGGGTACTCAGTGCTCAGGGTGCTGTGTGCTCAGTGCTCAGGGTGCTGGGTGCTCAGTGCTCAGGGTCCTGGGTACTCAGTGCTCAGGGTGCTGGGTGCTCAGTACTCAGGGTGCTGGGTGCTCAGTACTCAGGGTGCTGGGTGCTCAGTGCTCGGGGTGCTGGGTGCTCAGTGCTCGCGGTGCTGGGTGCTCAGTGCTCGGGGTGCTCGGTGCTCAGTACTCAGTGTGCTGGGTGCTCAGTGCTCGAGGTGCTCAGTACTCAGGGTGCTGTGTGTTCAGTGCTCAGGGTGCTGGGTGCTCAGTACTCAGGGTGCTGGGTGCTCAGTGCTCGGGGTGCTCGGTGCTCAGTACGCTGGGTGCTCAGTACTCAGGGTGCTGGGTGCTCAGTACTCAGGGTGCTGGGTGCTTAGTACTCAGGGTGCTAGGTGCTCAGTGCTCGGGGTGCTGGGTGCACAGTGCTCAGTACTCAGGGTGCTGGGTGCTCAGTGCTCAGGGTGCTGGGTGCTCAGTGCTCAGGGTGCTGGGTGCTCAGTACTCAGGGTGCTGGGTGCTCAGTACTCAGGGTGCTGGGTGCTCAGTACTCAGGGTGCTGGGTGCTCAGTGCTCGGGGTGCTGGGTGCTCAGTGCTCGGTGTGCTGGGTGCTCAGTACTCAGGGTGCTGGGTGCTCAGTCCTCGGGGTGCTCGGTGCTCAGTACGTTGGGTGCTCAGTACTCAGGGTGCTGGGTGCTCAGTGCTCAGGGTGCTTTATGCTCAGTACTCAGGGTGCTGGGTGCTCAGTGCTCAGGGTGCTGGGTGCTCAGTGCTCGGGGTGCTGGGTGCTCAGTACTCAGGGTGCTGGGTGCTCAGTACTCCGGGTGCTGGGTGCTCAGTGCTCAGGGTGCTGGGTGCTCAGTGCTCAGGGTGCTTGATGCTCAGTACTCAGGGTGCTGGGTGCTCAGTGCTCAGGGTGCTGGGTGCTCAGTGCTCGGGGTGCTGGGTGCTCAGTACTCAGGGTGCTGGGTGCTCAGTACTCAGGGTGCTGGGTGCTCAGTACTCGGGGTGTTGGGTGCTCAGTGCTCAGCGTGCTGGGTGCTCAGTACTCACGGTGCTCGGTGCTCAGTGCTCGGGGTGCTGGGTTCTCAGTACTCAGGGTGCTGGGTGCTCAGTGCTCAGGGTGCTGGGTGCTCAGTGCTCAGGGTGCTGGGTGCTCAGTACACAGGGTGCTGGGTGCTTAGTACTCAGGGTGCTCAGTGCTCAGTACACAGGGTGCTGGGTGCTCAGTGCTCTGGGTGCTGGGTGCTCAGTGCTCAGTACTCAGGGTGCTGGGTGCTCAGTGCTCGGGGTGCTGGGTGCTCAGTACTCAGCGTGCTGGGTGCTCAGTACTCAGGGTGCTGGGTGCTCAGTGCTCAGGGGGCTGGGTGCTCAGTGCTCAGGGTGCTGGGTGCTCAGTGATCGGGGTCCTGGGTGCTCAGTACTCAGGGTGCTCAGTGCTCGGGGAGCTCGGTGCTCAGTACTCAGGGTGCTAGGTGCTCAGTACTCAGTGCTCGGGGTCCTGGGTGCTCCGTGCTCGGGGTGCTGGGTGCCCAGTGCTCTGGGTGCTTAGTGCTCAGTACTCAGGGTGCTGTGTGCTCAGTACTCAGGGTGCTTAGTGCTCGGGGTGCTGGGTGCTCAGTACTCAGGGTGCTGGGTTCTCAGTACTCAGGGTGCTGGGTGCTCAGTGCTCGGGGTGCTGGGTGCTCAGTGCTCGGCGTGCTGGGTGCTCAGTACTCAGGGTGCTGGGGCTCAGTACTCAGGGTGCTGGGTGCTCAGTACTCAGGGTGCTCGGTTCTCAGTACTCAGGGGGCTGGGTGCTCATACTCGGGGTGCTGGGTGCTCAGTGCTCGGGGTGCTGGGTGCTCAGTACTCAGGGTGCTGGGGGCTCAGTACTCAGGGTGCTGGGTGCTCAGTACTCAGGGTGATCTGCTCTCAGTACTCAGGGTGCTGGGTGCTCAGTGCTCGGGGTGCTGGGTGCTCAGTATTCGGGGTGCTCAGTGCTCAGTACTCAGGGTGCTGTGTGCTCAGTGCTCGGGGTGCTCCCTGCTCAGTACTCAGGGTGCTGGGTGCTCAGTGCTCAGGGTGCTGCGTGCTAAGTACTCAGGGTGCTGGGTGCTCAGTGCTCAGGGTGCTGGGTGCTCAGTATTCAGGTTGCTCAGTACTCAGGGTGCTGGGTGCTCAGTACTCAGGGTGCTCAGTACTCAGGGTGCTGGGTGCTCAGTGCTCGGGGTGCTGGGTGCTCAGTTCTCGAGGTGCTCAGTACTCAGGGTGTTGTGTGTTCAGTGCTCAGGGTGCTGGGTGCTCAGTACTCAGGGTGCTCGGTGCTTAGTACTCAGGGTGCTGGGTGCTCAGTACTCCGGGTGCTGGGTGCTCAGTGCTCGGGGTGCTCGGTGCTCAGTGCTCAAAGTGCTGGGTGCTCAGTACTCAGGGTGTTCATTGCTCAGGGTGCTGGGTGCTCAGTACTCAGGGTGCTGGGTGCTCAGTGCTCAGGGTGCTCGGTGCTCAGTACGTTGGGTGCTCATTACTCAGGGTACTGGGTGCTCAGTGCTCAGGGTGCTGGGTGCTCAGTGCTCAGGGTGCTGGGTGCTCAGTGCTCAGGGTGCTGGGTGCTCAGTGCTCAGGGTGCTGGGTGCTCAGTGCTCAGGGTGCTGGGTGCTCAGTACTCAGGGTGCTGGGTGCTCAGTGCTCAGGGTGCTGGTTGCTCAGTACTCTGGGTGCTGGGTGCTAGGTGCTCAGTACGCTGGGTGCTCAGTACTCAGGGTGCTGGGTGCTCAGTACTCAGGGTGCTGGGTGCTCAGTACTCAGGGTGCTCGGTGCTCAGTACTCAGGGTGCTGGGTGCTCAGTGCTCGGGGTGCTGGGTGCTCAGTACTCAGGGTGCTGGGTGCTCAGTGCTCGGGGTGCTCGGTGCTGAGTACGCTGGGTGCTCAGTACTCAGGGTGCTGGGTGCTCAGTACTCAGGGTGCTGGGTGCTTAGTACTCAGGGTGCTAGGTGCTCAGTGCTCGGGGTGCTGGGTGCTCAGTGCTCAGTACTCAGGGTGCTGGGTGCTCAGTGCTCAGGGTGCTGGGTGCTCAGTGCTCAGGGTGCTGGGTGCTCAGTGCTCAGGGCGCTGGGTGCTCAGTACTCAGGGTGCTGGGTGCTCAGTACTCAGGGTGCTGGGTGCTCAGTGCTCGGGGTGCTGGGTGCTCAGTGCTCGGTGTGCTGGGTGCTCAGTGCTCGGGGTTCTTGGTGGTCAGTACTCAGGGCGCTTTGTGCTCAGTGCTTGAGGTGCTCAGTACTCAGGGTGCTGTCTGTTCAGTGCTCAGGTTGCTGGGTGCTCAGTACTCAGGGTGCTCGGTGCTTAGTACTCAGGGTGCTGGGTGCTCAGTGCTCGGGGTGCTGGGTGCTCAGTGCTCAGTACTCAGCGTGCTGTGTGCTCAGTGCTCGGGGTGCTGGGTGCTCAGTGCTCAGTACTCAGGGTGCTGGGTGCTCAGTGCTCAGTTTGCTGGGTGCTCAGTGCTCGGGGTGCTCTGTGCTCAGTAGTCAGGGTGCTGGGTGCTCAGTACTCCGGGTGCTGGGTGCTCAGTTCTCGGGGCGCTCGGTGCTCAGTACTCAGTGCTCAGGGTGCTCAGTGCTCAGTGTTCAGGGTGCTGGGTGTTCAGTACTCAGGGTGCTGGGTGCTCAGTACTCAAGGTGCTGGGTGCTCAGTGCTCAGGGTGCTGGGTGCTCAGTGATCAGGGTGCTGGGTGCTCAGTACTCAGGTTGCTGGGTGCTCAGTACTCGGGGTGCTGGGTGCTCAGTACTCAGCGTGCTGGGTGCTCAGTACTCAGGGTGCTGGGTGCTCAGTGCTCGGGGTTCGGGTGCTCAGTGCTCAGGGTGATCGGTGCTCAGTACTCAGGGTGCTGGGTGCTCAGTGCTCAGGGTGCTGGGTGCTCAGTCCTCAGGGTGCTCAGTGCTCAGGGTGCTGGGTGCTCAGTGCTCGGGGTGCTCGGTGCTCAGTACTCAGGGTGCTGAGTGCTCAGTACTCAGGGTGCTGGGTGCTCAGTGCTCAGGGTGCTGGGTGATCAGTGCTCAGTGTGCTGGGTGCTCAGTGCTCAGGGTGCTGGGTGCTCAGTGCTCGGGGTGCTGGGTGCTCAGTACTCAGGGTGCTGGGTGCTCAGTGCTCAGGGTGCTGGGTGCTCAGTGCTCTGGGTGCTCGGAGCTCAGTACTCAGGGTGCTGTGTGCTCAGTGCTCGTTGTGATCGGTGCTCAGTAGTCAGGGTGCTGGGTGCTCAGTGCTCGGGGTGCTCGGTGCTCAGTACGTTGGGTGCTCACTACTAAGGGTGCTGGGTGCTCAGTGCTCAGGGTGCTGGGTGCTCAGTGCTCAGTGTGCTGGGTGCTCAGTTCTCAGGGTGCTGGGTGCTCAGTACTCAGGGTGCTGGGTGCTCAGTGCTCGGGGTGCTGGGTGCTCAGTGCTCAGGGTGCTGGGTTCTCAGTACTCGGGGTGCTGGGTGCTCAGTACTCAGGGTGCTGGGTGCTCAGTACTTAGGGTGCTGGGTGCTCAGTGCTCAGGGTGCTGGGTGCTCAGTACTCAGGGTGCTGGGTGCTCAGTACTCGGGGTGCTGGGTGCTCAGTACTCAGGGTGCTGGGTGCTCAGTACTCGGGGTGCTGGGTGCTCAGTACTCGGGTGCTGGGTGCTCAGTGCTCAGGGTGCTGGGTGCTTATTGCTCGGGGTGCTGGGTGCTCAGTGCTCAGTACTCAGGGTGCTGGGTGCTCAGTACTCAGTGTGCTGGGTGCTTAGTACTCGGGTGCTGGGTGCTCAGTGCTCAGGGTGCTGGGTGCTCAGTGCTCGGAGTGCTGGGTGCTCAGTGCTCAGTACTCAGGGTGCTGGGTGCTCAGTGCTCGGGGTGCTGGGTGCTCAGTGCTCAGTACTCAGGGTGCTGGGTACTCAGTGCTCAGGGTGCTGTGTGCTCAGTGCTCAGGGTGCTGGGTGCTCAGTGCTCAGGGTCCTGGTTACTCAGTGCTCAGGGTGCTGGGTGCTCAGTACTCAGGGTGCTGGGTGCTCAGTACTCAGGGTGCTGGGTGCTCAGTGCTCGGGGTGCTGGGTGCTCAGTGCTCGCGGTGCTGGGTGCTCAGTGCTCGGGGTGCTCGGTGCTCAGTACTCAGTGTGCTGGGTGCTCAGTGCTCGAGGTGCTCAGTACTCAGGGTGCTGTGTGTTCAGTGCTCAGGGTGCTGGGTGCTCAGTACTCAGGGTGCTCGTTGCTTAGTACTCAGGGTGCTGGGTGCTCAGTACTCTGGGTGCTCGGTGCTCAGTGCTCAAGGTGCTGGGTGCTCAGTACTCAGGGTGCTCAATGCTCAGGGTTCTGGGTGCTCAGTACTCAGGGTGCTGGGTGCTCAGTGCTCAGGGTGCTCGGTGCTCAGTACTCAGGGTGCTCAGTACTCAGGGTGCTGGGTGCTCAGTGCTCAGGGTGCTGGGTGCTCAGTGCTCAGGGTGCTGGGTGCTCAGTGCTCATTGTGCTGGGTGCTCAGTGCTCAGGGTGCTGGGTGCTCGGTGCTCGGGGTGCTGGTTGCTTAGTGCTCGGGGTGCCCGGTGCTCAGTACTCGGGGTGCTCAGTGCTCAGTACTCAGGGTGTTGGGTGCTCAGTGCTCAGGGTGCTGGGTGCTCAGTACTCAGGGTGCTGGGTGCTCGGTGCTCAGTACGCTGGGTGCTCAGTACTCAGGGTGCTGGGTCCTCAGTGCTCAGTGTGCTGGGTGCTCAGTGCTCGGGGTGCTCAGTGCTCAGTACTCAGGGTGCTGGGTGCTCAGTGCTCGAGGTGCTCAGTACTCAGGGTGCTGTGTGTTCAGTGCTCAGGGTGCTGGGTGCTCAGTACTCAGGGTGCTCGGTGCTTAGTACTCACGGTGCTGGGTGCTCAGTGCTCGGGGTGCTGTGTGCTCAGTGCTCAGTACTCAGGGTGCTGGGTGCTCAGTGCTCAAGGTGCTGTGTGCTCAGTGCTCAGGGTGCTGGGTGCTCAGTGCTCAGGGTGCTGGGTACTCATTGCTCAAGGTGCTGTGTGCTCAGTGCTCGGGGTGCTGTGTGCTCAGTGCTCAGTGCTCAGGGTGCTGGGTGCTCAGTACTCAGGGTGCTGGGTGCTCAGTGCTCGGGGTGCTGTATGCTCAGTGCTCAGGGTGCTGGGTGCTCAGTACTCAGGGTGCTGGGTGCTCAGTACTCAGGGTGCTGGGTGCTCAGTACTCAGGGTGCTGGGTGCTCAGTGCTCAGGGTGCTGGGTGATCAGTGCTCAGTGTGCTGGGTGCTCAGTGCTCAGGGTGCTGGGTGCTCAGTACTCAGGGTGCTGGGTGCTCAGTACTCAGGGTGCTGGGTGCTCAGTACTCAGGGTGCTGAGTGCTCAGTACTCAGGGTGCTGGGTGCTCAGTACTCAGGGTGCTCGGTGCTCAGTGCTCGGGGTGCTGGGTACTCAGTGCTCGGGCCGCTGGGTGCTCAGTGCTCCGGGTGCTCGGAGCTCAGTACTCAGGGTGCTGTGTGCTCAGTGCTCGTTGTGATCGGTGCTCAGTAGTCAGGGTGCTGGGTGCTCAGTGCTCGGGGTGCTCGGTGCTCAGTACGTTGGGTGCTCACTAATCAGGGTGCTGGGTGCTCAGTGCTCACGGTGCTGGGTGCTCAGTGCTCAGTGTGCTGGGTGCTCAGTGCTCAGGGTGCTGGGTGCTCAGTGCTCGGGGTGCTGGGTGCTCAGTGCTCAGGGTGCTGGGTGCTCAGTACTCGGGGTGCTGGGTGCTCAGTGCTCGGGGTGCTGGGTGCTCAGTGCTCAGGGTGCTGGGTGCTCAGTACTCGGGGTGCTGGGTGCTCAGTACTCAGGGTGCTGGGTGCTCAGTACTTAGGGTGCTGGGTGCTCAGTGCTCGGGGTGCTGGGTGCTCAGTACTCAGGGTGCTGGGTGCTCAGTACTCGGGGTGCTGGGTGCTCAGTACTCAGGGTGCTGGGTGCTCAGTACTCGGGGTGCTGGGTGCTCAGTACTCGGGTGCTGGGTGCTCAGTGCTCAGGGTGCTGGGTGCTCATTGCTCGGTGTGCTGGGTGCTCAGTGCTCAGTACTCAGGGTGCTGGGTGCTCAGTACTCAGGGTGCTGGGTGCTTAGTACTCGGGTGCTGGGTGCTCAGTGCTCAGGGTGCTGGGTGCTCAGTGCTCGGTGTGCTGGGTGCTCAGTGCTCAGAACTCAGGGTGCTGGGTGCTCAGTACTCGGGGTGCTGGGTGCTCAGTACTCAGGGTGCTGGGTGCTCAGTACTCGGGGTGCTGGGTGCTCAGTACTCGGGTGCTGGGTGCTCAGTGCTCAGGGTGCTGGGTGCTCATTGCTCGGGGTGCTGGGTGCTCAGTGCTCAGTACTCAGGGTGCTGGGTGCTCAGTACTCAGTGTGCTGGGTGCTTAGTACTCGGGTGCTGGGTGCTCAGTGCTCAGGGTGCTGGGTGCTCAGTGCTCGGAGTGCTGGGTGCTCAGTGCTCAGTACTCAGGGTGCTGGGTGCTCAGTGCTCGGGGTGCTGGGTGCTCATTGCTCAGTACTCAGGGTGCTGGGTACTCAGTGCTCAGGGTGCTGTGTGCTCAGTGCTCAGGGTGCTGGGTGCTCAGTGCTCAGGGTCCTGGGTACTCAGTGCTCAGGGTGCTGGGTGCTCAGTACTCAGGGTGCTGGGTGCTCAGTACTCAGGGTGCTGGGTGCTCAGTGCTCGGGGTGCTGGGTGCTCAGTGCTCGCGGTGCTGGGTGCTCAGTGCTCGGGGTGCTCGGTGCTCAGTACTCAGTGTGCTGGGTGCTCAGTGCTCGAGGTGCTCAGTACTCAGGGTGCTGTGTGTTCAGTGCTCAGGGTGCTGGGTGCTCAGTACTCAGGGTGCTCGTTGCTTAGTACTCAGGGTGCTGGGTGCTCAGTACTCTGGGTGCTCGGTGCTCAGTGCTCAAGGTGCTGGGTGCTCAGTACTCAGGGTGCTCATTGCTCAGGGTTCTGGGTGCTCAGTACTCAGGGTGCTGGGTGCTCAGTGCTCAGGGTGCTCGGTGCTCAGTACTCAGGGTGCTCAGTACTCAGGGTGCTGGGTGCTCAGTGCTCAGGGTGCTGGGTGCTCAGTGCTCAGGTTGCTGGGTGCTCAGTGCTCATTGTGCTGGGTGCTCAGTGCTCAGGGTGCTGGGTGCTCGGTGCTCGGGGTGCTGGTTGCTTAGTGCTCGGGGTGCCCGGTGCTCAGTACTCGGGGTGCTCAGTGCTCAGTACTCAGGGTGTTGGGTGCTCAGTGCTCAGGGTGCTGGGTGCTCAGTACTCAGGGTGCTGGGTGCTCGGTGCTCAGTACGCTGGGTGCTCAGTACTCAGGGTGCTGGGTCCTCAGTGCTCAGTGTGCTGGGTGCTCAGTGCTCGGGGTGCTCAGTGCTCAGTACTCAGGGTGCTGGGTGCTCAGTGCTCGAGGTGCTCAGTACTCAGGGTGCTGTGTGTTCAGTGCTCAGGGTGCTGGGTGCTCAGTACTCAGGGTGCTCGGTGCTTAGTACTCAGGGTGCTGGGTGCTCAGTGCTCGGGGTGCTGTGTGCTCAGTGCTCAGTACTCAGGGTGCTGGGTGCTCAGTGCTCAAGGTGCTGTGTGCTCAGTGCTCAGGGTGCTGGGTGCTCAGTGCTCAGGGTGCTGGGTACTCATTGCTCAGGGTGCTGGTTGCTCAGTACTCAGGGTGCTGGGTGCTCAGTGCTCAGGGTGCTGGGTGCTCAGTACTCAGGGTGCTTGGTGCTCAGTGCTCGGTGTGCTGTATGCTCAGTGCTCAGGGTGCTGGGTGCTCAGTACTCAGGGTGCTGGGTGCTCAGTACTCAGGGTGCTGGGTGCTCAGTACTCAGGGTGCTGGGTGCTCAGTGCTCAGGGTGCTGGGTGATCAGTGCTCAGTGTGCTGGGTGCTCAGTGCTCAGGGTGCTGGGTGCTCAGTACTCAGGGTGCTGGGTGCTCAGTACTCAGGGTGCTGGGTGCTCAGTACTCAGGGTGCTGAGTGCTCAGTACTCAGGGTGCTGGGTGCTCAGTACTCAGGGTGCTCGGTGCTCAGTGCTCGGGGTGCTGGGTGCTCAGTGCTCCGGGTGCTCGGAGCTCAGTACTCAGGGTGCTGTGTGCTCAGTGCTCGTTGTGATCGGTGCTCAGTAGTCAGGGTGCTGGGTGCTCAGTGCTCGGGGTGCTCGGTGCTCAGTACGTTGGGTGCTCACTAATCAGGGTGCTGGGTGCTCAGTGCTCACGGTGCTGGGTGCTCAGTGCTCAGTGTGCTGGGTGCTCAGTGCTCAGGGTGCTGGGTGCTCAGTACTCAGGGTGCTGGGTGCTCAGTGCTCGGGGTGCTGGGTGCTCAGTGCTCAGGGTGCTGGGTGCTCAGTACTCGGGGTGCTGGGTGCTCAGTACTCAGGGTGCTGGGTGCTCAGTACTTAGGGTGCTGGGTGCTCAGTGCTCGGGGTGCTGGGTGCTCAGTACTCAGGGTGCTGGGTGCTCAGTACTCGGGGTGCTGGGTGCTCAGTACTCAGGGTGCTGGGTGCTCAGTACTCGGGGTGCTGGGTGCTCAGTACTCGGGTGCTGGGTGCTCAGTGCTCAGGGTGCTGGGTGCTCATTGCTCGGTGTGCTGGGTGCTCAGTGCTCAGTACTCAGGGTGCTGGGTGCTCAGTACTCAGGGTGCTGGGTGCTTAGTACTCGGGTGCTGGGTGCTCAGTGCTCAGGGTGCTGGGTGCTCAGTGCTCGGTGTGCTGGGTGCTCAGTGCTCAGAACTCAGGGTGCTGGGTGCTCAGTGCTCGGGGTGCTGGGTGCTCAGTGCTCAGTACTCAGGGTGCTGGGTACTCAGTGCTCAGGGTGCTGTGTGCTCAGTGCTCAGGGTGCTGGGTGCTCAGTGCTCAGGGTCCTGGGTACTCAGTGCTCAGTGTGCTGGGTGCTCAGTACTCAGGGTGCTGGGTGCTCAGTACTCAGGGTGCTGGGTGCTCAGTGCTCGGGGTGCTGGGTGCTCAGTGCTCGCGGTGCTGGGTGCTCAGTGCTCGGGGTGCTCGGTGCTCAGTACTCAGTGTGCTGGGTGCTCAGTGCTCGAGGTGCTCAGTACTCAGGGTGCTGTGTGTTCAGTGCTCAGGGTGCTGGGTGCTCAGTACTCAGGGTGCTCGTTGCTTAGTACTCAGGGTGCTGGGTGCTCAGTACTCCGGGTGCTCGGTGCTCAGTGCTCAAGGTGCTGGGTGCTCAGTACTCAGGGTGCTCATTGCTCAGGGTTCTGGGTGCTCAGTACTCAGGGTGCTGGGTGCTCAGTGCTCAGGGTGCTCGGTGCTCAGTACTCAGGGTGCTCAGTACTCAGGGTGCTGGGTGCTCAGTGCTCAGGGTGCTGGGTGCTCAGTGCTCAGGGTGCTGGGTGCTCAGTGCTCGTTGTGCTGGGTGCTCAGTGCTCAGGGTGCTGGGTGCTCGGTGCTCGGGGTGCTGGTTGCTTAGTGCTCAGTACGCTGGGTGCTCAGTACTCAGGGTGCTGGGTCCTCAGTGCTCGGTGTGCTGGGTGCTCAGTGCTCAGTACTCAGGGTGCTGGGTGCTCAGTACTCGGGGTGCTCAGTGCTCAGTACTCAGGGTGTTGGGTGCTCAGTGCTCAGGGTGCTGGGTGCTCAGTACTCAGGGTGCTGGGTGCTCGGTGCTCAGTAAGCTGGGTGCTCAGTACTCAGGGTGCTGGGTCCTCAGTGCTCGGTGTGCTGGGTGCTCAGTGCTCGGGGTGCTCAGTGCTCAGTACTCAGGGTGCTGGGTGCTCAGTGCTCGAAGTGCTCAGTACTCAGGGTGCTGTGTGTTCAGTGCTCAGGGTGCTGGGTGCTCAGTACTCAGGGTGCTCGGTGCTTAGTACTCAGGGTGCTGGGTGCTCAGTGCTCGGGGTGCTGTGTGCTCAGTGCTCAGTACTCAGGGTGCTGGGTGCTCAGTGCTCAAGGTGCTGTGTGCTCAGTGCTCAGGGTGCTGGGTGCTCAGTGCTCAGGGTGCTGGGTACTCATTGCTCAGGGTGCTGGGTGCTCAGTACTCAGGGTGCTGGGTGATCAGTGCTCAGGGAGCTGGGTGCTCAGTACTCAGGGTGCTGGGTGCTCAGTGCTCGGGGTGCTGGGTTCTCAGTGCTCAGGGTGCTGGGTGCTCAGTACTCAGGGTGCTGGGTGCTCAGTGCTCGGGGTGCTCGGTGCTCAGTACTCAGGGTGCTGAGTGCTCAGTACTCAGGGTGCTGGGTGCTCAGTACTCAGGGTGCTGTGTGCTCAGTGCTCAGGGTGCTGGGTGATCAGTGCTCAGTGTGCTGGGTGCTCAGTGCTCAGGGTGCTGGGTGCTCAGTGCTCGGGGTGCTGGGTGCTCAGTACTCGGGGTGCTGGGTGCTCAGTGCTCAGGGTGCTGGGTGCTCAGTGCTCGGGGCGCTGGGTGCTCAGTGCTCCGGGTGCTCGGAGCTCAGTACTCAGGGTGATGTGTGCTCAGTGCTCGTTGTGATCGGTGCTCAGTAGTCAGGGTGCTGGGTTCTCAGTGCTCGGGGTGCTCGGTGCTCAGTACGTTGGGTGCTCACTACTCAGGGTGCTGGGTGCTCAGTGCTCAGGGTGCTGGGTGCTCAGTGCTCAGTGTGCTGGGTGCTCAGTGCTCAGGGTGCTGGGTGCTCAGTACTCAGGGTGCTGGGTGCTCAGTGCTCGGGGTGCTGGGTGCTCAGTGCTCAGGGTGCTGGGTGCTCAGTACTCGGGGTGCTGGGTGCTCAGTACTCAGGGTGCTGGGTGGTCAGTACTTAGGGTGCTGGGTGCTCAGTGCTCGGGGTGCTGGGTGCTCAGTACTCAGGGTGCTGGGTGCTCAGTACTCGGGGTGCTGGGTGCTCAGTACTCAGGGTGCTGGGTGCTCAGTACTCGGGGTGCTGGGTGCTCAGTACTCGGGTGCTGGGTGCTCAGTGCTCAGGGTGCTGGGTGCTCATTGCTCGGGGTGCTGGGTGCTCAGTGCTCAGTACTCAGGGTGCTGGGTGCTCAGTACTCAGTGTGCTGGGTGCTTAGTACTCGGGTGCTGTGTGCTCAGTGCTCAGGGTGCTGGGTGCTCAGTGCTCAGGGTGCTGGGTACTCATTGCTCAGGGTGCTGGTTGCTCAGTACTCAGGGTGCTGGGTGCTCAGTGCTCAGGGTGCTGGGTGCTCAGTACTCAGGGTGCTGGGTGCTCAGTGCTCGGGGTGCTGTATGCTCAGTGCTCAGGGTGCTGGGTGCTCAGTACTCAGGGTGCTGGGTGCTCAGTACTCAGGGTGCTGGGTGCTCAGTACTCAGGGTGCTGGGTGCTCAGTGCTCAGGGTGCTGGGTGATCAGTGCTCAGTGTGCTGGGTGCTCAGTGCTCAGGGTGCTGGGTGCTCAGTACTCAGGGTGCTGGGTGCTCAGTACTCAGGGTGCTGGGTGCTCAGTACTCAGGGTGCTGAGTGCTCAGTACTCAGGGTGCTGGGTGCTCAGTACTCAGGGTGCTCGGTGCTCAGTGCTCGGGGTGCTGGGTACTCAGTGCTCGGGCCGCTGGGTGCTCAGTGCTCCGGGTGCTCGGAGCTCAGTACTCAGGGTGCTGTGTGCTCAGTGCTCGTTGTGATCGGTGCTCAGTAGTCAGGGTGCTGGGTGCTCAGTGCTCGGGGTGCTCGGTGCTCAGTACGTTGGGTGCTCACTAATCAGGGTGCTGGGTGCTCAGTGCTCACGGTGCTGGGTGCTCAGTGCTCAGTGTGCTGGGTGCTCAGTGCTCAGGGTGCTGGGTGCTCAGTACTCAGGGTGCTGGGTGCTCAGTGCTCGGGGTGCTGGGTGCTCAGTGCTCAGGGTGCTGGGTGCTTAGTACTCGGGGTGCTGGGTGCTCAGTACTCAGGGTGCTGGGTGCTCAGTACTTAGGGTGCTGGGTGCTCAGTGCTCGGGGTGCTGGGTGCTCAGTACTCAGGGTGCTGGGTGCTCAGTACTCGGGGTGCTGGGTGCTCAGTACTCAGGGTGCTGGGTGCTCAGTACTCGGGGTGCTGGGTGCTCAGTACTCGGGTGCTGGGTGCTCAGTGCTCAGGGTGCTGGGTGCTCATTGCTCGGTGTGCTGGGTGCTCAGTGCTCAGTACTCAGGGTGCTGGGTGCTCAGTACTCAGGGTGATGGGTGCTTAGTACTCGGGTGCTGGGTGCTCAGTGCTCAGGGTGCTGGGTGCTCAGTGCTCGGTGTGCTGGGTGCTCAGTGCTCAGAACTCAGGGTGCTGGGTGCTCAGTACTCGGGGTGCTGGGTGCTCAGTACTCAGGGTGCTGGGTGCTCAGTACTCGGGGTGCTGGGTGCTCAGTACTCGGGTGCTGGGTGCTCAGTGCTCAGGGTGCTGGGTGCTCATTGCTGGGGTGCTGGGTGCTCAGTGCTCAGTACTCAGGGTGCTGGGTGCTCAGTACTCAGTGTGCTGGGTGCTTAGTACTCGGGTGCTGGGTGCTCAGTGCTCAGGGTGCTGGGTGCTCAGTGCTCGGAGTGCTGGGTGCTCAGTGCTCAGTACTCAGGGTGCTGGGTGCTCAGTGCTCGGGGTGCTGGGTGCTCAGTGCTCAGTACTCAGGGTGCTGGGTACTCAGTGCTCAGGGTGCTGTGTGCTCAGTGCTCAGGGTGCTGGGTGCTCAGTGCTCAGGGTCCTGGGTACTCAGTGCTCAGGGTGCTGGGTGCTCAGTACTCAGGGTGCTGGGTGCTCAGTACTCAGGGTGCTGGGTGCTCAGTGCTCGGAGTGCTGGGTGCTCAGTGCTCGCGGTGCTGGGTGCTCAGTTCTCGGGGTGCTCGGTGCTCAGTACTCAGTGTGCTGGGTGCTCAGTGCTCGAGGTGCTCAGTAGTCAGGGTGCTGTGTGTTCAGTGCTCAGGGTGCTGGGTGCTCAGTACTCAGGGTGCTCGTTGCTTAGTACTCAGGGTGCTGGGTGCTCAGTACTCTGGGTGCTCGGTGCTCAGTGCTCAAGGTGCTGGGTGCTCAGTACTCAGGGTGCTCATTGCTCAGGGTTCTGGGTGCTCAGTACTCAGGGTGCTGGGTGCTCAGTGCTCAGGGTGCTCGGTGCTCAGTACTCAGGGTGCTCAGTACTCAGGGTGCTGGGTGCTCAGTGCTCAGGGTGCTGGGTGCTCAGTGCTCAGGTTGCTGGGTGCTCAGTGCTCATTGTGCTGGGTGCTCAGTGCTCAGGGTGCTGGGTGCTCGGTGCTCGGGGTGCTGGTTGCTTAGTGCTCGGGGTGCCCTGTGCTCAGTACTCGGGGTGCTCAGTGCTCAGTACTCAGGGTGTTGGGTGCTCAGTGCTCAGGGTGCTGGGTGCTCAGTACTCAGGGTGCTGGGTGCTCGGTGCTCAGTACGCTGGGTGCTCAGTACTCAGGGTGCTGGGTCCTCAGTGCTCAGTGTGCTGGGTGCTCAGTGCTCGGGGTGCTCAGTGCTCAGTACTCAGGGTGCTGGGTGCTCAGTGCTCGAGGTGCTCAGTACTCAGGGTGCTGTGTGTTCAGTGCTCAGGGTGCTGGGTGCTCAGTACTCAGGGTGCTCGGTGCTTAGTACTCACGGTGCTGGGTGCTCAGTGCTCGGGGTGCTGTGTGCTCAGTGCTCAGTACTCAGGGTGCTGGGTGCTCAGTGCTCAAGGTGCTGTGTGCTCAGTGCTCAGGGTGCTGGGTGCTCAGTGCTCAGGGTGCTGGGTACTCATTGCTCAGGGTGCTGGTTGCTCAGTACTCAGGGTGCTGGGTGCTCAGTGCTCAGGGTGCTGGGTGCTCAGTACTCAGGGTGCTGGGTGCTCAGTGCTCGGGGTGCTGTATGCTCAGTGCTCAGGGTGCTGGGTGCTCAGTACTCAGGGTGCTGGGTGCTCAGTACTCAGGGTGCTGGGTGCTCAGTACTCAGGGTGCTGGGTGCTCAGTGCTCAGGGTGCTGGGTGATCAGTGCTCAGTGTGCTGGGTGCTCAGTGCTCAGGGTGCTGGGTGCTCAGTACTCAGGGTGCTGGGTGCTCAGTACTCAGGGTGCTGGGTGCTCAGTACTCAGGGTGCTGAGTGCTCAGTACTCAGGGTGCTGGGTGCTCAGTACTCAGGGTGCTCGGTGCTCAGTGCTCGGGGTGCTGGGTGCTCAGTGCTCGGGCCGCTGGGTGCTCAGTGCTCCGGGTGCTCGGAGCTCAGTACTCAGGGTGCTGTGTGCTCAGTGCTCGTTGTGATCGGTGCTCAGTAGTCAGGGTGCTGGGTGCTCAGTGCTCGGGGTGCTCGGTGCTCAGTACGTTGGGTGCTCACTAATCAGGGTGCTGGGTGCTCAGTGCTCACGGTGCTGGGTGCTCAGTGCTCAGTGTGCTGGGTGCTCAGTGCTCAGGGTGCTGGGTGCTCAGTACTCAGGGTGCTGGGTGCTCAGTGCTCGGGGTGCTGGGTGCTCAGTGCTCAGGGTGCTGGGTGCTCAGTACTCGGGGTGCTGGGTGCTCAGTACTCAGGGTGCTGGGTGCTCAGTACTTAGGGTGCTGGGTGCTCAGTGCTCGGGGTGCTGGGTGCTCAGTACTCAGGGTGCTGGGTGCTCAGTACTCGGGGTGCTGGGTGCTCAGTACTCAGGGTGCTGGGTGCTCAGTACTCGGGGTGCTGGGTGCTCAGTACTCGGGTGCTGGGTGCTCAGTGCTCAGGGTGCTGGGTGCTCATTGCTCGGTGTGCTGGGTGCTCAGTGCTCAGTACTCAGGGTGCTGGGTGCTCAGTACTCAGGGTGCTGGGTGCTTAGTACT
Source organism: Microtus oregoni (assembly GCF_018167655.1). NCBI lineage: Eukaryota > Metazoa > Chordata > Mammalia > Rodentia > Cricetidae > Microtus > Microtus oregoni. Next base: position 2,081,982 of record NW_024543265.1, read on the forward strand.
CGGGTGCTGGGTGCTCAGTGCTCAGGGTGCTGGGTGCTCAGTGCTCGGTGTGCTGGGTGCTCAGTGCTCAGAACTCAGGGTGCTGGGTGCTCAGTGCTCGGGGTGCTGGGTGCTCAGTGCTCAGTACTCAGGGTGCTGGGTACTCAGTGCTCAGGGTGCTGTGTGCTCAGTGCTCAGGGTGCTGGGTGCTCAGTGCTCAGGGTCCTGGGTACTCAGTGCTCAGTGTGCTGGGTGCTCAGTACTCAGGGTGCTGGGTCCTCAGTACTCAGGGTGCTGGGTGCTCAGTGCTCGGGGTGCTGGGTGCTCAGTGCTCGCGGTGCTGGGTGCTCAGTGCTCGGGGTGCTCGGTGCTCAGTACTCAGTGTGCTGGGTGCTCAGTGCTCGAGGTGCTCAGTACTCAGGGTGCTGTGTGTTCAGTGCTCAGGGTGCTGGGTGCTCAGTACTCAGGGTGCTCGTTGCTTAGTACTCAGGGTGCTGTGTGCTCAGTACTCCGGGTGCTCGGTGCTCAGTGCTCAAGGTGCTGGGTGCTCAGTACTCAGGGTGCTCATTGCTCAGGGTTCTGGGTGCTCAGTACTCAGGGTGCTGGGTGCTCGGTGCTCGGGGTGCTGGTTGCTTAGTGCTCAGTACGCTGGGTGCTCAGTGCTCAGGGTGCTGGGTGCTCAGTGCTCGGGGTGCTGGGTGCTCAGTACTCGGGGTGCTGGGTGCTCAGTGCTCAGGGTGCTGGGTGCTCAGTGCTCGGGGCGCTGGGTGCTCAGTGCTCCGGGTGCTCGGAGCTCAGTACTCAGGGTGCTGTGTGCTCAGTGCTCGTTGTGATCGGTGCTCAGTAGTCAGGGTGCTGGGTTCTCAGTGCTCGGGGTGCTCGGTGCTCAGTACGTTGGGTGCTCACTACTCAGGGTGCTGGGTGCTCAGTGCTCAGGGTGCTGGGTGCTCAGTGCTCAGTGTGCTGGGTGCTCAGTGCTCAGGGTGCTGGGTGCTCAGTACTCAGGGTGCTGGGTGCTCAGTGCTCGGGGTGCTGGGTGCTCAGTGCTCAGGGTGCTGGGTGCTCAGTACTCGGGGTGCTGGGTGCTCAGTACTCAGGGTGCTGGGTGGTCAGTACTTAGGGTGCTGGGTGCTCAGTGCTCGGGGTGCTGGGTGCTCAGTACTCAGGGTGCTGGGTGCTCAGTACTCGGGGTGCTGGGTGCTCAGTACTCAGGGTGCTGGGTGCTCAGTACTCGGGGTGCTGGGTGCTCAGTACTCGGGTGCTGGGTGCTCAGTGCTCAGGGTGCTGGGTGCTCATTGCTCGGGGTGCTGGGTGCTCAGTGCTCAGTACTCAGGGTGCTGGGTGCTCAGTACTCAGTGTGCTGGGTGCTTAGTACTCGGGTGCTGGGTGCTCAGTGCTCAGGGTGCTGGGTGCTCAGTGCTCGGTGTGCTGGGTGCTCAGTGCTCAGTACTCAGGGTGCTGGGTGCTCAGTGCTCGGGGTGCTGGGTGCTCAGTGCTCAGTACTCAGGGTGCTGGGTACTCAGTGCTCAGGGTGCTGTGTGCTCAGTGCTCAGGGTGCTGGGTGCTCAGTGCTCAGGGTCCTGGGTACTCAGTGCTCAGGGTGCTGGGTGCTCAGTACTCAGGGTGCTGGGTGCTCAGTACTCAGGGTGGTGGGTGCTCAGTGCTCGGGGTGCTGGGTGCTCAGTGCTCGCAGTGCTGGGTGCTCAGTGCTCGGGGTGCTCGGTGCTCAGTACTCAGTGTGCTGGGTGCTCAGTGCTCGAGGTGCTCAGTACTCAGGGTGCTGTGTGTTCAGTGCTCAGGGTGCTGGGTGCTCAGTTCTCAGGGTGCTCGTTGCTTAGTACTCAGGGTGCTGGGTGCTCAGTACTCCGGGTGCTCGGTGCTCAGTGCTCAAGGTGCTGGGTGCTCAGTACTCAGGGTGCTCATTGCTCAGGGTTCTGGGTGCTCAGTACTCAGGGTGCTGGGTGCTCAGTGCTCAGGTTGCTCGGTGCTCAGTACTCAAGGTGCTCAGTACTCAGGGTTCTGGGTGCTCAGTACTCAGGGTGTTGGGTGCTCAGTGCTCAGGGTGCTGGGTGCTCAGTACTCAGGGTGCTGGGTGCTCGGTGCTCAGTACGCTGGGAGCTCAGTACTCAGGGTGCTGGGTCCTCAGTGCTCGGTGTGCTGGGTGCTCAGTGCTCGGGGTGCTCAGTGCTCAGTACTCAGGCTGCTGGGTGCTCAGTGCTCGAGGTGCTCAGTACTCAGGGTGCTGTGTGTTTAGTGCTCAGGGTGCTGGGTGCTCAGTAGTCAGGGTGCTCGGTGCTTAGTACTCAGGGTGCTGGGTGCTCAGTGCTCGGGGTGCTGTGTGCTCAGTGCTCAGTACTCAGGGTGCTGGGTGCTCAGTGCTCAAGGTGCTGTGTGCTCAGTGCTCAGGGTGCTGGGTGCTCAGTGCTCAGGGTGCTGGGTACTCATTGCTCAGGGTGCTGGGTGCTCAGTACTCAGGGTGCTGGGTGCTCAGTGCTCAGGGTGCTGGGTGCTCAGTACTCAGTGTGCTGGGTGCTCAGTGCTCGAGGTGCTCAGTACTCAGGGTGCTGTGTGTTCAGTGCTCAGGGTGCTGGGTGCTCAGTACTCAGGGTGCTCGTTGCTTAGTACTCAGGGTACTGGGTGCTCAGTACTCCGGGTGCTCGGTGCTCAGTGCTCAAGGTGCTGGGTGCTCAGTACTCAGGGTGCTCATTGCTCAGGGTTCTGGGTGCTCAGTACTCAGGGTGCTGGGTGCTCAGTGCTCAGGTTGCTCGGTGCTCAGTACTCAAGGTGCTCAGTACTCAGGGTTCTGGGTGCTCAGTACTCAGGGTGTTGGGTGCTCAGTGCTCAGGGTGCTGGGTGCTCAGTACTCAGGGTGCTGGGTGCTCGGTGCTCAGTACGCTGGGAGCTCAGTACTCAGGGTGCTGGGTCCTCAGTGCTCGGTGTGCTGGGTGCTCAGTGCTCGGGGTGCTCAGTGCTCAGTACTCAGGCTGCTGGGTGCTCAGTGCTCGAGGTGCTCAGTACTCAGGGTGCTGTGTGTTTAGTGCTCAGGGTGCTGGGTGCTCAGTAGTCAGGGTGCTCGGTGCTTAGTACTCAGGGTGCTGGGTGCTCAGTGCTCGGGGTGCTGTGTGCTCAGTGCTCAGTACTCAGGGTGCTGGGTGCTCAGTGCTCAAGGTGCTGTGTGCTCAGTGCTCAGGGTGCTGGGTGCTCAGTGCTCAGGGTGCTGGGTACTCATTGCTCAGGGTGCTAGGTGCTCAGTACTCAGGGTGCTGGGTGCTCAGTGCTCAGGGTGCTGGGTGCTCAGTACTCAGGGTGCTGGGTGCTCATTGCTCGGGGTGCTGGGTGCTCAGTGATCAGGGTGCTGGGTGCTCAGTACTCAGGGTGCTGGGTGCTCAGTGCTCGGGGTGCTGGGTGCTCAGTGCTCGGGGTGCTGGGTGCTCAGTGCTCAGGGTGCGGGGTGCTCAGTACTCAGGGGGCTGGGAGCTCAGTGCTCAGGGTGATCGGTGCTCAGTACTCAGGGTGCTCAGTACTCAGGGTGCTGGGAGCTCAGTGCTCAGGGTGATCGGTGCTCAGTACTCAGGGTGCTCAGTACTCAGGTTGCTGGGTGCTCAGTGCTCGTGTTGCTGGGTGCTCAGTACTCAGGGTGCTGGGTGCTCAGTGCTCGGGGTTCTGGGTGCTCAGTGCTCAGGGTGATCGGTGCTCAGTACTCAGGGTGCTGGGTGCTCAGTGCTCAGGGTGCTGGGTGCTCAGTGCTCAGGGTGCTGGGTGCTCAGTCCTCAGGGTGCTCAGTACTCAGGGTGCTGGGTGCTCAGTGCTCGGGGTGCTCGGTGCTCAGTGCTCGGGGTGCTGGGCGCTCAGTGCTCAGGGTGCTGGGTGCTCAGTACTCAGGGGGCTGGGAGCTCAGTGCTCAGGGTGATCGGTGCTCAGTACTCAGGGTGCTCAGTACTCAGGGTGCTGGGAGCTCAGTGCTCAGGGTGGTCGGTGCTCAGTACTCAGGGTGCTCAGTACTCAGGTTGCTGGGTGCTCAGTGCTCGTGTTGCTGGGTGCTCAGTACTCAGGGTGCTGGGTGCTCAGTGCTCGGGGTTCTGGGTGCTCAGTCCTCAGGGTGCTCAGTGCTCAGGGTGCTGGGTGCTCAGTGCTCGGGGTGCTCGGTGCTCAGTACTCAGGGTGCTGAGTGCTCAGTACTCAGGGTGCTGGTTGCTCAGTACTCAGGGTGCTGGGTGCTCAGTGCTCAGGGTGCTGGGTGATCAGTGCTCAGGGTGCTGGGTGCTCAGTGCTCAGGGTGCTCGGTGCTCAGTGCTCGGGGTGCTGGGTGCTCAGTACTCAGGGTGCTGGGTGCTCAGTGCTCAGGGTGCTGGGTGCTCAGAGCTCGGGGCGCTGGGTGCTCAGTGCTCGGGGTGCTCGGAGCTCAGTACTCAGGGTGCTGGGTGCTCAGTGCTCGGGGTGCTCGGTGCTCAGTATGTTGGGTGCTCACTACTCAGGGTGCTGGGTGCTCAGTGCTCAGGGTGCTGGGTGCTCAGTGCTCGGGGTGCTCGGTGCTCAGTACTTTGGGTGCTCACTACTCAGGGTGCTGGGTGCTCAGTGCTCAGGGTGCTGGGTGCTCAGTGCTCAGGGTGCTGGGTGCTCAGTGCTCAGGGTGGTGGGTGCTCAGTACTCAGGTTGCTGGGTGCTCAGTGCTCGGGGTGCTGGGTGCTCAGTGCTCAGGGTGCTGGGTGCTCAGTACTCGGGGTGCTGGGTGCTCAGTACTCAGGGTGCTGGGTGCTCAGTACTCAGGGTGCTGGGTGCTCAGTGCTCGGGGTGCTGGGTGCTCAGTACTCAGGGTGCTGTGTGCTCAGTACTCAGGGTGCTGGGTGCTCAGTGCTCGGGGTGCTCGGTGCTCAGTGCTCAAGGAGTTGGGTGCTCAGTACTCAGGGTGCTCATTGCTCAGGGTGCTGGGTGCTCAGTACTCAGGGTGCTGGGTGCTCAGTGCTCAGGGTGCTCGGTGCTCAGTACCCTGGGTGCTGGGTGCTCAGTGCTCGGGGTGCTCGGTGCTCAGTACTCAGGGTGCTGGGTGCTCAGTGCTCGGGGTGCTGGGGGCTCAGTACTCAGGGTGCTGGGTGCTCAGTGCTCGGTGTGCTGGGTCCTCAGTGCTCGGTGTGCTGGGTGCTCAGTGCTCGGGGTGCTCGGAGCTCAGTACCCTGGGTGCTGGGTGCTCAGTGCTCGGGGTGCTCGGTGCTCAGTACTCAGGGTGCTGGGTGCTCAGTGCTCGGGGTGCTGGGTGCTCAGTACTCAGGGTGCTGGGTGCTCAGTGCTCGGGGTGCTGGGTCCTCAGTGCTCGGTGTGCTGGGTGCTCAGTGCTCGGGGGGCTCAGTGCTCAGTACTCAGGGTGCTGGGTGCTCAGTGCTCGAGGTGCTCAGTACTCAGGGTGCTGTGTGTTCAGTGCTCAGCTTGCTGGGTGCTCAGTACTCAGGGTGCTCGGTGCTTAGTACTCAGGGTGCTGGGTGCTCAGTGCTCGGGGTGCTGGGCGCTCAGTGCTCAGTACTCAGGGTGCTGGGTGCTCAGTGCTCGGGGTGCTGGGTGCTCAGTGCTCAGTACTCAGGGTGCTGGGTGCTCAGTGCTCAGGGTGCTGGGTGCTCAGTGCTCGGGGTGCTGGGTGCTCAGTGCTCAGTACTCAGGGTGCTGGGTGCTCAGTGCTCAGTTTGCTGGGTGCTCAGTGCTCGGGGTGCTCTGTGCTCAGTAGTCAGGGTGCTGGGTGCTCAGTACTCCGGGTGCTGGGTGCTCAGTTCTCGGGGAGCTCGGTGCTCAGTACTCAGTGCTCAGGGTGCTCAGTGCTCAGTGCTCAGGGTGCTGGGTGTTCAGTACTCAGGGTGCTGGGTGCTCAGTACTCAAGGTGCTGGGTGCTCAGTGCTCAGGGTGCTGGGTGCTCAGTGATCAGGGTGCTGGGTGCTCAGTACTCAGGTTGCTGGGTGCTCAGTACTCGGGGTGCTGGGTGATCAGTACTCAGGGTGCTGGGTGCTCAGTACTCAGGGTGCTGGGTGCTCAGTGCTCGGGGTTCTGGGTGCTCAGTGCTCAGGGTGATCGGTGCTCAGTACTCAGGGTGCTGGGTGCTCAGTGCTCAGGGTGCTGGGTGCTCAGTCCTCAGGGTGCTCAGTGCTCAGGGTGCTGGGTGCTCAGTGCTCGGTGTGCTCGGTGCTCAGTACTCAGGGTGCTGAGTGCTCAGTACTCAGGGTGCTGGGTGCTCGGTGCTCAGGGTGCTGGGTGATCAGTGCTCAGTGTGCTGGGTGCTCAGTGCTCAGGGTGCTGGGTGCTCAGTGCTCGGGGTGCTGGGTGCTCAGTACTCAGGGTGCTGGGTGCTCAGTGCTCAGGGTGCTGGGTGCTCAGTGCTCGGGGCGCTGGGTGCTCAGTGCTCCGGGTGCTCGGAGCTCAGTACTCAGGGTGCTGTGTGCTCAGTGCTCGTTGTGATCGGTGCTCAGTAGTCAGGGTGCTGCGTGCTCAGTGCTCGGGGTGCTCGGTGCTCAGTACGTTGGGTGCTCACTACTCAGGGTGCTGGGTGCTCAGTGCTCAGGGTGCTGGGTGCTCAGTGCTCAGTGTGCTGGGTGCTCAGTGCTCAGGGTGCTGGGTGCTCAGTACTCAGGGTGCTGGGTGCTCAGTGCTCGGGGTGCTGGGTGCTCAGTGCTCAGGGTGCTTGGTGCTCAGTACTCGGGGTGCTGGGTGCTCAGTACTCAGGGTGTTGGGTGCTCAGTGCTCAGGGAGCTGGGTGCTCAGTACTCAGGGTGCTGGGTGCTCGGTGCTCAGTACGCTGGGTGCTCAGTACTCAGGGTGCTGGGTCCTCAGTGCTCGGTGTGCTGGGTGCTCAGTGCTCGGGGTGCTCAGTGCTCAGTACTCAGGGTGCTGGGTGCACAGTGCTCGAGGTGCTCAGTACTCAGGGTGCTGTGTGTTCAGTGCTCAGGGTGCTGGGTGCTCAGTACTCAGGGTGCTCGGTGCTTAGTACTCAGGGTGCTGGGTGCTCAGTGCTCGGGGTGCTGTGTGCTCAGTGCTCAGTACTCAGGGTGCTGGGTGCTCAGTGCTCAAGGTGCTGTGTGCTCAGTGCTCAGGGTGCTGGGTGCTCAGTGCTCAGGGTGCTGTGTACTCATTGCTCAGGGTGCTGGGTGCTCAGTACTCAGGGTGCTGGGTGCTCAGTGCTCAGGGTGCTGGGTGCTCAGTACTCAGGGTGCTGGGTGCTCAGTGCTCGGGGTGCTGGGTGCTCAGTGCTCAGGGTGCTGGGTGCTCAGTACTCAGGGTGCTGGGTGCTCAGTGCTCGGGGTGCTCGGTGCTCAGTACTCAGGGTGCTGAGTGCTCAGTACTCAGGGTGCTGGGTGCTCAGTACTCAGGGTGCTGTGTGCTCAGTGCTCAGGGTGCTGGGTGATCAGTGCTCAGTGTGCTGGGTGCTCAGTGCTCAGGGTGCTGGGTGCTCAGTGCTCGGGGTGCTGGGTGCTCAGTACTCAGGGTGCTGGGTGCTCAGTGCTCGGGGTGCTGGGTGCTCAGTGCTCAGTAATCAGGGTGCTGGGTGCTCAGTGCTCAGGGTGCTGGGTGCTCAGTGCTCGGGGTGCTGGGTGCTCAGTACTCAGGGTGCTGGGTGCTCAGTACTCAGGGTGCTGGGTGCTCAGTGCTCGGGGTGCTGGGTGCTCAGTACTCAGGGTGCTGGGTGCTCATTGCTCGGGGTGCTGGGTCCTCAGTGCTCGGGGTGCTGTGTGCTCAGTGCTCAGTACTCAGGGTGCTGGGTGCTCAGTGCTCAAGGTGCTGTGTGCTCAGTGCTCAGGGTGCTGGGTGCTCAGTGCTCAGGGTGCTGGGTACTCATTGCTCAGGGTGCTGGGTGCTCAGTACTCAGGGTGCTGGGTGCTCAGTGCTCAAGGTGCTGGGTGCTCAGTACTCAGGGTGCTGGGTGCTCAGTGCTCAGGGTGCTGGGTGCTCAGTGCTCAGGGTGCTGGGTGCTCAGTACTCAGGGTGCTGGGTGCTCAGTGCTCGGGGTGCTGGGTGCTCAGTGCTCGGGGTGCTGGGTGCTCAGTGCTCAGGGTGCTGGGTGCTCAGTACTCAGGGGGCTGGGAGCTCAGTGCTCAGGGTGATCGGTGCTCAGTCCTCAGGGTGCTCAGTACTCAGGGTGCTGGGAGCTCAGTGCTCAGGGTGGTCGGTGCTCAGTACTCAGGGTGCTCAGTACTCAGGTTGCTGGGTGCTCAGTGCTCGTGTTGCTGGGTGCTCAGTACTCAGGGTGCTGGGTGCTCAGTGCTCGGGGTTCTGGGTGCTCAGTCCTCAGGGTGCTCAGTGCTCAGGGTGCTGGGTGCTCAGTGCTCGGGGTGCTCGGTGCTCAGTACTCAGGGTGCTGAGTGCTCAGTACTCAGGGTGCTGGTTGCTCAGTACTCAGGGTGCTGGGTGCTCAGTGCTCAGGGTGCTGGGTGATCAGTGCTCAGGGTGCTGGGTGCTCAGTGCTCAGGGTGCTCGGTGCTCAGTGCTCGGGGTGCTGGGTGCTCAGTACTCAGGGTGCTGGGTGCTCAGTGCTCAGGGTGCTGGGTGCTCAGAGCTCGGGGCGCTGGGTGCTCAGTGCTCGGGGTGCTCGGAGCTCAGTACTCAGGGTGCTGGGTGCTCAGTGCTCGGGGTGCTCGGTGCTCAGTACGTTGGGTGCTCACTACTCAGGGTGCTGGGTGCTCAGTGCTCAGGGTGCTGGGTGCTCAGTGCTCGGGGTGCTCGGTGCTCAGTACTTTGGGTGCTCACTACTCAGGGTGCTGGGTGCTCAGTGCTCAGGGTGCTGGGTGCTCAGTGCTCAGGGTGCTGGGTGCTCAGTGCTCAGGGAGGTGGGTGCTCAGTACTCAGGTTGCTGGGTGCTCAGTGCTCGGGGTGCTGGGTGCTCAGTGCTCAGGGTGCTGGGTGCTCAGTACTCGGGGTGCTGGGTGCTCAGTACTCAGGGTGCTGGGTGCTCAGTACTCAGGGTGCTGGGTGCTCAGTGCTCGGGGTGCTGGGTGCTCAGTACTCAGGGTGCTGTGTGCTCAGTACTCAGGGTGCTGGGTGCTCAGTGCTCGGGGTGCTCGGTGCTCAGTGCTCAAGGAGTTGGGTGCTCAGTACTCAGGGTGCTCATTGCTCAGGGTGCTGGGTGCTCAGTACTCAGGGTGCTGGGTGCTCAGTGCTCAGGGTGCTCGGTGCTCAGTACCCTGGGTGCTGGGTGCTCAGTGCTCGGGGTGCTCGGTCCTCAGTACTCAGGGTGCTGGGTGCTCAGTGCTCGGGGTGCTGGGTGCTCAGTACTCAGGGTGCTGGGTGCTCAGTGCTCGGGGTGCTGGGTCCTCAGTGCTCGGTGTGCTGGGTGCTCAGTGCTCGGGGTGCTCGGAGCTCAGTACCCTGGGTGCTGGGTGCTCAGTGCTCAGGGTGCTCGGTGCTCAGTACTCAGGGTGCTGGGTGCTCAGTGCTCGGGGTGCTGGGTGCTCAGTACTCAGGGTGCTGGGTGCTCAGTGCTCGGGGTGCTGGGTCCTCAGTGCTCGGTGTGCTGGGTGCTCAGTGCTCGGGGGGCTCAGTGCTCAGTACTCAGGGTGCTGGGTGCTCAGTGCTCGAGGTGCTCAGTACTCAGGGTGCTGTGTGTTCAGTGCTCAGCTTGCTGGGTGCTCAGTACTCAGGGTGCTCGGTGCTTAGTACTCAGGGTGCTGGGTGCTCAGTGCTCGGGGTGCTGGGCGCTCAGTGCTCAGTACTCAGGGTGCTGGGTGCTCAGTGCTCGGGGTGCTGGGTGCTCAGTGCTCAGTACTCAGGGTGCTGGGTGCTCAGTGCTCAGGGTGCTGGGTGCTCAGTGCTCGGGGTGCTGGGTGCTCAGTGCTCAGTACTCAGGGTGCTGGGTGCTCAGTGCTCAGTTTGCTGGGTGCTCAGTGCTCGGGGTGCTCGGTGCTCAGTACTTTGGGTGCTCACTACTCAGGGTGCTGGGTGTTCAGTGCTCAGGGTGCTGGGTGCTCAGTGCTCAGGGTGCTGGGTGCTCAGTGCTCAGGGAGGTGGGTGCTCAGTACTCAGGTTGCTGGGTGCTCAGTGCTCGGGGTGCTGGGTGCTCAGTGCTCAGGGTGCTGGGTGCTCAGTACTCGGGGTGCTGGGTGCTCAGTACTCAGGGTGCTGGGTGCTCAGTACTCAGGGTGCTGGGTGCTCAGTGCTCGGGGTGCTGGGTGCTCAGTACTCAGGGTGCTGTGTGCTCAGTACTCAGGGTGCTGGGTGCTCAGTGCTCGGGGTGCTCGGTGCTCAGTGCTCAAGGAGTTGGGTGCTCAGTACTCAGGGTGCTCATTGCTCAGGGTGCTGGGTGCTCAGTACTCAGGGTGCTGGGTGCTCAGTGCTCAGGGTGCTCGGTGCTCAGTACCCTGGGTGCTGGGTGCTCAGTGCTCGGGGTGCTCGGTGCTCAGTACTCAGGGTGCTGGGTGCTCAGTGCTCGGGGTGCTGGGTGCTCAGTACTCAGGGTGCTGGGTGCTCAGTGCTCGGGGTGCTGGGTCCTCAGTGCTCGGTGTGCTGGGTGCTCAGTGCTCGGGGTGCTCGGAGCTCAGTACCCTGGGTGCTGGGTGCTCAGTGCTCAGGGTGCTCGGTGCTCAGTACTCAGGGTGCTGGGTGCTCAGTGCTCGGGGTGCTGGGTGCTCAGTACTCAGGGTGCTGGGTGCTCAGTGCTCGGGGTGCTGGGTCCTCAGTGCTCGGTGTGCTGGGTGCTCAGTGCTCGGGGGGCTCAGTGCTCAGTACTCAGGGTGCTGGGTGCTCAGTGCTCGAGGTGCTCAGTACTCAGGGTGCTGTGTGTTCAGTGCTCAGCTTGCTGGGTGCTCAGTACTCAGGGTGCTCGGTGCTTAGTACTCAGGGTGCTGGGTGCTCAGTGCTCGGGGTGCTGGGCGCTCAGTGCTCAGTACTCAGGGTGCTGGGTGCTCAGTGCTCGGGGTGCTGGGTGCTCAGTGCTCAGTACTCAGGGTGCTGGGTGCTCAGTACTCAGGGTGCTGGGTGCTCAGTGCTCGGGGTTCTGGGTGCTCAGTGCTCAGGGTGATCGGTGCTCAGTACTCAGGGTGCTGGGTGCTCAGTGCTCAGGGTGCTGGGTGCTCAGTCCTCAGGGTGCTCAGTGCTCAGGGTGCTGGGTGCTCAGTGCTCGGTGTGCTCGGTGCTCAGTACTCAGGGTGCTGAGTGCTCAGTACTCAGGGTGCTGGGTGCTCGGTGCTCAGGGTGCTGGGTGATCAGTGCTCAGTGTGCTGGGTGCTCAGTGCTCAGGGTGCTGGGTGCTCAGTGCTCGGGGTGCTGGGTGCTCAGTACTCAGGGTGCTGGGTGCTCAGTGCTCAGGGTGCTGGGTGCTCAGTGCTCGGGGCGCTGGGTGCTCAGTGCTCCGGGTGCTCGGAGCTCAGTACTCAGGGTGCTGTGTGCTCAGTGCTCGTTGTGATCGGTGCTCAGTAGTCAGGGTGCTGCGTGCTCAGTGCTCGGGGTGCTCGGTGCTCAGTACGTTGGGTGCTCACTACTCAGGGTGCTGGGTGCTCAGTGCTCAGGGTGCTGGGTGCTCAGTGCTCAGTGTGCTGGGTGCTCAGTGCTCAGGGTGCTGGGTGCTCAGTACTCAGGGTGCTGGGTGCTCAGTGCTCGGGGTGCTGGGTGCTCAGTGCTCAGGGTGCTGGGTGCTCAGTACTCGGGGTGCTGGGTGCTCAGTACTCAGGGTGTTGGGTGCTCAGTGCTCAGGGTGCTGGGTGCTCAGTACTCAGGGTGCTGGGTGCTCGGTGCTCAGTACGCTGGGTGCTCAGTACTCAGGGTGCTGGGTCCTCAGTGCTCGGTGTGCTGGGTGCTCAGTGCTCGGGGTGCTCAGTGCTCAGTACTCAGGGTGCTGGGTGCACAGTGCTCGAGGTGCTCAGTACTCAGGGTGCTGTGTGTTCAGTGCTCAGGGTGCTGGGTGCTCAGTACTCAGGGTGCTCGGTGCTTAGTACTCAGGGTGCTGGGTGCTCAGTGCTCGGGGTGCTGTGTGCTCAGTGCTCAGTACTCAGGGTGCTGGGTGCTCAGTGCTCAAGGTGCTGTGTGCTCAGTGCTCAGGGTGCTGGGTGCTCAGTGCTCAGGGTGCTGTGTACTCATTGCTCAGGGTGCTGGGTGCTCAGTACTCAGGGTGCTGGGTGCTCAGTGCTCAGGGTGCTGGGTGCTCAGTACTCAGGGTGCTGGGTGCTCAGTGCTCGGGGTGCTGGGTGCTCAGTGCTCAGGGTGCTGGGTGCTCAGTACTCAGGGTGCTGGGTGCTCAGTGCTCGGGGTGCTCGGTGCTCAGTACTCAGGGTGCTGAGTGCTCAGTACTCAGGGTGCTGGGTGCTCAGTACTCAGGGTGCTGTGTGCTCAGTGCTCAGGGTGCTGGGTGATCAGTGCTCAGTGTGCTGGGTGCTCAGTGCTCAGGGTGCTGGGTGCTCAGTGCTCGGGGTGCTGGGTGCTCAGTACTCAGGGTGCTGGGTGCTCAGTGCTCGGGGTGCTGGGTGCTCAGTGCTCAGTAATCAGGGTGCTGGGTGCTCAGTGCTCAGTGTGCTGGGTGCTCAGTGCTCAGGGTGCTGGGTGCTCAGTGCTCGGGGTGCTGGGTGCTCAGTACTCAGGGTGCTGGGTGCTCAGTACTCAGGGTGCTGGGTGCTCAGTGCTCGGGGTGCTGGGTGCTCAGTACTCAGGGTGCTGGGTGCTCATTGCTCGGGGTGCTGGGTCCTCAGTGCTCGGGGTGCTGTGTGCTCAGTGCTCAGTACTCAGGGTGCTGGGTGCTCAGTGCTCAAGGTGCTGTGTGCTCAGTGCTCAGGGTGCTGGGTGCTCAGTGCTCAGGGTGCTGGGTACTCATTGCTCAGGGTGCTGGGTGCTCAGTACTCAGGGTGCTGGGTGCTCAGTGCTCAAGGTGCTGGGTGCTCAGTACTCAGGGTGCTGGGTGCTCAGTGCTCAGGGTGCTGGGTGCTCAGTGCTCAGGGTGCTGGGTGCTCAGTACTCAGGGTGCTGGGTGCTCAGTGCTCGGGGTGCTGGGTGCTCAGTGCTCGGGGTGCTGGGTGCTCAGTGCTCAGGGTGCTGGGTGCTCAGTACTCAGGGGGCTGGGAGCTCAGTGCTCAGGGTGATCGGTGCTCAGTACTCAGGGTGCTCAGTACTCAGGGTGCTGGGAGCTCAGTGCTCAGGGTGGTCGGTGCTCAGTACTCAGGGTGCTCAGTACTCAGGTTGCTGGGTGCTCAGTGCTCGTGTTGCTGGGTGCTCAGTACTCAGGGTGCTGGGTGCTCAGTGCTCGGGGTTCTGGGTGCTCAGTCCTCAGGGTGCTCAGTGCTCAGGGTGCTGGGTGCTCAGTGCTCGGGGTGCTCGGTGCTCAGTACTCAGGGTGCTGAGTGCTCAGTACTCAGGGTGCTGGTTGCTCAGTACTCAGGGTGCTGGGTGCTCAGTGCTCAGGGTGCTGGGTGATCAGTGCTCAGGGTGCTGGGTGCTCAGTGCTCAGGGTGCTCGGTGCTCAGTGCTCGGGGTGCTGGGTGCTCAGTACTCAGGGTGCTGGGTGCTCAGTGCTCAGGGTGCTGGGTGCTCAGAGCTCGGGGCGCTGGGTGCTCAGTGCTCGGGGTGCTCGGAGCTCAGTACTCAGGGTGCTGGGTGCTCAGTGCTCGGGGTGCTCGGTGCTCAGTACGTTGGGTGCTCACTACTCAGGGTGCTGGGTGCTCAGTGCTCAGGGTGCTGGGTGCTCAGTGCTCGGGGTGCTCGGTGCTCAGTACTTTGGGTGCTCACTACTCAGGGTGCTGGGTGCTCAGTGCTCAGGGTGCTGGGTGCTCAGTGCTCAGGGTGCTGGGTGCTCAGTGCTCAGGCAGGTGGGTGCTCAGTACTCAGGTTGCTGGGTGCTCAGTGCTCGGGGTGCTGGGTGCTCAGTGCTCAGGGTGCTGGGTGCTCAGTACTCGGGGTGCTGGGTGCTCAGTACTCAGGGTGCTGGGTGCTCAGTACTCAGGGTGCTGGGTGCTCAGTGCTCGGGGTGCTGGGTGCTCAGTACTCAGGGTGCTGTGTGCTCAGTACTCAGGGTGCTGGGTGCTCAGTGCTCGGGGTGCTCGGTGCTCAGTGCTCAAGGAGTTGGGTGCTCAGTACTCAGGGTGCTCATTGCTCAGGGTGCTGGGTGCTCAGTACTCAGGGTGCTGGGTGCTCAGTGCTCAGGGTGCTCGGTGCTCAGTACTCAGGGTGCTGAGTGCTCAGTACTCAGGGTGCTGGGTGCTCAGTACTCAGGGTGCTGTGTGCTCAGTGCTCAGGGTGCTGGGTGATCAGTGCTCAGTGTGCTGGGTGCTCAGTGCTCAGGGTGCTGGGTGCTCAGTGCTCGGGGTGCTGGGTGCTCAGTACTCAGGGTGCTGGGTGCTCAGTGCTCGGGGTGCTGGGTGCTCAGTGCTCAGTAATCAGGGTGCTGGGTGCTCAGTGCTCAGTGTGCTGGGTGCTCAGTGCTCAGGGTGCTGGGTGCTCAGTGCTCGGGGTGCTGGGTGCTCAGTCCTCAGGGTGCTGGGTGCTCAGTACTCAGGGTGCTGGGTGCTCAGTGCTCGGGGTGCTGGGTGCTCAGTACTCAGGGTGCTGGGTGCTCATTGCTCGGGGTGCTGGGTCCTCAGTGCTCGGGGTGCTGTGTGCTCAGTGCTCAGTACTCAGGGTGCTGGGTGCTCAGTGCTCAAGGTGCTGTGTGCTCAGTGCTCAGGGTGCTGGGTGCTCAGTGCTCAGGGTGCTGGGTACTCATTGCTCAGGGTGCTGGGTGCTCAGTACTCAGGGTGCTGGGTGCTCAGTGCTCAAGGTGCTGGGTGCTCAGTACTCAGGGTGCTGGGTGCTCAGTGCTCAGGGTGCTGGGTGCTCAGTGCTCAGGGTGCTGGGTGCTCAGTACTCAGGGTGCTGGGTGCTCAGTGCCCGGGGTGCTGGGTGCTCAGTGCTCGGGGTGCTGGGTGCTCAGTGCTCAGGGTGCTGGGTGCTCAGTACTCAGGGGGCTGGGAGCTCAGTGCTCAGGGTGATCGGTGCTCAGTACTCAGGGTGCTCAGTACTCAGGGTGCTGGGAGCTCAGTGCTCAGGGTGGTCGGTGCTCAGTACTCAGGGTGCTCAGTACTCAGGTTGCTGGGTGCTCAGTGCTCGTGTTGCTGGGTGCTCAGTACTCAGGGTGCTGGGTGCTCAGTGCTCGGGGTTCTGGGTGCTCAGTCCTCAGGGTGCTCAGTGCTCAGGGTGCTGGGTGCTCAGTGCTCGGGGTGCTCGGTGCTCAGTACTCAGGGTGCTGAGTGCTCAGTACTCAGGGTGCTGGTTGCTCAGTACTCAGGGTGCTGGGTGCTCAGTGCTCAGGGTGCTGGGTGATCAGTGCTCAGGGTGCTGGGTGCTCAGTGCTCAGGGTGCTCGGTGCTCAGTGCTCGGGGTGCTGGGTGCTCAGTACTCAGGGTGCTGGGTGCTCAGTGCTCAGGGTGCTGGGTGCTCAGAGCTCGGGGCGCTGGGTGCTCAGTGCTCGGGGTGCTCGGAGCTCAGTACTCAGGGTGCTGGGTGCTCAGTGCTCGGGGTGCTCGGTGCTCAGTACGTTGGGTGCTCACTACTCAGGGTGCTGGGTGCTCAGTGCTCAGGGTGCTGGGTGCTCAGTGCTCGGGGTGCTCGGTGCTCAGTACTTTGGGTGCTCACTACTCAGGGTGCTGGGTGCTCAGTGCTCAGGGTGCTGGGTGCTCAGTGCTCAGGGTGCTGGGTGCTCAGTGCTCAGGCAGGTGGGTGCTCAGTACTCAGGTTGCTGGGTGCTCAGTGCTCGGGGTGCTGGGTGCTCAGTGCTCAGGGTGCTGGGTGCTCAGTACTCGGGGTGCTGGGTGCTCAGTACTCAGGGTGCTGGGTGCTCAGTACTCAGGGTGCTGGGTGCTCAGTGCTCGGGGTGCTGGGTGCTCAGTACTCAGGGTGCTGTGTGCTCAGTACTCAGGGTGCTGGGTGCTCAGTGCTCGGGGTGCTCGGTGCTCAGTGCTCAAGGAGTTGGGTGCTCAGTACTCAGGGTGCTCATTGCTCAGGGTGCTGGGTGCTCAGTACTCAGGGTGCTGGGTGCTCAGTGCTCAGGGTGCTCGGTGCTCAGTACCCTGGGTGCTGGGTGCTCAGTGCTCGGGGTGCTCGGTGCTCAGTACTCAGGGTGCTGGGTGCTCAGTGCTCGGGGTGCTGGGTGCTCAGTACTCAGGGTGCTGGGTGCTCAGTGCTCGGGGTGCTGGGTCCTCAGTGCTCGGTGTGCTGGGTGCTCAGTGCTCGGGGTGCTCGGAGCTCAGTACCCTGGGTGCTGGGTGCTCAGTGCTCAGGGTGCTCGGTGCTCAGTACTCAGGGTGCTGGGTGCTCAGTGCTCGGGGTGCTGGGTGCTCAGTACTCAGGGTGCTGGGTGCTCAGTGCTCGGGGTGCTGGGTCCTCAGTGCTCGGTGTGCTGGGTGCTCAGTGCTCGGGGGGCTCAGTGCTCAGTACTCAGGGTGCTGGGTGCTCAGTGCTCGTGGTGCTCAGTACTCAGGGTGCTGTGTGTTCAGTGCTCAGCTTGCTGGGTGCTCAGTACTCAGGTTGCTCGGTGCTTAGTACCCAGGGTGCTGGGTGCTCAGTGCTCGGGGTGCTGGGCGCTCAGTGCTCAGTACTCAGGGTGCTGGGTGCTCAGTGCTCGGGGTGCTGGGTGCTCAGTGCTCAGTACTCAGGGTGCTGGGTGCTCAGTGCTCAGGGTGCTGGGTGCTCAGTGCTCGGGGTGCTGGGTGCTCAGTGCTCAGTACTCAGGGTGCTGGGTGCTCAGTGCTCAGTTTGCTGGGTGCTCAGTGCTCGGGGTGCTCTGTGCTCAGTAGTCAGGGTGCTGGGTGCTCAGTACTCCGGGTGATGGGTGCTCAGTTCTCGGGGCGCTCGGTGCTCAGTACTCAGTGCTCAGGGTGCTCAGTGCTCAGTGCTCAGGGTGCTGGGTGTTCAGTACTCAGGGTGCTGGGTGCTCAGTACTCAAGGTGCTGGGTGCTCAGTGCTCAGGGTGCTGGGTGCTCAGTGATCAGGGTGCTGGGTGCTCAGTACTCAGGTTGCTGGGTGCTCAGTACTCGGGGTGCTGGGTGCTCAGTACTCAGGGTGCTGGGTGCTCAGTACTCAGGGTGCTGGGTGCTCAGTGCTCGGGGTTCTGGGTGCTCAGTGCTCAGGGTGATCGGTGCTCAGTACTCAGGGTGCTGGGTGCTCAGTGCTCAGGGTGCTGGGTGCTCAGTCCTCAGTGTGCTCAGTGCTCAGGGTGCTGGGTGCTCAGTGCTCGGGGTGCTCGGTGCTCAGTACGTTGGGTGCTCACTACTCAGGGTGCTGGGTGCTCAGTGCTCAGGGTGCTGGGTGCTCAGTGCTCAGTGTGCTGGGTGCTCAGTGCTCAGGGTGCTGGGTGCTCAGTACTCAGGGTGCTGTGTGCTCAGTGCTCGGGGTGCTGGGTGCTCAGTGCTCAGGGTGCTGGGTGCTCAGTACTCGGGGTGCTGGGTGCTCAGTACTCAGGGTGCTGGGTGCTCAGTACTTAGGGTGCTGGGTGCTCAGTGCTCGGGGTGCTGGGTGCTCAGTACTCAGGGTGCTGGGTGCTCAGTACTCGGGGTGCTGGGTGCTCAGTACTCAGGGTGCTGGGTGCTCAGTACTCGGGGTGCTGGGTGCTCAGTACTCGGGTGCTGGGTGCTCAGTGCTCAGGGTGCTGGGTGCTCATTGCTCGGGGTGCTGGGTGCTCAGTGCTCAGTACTCAGGGTGCTGGGTGCTCAGTACTCAGTGTGCTGGGTGCTTAGTACTCGGGTGCTGGGTGCTCAGTGCTCAGGGTGCTGGGTGCTCAGAGCTCGGTGTGCTGGGTGCTCAGTGCTCAGTACTCAGGGTGCTGGGTGCTCAGTGCTCGGGGTGCTGGGTGCTCAGTGCTCAGTACTCAGGGTGCTGGGTACTCAGTGCTCAGGGTGCTGTGTGCTCAGTGCTCAGGGTGCTGGGTGCTCAGTGCTCAGGGTCCTGGGTACTCAGTGCTCAGGGTGCTGGGTGCTCAGTACTCAGGGTGCTGGGTGCTCAGTACTCAGGGTGCTGGGTGCTCAGTGCTCGGGGTGCTGGGTGCTCAGTGCTCGCGGTGCTGGGTGCTCAGTGCTCGGGGTGCTCGGTGCTCAGTACTCAGTGTGCTGGGTGCTCAGTGCTCGAGGTGCTCAGTACTCAGGGTGCTGTGTGTTCAGTGCTCAAGGTGCTGGGTGCTCAGTACTCAGGGTGCTCGTTGCTTAGTACTCAGGGTGCTGGGTGCTCAGTACTCTGGGTGCTCGGTGCTCAGTGCTCAAGGTGCTGGGTGCTCAGTACTCAGGGTGCTCATTGCTCAGGGTTCTGGGTGCTCAGTACTCAGGGTGCTGGGTGCTCAGTGCTCAGGGTGCTCGGTGCTCAGTACTCAGGGTGCTCAGTACTCAGGGTGCTGGGTGCTCAGTGCTCAGGGTGCTGGGTGCTCAGTGCTCAGGGTGCTGGGTGCTCAGTGCTCATTGTGCTGGGTGCTCAGTGCTCAGGGTGCTGGGTGCTCGGTGCTCGGGGTGCTGGTTGCTTAGTGCTCGGGGTGCCCGGTGCTCAGTACTCGGGGTGCTCAGTGCTCAGTACTCAGGGTGTTGGGTGCTCAGTGCTCAGGGTGCTGGGTGCTCAGTACTCAGGGTGCTGGGTGCTCGGTGCTCAGTACGCTGGGTGCTCAGTACTCAGGGTGCTGGGTCCTCAGTGCTCTGTGTGCTGGGTGCTCAGTGCTCGGGGTGCTCAGTGCTCAGTACTCAGGGTGCTGGGTGCTCAGTGCTCGAGGTGCTCAGTACTCAGGGTGCTGTGTGTTCAGTGCTCAGGGTGCTGGGTGCTCAGTACTCAGGGTGCTCGGTGCTTAGTACTCACGGTGCTGGGTGCTCAGTGCTCGGGGTGCTGTGTGCTCAGTGCTCAGTACTCAGGGTGCTGGGTGCTCAGTGCTCAAGGTGCTGTGTGCTCAGTGCTCAGGGTGCTGGGTGCTCAGTGCTCAGGGTGCTGGGTACTCATTGCTCAGGGTGCTGGTTGCTCAGTACTCAGGGTGCTGGGTGCTCAGTGCTCAGGGTGCTGGGTGCTCAGTACTCAGGGTGCTGGGTGCTCAGTGCTCGGGGTGCTGTATGCTCAGTGCTCAGGGTGCTGGGTGCTCAGTACTCAGGGTGCTGGGTGCTCAGTACTCAGGGTGCTGGGTGCTCAGTACTCAGGGTGCTGGGTGCTCAGTACTCAGGGTGCTGGGTGCTCAGTACTCAGGGTGCTGGGTGCTCAGTACTCAGGGTGCTGAGTGCTCAGTACTCAGGGTGCTGGGTGCTCAGTACTCAGGGTGCTCGGTGCTCAGTGCTCGGGGTGCTGGGTGCTCAGTGCTCGGGCCGCTGGGTGCTCAGTGCTCCGGGTGCTCGGAGCTCAGTACTCAGGGTGCTGTGTGCTCAGTGCTCGTTGTGATCGGTGCTCAGTAGTCAGGGTGCTGGGTGCTCAGTGCTCGGGGTGCTCGGTGCTCAGTACGTTGGGTGCTCACTACTCAGGGTGCTGGGTGCTCAGTGCTCACGGTGCTGGGTGCTCAGTGCTCAGTGTGCTGGGTGCTCAGTGCTCAGGGTGCTGGGTGCTCAGTACTCAGGGTGCTGGGTGCTCAGTGCTCGGGGTGCTGGGTGCTCAGTGCTCAGGGTGCTGGGTGCTCAGTACTCGGGGTGCTGGGTGCTCAGTACTCAGGGTGCTGGGTGCTCAGTACTTAGGGTGCTGGGTGCTCAGTGCTCGGGGTGCTGGGTGCTCAGTACTCAGGGTGCTGGGTGCTCAGTACTCGGGGTGCTGGGTGCTCAGTACTCAGGGTGCTGGGTGCTCAGTACTCGGGGTGCTGGGTGCTCAGTACACGGGTGCTGGGTGCTCAGTGCTCACGGTGCTGGGTGCTCATTGCTCGGTGTGCTGGGTGCTCAGTGCTCAGTACTCAGGGTGCTGGGTGCTCAGTACTCAGTGTGCTGGGTGCTTAGTACTCGGGTGCTGGGTGCTCAGTGCTCAGGGTGCTGGGTGCTCAGTGCTCGGTGTGCTGGGTGCTCAGTGCTCAGTACTCAGGGTGCTGGGTGCTCAGTGCTCGGGGTGCTGTGTGCTCAGTGCTCAGTACTCAGGGTGCTGGGTACTCAGTGCTCAGGGTGCTGTGTGCTCAGTGCTCAGGGTGCTGGGTGCTCAGTGCTCAGGGTCCTGGGTACTCAGTGCTCAGGGTGCTGGGTGCTCAGTACTCAGGGTGCTGGGTGCTCAGTACTCAGGGTGCTGGGTGCTCAGTGCTCGGGGTGCTGGGTGCTCAGTGCTCGGGGTGCTGGGTGCTCAGTGCTCGGGGTGCTCGGTGCTCAGTACTCAGTGTGCTGGGTGCTCAGTGCTCGAGGTGCTCAGTACTCAGGGTGCTGTGTGTTCAGTGCTCAGGGTGCTGGGTGCTCAGTACTCAGGGTGCTCGTTGCTTAGTACTCAGGGTGCTGGGTGCTCAGTACTCCGGGTGCTCGGTGCTCAGTGCTCAAGGTGCTGGGTGCTCAGTACTCAGGGTGCTCATTGCTCAGGGTTCTGGGTGCTCAGTACTCAGGTTTCTGGGTGCTCAGTGCTCAGGGTGCTCGGTGCTCAGTACTCAGGGTGCTCAGTACTCAGGGTGCTGGGTGCTCAGTGCTCAGGGTGCTGGGTGCTCAGTGCTCAGGGTGCTGGGTGCTCAGTGCTCATTGTGCTGGGTGCTCAGTGCTCAGGGTGCTGGGTGCTCGGTGCTCGGGGTGCTGGTTGCTTAGTGCTCAGTACGCTGGGTGCTCAGTACTCAGGGTGCTGGGTCCTCAGTGCTCGGTGTGCTGGGTGCTCAGTGCTCAGTACTCAGGGTGCTGGGTGCTCAGTACTCGGGGTGCTCAGTGCTCAGTACTCAGGGTGTTGGGTGCTCAGTGCTCAGGATGCTGGGTGCTCAGTACTCAGGGTGCTGGGTGCTCGGTGCTCAGTACGCTGGGTGCTCAGTACTCAGGGTGCTGGGTCCTCAGTGGTCGGTGTGCTGGGTGGTCAGTGCTCGGGGTGCTCAGTGCTCAGTACTCAGGGTGCTGGGTGCTCAGTGCTCGAGGTGCTCAGTACTCAGGGTGCTGTGTGTTCAGTGCTCAGGGTGCTGGGTGCTCAGTACTCAGGGTGCTCGGTGCTTAGTACTCAGGGTGCTGGGTGCTCAGTGCTCGGGGTGCTGTGTGCTCAGTGCTCAGTACTCAGGGTGCTGGGTGCTCAGTGCTCAAGGTGCTCTGTGCTCAGTGCTCAGGGTGCTGGGTGCTCAGTGCTCAGGGTGCTGTGTACTCATTGCTCAGGGTGCTGGGTGCTCAGTACTCAGGGTGCTGGGTGCTCAGTGCTCAGGGTGCTGGGTGCTCAGTACTCAGGGTGCTGGGTGCTCAGTGCTCGGGGTGCTGGGTGCTCAGTGCTCAGGGTGCTGGGTGCTCAGTACTCAGGGTGCTGGGTGCTCAGTGCTCGGGGTGCTCGGTGCTCAGTACTCAGGGTGCTCAGTGCTCAGTACTCAGGGTGCTGGGTGCTCAGTACTCAGGGTGCTGTGTGCTCAGTGCTCAGGGTGCTGGGTGATCAGTGCTCAGTGTGCTGGGTGCTCAGTGCTCAGGGTGCTGGGTGCTCAGTGCTCGGGGTGCTGGGTGCTCAGTACTCAGGGTGCTGGGTGCTCAGTGCTCAGGGTGCTGGGTGCTCAGTGCTCGGGGCGCTGGGTGCTCAGTGCTCCGGGTGCTCGGAGCTCAGTACTCAGGGTGCTGTGTGCTCAGTGCTCGTTGTGATCGGTGCTCAGTAGTCAGGGTGCTGGGTGCTCAGTGCTCGGGGTGCTCGGTGCTCAGTACGTTGGGTGCTCACTACTCAGGGTGCTGGGTGCTCAGTGCTCAGGGTGCTGGGTGCTCAGTGCTCAGTGTGCTGGGTGCTCAGTGCTCAGGGTGCTGGGTGCTCAGTACTCAGGGTGCTGGGTGCTCAGTGCTCGGGGTGCTGGGTGCTCAGTGCTCAGGGTGCTGGGTGCTCAGTACTCGGGGTGCTGGGTGCTCAGTACTCAGGGTGCTGGGTGGTCAGTACTTAGGGTGCTGGGTGCTCAGTGCTCGGGGTGCTGGGTGCTCAGTACTCAGGGTGCTGGGTGCTCAGTACTCGGGGTGCTGGGTGCTCAGTACTCAGGGTGCTGGGTGCTCAGTACTCGGGGTGCTGGGTGCTCAGTACTCGGGTGCTGGGTGCTCAGTGCTCAGGGTGCTGGGTGCTCATTGCTCGGGGTGCTGGGTGCTCAGTGCTCAGTACTCAGGGTGCTGGGTGCTCAGTACTCAGTGTGCTTGGTGCTTAGTACTCGGGTGCTGGGTGCTCAGTGCTCAGGGTGCTGGGTGCTCAGTGCTCGGTGTGCTGGGTGCTCAGTGCACAGTACTCAGGGTGCTGGGTGCTCAGTGCTCGGGGTGCTGGGTGCTCAGTGCTCAGTACTCAGGGTGCTGGGTACTCAGTGCTCAGGGTGCTGTGTGCTCAGTGCTCAGGGTGCTGGGTGCTCAGTGCTCAGGGTCCTGGGTACTCAGTACTCAGTGTGCTGGGTGCTCAGTACTCAGGGTGCTGGGTGCTCCGTACTCTGTGTGCTGGGTGCTCAGTACTCAGGGTGCTGGGTGCTCAGTACTCAGGGTGGTGGGTGCTCAGTGCTCGGGGTGCTGGGTGCTCAGTGCTCGCAGTGCTGGGTGCTCAGTGCTCGGTGTGCTCGGTGCTCAGTACTCAGTGTGCTGGGTGCTCAGTGCTCGAGGTGCTCAGTACTCAGGGTGCTGTGTGTTCAGTGCTCAGGGTGCTGGGTGCTCAGTACTCAGGGTGCTCGTTGCTTAGTACTCAGGGTGCTGGGTGCTCAGTACTCCGGGTGCTCGGTGCTCAGTGCTCAAGGTGCTGGGTGCTCAGTACTCAGGGTGCTCATTGCTCAGGGTTCTGGGTGCTCAGTACTCAGGGTGCTGGGTGCTCAGTGCTCAGGGTGCTCGGTGCTCAGTACTCAGGGTGCTCAGTACTCAGGGTGCTGGGTGCTCAGTGCTCAGGGTGCTGGGTGCTCAGTGCTCGTTGTGCTGGGTGCTCAGTGCTCATTGTGCTGGGTGCTCAGTTCTCAGGGTGCTGGGTGCTCGGTGCTCGGGGTGCTGGTTGCTTAGTGCTCGGGGTGCCCGGTGCTCAGTACTCAGGGTGCTCAGTGCTCAGTACTCAGGGTGTTGGGTGCTCAGTGTTCAAGGTGCTGGGTGCTCAGTACTCAGGGTGCTGGGTGCTCGGTGCTCAGTACGCTGGGAGCTCAGTACTCAGGGTGCTGGGTGCTCAGTGCTCGGGGTGCTCAGTGCTCAGTACTCAGGCTGCTGGGTGCTCAGTGCTCGAGGTGCTCAGTACTCAGGGTGCTGTGTGTTCAGTGCTCAGGGTGCTGGGTGCTCAGTAGTCAGGGTGCTCGGTGCTTAGTACTCAGGGTGCTGGGTGCTCAGTGCTCGGGGTGCTGTGTGCTCAGTGCTCAGTACTCAGGGTGCTGGGTGCTCAGTGCTCAAGGAGCTGTGTGCTCAGTGCTCAGGGTGCTGGGTGCTCAGTGCTCAGGGTGCTGGGTACTCAGTGCTCAGGGTGCTGGGTGCTCAGTACTCAGGGTGCTGGGTGCTCAGTGCTCGGGGTGCTGGGTGCTCAGTGCTCAGGGTGCTGGGTGCTCAGTACTCAGGGTGCTGGGTGCTCAGTGCTCGGGGTGCTGGGTGCTCAGTGCTCGGGGTGCTGGGTGCTCAGTGCTCAGGGTGCTGGGTGCTCAGTACTCAGGGGGCTGGGAGCTCAGTGCTCAGGGTGATCGGTGCTCAGTACTCAGGGTGCTCAGTACTCAGGGTGCTGGGAGCTCAGTGCTCAGGGTGATCGGTGCTCAGTACTCAGGGTGCTCAGTACTCAGGTTGCTGGGTGCTCAGTGCTCGTGTTGCTGGGTGCTCAGTACTCAGGGTGCTGGGTGCTCAGTGCTCAGGGTTCTGGGTGCTCAGTGCTCACGGTGATCGGTGCTCAGTACTCAGGGTGCTGGGTGCTCAGTGCTCAGGGTGCTGGGTGCTCAGTCCTCAGGGTGCTCAGTGCTCAGGGTGCTGGGTGCTCAGTGCTCGGGGTGCTCGGTGCTCAGTACTCAGGGTGCTGAGTGCTCAGTACTCAGGGTGCTGGGTGCGCAGTACTCAGGGTGCTGGGTGCTCAGTGCTCAGGGTGCTGGGTGATCAGTGCTCAGGGTGCTGGGTGCTCAGTGCTCAGGGTGCTCGGTGCTCAGTGCTCGGGGTGCTGGGTGCTCAGTACTCAGGGTGCTGGGTGCTCAGTGCTCAGGGTGCTGGGTGCTCAGAGCTCGGGGCGCTGGGTGCTCAGTGCTCGGGGTGCTCGGAGCTCAGTACTCAGGGTGCTGGGTGCTCAGTGCTCGGGGTGCTCGGTGCTCAGTACGTTGGGTGCTCACTACTCAGGGTGCTGGGTGCTCAGTGCCCAGGGTGCTGGGTGCTCAGTGCTCGGGGTGCTCGGTGCTCAGTACTTTGGGTGCTCACTACTCAGGGTGCTGGGTGCTCAGTGCTCAGGGTGCTGGGTGCTCAGTGCTCAGGGTGCTGGGTGCTCAGTGCTCAGGGTGGTGGGTGCTCAGTACTCATGTTGCTGGGTGCTCAGTGCTCGGGGTGCTGGGTGCTCAGTGCTCAGGGTGCTGGGTGCTCAGTACTCGGGGTGCTGGGTGCTCAGTACTCAGGGTGCTGGGTGCTCAGTACTCGGGGTGCTGGGTGCTCAGTGCTCGGGGTGCTGGGTGCTCAGTACTCAGGTTGCTGTGTGCTCAGTACTCAGGGTGCTGGGTGCTCAGTGCTCGGGGTGCTCGGTGCTCAGTGCTCAAGGAGTTGGGTGCTCAGTACTCAGGGTGCTCATTGCTCAGGGTGCTGGGTGCTCAGTACTCAGGGTGCTGGGTGCTCAGTGCTCATGGTGCTCGGTGCTCGGGGCGCTGGGTGCTCAGTGCTCGGGGTGCTCGGAGCTCAGTACCCTGGGTGCTGGGTGCTCAGTGCTCGGGGTGCTCGGTGCTCAGTACTCAGGGTGCTGGGTGTTCAGTGCTCGGGGTGCTGGGTGCTCAGTACTCAGGGTGCTGGGTGCTCAGTGCTCGGGGTGCTGGGTCCTCAGTGCTCGGTGTGCTGGGTGCTCAGTGCTCAGGGTGCTCAGTGCTCAGTACTCAGGGTGCTGGGTGCTCAGTGCTCAAGGGGCTCAGTACTCAGGGTGCTGTGTGTTCAGTGCTCAGGGTGCTGGGTGCTCAGTACTCAGGGTGCTCGGTGCTTAGTACTCAGGGTGCTGGGTGCTCAGTGCTCGGGGTGCTGGGTGCTCAGTGCTCAGTACTCAGGGTGCTGGGTGCTCAGTGCTCGGGGTGCTGGGTGCTCAGTTCTCAGTACTCAGGGTGCTGGGTGCTCAGTGCTCAGGGTGCTGGGTGCTCAGTGCTCGGGGTGCTGGGTGCTCAGTACTCAGGGTGCTGGGTGCTCAGTACTCAGGGTGCTGGGTGCTCAGTGCTCGGGGTGCTGGGTGCTCAGTACTCAGGGTGCTGGGTGCTCATTGCTCGGGGTGCTGGGTCCTTAGTGCTCGGTGTGCTGGGTGCTCAGTGCTCGGGGTGCTCAGTGCTCAGTACTCAGGGTGCTGGGTGCTCAGTGCTCGAGGTGCTCAGTACTCAGGGTGCTGTGTGTTCAGTGCTCAGGGTGCTGGGTGCTCAGTACTCAGGGTGCTCGGTGCTTAGTACTCAGGGTGCTGGGTGCTCAGTGCTCGGGGTGCTGTGTGCTCAGTGCTCAGTACTCAGGGTGCTGGGTGCTCAGTGCTCAAGGTGCTGTGTGCTCAGTGCTCAGGGTGCTGGGTGCTCAGTGCTCAGGGTGCTGGGTACTCATTGCTCAGGGTGCTGGGTGCTCAGTACTCAGGGTGCTGGGTGCTCAGTGCTCAAGGTGCTGGGTGCTCAGTACTCAGGATGCTGGGTGCTCAGTGCTCAGGGTGCTGGGTGCTCAGTGCTCAGGGTGCTGGGTGCTCAGTACTCAGGGTGCTGGGTGCTCAGTGCTCGGGGTGCTGGGTGCTCAGTGCTCGGGGTGCTGGGCGCTCAGTGCTCAGGGTGCTGGGTGCTCAGTACTCAGGGGGCTGGGAGCTCAGTGCTCAGGGTGATCGGTGCTCAGTACTCAGGGTGCTCAGTACTCAGGGTGCTGGGAGCTCAGTGCTCAGGGTGGTCGGTGCTCAGTACTCAGGGTGCTCAGTACTCAGGTTGCTGGGTGCTCAGTGCTCGTGTTGCTGGGTGCTCAGTACTCAGGGTGCTGGGTGCTCAGTGCTCGGGGTTCTGGGTGCTCAGTCCTCAGGGTGCTCAGTGCTCAGGGTGCTGGGTGCTCAGTACTCAGGGTGCTGGTTTCTCAGTACTCAGGGTGCTGGGTGCTCAGTGCTCAGGGTGCTGGGTGCTCAGTGCTCGGGGTGCTGGGTGCTCAGTACTCAGGGTGCTGGGTGCTCAGTACTCAGGGTGCTGGTTTCTCAGTACTCAGGGTGCTGGGTGCTCAGTGCTCAGGGTGCTGGGTGATCAGTGCTCAGGGTGCTGGGTGCTCAGTGCTCAGGGAGCTCGGTGCTCAGTGCTCGGGGTGCTGAGTGCTCAGTACTCAGGGTGCTGGTTTCTCAGTACTCAGGGTGCTGGGTGCTCAGTGCTCAGGGTGCTGGGTGATCAGTGCTCAGGGTGCTGGGTGCTCAGTGCTCAGGGTGCTCGGTGCTCAGAGCTCGGGGCGCTGGGTGCTCAGTGCTCGTGTTGCTGGGTGCTCAGTACTCAGGGTGCTGGGTGCTCAGTGCTCGGGGTTCTGGGTGCTCAGTCCTCAGGGTGCTCAGTGCTCAGGGTGCTGGGTGCTCAGTACTCAGGGTGCTGGGTGCTCAGTGCTCGGGGTTCTGGGTGCTCAGTCCTCAGGGTGCTCAGTACTCAGGGTGCTGAGTGCTCAGTACTCAGGGTGCTGGTTTCTCAGTACTCAGGGTGCTGGGTGCTCAGTGCTCAGGGTGCTGGGTGATCAGTGCTCAGGGTGCTGGGTGCTCAGTGCTCAGGGTGCTCGGTGCTCAGTGCTCGGGGTGCTGGGTGCTCAGTACTCAGGGTGCTGGGTGCTCAGTGCTCAGGGTGCTGGGTGCTCAGAGCTCGGGGCGCTGGGTGCTCAGTGCTCGGGGTGCTCGGAGCTCAGTACTCAGGGTGCTGGGTGCTCAGTGCTCGGGGTGCTCGGTGCTCAGTACGTTGGGTGCTCACTACTCAGGGTGCTGGGTGCTCAGTGCTCAGGGTGCTGGGTGCTCATTGCTCGGGGTGCTCGGTGCTCAGTACTTTGGGTGCTCACTACTCAGGGTGCTGGGTGCTCAGTGCTCAGGGTGCTGGGTGCTCAGTGCTCAGGGTGCTGGGTGCTCAGTGCTCAGGGTGGTGGGTGCTCAGTACTCAGGTTGCTGGGTGCTCAGTGCTCGGGGTGCTGGGTGCTCAGTGCTCAGGGTGCTGGGTGCTCAGTACTCGGGGTGCTGGGTGCTCAGTACTCAGGGTGCTGGGTGCTCAGTACTCAGGGTGCTGGGTGCTCAGTGCTCGGGGTGCTGGGTGCTCAGTACTCAGGGTGCTGTGTGCTCAGTACTCAGGGTGCTGGGTGCTCAGTGCTCGGGGTGCTCGGTGCTCAGTGCTCAAGGAGTTGGGTGCTCAGTACTCAGGGTGCTCATTGCTCAGGGTGCTGGGTGCTCAGTACTCAGGGTGCTGGGCGCTCAGTGCTCAGGGTGCTCGGTGCTCAGTACCCTGGGTGCTGGGTGCTCAGTGCTCGGGGTGCTCGGTGCTCAGTACTCAGGGTGCTGAGTGCTCAGTGCTCGGGGTGCTGGGTGCTCAGTACTCAGGGTGCTGGGTGCTCAGTGCTCGGGGTGCTGGGTCCTCAGTGCTCGGTGTGCTGGGTGCTCAGTGCTCGGGGTGCTCGGAGCTCAGTACCCTGGGTGCTGGGTGCTCAGTGCTCGGGGTGCTCGGTGCTCAGTACTCAGGGTGCTGGGTGCTCAGTGCTCGGGGTGCTGGGTGCTCAGTACTCAGGGTGCTGGGTGCTCAGTGCTCGGGGTGCTGGGTCCTCAGTGCTCGGTGTGCTGGGTGCTCAGTGCTCGGGGGGCTCAGTGCTCAGTACTCAGGGTGCTGGGTGCTCAGTGCTCGAGGTGCTCAGTACTCAGGGTGCTGTGTGTTCAGTGCTCAGCTTGCTGGGTGCTCAGTACTCAGGGTGCTCGGTGCTTAGTACTCAGGGTGCTGGGTGCTCAGTGCTCGGGGTGCTGGGTGCTCAGTGCTCAGTACTCAGGGTGCTGGGTGCTCAGTGCTCGGGGTGCTGGGTGCTCAGTGCTCAGTACTCAGGGTGCTGGGTGCTCAGTGCTCAGGGTGCTGGGTGCTCAGTGCTCGGGGTGCTGGGTGCTCAGTACTCAGGGTGCTGGGTGCTCAGTACTCCGGTTGCTGGGTGCTCAGTTCTCGGGGTGCTCGGTGCTCAGTACTCAGTGCTCAGGGTGCTCAGTGCTCAGTGCTCAGGGTGCTGGGTGTTCAGTACTCAGGGTGCTGGGTGCTCAGTACTCAGGGTGCTGGGTGCTCAGTGCTCAGGGTGCTGGGTGCTCAGTACTCAGGGTGCTGGGTGCTCAGTACTCAGGGTGCTGGGTGCTCAGTGCTCAGGGTGCTGGTTACTCAGTGCTCAGGGTGCTCGGTGCTCAGTACTCGGGGTGCTGGGTGCTCCTTCTCGGGGTGCTGGATGCTCAATGCTCGGGGTGCTGGGTGCTCAGTACTCAGGGTGCTGGGTGCTCAGTGCTCAGGGTGCTGGGTGCTCAGTACTCAGGGTGCTGGGTGCTCAGTGCTCAGGGTGCTGGGTGCTCAGTACTCAGGGTTCTGGGAGCTCAGTGCTCAGGGTGATCTTTGCTCAGTACTCAGGATGCTCAGTGCTTGGGGTGCTGGGTGCACAGTGCTCAGGGTGCTGGGTGCTCAGTGCTCAGGGTGGTCTTTGCTCAGTACTCAGGGTGCTCAGTGCTCAGGGTGCTGGGTTCTCAGTACTCAGGGTGCTGGGTGCTCAGTGATCAGGGTGCTGTGTGCTCAGTCCTCAGGGTGCTCAGTGCTCAGGGTGCTGGGTGCTCAGTGCTCGGGTTGCTCGGTGCTCAGTACTCAGGGTTCTGAGTGCTCAGTACTCAGGGTGCTGGGTGCTCAGTACTCAGGGTGCTGGGTGCTCAGTGCTCAGCGTGCTGGGTGATCAGTGCTCAGTGTGCTGGGTGCTCAGTGCTCAGGGTGCTGGGGGCTCAGTGCTCGGGGTGCTGGGTGTTCAGTACTCAGGGTGCTGGGTGCTCAGTGCTCAGGGTGCTGGGTGCTCAGTGCTCGGGGTGCTGGGTGCTCAGTGCTCAGTACTCAGGGTGCTGGGTGCTCAGTGCTCGGGGTGCTGGGTGCTCAGTGCTCAGTACTCAGGGTGCTGGGGGCTCAGTGCTCAGGGTGCTGTGTGCTCACTGCTCAGGGTTCTGGGTGCTCAGTGCTCAGGGTGCTGGGTACTCAGTGCTCAGGGTGCTGGGGGCTCAGTGCTCAGGGTGCTGGGTGCTCAGTACTCAGGGTGCTGGGTGCTCAGTGCTCGGAGTGCTGGGTGCTCAGTGCTCAGGGTGCTGGGTACTCAGTACTCAGGGTGCTGGGTGCTCAGTGCTCGGGTTGCTGGGTGCTCAGTGCTCGGGGTGCTGGGTGCTCAGTACTCAGGGTGCTGGGTGCTCAGTACTCAGGGGGCTGGGAGCTCAGTGCTCAGGGTGATCGGTGCTCAGTACTCAGGGTGCTCAGTACTCAGGGTGCTGGGAGCTCAGTGCTCAGGGTGATCGGTGCTCAGTACTCAGGGTGCTCAGTACTCAGGGTGCTGGGTGCTCAGTGCTCAGGTTGCTGGGTGCTCAGTGCTCGGGGTGCTGGGTGCCCAGTGCTCAGGGTGCTGGGTGCTCAGTACTCAGGGTGCTGGGTGCTCAGTGCTCAGTGCTCAGAGTTCTGGGTGTTCAGTACTCAGGGTGCTGGGTGCTCAGTACTCAGGGTTCTGGGTGCTCAGTGCTCAGAGTGGTGGGTGCTCAGTACTCAGAGTGCTCGGTGCTCAGTGCTCAGGGTGCTGGGTGCTCAGTACTCAGGGTGCTGTGTGCTCAGTACTCAGGGTGCTGGGTGCTCAGTGCTCAGGGTGCTGGGTACTCAGTGCTCAGGGTGCTCGGTGCTCAGTACTCGGGGTGCTGGGTGCTCATTCTCGGGGTGCTGGGTGCTCAGTGCTCGGGGTGCTGGGTGCTCATTACTCAGGGTGCTGGGTTCTCAGTGCTCAGGGTGCTGGGTGCTCAGTACTCAGGGTGCTGGGTGCTCAGTGCTCAGGGTGCTGGGTGCTCAGTACTCAGGGTGCTGGGTGCTCAGTGCTCAGGGTGCTGGGTGCTCAGTACTCAGGGTGCTGGGAGCTCAGTGCTCAGGGTGATCGGTGCTCAGTACTCAGGGTGCTCAGTACTAAGGGTGCTGGGTGCTCAGTGCTCGGGGTGCTGGGTGCTCAGTACTCAGGGTGCTGGGTGCTCAGTGCTCGGGGTCTTGGATGCTCAGTGCTCAGGGTGATCGGTGCTCAGTACTCAGGGTGCTGGGTGCTCAGTACTCAGGGTGCTGGGTGCTCAGTCCTCAGGGTGCTCTGTCCTCAGGGTGCTGGGTGCTCAGTGCTCGGGGTGCTCGGTGCTCAGTACTCAGGGTGCTGGGTGCTCAGTGCTCAGGGTGCTGGGTGCTCAGTACTCAGGGTGCTGGGTGCTCAGTGCTCAGGGTGCTGGGTGCTCAGTACTCAGGGTGCTCGGTGCTTAGTACTCAGGGTGCTGGGTGCTCAGTGCTCGGGGTGCTGGGTGCTCAGTGCTCAGTACTCAGGGTGCTGGGTGCTCAGTGCTCGGGGTGCTGGGTGCTCAGTTCTCAGTACTCAGGGTGCTGGGTGCTCAGTGCTCAGGGTGCTGGGTGCTCAGTGCTCGGGGTGCTGGGTGCTCAGTACTCAGGGTGCTGGGTGCTCAGTACTCAGGGTGCTGGGTGCTCAGTGCTCGGGGTGCTGGGTGCTCAGTACTCAGGGTGCTGGGTGCTCATTGCTCGGGGTGCTGGGTCCTTAGTGCTCGGTGTGCTGGGTGCTCAGTGCTCGGGGTGCTCAGTGCTCAGTACTCAGGGTGCTGGGTGCTCAGTGCTCGAGGTGCTCAGTACTCAGGGTGCTGTGTGTTCAGTGCTCAGGGTGCTGGGTGCTCAGTACTCAGGGTGCTCGGTGCTTAGTACTCAGGGTGCTGGGTGCTCAGTGCTCGGGGTGCTGTGTGCTCAGTGCTCAGTACTCAGGGTGCTGGGTGCTCAGTGCTCAAGGTGCTGTGTGCTCAGTGCTCAGGGTGCTGGGTGCTCAGTGCTCAGGGTGCTGGGTACTCATTGCTCAGGGTGCTGGGTGCTCAGTACTCAGGGTGCTGGGTGCTCAGTGCTCAAGGTGCTGGGTGCTCAGTACTCAGGATGCTGGGTGCTCAGTGCTCAGGGTGCTGGGTGCTCAGTGCTCAGGGTGCTGGGTGCTCAGTACTCAGGGTGCTGGGTGCTCAGTGCTCGGGGTGCTGGGTGCTCAGTGCTCGGGGTGCTGGGCGCTCAGTGCTCAGGGTGCTGGGTGCTCAGTACTCAGGGGGCTGGGAGCTCAGTGCTCAGGGTGATCGGTGCTCAGTACTCAGGGTGCTCAGTACTCAGGGTGCTGGGAGCTCAGTGCTCAGGGTGGTCGGTGCTCAGTACTCAGGGTGCTCAGTACTCAGGTTGCTGGGTGCTCAGTGCTCGTGTTGCTGGGTGCTCAGTACTCAGGGTGCTGGGTGCTCAGTGCTCGGGGTTCTGGGTGCTCAGTCCTCAGGGTGCTCAGTGCTCAGGGTGCTGGGTGCTCAGTACTCAGGGTGCTGGTTTCTCAGTACTCAGGGTGCTGGGTGCTCAGTGCTCAGGGTGCTGGGTGCTCAGTGCTCGGGGTGCTGGGTGCTCAGTACTCAGGGTGCTGGGTGCTCAGTACTCAGGGTGCTGGTTTCTCAGTACTCAGGGTGCTGGGTGCTCAGTGCTCAGGGTGCTGGGTGATCAGTGCTCAGGGTGCTGGGTGCTCAGTGCTCAGGGAGCTCGGTGCTCAGTGCTCGGGGTGCTGAGTGCTCAGTACTCAGGGTGCTGGTTTCTCAGTACTCAGGGTGCTGGGTGCTCAGTGCTCAGGGTGCTGGGTGATCAGTGCTCAGGGTGCTGGGTGCTCAGTGCTCAGGGTGCTCGGTGCTCAGAGCTCGGGGCGCTGGGTGCTCAGTGCTCGTGTTGCTGGGTGCTCAGTACTCAGGGTGCTGGGTGCTCAGTGCTCGGGGTTCTGGGTGCTCAGTCCTCAGGGTGCTCAGTGCTCAGGGTGCTGGGTGCTCAGTACTCAGGGTGCTGGGTGCTCAGTGCTCGGGGTTCTGGGTGCTCAGTCCTCAGGGTGCTCAGTACTCAGGGTGCTGAGTGCTCAGTACTCAGGGTGCTGGTTTCTCAGTACTCAGGGTGCTGGGTGCTCAGTGCTCAGGGTGCTGGGTGATCAGTGCTCAGGGTGCTGGGTGCTCAGTGCTCAGGGTGCTCGGTGCTCAGTGCTCGGGGTGCTGGGTGCTCAGTACTCAGGGTGCTGGGTGCTCAGTGCTCAGGGTGCTGGGTGCTCAGAGCTCGGGGCGCTGGGTGCTCAGTGCTCGGGGTGCTCGGAGCTCAGTACTCAGGGTGCTGGGTGCTCAGTGCTCGGGGTG
Organism: Microtus oregoni; assembly: GCF_018167655.1. Classification (NCBI taxonomy): domain Eukaryota; kingdom Metazoa; phylum Chordata; class Mammalia; order Rodentia; family Cricetidae; genus Microtus; species Microtus oregoni. Next base: position 2,114,514 of record NW_024543265.1, read on the forward strand.
CTCGGTGCTCAGTACGTTGGGTGCTCACTACTCAGGGTGCTGGGTGCTCAGTGCTCAGGGTGCTGGGTGCTCATTGCTCGGGGTGCTCGGTGCTCAGTACTTTGGGTGCTCACTACTCAGGGTGCTGGGTGCTCAGTGCTCAGGGTGCTGGGTGCTCAGTGCTCAGGGTGCTGGGTGCTCAGTGCTCAGGGTGGTGGGTGCTCAGTACTCAGGTTGCTGGGTGCTCAGTGCTCGGGGTGCTGGGTGCTCAGTGCTCAGGGTGCTGGGTGCTCAGTACTCGGGGTGCTGGGTGCTCAGTACTCAGGGTGCTGGGTGCTCAGTACTCAGGGTGCTGGGTGCTCAGTGCTCGGGGTGCTGGGTGCTCAGTACTCAGGGTGCTGTGTGCTCAGTACTCAGGGTGCTGGGTGCTCAGTGCTCGGGGTGCTCGGTGCTCAGTGCTCAAGGAGTTGGGTGCTCAGTACTCAGGGTGCTCATTGCTCAGGGTGCTGGGTGCTCAGTACTCAGGGTGCTGGGCGCTCAGTGCTCAGGGTGCTCGGTGCTCAGTACCCTGGGTGCTGGGTGCTCAGTGCTCGGGGTGCTCGGTGCTCAGTACTCAGGGTGCTGAGTGCTCAGTGCTCGGGGTGCTGGGTGCTCAGTACTCAGGGTGCTGGGTGCTCAGTGCTCGGGGTGCTGGGTCCTCAGTGCTCGGTGTGCTGGGTGCTCAGTGCTCGGGGTGCTCGGAGCTCAGTACCCTGGGTGCTGGGTGCTCAGTGCTCGGGGTGCTCGGTGCTCAGTACTCAGGGTGCTGGGTGCTCAGTGCTCGGGGTGCTGGGTGCTCAGTACTCAGGGTGCTGGGTGCTCAGTGCTCGGGGTGCTGGGTCCTCAGTGCTCGGTGTGCTGGGTGCTCAGTGCTCGGGGGGCTCAGTGCTCAGTACTCAGGGTGCTGGGTGCTCAGTGCTCGAGGTGCTCAGTACTCAGGGTGCTGTGTGTTCAGTGCTCAGCTTGCTGGGTGCTCAGTACTCAGGGTGCTCGGTGCTTAGTACTCAGGGTGCTGGGTGCTCAGTGCTCGGGGTGCTGGGTGCTCAGTGCTCAGTACTCAGGGTGCTGGGTGCTCAGTGCTCGGGGTGCTGGGTGCTCAGTGCTCAGTACTCAGGGTGCTGGGTGCTCAGTGCTCAGGGTGCTGGGTGCTCAGTGCTCGGGGTGCTGGGTGCTCAGTACTCAGGGTGCTGGGTGCTCAGTACTCCGGTTGCTGGGTGCTCAGTTCTCGGGGTGCTCGGTGCTCAGTACTCAGTGCTCAGGGTGCTCAGTGCTCAGTGCTCAGGGTGCTGGGTGTTCAGTACTCAGGGTGCTGGGTGCTCAGTACTCAGGGTGCTGGGTGCTCAGTGCTCAGGGTGCTGGGTGCTCAGTACTCAGGGTGCTGGGTGCTCAGTACTCAGGGTGCTGGGTGCTCAGTGCTCAGGGTGCTGGTTACTCAGTGCTCAGGGTGCTCGGTGCTCAGTACTCGGGGTGCTGGGTGCTCCTTCTCGGGGTGCTGGATGCTCAATGCTCGGGGTGCTGGGTGCTCAGTACTCAGGGTGCTGGGTGCTCAGTGCTCAGGGTGCTGGGTGCTCAGTACTCAGGGTGCTGGGTGCTCAGTGCTCAGGGTGCTGGGTGCTCAGTACTCAGGGTTCTGGGAGCTCAGTGCTCAGGGTGATCTTTGCTCAGTACTCAGGATGCTCAGTGCTTGGGGTGCTGGGTGCACAGTGCTCAGGGTGCTGGGTGCTCAGTGCTCAGGGTGGTCTTTGCTCAGTACTCAGGGTGCTCAGTGCTCAGGGTGCTGGGTTCTCAGTACTCAGGGTGCTGGGTGCTCAGTGATCAGGGTGCTGTGTGCTCAGTCCTCAGGGTGCTCAGTGCTCAGGGTGCTGGGTGCTCAGTGCTCGGGTTGCTCGGTGCTCAGTACTCAGGGTTCTGAGTGCTCAGTACTCAGGGTGCTGGGTGCTCAGTACTCAGGGTGCTGGGTGCTCAGTGCTCAGCGTGCTGGGTGATCAGTGCTCAGTGTGCTGGGTGCTCAGTGCTCAGGGTGCTGGGGGCTCAGTGCTCGGGGTGCTGGGTGTTCAGTACTCAGGGTGCTGGGTGCTCAGTGCTCAGGGTGCTGGGTGCTCAGTGCTCGGGGTGCTGGGTGCTCAGTGCTCAGTACTCAGGGTGCTGGGTGCTCAGTGCTCGGGGTGCTGGGTGCTCAGTGCTCAGTACTCAGGGTGCTGGGGGCTCAGTGCTCAGGGTGCTGTGTGCTCACTGCTCAGGGTTCTGGGTGCTCAGTGCTCAGGGTGCTGGGTACTCAGTGCTCAGGGTGCTGGGGGCTCAGTGCTCAGGGTGCTGGGTGCTCAGTACTCAGGGTGCTGGGTGCTCAGTGCTCGGAGTGCTGGGTGCTCAGTGCTCAGGGTGCTGGGTACTCAGTACTCAGGGTGCTGGGTGCTCAGTGCTCGGGTTGCTGGGTGCTCAGTGCTCGGGGTGCTGGGTGCTCAGTACTCAGGGTGCTGGGTGCTCAGTACTCAGGGGGCTGGGAGCTCAGTGCTCAGGGTGATCGGTGCTCAGTACTCAGGGTGCTCAGTACTCAGGGTGCTGGGAGCTCAGTGCTCAGGGTGATCGGTGCTCAGTACTCAGGGTGCTCAGTACTCAGGGTGCTGGGTGCTCAGTGCTCAGGTTGCTGGGTGCTCAGTGCTCGGGGTGCTGGGTGCCCAATGCTCAGGGTGCTGGGTGCTCAGTACTCAGGGTGCTGGGTGCTCAGTGCTCAGTGCTCAGAGTTCTGGGTGTTCAGTACTCAGGGTGCTGGGTGCTCAGTACTCAGGGTTCTGGGTGCTCAGTGCTCAGAGTGGTGGGTGCTCAGTACTCAGAGTGCTCGGTGCTCAGTGCTCAGGGTGCTGGGTGCTCAGTACTCAGGGTGCTGTGTGCTCAGTACTCAGGGTGCTGGGTGCTCAGTGCTCAGGGTGCTGGGTACTCAGTGCTCAGGGTGCTCGGTGCTCAGTACTCGGGGTGCTGGGTGCTCATTCTCGGGGTGCTGGGTGCTCAGTGCTCGGGGTGCTGGGTGCTCATTACTCAGGGTGCTGGGTTCTCAGTGCTCAGGGTGCTGGGTGCTCAGTACTCAGGGTGCTGGGTGCTCAGTGCTCAGGGTGCTGGGTGCTCAGTACTCAGGGTGCTGGGTGCTCAGTGCTCAGGGTGCTGGGTGCTCAGTACTCAGGGTGCTGGGAGCTCAGTGCTCAGGGTGATCGGTGCTCAGTACTCAGGGTGCTCAGTACTAAGGGTGCTGGGTGCTCAGTGCTCGGGGTGCTGGGTGCTCAGTACTCAGGGTGCTGGGTGCTCAGTGCTCGGGGTCTTGGATGCTCAGTGCTCAGGGTGATCGGTGCTCAGTACTCAGGGTGCTGGGTGCTCAGTACTCAGGGTGCTGGGTGCTCAGTCCTCAGGGTGCTCTGTCCTCAGGGTGCTGGGTGCTCAGTGCTCGGGGTGCTCGGTGCTCAGTACTCAGGGTGCTGGGTGCTCAGTGCTCAGGGTGCTGGGTGCTCAGTACTCAGGGTGCTGGGTGCTCAGTGCTCAGGGTGCTGGGTGCTCAGTACTCAGGGTGCTGGGTGCTCAGTGCTCAGGGTGCTGGGTGCTCAGTACTCAGGTTGCTGGGAGCTCAGTGCTCAGGGTGATCGGTGCTCAGTACTCAGGGTGCTCAGTACTCAGGGTGCTGGGTGCTCAGTGCTCGGGGTGCTGGGTGCTCAGTGCTCAGGGTGATCAGTGCTCAGTACTCAGTGTCCTGGGTGCTCAGTGCTCAGGATGCTGGGTGCTCAGTCCTCAGGGTGATCGGTGCTCAGTACTCAGGGTGCTGGGTGCTCAGTGCTCAGGGTGCTGGGTGCTCAGTGCTCAGTGCTCAGGGTGCTGGGTGCTCAGTGCTCAGGGTGCTGGTTGCTCAGTACTCAGGGTGCTGGGTGCTCAGTACTCAGGGTGCTGGGTGCTCAGTGCTCAGGGTGCTTGGTGCTCAGTACTCAGGGTGCTGGGTGATCAGTGCTCGGGGTGCTGGGTGCTCAGTGCTCAGGGTGCTGGGTGCTCAGTGCTCAGGGTGCTGGGTGCTCAGTACTCAGGGTGCTGGGTGCTAAGTGCTCTGGGTGCTCGGTGCTCAGTACTCAAGGTGCTGGGTGCTCAGTGCTCAGGGTGCTGGGTGCTCAGTGCTCGGGGTGCTCAGTGCTCAGTACGTTGGGTGCTCAGTACTCAGGGTGCTGGGTGCTCAGTGCTCAGGGTGCTGGGTGCTCAGTGCTCAGGGTGCTGGGTGCTCAGTGCTCAGGGTGCTTGATGCTCAGTTCTCAGGGTACTGGGTGCTCAGTGCTCAGGGTGCTGGGTGCTCAGTGCTCGGGGTGCTGGGTGCTCAGTACTCAGGGTGCTGGGTGCTCAGTACTCAGGGTGCTGGGTGCTCAGTACTCGGGGTGTTGGGTGCTCAGTGCTCAGCGTGCTGGGTGCTCAGTACTCACGGTGCTCAGGGCTCAGTGCTTGGGGTGCTGGGTTCTCAGTATTCAGGGTGCTGGGTGCTCAGTGCTCAGGGTGCTGGGTGCTCAGTGCTCAGGGTGCTGGGTGCGCAGTACTCAGTGCTCAGGATGCTGGGTGCTCAGTGCTCGGGGTGCTGGGGGCTGAGTGCTCAGGGTGCTGGGTGCTCAGTGCTCGGGGTGCTCAGTGCTCAGTGCTCAGGGTCCTGGGTGCTCAGTACTCAGGGTGCTGGGTGCTTAGTACTCAGGGTGCTCAGTGCTCAGTACACAGGGTGCCGTGTGCTCAGTGCTCGGGGTGCTGGGTGCTCAGTGCTCAGTACTCAGGGTGCTGGGTGCTCAGTACTCAGGGTGCTCAGTGCTCGGGGAGCTCAGTGCTCAGTACTCAGGGTGCTAGGTGCTCAGTTCTCAGTGCTCGGGGTCCTGGGTGCTCCGTGCTCGAGGTGCTGGGTGCCCAGTGCTCTGGGTGCTTAGTGCTCAGTACTCAGGGTGCTGGGTGCTCAGTACTCAGGGTGCTCAGTGCTTGGGGTGCTGGGTGCTCAGTACTCAGGGTGCTGGGTTCTCAGTACTCAGGGTGCTGGGTGCTCATTCTCGGGGTGCTGGGTGCTCAGTGCTCGGGTTGCTGGGTGCTCAGTTCTCAGGGTGCTGGGGCTCAGTACTCAGGGTGCTGGGTGCTCAGTACTCAGGGTGCTCGGTTCTCAGTACTCAGGGTGCTGGGTGCTCATACTCGGGGTGCTGGGTGCTCAGTGCTCGGGGTGCTGGGTGCTCAGTACTCAGGGTGCTGGGGGCTCAGTACTCAGGGTGCTGGTTGCTCAGTACTCAGGGTGATCTGTTCTCAGTACTCAGGGTGCTGGGTGCTCAGTGCTCGGGGTGCTGGGTGCTCAGTGCTTGGGGTGCTGGGTGCTCAGTGCTCAGTACTCAGGGTGCTGGGTGCTCAGTGCTCCGGGTGCTGGGTGCTCAGTGCTCAGGGTGCTGGGTGCTCAGTGCTCAGGGTGCTGGGTGCTCAGTGCTCAGGGTGCTGGGTGCTCAGTGCTCAGTACTCAGGGTGCTGGGTGCTCAGTGCTTGGGGTGCTGGGTGCTCAGTGCTCAGTACTCAGGGTGCTGGGTGCTCAGTGCTCAGGGTGCTGTGTGCTCAGTGCTCAGGGTGCTGGGTGCTCAGTGCTCAGGGTGCTGGGTACTCATTGCTAAGGGTGCTGGGTGCTCAGTACTCAGGGTGCTGGGTGCTCAGTGCTCAGGGTGCTGGGTGCTCAGTACTCAGGGTGCTGGGTGCTCAGTGCTCGGGGTGCTGGGTGCTCAGTGCTCAGGGTGCTGGGTGCTCAGTACTCAGGGTGCTGGGTGCTCAGTGCTCGGGGTGCTGGGTGCTCAGTGCTCGGTGTGCTGGGTGCTCAGTGCTCAGGGTGCTGGGTGCTCAGTACTCAGGTTGCTGGGTGCTCAGTGCTCGGGGTGCTGGGTGCTCAGTGCTCAGGTTGCTGGGTGCTCAGTACTCAGGGTGCTGGGTGCTTCGTACTCAGGGTGCTCAGTGCTGAGTACACAGGGTGCCGGGTGCTCAGTACTCGGGGTGCTGGGTGCTCAGTGCTCAGTACTCAGGGTGCTGGGTGCTCAGTACTCAGGGTGCTCAGTGCTCGGGGAGCTCAGTGCTCAGTACTCAGGGTGCTAGGTGCTCAGTACTCAGTGCTCGGGGTCCTGGGTGCTCCGTGCTCGGGGTGCTGGGTGCCCAGTGCTCTGGGTGCTTAGTGCTCAGTACTCAGGGTGCTCAGTGCTCGGGGTGCTGGGTGCTCAGTACTCAGGGTGCTCAGTGCTCAGGGTGCTGGGTGCTCAGTACTCAGGGTGCTGGGGCTCAGTACTCAGGGTGCTGGGTGCTCAGTACTCAGGGTGCTCGGTTCTCAGTACTCAGGGTGCTGGGTGCTCATACTCGGGGTGCTGGGTGCTCAGTGCTCGGGGTACTGGGTGCTCAGTACTCAGGGTGCTGGGGGCTCAGTACTCAGGGTGCTGGGTGCTCAGTACTCAGGGTGATCTGTTCTCAGTACTCAGGGTGCTGGGTGCTCAGTGCTCGGGGTGCTGGGTGCTCAGTACTCGGGGTGCTCAGTGCTCAGTACTCAGGGTGCTGGGTGCTCAGTGCTCGGGGTGCTCCCTGCTCAGTACTCAGGGTGCTGGGTGCTCAGTGCTCCGGGTGCTGGGTGTTCAGTACTCAGGGTGCTGGGTTCTCATTGCTCAGGGTGCTGGGTGCTCAGTGCTCGGGGTGCTGGGTGCTCAGTGCTCAGTACTCAGGGTGCTGGGTGCTCAGTGCTTGGGGTGCTGGGTGCTCAGTGCTCAGTACTCAGGGTGCTGGGTGCTCAGTGCTCAGGGTGCTGTGTGCTCAGTGCTCAGGGTGCTGGGTGCTCAGTGCTCAGGGTGCTGGATACTCATTGCTCAGGGTGCTGGGTGCTCAGTACTCAGGGTGCTGGGTGCTCAGTGCTCAGGGTGCTGGGTGCTCAGTACTCAGGGTGCTGGGTGCTCAGTGCTCGGGGTGCTGGGTGCTCAGTGCTCAGGTTGCTGGGTGCTCAGTCCTCAGGGTGCTGGGTGCTCAGTGCTCGGGGTGCTGGGTGCTCAGTGCTCGGGGTGCTGGGTGCTCAGTGCTCAGGGTGCTGGGTGCTCAGTACTCAGGGTGCTGGGAGCTCAGTGCTCAGGGTGATCGGTGCTCAGTACTCAGGGTGCTCAGTACTCAGGGTGCTGGGTGCTCAGTGCTCGGGGTGCTGGTTGCTCAGTACTCAGGGTGCTGGGTGCTCAGTGCTCGGGGTTCTGGGTGCTCAGTGTTCAGGGTGATCGGTGCTCAGTACTCAGGTTGCTGGATGCACAGTGCTCAGGATGCTGGGTGCTCAGTACTCAGGGTGCTCAGTTCTCAGGGTGCTGGGTGCTCAGTGCTCGGGGTGCTCGGTGCTCAGTACTCAGGGTGCTGAGTGCTCAGTACTCAGGGTCCTGGGTGCTCAGTACTCAGGGTGCTGGGTGCTCAGTGCTCAGGGTGCTGGGTGAACAGTGCTCAGGGTGCTGGGTGCTCAGTGCTCCGGGTGCTGGGTGCTCAGTGCTCAGGGTGCTGGGTGCTCAGTACTCAGGGTGCTGGGTGCTCAGTGCTCAGGGTGGTGGGTGCTCAGAGCTCGGGGCGCTGGGTGCTCAGTGCTCGGGGTGTTCGGAGCTCAGTACTCAGGGTGCTGGGTGCTCAGTGCTCGGGGTGATCGGTGCTCAGTACTCAGGGTGCTGGGTGCTCAGTGCTCGGGGTGCTCGGTGCTCAGTACGTTGGGTGCTCACTACTCAGGGTGCTGGGTGCTCAGTGCTCAGGGTGCTGTGTGCTCAGTGCTCGGGGTGCTCGGTGCTCAGTACTTTGGGTGCTCACTACTCAGGGTGCTGGGTGCACAGTGCTCAGGGTGCTGGGTGCTCAGTGCTCAGGGTGCTGGGTGCTCAGTGCTCAGGGTGGTGGGTGCTCAGTACTCAGGTTGCTGGGTGCTCAGTGCTCGGGGTGCTGGGTGCTCAGTACTCAGGGTGCTGGGTGCTCAGTACTCGGGGTGCTGGGTGCTCAGTACTCAGGGTGCTGGGTGCTCAGTACTCAGGGTGCTGGGTGCTCAGTGCTCGGGGTGCTGGGTGCTCAGTACTCAGGGTGATGGGTGCTCAGTACTCGGGGTGCTGGGTGCTCAGTACTCAGGGTGCTGGGTGCTCAGTACTCAGGGTGCTGGGTGCTCAGTACTCGGGTGCTGGGTGCTCTGTGCTCGGGGTGCTGGGTGCTCAGTGCTCAGTGCTCTGGGTGCTGGGTGCTCAGTGCTCAGGGTGCTGTGTGCTCAGTGCTCAGGGTGCTGGGTGCTCAGTGCTCAGGGTGCTGGGTACTCAGTGCTCAGGGTGCTGGGTGCTCAGTACTCAGGGTGCTGGGTGCTCAGTACTCAGTGTGCTGGGTGCTCAGTGCTCGGGGTGCTGGGTGCTCAGTGCTCGGGGTGCTGGGTGCTCAGTGCTAGCGGTGCTGGGTGCTCAGTGCTCGAGGTGCTCAGTACTCAGGGTGCTGTGTGTTCAGTGCTCAGGGTGCTGGGTGCTCAGTACTCAGGGTGCTCGGTGCTTAGTACTCAGGGTGCTGGGTGCTCAGTGCTCAAGGAGTTGGGTGCTCTGTACTCAGGGTGCTCATTGCTCAGGGTGCTGGGTGCTCAGTACTCAGGGTGCTGGCTGCTCAGTGCTCAGGGTGCTCGGTGCTCGGGGCGCTGGGTGCTCAGTGCTCGGGGTGCTCGGAGCTCAGTACCCTGGGTGCTGGGTGCTCAGTGCTCGGGGTGCTCGGTGCTCAGTACTCAGGGTGCTGGGTGCTCAGTGCTCGGGGTGCTCGGCGTGCTCGGTGCTCAGTACGTTGGGTGCTCACTACTCAGGATGCTGGGTGCTCAGTGCTCAGGGTGCTGGGTGCTCAGTGCTCAGGGTGCTGGGTGCTCAGTGCTCGGGGTGCTGGGTGCTCAGTACTCAGGGGGATCTGTTCTCAGTACTCAGGGTGCTGGGTGCTCAGTGCTCGGGGTGCTGGGTGCTCAGTACTCGGGGCGCTCAGTGCTCAGTACTCAGGGTGCTGGGTGCTCAGTGCTCGGGGTGCTCCCTGCTCAGTACTCAGGGTGCTGGGTGCTCAGTGCTCCGGGTGCTGGGTGCTCATTACTCAGGGTGCTGGGTGCTCAGTGCTCAGGGTGCTGGGTGCTCAGTGCTCGGGGTGCTGGGTGCTCAGTGCTCAGTACTCAGGGTGCTGGGTGCTCAGTGCTTGGGGTGCTGGGTGCTCAGTGCTCAGTACTCAGGGTGCTGGGTGCTCAGTGCTCAGGGTGCTGTGTGCTCAGTGCTCAGGGTGCTGGGTGCTCAGTGCTCAGGGTGCTGGGTAGTCATTGCTCAGGGTGCTGGGTGCTCAGTACTCAGGGTGCTGGGTGCTCAGTGCTCAGGGTGCTGGGTGCTCAGTACTCAGGGTACTGGGTGCTCAGTGCTCGGGGTGCTGGGTGCTCAGTGCTCAGGGTGCTGGGTGCTCAGTACTCAGTGTGCTGGGTGCTCAGTGCTCGGGGTGCTGGGTGCTCAGTGCTGGGGGTGCTGGGTGCTCATTGCTCATGGTGCTGGGTGCTCAATACTCAGGGTGCTGGGAGCTCAGTGCTCAGGGTGATCCGTGCTCAGTACTCAGGGTGCTCAGTACTCAGGGTGCTGGGTGCTCAGTGCTCGGGGTGCTGGGTGCTCAGTACTCAGGGTGCTGGGTGCTCAGTGCTCGGGGTTCTGGGTGCTCAGTGCTCAGGGTGATCGGTGCTCAGTACTCAGGGTGCTGGGTGCTCAGTCCTCAGGGTGCTCAGTGCTCAGGGTGCTGGGTGCTCAGTGCTCGGGGTGCTCGGTGCTCAGTACTCAGGGTGCTGAGTGCTCAGTACTCAGGGTGCTGGGTGCTCAGTGCTCGGGGTGATCGGTGCTCAGTACTCAGGGTGCTGGGTGCTCAGTGCTCGGGTTGCTCGGTGCTCAGTACGTTGGGTGCTCACTACTCAGGGTGCTGGGTGCTCAGTGCTCAGGGTGCTGGGTGCTCAGTGCTCGGGGTGCTCGGTGCTCAGTACTTTGGGTGCTCAATACTCAGGGTGCTGGGTGCTCAGTGCTCAGGGTGCTGGGGGCTCAGTACTCAGGGTGCTGGTTGCTCAGTACTCAGGGTGATCTGTTCTCAGTACTCAGGGTGCTGGGTGCTCAGTGCTCGGGGTGCTGGGTGCTCAGTGCTTGGGGTGCTGGGTGCTCAGTGCTCAGTACTCAGGGTGCTGGGTGCTCAGTGCTCCGGGTGCTGGGTGCTCAGTGCTCAGGGTGCTGGGTGCTCAGTGCTCAGGGTGCTGGGTGCTCAGTGCTCAGGGTGCTGGGTGCTCAGTGCTCAGTACTCAGGGTGCTGGGTGCTCAGTGCTTGGGGTGCTGGGTGCTCAGTGCTCAGTACTCAGGGTGCTGGGTGCTCAGTGCTCAGGGTGCTGTGTGCTCAGTGCTCAGGGTGCTGGGTGCTCAGTGCTCAGGGTGCTGGGTACTCATTGCTAAGGGTGCTGGGTGCTCAGTACTCAGGGTGCTGGGTGCTCAGTGCTCAGGGTGCTGGGTGCTCAGTACTCAGGGTGCTGGGTGCTCAGTGCTCGGGGTGCTGGGTGCTCAGTGCTCAGGGTGCTGGGTGCTCAGTACTCAGGGTGCTGGGTGCTCAGTGCTCGGGGTGCTGGGTGCTCAGTGCTCGGTGTGCTGGGTGCTCAGTGCTCAGGGTGCTGGGTGCTCAGTACTCAGGTTGCTGGGTGCTCAGTGCTCGGGGTGCTGGGTGCTCAGTGCTCAGGTTGCTGGGTGCTCAGTACTCAGGGTGCTGGGTGCTTCGTACTCAGGGTGCTCAGTGCTGAGTACACAGGGTGCCGGGTGCTCAGTACTCGGGGTGCTGGGTGCTCAGTGCTCAGTACTCAGGGTGCTGGGTGCTCAGTACTCAGGGTGCTCAGTGCTCGGGGAGCTCAGTGCTCAGTACTCAGGGTGCTAGGTGCTCAGTACTCAGTGCTCGGGGTCCTGGGTGCTCCGTGCTCGGGGTGCTGGGTGCCCAGTGCTCTGGGTGCTTAGTGCTCAGTACTCAGGGTGCTCAGTGCTCGGGGTGCTGGGTGCTCAGTACTCAGGGTGCTCAGTGCTCAGGGTGCTGGGTGCTCAGTACTCAGGGTGCTGGGGCTCAGTACTCAGGGTGCTGGGTGCTCAGTACTCAGGGTGCTCGGTTCTCAGTACTCAGGGTGCTGGGTGCTCATACTCGGGGTGCTGGGTGCTCAGTGCTCGGGGTACTGGGTGCTCAGTACTCAGGGTGCTGGGGGCTCAGTACTCAGGGTGCTGGGTGCTCAGTACTCAGGGTGATCTGTTCTCAGTACTCAGGGTGCTGGGTGCTCAGTGCTCGGGGTGCTGGGTGCTCAGTACTCGGGGTGCTCAGTGCTCAGTACTCAGGGTGCTGGGTGCTCAGTGCTCGGGGTGCTCCCTGCTCAGTACTCAGGGTGCTGGGTGCTCAGTGCTCCGGGTGCTGGGTGTTCAGTACTCAGGGTGCTGGGTTCTCATTGCTCAGGGTGCTGGGTGCTCAGTGCTCGGGGTGCTGGGTGCTCAGTGCTCAGTACTCAGGGTGCTGGGTGCTCAGTGCTTGGGGTGCTGGGTGCTCAGTGCTCAGTACTCAGGGTGCTGGGTGCTCAGTGCTCAGGGTGCTGTGTGCTCAGTGCTCAGGGTGCTGGGTGCTCAGTGCTCAGGGTGCTGGATACTCATTGCTCAGGGTGCTGGGTGCTCAGTACTCAGGGTGCTGGGTGCTCAGTGCTCAGGGTGCTGGGTGCTCAGTACTCAGGGTGCTGGGTGCTCAGTGCTCGGGGTGCTGGGTGCTCAGTGCTCAGGTTGCTGGGTGCTCAGTCCTCAGGTTGCTGGGTGCTCAGTGCTCGGGGTGCTGGATGCTCAGTGTTCGGGGTGCTGGGTGCTCAGTGCTCAGGGTGCTGGGTGCTCAGTACTCAGGGTGCTGGGAGCTCAGTGCTCAGGGTGATCGGTGCTCAGTACTCAGGGTGCTCAGTACTCAGGGTGCTGGGTGCTCAGTGCTCGGGGTGCTGGTTGCTCAGTACTCAGGGTGCTGGGTGCTCAGTGCTCGGGGTTCTGGGTGCTCAGTGTTCAGGGTGATCGGTGCTCAGTACTCAGGTTGCTGGATGCACAGTGCTCAGGGTGCTGGGTGCTCAGTACTCAGGGTGCTCAGTTCTCAGGGTGCTGGGTGCTCAGTGCTCGGGGTGCTCGGTGCTCAGTACTCAGGGTGCTGAGTGCTCAGTACTCAGGGTCCTGGGTGCTCAGTACTCAGGGTGCTGGGTGCTCAGTGCTCAGGGTGCTGGGTGAACAGTGCTCAGGGTGCTGGGTGCTCAGTGCTCCGGGTGCTGGGTGCTCAGTGCTCAGGGTGCTGGGTGCTCAGTACTCAGGGTGCTGGGTGCTCAGTGCTCAGGGTGGTGGGTGCTCAGAGCTCGGGGCGCTGGGTGCTCAGTGCTCGGGGTGTTCGGAGCTCAGTACTCAGGGTGCTGGGTGCTCAGTGCTCGGGGTGATCGGTGCTCAGTACTCAGGGTGCTGGGTGCTCAGTGCTCGGGGTGCTCGGTGCTCAGTACGTTGGGTGCTCACTACTCAGGGTGCTGGGTGCTCAGTGCTCAGGGTGCTGTGTGCTCAGTGCTCGGGGTGCTCGGTGCTCAGTACTTTGGGTGCTCACTACTCAGGGTGCTGGGTGCACAGTGCTCAGGGTGCTGGGTGCTCAGTGCTCAGGGTGCTGGGTGCTCAGTGCTCAGGGTGGTGGGTGCTCAGTACTCAGGTTGCTGGGTGCTCAGTGCTCGGGGTGCTGGGTGCTCAGTGCTCAGGGTGCTGGGTGCTCAGTACTCGGGGTGCTGGGTGCTCAGTACTCAGGGTGCTGGGTGCTCAGTACTCAGGGTGCTGGGTGCTCAGTGCTCGGGGTGCTGGGTGCTCAGTACTCAGGGTGATGGGTGCTCAGTACTCGGGGTGCTGGGTGCTCAGTACTCAGGGTGCTGGGTGCTCAGTACTCAGGGTGCTGGGTGCTCAGTACTCGGGTGCTGGGTGCTCTGTGCTCGGGGTGCTGGGTGCTCAGTGCTCAGTGCTCTGGGTGCTGGGTGCTCAGTGCTCAGGGTGCTGTGTGCTCAGTGCTCAGGGTGCTGGGTGCTCAGTGCTCAGGGTGCTGGGTACTCAGTGCTCGGGGTGCTCCCTGCTCAGTACTCAGGGTGCTGGGTGCTCAGTGCTCCGGGTGCTGGGTGTTCAGTACTCAGGGTGCTGGGTTCTCATTGCTCAGGGTGCTGGGTGCTCAGTGCTCGGGGTGCTGGGTGCTCAGTGCTCAGTACTCAGGGTGCTGGGTGCTCAGTGCTTGGGGTGCTGGGTGCTCAGTGCTCAGTACTCAGGGTGCTGGGTGCTCAGTGCTCAGGGTGCTGTGTGCTCAGTGCTCAGGGTGCTGGGTGCTCAGTGCTCAGGGTGCTGGATACTCATTGCTCAGGGTGCTGGGTGCTCAGTACTCAGGGTGCTGGGTGCTCAGTGCTCAGGGTGCTGGGTGCTCAGTACTCAGGGTGCTGGGTGCTCAGTGCTCGGGGTGCTGGGTGCTCAGTGCTCAGGTTGCTGGGTGCTCAGTCCTCAGGGTGCTGGGTGCTCAGTGCTCGGGGTGCTGGGTGCTCAGTGCTCGGGGTGCTGGGTGCTCAGTGCTCAGGGTGCTGGGTGCTCAGTACTCAGGGTGCTGGGAGCTCAGTGCTCAGGGTGATCGGTGCTCAGTACTCAGGGTGCTCAGTACTCAGGGTGCTGGGTGCTCAGTGCTCGGGGTGCTGGTTGCTCAGTACTCAGGGTGCTGGGTGCTCAGTGCTCGGGGTTCTGGGTGCTCAGTGTTCAGGGTGATCGGTGCTCAGTACTCAGGTTGCTGGATGCACAGTGCTCAGGATGCTGGGTGCTCAGTACTCAGGGTGCTCAGTTCTCAGGGTGCTGGGTGCTCAGTGCTCGGGGTGCTCGGTGCTCAGTACTCAGGGTGCTGAGTGCTCAGTACTCAGGGTCCTGGGTGCTCAGTACTCAGGGTGCTGGGTGCTCAGTGCTCAGGGTGCTGGGTGAACAGTGCTCAGGGTGCTGGGTGCTCAGTGCTCCGGGTGCTGGGTGCTCAGTGCTCAGGGTGCTGGGTGCTCAGTACTCAGGGTGCTGGGTGCTCAGTGCTCAGGGTGGTGGGTGCTCAGAGCTCGGGGCGCTGGGTGCTCAGTGCTCGGGGTGTTCGGAGCTCAGTACTCAGGGTGCTGGGTGCTCAGTGCTCGGGGTGATCGGTGCTCAGTACTCAGGGTGCTGGGTGCTCAGTGCTCGGGGTGCTCGGTGCTCAGTACGTTGGGTGCTCACTACTCAGGGTGCTGGGTGCTCAGTGCTCAGGGTGCTGTGTGCTCAGTGCTCGGGGTGCTCGGTGCTCAGTACTTTGGGTGCTCACTACTCAGGGTGCTGGGTGCACAGTGCTCAGGGTGCTGGGTGCTCAGTGCTCAGGGTGCTGGGTGCTCAGTGCTCAGGGTGGTGGGTGCTCAGTACTCAGGTTGCTGGGTGCTCAGTGCTCGGGGTGCTGGGTGCTCAGTACTCAGGGTGCTGGGTGCTCAGTACTCGGGGTGCTGGGTGCTCAGTACTCAGGGTGCTGGGTGCTCAGTACTCAGGGTGCTGGGTGCTCAGTGCTCGGGGTGCTGGGTGCTCAGTACTCAGGGTGATGGGTGCTCAGTACTCGGGGTGCTGGGTGCTCAGTACTCAGGGTGCTGGGTGCTCAGTACTCAGGGTGCTGGGTGCTCAGTACTCGGGTGCTGGGTGCTCTGTGCTCGGGGTGCTGGGTGCTCAGTGCTCAGTGCTCTGGGTGCTGGGTGCTCAGTGCTCAGGGTGCTGTGTGCTCAGTGCTCAGGGTGCTGGGTGCTCAGTGCTCAGGGTGCTGGGTACTCAGTGCTCAGGGTGCTGGGTGCTCAGTACTCAGGGTGCTGGGTGCTCAGTACTCAGTGTGCTGGGTGCTCAGTGCTCGGGGTGCTGGGTGCTCAGTGCTCGGGGTGCTGGGTGCTCAGTGCTAGCGGTGCTGGGTGCTCAGTGCTCGAGGTGCTCAGTACTCAGGGTGCTGTGTGTTCAGTGCTCAGGGTGCTGGGTGCTCAGTACTCAGGGTGCTCGGTGCTTAGTACTCAGGGTGCTGGGTGCTCAGTGCTCAAGGAGTTGGGTGCTCTGTACTCAGGGTGCTCATTGCTCAGGGTGCTGGGTGCTCAGTACTCAGGGTGCTGGCTGCTCAGTGCTCAGGGTGCTCGGTGCTCGGGGCGCTGGGTGCTCAGTGCTCGGGGTGCTCGGAGCTCAGTACCCTGGGTGCTGGGTGCTCAGTGCTCGGGGTGCTCGGTGCTCAGTACTCAGGGTGCTGGGTGCTCAGTGCTCGGGGTGCTCGGCGTGCTCGGTGCTCAGTACGTTGGGTGCTCACTACTCAGGATGCTGGGTGCTCAGTGCTCAGGGTGCTGGGTGCTCAGTGCTCAGGGTGCTGGGTGCTCAGTGCTCGGGGTGCTGGGTGCTCAGTACTCAGGGGGATCTGTTCTCAGTACTCAGGGTGCTGGGTGCTCAGTGCTCGGGGTGCTGGGTGCTCAGTACTCGGGGCGCTCAGTGCTCAGTACTCAGGGTGCTGGGTGCTCAGTGCTCGGGGTGCTCCCTGCTCAGTACTCAGGGTGCTGGGTGCTCAGTGCTCCGGGTGCTGGGTGCTCATTACTCAGGGTGCTGGGTGCTCAGTGCTCAGGGTGCTGGGTGCTCAGTGCTCGGGGTGCTGGGTGCTCAGTGCTCAGTACTCAGGGTGCTGGGTGCTCAGTGCTTGGGGTGCTGGGTGCTCAGTGCTCAGTACTCAGGGTGCTGGGTGCTCAGTGCTCAGGGTGCTGTGTGCTCAGTGCTCAGGGTGCTGGGTGCTCAGTGCTCAGGGTGCTGGGTAGTCATTGCTCAGGGTGCTGGGTGCTCAGTACTCAGGGTGCTGGGTGCTCAGTGCTCAGGGTGCTGGGTGCTCAGTACTCAGGGTACTGGGTGCTCAGTGCTCGGGGTGCTGGGTGCTCAGTGCTCAGGGTGCTGGGTGCTCAGTACTCAGTGTGCTGGGTGCTCAGTGCTCGGGGTGCTGGGTGCTCAGTGCTGGGGGTGCTGGGTGCTCATTGCTCATGGTGCTGGGTGCTCAATACTCAGGGTGCTGGGAGCTCAGTGCTCAGGGTGATCCGTGCTCAGTACTCAGGGTGCTCAGTACTCAGGGTGCTGGGTGCTCAGTGCTCGGGGTGCTGGGTGCTCAGTACTCAGGGTGCTGGGTGCTCAGTGCTCGGGGTTCTGGGTGCTCAGTGCTCAGGGTGATCGGTGCTCAGTACTCAGGGTGCTGGGTGCTCAGTCCTCAGGGTGCTCAGTGCTCAGGGTGCTGGGTGCTCAGTGCTCGGGGTGCTCGGTGCTCAGTACTCAGGGTGCTGAGTGCTCAGTACTCAGGGTGCTGGGTGCTCAGTGCTCGGGGTGATCGGTGCTCAGTACTCAGTGTGCTGGGTGCTCAGTGCTCGGGTTGCTCGGTGCTCAGTACGTTGGGTGCTCACTACTCAGGGTGCTGGGTGCTCAGTGCTCAGGGTGCTGGGTGCTCAGTGCTCGGGGTGCTCGGTGCTCAGTACTTTGGGTGCTCAATACTCAGGGTGCTGGGTGCTCAGTGCTCAGGGTGCTGGGGGCTCAGTACTCAGGGTGCTGGTTGCTCAGTACTCAGGGTGATCTGTTCTCAGTACTCAGGGTGCTGGGTGCTCAGTGCTCGGGGTGCTGGGTGCTCAGTGCTTGGGGTGCTGGGTGCTCAGTGCTCAGTACTCAGGGTGCTGGGTGCTCAGTGCTCCGGGTGCTGGGTGCTCAGTGCTCAGGGTGCTGGGTGCTCAGTGCTCAGGGTGCTGGGTGCTCAGTGCTCAGGGTGCTGGGTGCTCAGTGCTCAGTACTCAGGGTGCTGGGTGCTCAGTGCTTGGGGTGCTGGGTGCTCAGTGCTCAGTACTCAGGGTGCTGGGTGCTCAGTGCTCAGGGTGCTGTGTGCTCAGTGCTCAGGGTGCTGGGTGCTCAGTGCTCAGGGTGCTGGGTACTCATTGCTAAGGGTGCTGGGTGCTCAGTACTCAGGGTGCTGGGTGCTCAGTGCTCAGGGTGCTGGGTGCTCAGTACTCAGGGTGCTGGGTGCTCAGTGCTCGGGGTGCTGGGTGCTCAGTGCTCAGGGTGCTGGGTGCTCAGTACTCAGGGTGCTGGGTGCTCAGTGCTCGGGGTGCTGGGTGCTCAGTGCTCGGTGTGCTGGGTGCTCAGTGCTCAGGGTGCTGGGTGCTCAGTACTCAGGTTGCTGGGTGCTCAGTGCTCGGGGTGCTGGGTGCTCAGTGCTCAGGTTGCTGGGTGCTCAGTACTCAGGGTGCTGGGTGCTTCGTACTCAGGGTGCTCAGTGCTGAGTACACAGGGTGCCGGGTGCTCAGTACTCGGGGTGCTGGGTGCTCAGTGCTCAGTACTCAGGGTGCTGGGTGCTCAGTACTCAGGGTGCTCAGTGCTCGGGGAGCTCAGTGCTCAGTACTCAGGGTGCTAGGTGCTCAGTACTCAGTGCTCGGGGTCCTGGGTGCTCCGTGCTCGGGGTGCTGGGTGCCCAGTGCTCTGGGTGCTTAGTGCTCAGTACTCAGGGTGCTCAGTGCTCGGGGTGCTGGGTGCTCAGTACTCAGGGTGCTCAGTGCTCAGGGTGCTGGGTGCTCAGTACTCAGGGTGCTGGGGCTCAGTACTCAGGGTGCTGGGTGCTCAGTACTCAGGGTGCTCGGTTCTCAGTACTCAGGGTGCTGGGTGCTCATACTCGGGGTGCTGGGTGCTCAGTGCTCGGGGTACTGGGTGCTCAGTACTCAGGGTGCTGGGGGCTCAGTACTCAGGGTGCTGGGTGCTCAGTACTCAGGGTGATCTGTTCTCAGTACTCAGGGTGCTGGGTGCTCAGTGCTCGGGGTGCTGGGTGCTCAGTACTCGGGGTGCTCAGTGCTCAGTACTCAGGGTGCTGGGTGCTCAGTGCTCGGGGTGCTCCCTGCTCAGTACTCAGGGTGCTGGGTGCTCAGTGCTCCGGGTGCTGGGTGTTCAGTACTCAGGGTGCTGGGTTCTCATTGCTCAGGGTGCTGGGTGCTCAGTGCTCGGGGTGCTGGGTGCTCAGTGCTCAGTACTCAGGGTGCTGGGTGCTCAGTGCTTGGGGTGCTGGGTGCTCAGTGCTCAGTACTCAGGGTGCTGGGTGCTCAGTGCTCAGGGTGCTGTGTGCTCAGTGCTCAGGGTGCTGGGTGCTCAGTGCTCAGGGTGCTGGATACTCATTGCTCAGGGTGCTGGGTGCTCAGTACTCAGGGTGCTGGGTGCTCAGTGCTCAGGGTGCTGGGTGCTCAGTACTCAGGGTGCTGGGTGCTCAGTGCTCGGGGTGCTGGGTGCTCAGTGCTCAGGTTGCTGGGTGCTCAGTCCTCAGGTTGCTGGGTGCTCAGTGCTCGGGGTGCTGGATGCTCAGTGCTCGGGGTGCTGGGTGCTCAGTGCTCAGGGTGCTGGGTGCTCAGTACTCAGGGTGCTGGGAGCTCAGTGCTCAGGGTGATCGGTGCTCAGTACTCAGGGTGCTCAGTACTCAGGGTGCTGGGTGCTCAGTGCTCGGGGTGCTGGTTGCTCAGTACTCAGGGTGCTGGGTGCTCAGTGCTCGGGGTTCTGGGTGCTCAGTGTTCAGGGTGATCGGTGCTCAGTACTCAGGTTGCTGGATGCACAGTGCTCAGGGTGCTGGGTGCTCAGTACTCAGGGTGCTCAGTTCTCAGGGTGCTGGGTGCTCAGTGCTCGGGGTGCTCGGTGCTCAGTACTCAGGGTGCTGAGTGCTCAGTACTCAGGGTCCTGGGTGCTCAGTACTCAGGGTGCTGGGTGCTCAGTGCTCAGGGTGCTGGGTGAACAGTGCTCAGGGTGCTGGGTGCTCAGTGCTCCGGGTGCTGGGTGCTCAGTGCTCAGGGTGCTGGGTGCTCAGTACTCAGGGTGCTGGGTGCTCAGTGCTCAGGGTGGTGGGTGCTCAGAGCTCGGGGCGCTGGGTGCTCAGTGCTCGGGGTGTTCGGAGCTCAGTACTCAGGGTGCTGGGTGCTCAGTGCTCGGGGTGATCGGTGCTCAGTACTCAGGGTGCTGGGTGCTCAGTGCTCGGGGTGCTCGGTGCTCAGTACGTTGGGTGCTCACTACTCAGGGTGCTGGGTGCTCAGTGCTCAGGGTGCTGTGTGCTCAGTGCTCGGGGTGCTCGGTGCTCAGTACTTTGGGTGCTCACTACTCAGGGTGCTGGGTGCACAGTGCTCAGGGTGCTGGGTGCTCAGTGCTCAGGGTGCTGGGTGCTCAGTGCTCAGGGTGGTGGGTGCTCAGTACTCAGGTTGCTGGGTGCTCAGTGCTCGGGGTGCTGGGTGCTCAGTGCTCAGGGTGCTGGGTGCTCAGTACTCGGGGTGCTGGGTGCTCAGTACTCAGGGTGCTGGGTGCTCAGTACTCAGGGTGCTGGGTGCTCAGTGCTCGGGGTGCTGGGTGCTCAGTACTCAGGGTGATGGGTGCTCAGTACTCGGGGTGCTGGGTGCTCAGTACTCAGGGTGCTGGGTGCTCAGTACTCAGGGTGCTGGGTGCTCAGTACTCGGGTGCTGGGTGCTCTGTGCTCGGGGTGCTGGGTGCTCAGTGCTCAGTGCTCTGGGTGCTGGGTGCTCAGTGCTCAGGGTGCTGTGTGCTCAGTGCTCAGGGTGCTGGGTGCTCAGTGCTCAGGGTGCTGGGTACTCAGTGCTCAGGGTGCTGGGTGCTCAGTACTCAGGGTGCTGGGTGCTCAGTACTCAGTGTGCTGGGTGCTCAGTGCTCGGGGTGCTGGGTGCTCAGTGCTCGGGGTGCTGGGTGCTCAGTGCTAGCGGTGCTGGGTGCTCAGTGCTCGAGGTGCTCAGTACTCAGGGTGCTGTGTGTTCAGTGCTCAGGGTGCTGGGTGCTCAGTACTCAGGGTGCTCGGTGCTTAGTACTCAGGGTGCTGGGTGCTCAGTGCTCAAGGAGTTGGGTGCTCTGTACTCAGGGTGCTCATTGCTCAGGGTGCTGGGTGCTCAGTACTCAGGGTGCTGGCTGCTCAGAGCTCAGGGTGCTCGGTGCTCGGGGCGCTGGGTGCTCAGTGCTCGGGGTGCTCGGAGCTCAGTACCCTGGGTGCTGGGTGCTCAGTGCTCGGGGTGCTCGGTGCTCAGTACTCAGGGTGCTGGGTGCTCAGTGCTCGGGGTGCTCGGCGTGCTCGGTGCTCAGTACGTTGGGTGCTCACTACTCAGGATGCTGGGTGCTCAGTGCTCAGGGTGCTGGGTGCTCAGTGCTCAGGGTGCTGGGTGCTCAGTGCTCGGGGTGCTGGGTGCTCAGTACTCAGGGGGATCTGTTCTCAGTACTCAGGGTGCTGGGTGCTCAGTGCTCGGGGTGCTGGGTGCTCAGTACTCGGGGCGCTCAGTGCTCAGTACTCAGGGTGCTGGGTGCTCAGTGCTCGGGGTGCTCCCTGCTCAGTACTCAGGGTGCTGGGTGCTCAGTGCTCCGGGTGCTGGGTGCTCATTACTCAGGGTGCTGGGTGCTCAGTGCTCAGGGTGCTGGGTGCTCAGTGCTCGGGGTGCTGGGTGCTCAGTGCTCAGTACTCAGGGTGCTGGGTGCTCAGTGCTTGGGGTGCTGGGTGCTCAGTGCTCAGTACTCAGGGTGCTGGGTGCTCAGTGCTCAGGGTGCTGTGTGCTCAGTGCTCAGGGTGCTGGGTGCTCAGTGCTCAGGGTGCTGGGTAGTCATTGCTCAGGGTGCTGGGTGCTCAGTACTCAGGGTGCTGGGTGCTCAGTGCTCAGGGTGCTGGGTGCTCAGTACTCAGGGTACTGGGTGCTCAGTGCTCGGGGTGCTGGGTGCTCAGTGCTCAGGGTGCTGGGTGCTCAGTACTCAGTGTGCTGGGTGCTCAGTGCTCGGGGTGCTGGGTGCTCAGTGCTGGGGGTGCTGGGTGCTCAGTGCTCATGGTGCTGGGTGCTCAATACTCAGGGTGCTGGGAGCTCAGTGCTCAGGGTGATCCGTGCTCAGTACTCAGGGTGCTCAGTACTCAGGGTGCTGGGTGCTCAGTGCTCGGGGTGCTGGGTGCTCAGTACTCAGGGTGCTGGGTGCTCAGTGCTCGGGGTTCTGGGTGCTCAGTGCTCAGGGTGATCGGTGCTCAGTACTCAGGGTGCTGGGTGCTCAGTCCTCAGGGTGCTCAGTGCTCAGGGTGCTGGGTGCTCAGTGCTCGGGGTGCTCGGTGCTCAGTACTCAGGGTGCTGAGTGCTCAGTACTCAGGGTGCTGGGTGCTCAGTGCTCGGGGTGATCGGTGCTCAGTACTCAGGGTGCTGGGTGCTCAGTGCTCGGGCTGCTCGGTGCTCAGTACGTTGGGTGCTCACTACTCAGGGTGCTGGGTGCTCAGTGCTCAGGGTGCTGGGTGCTCAGTGCTCGGGGTGCTCGGTGCTCAGTACTTTGGGTGCTCAATACTCAGGGTGCTGGGTGCTCAGTGCTCAGGGTGCTGGGTGCTCAGTGCTCAGGGTGGTGGGTGCTCAGTACTCAGGTTGCTGGGTGCTCAGTGCTCGGGGTGCTGGGTGCTCAGTGCTCAGGGTGCTGGGTGCTCAGTACTCGGGGTGCTGGGTGCTCAGTACTCAGGGTGCTGGGTGCTCAGTACTCAGGGTGCTGTGTGCTCAGTGCTCGGGGTGCTGGGTGCTCAGTACTCAGGGTGCTGGGTGCTCAGTACTCGGGGTGCTGGGTGCTCAGTACTCAGGGTGCTGGGTGCTCAGTACTCGGGTGCTGGGTGCTCAGTGCTCAGGGTGCTGGGTGCTCAGTGCTCGGGGTGCTGGGTGCTCAGTGCTCAGTGCTCAGGGTGCTGGGTGCTCAGTGCTCATGGTGCTGTGTGCTCAGTGCTCAGGGTGCTGGGTGCTCAGTACTCAGGGTGCTGGGTGCTCAGTACTCAGGGTGCTGGGTGCTCAGTACTCGGGTGCTGGGTGCTCAGTGCTCAGGGTGCTGGGTGCTCAGTGCTCGGGGTGCTGGGTGCTCAGTGCTCAGTACTCAGGGTGCTGGGTGCTCAGTGCTCGGGGTGCTGGGTGCCCAGTGCTCAGTACTCAGGGTGCTGGGTGCTCAGTGCTCAGGGTGCTGGGTGCTGGGTGCTCAGTGCTCAGGGTGCTGGATGCTCAGTGCTCAGGGTGCGGGGTACTCAGTGCTCAGGGTGCTGGGTGTTCAGTACTCAGGGTGCTGGGTGCTCAGTGCTCAGGGTGCTAGGTGCTCAGTGCTCGGGGTGCTGGGTGCTCAGTGCTCGGGATGCTGGGTGCTCAGTGCTCAGGGTGCTGGGTGCTCAGTACTCAGGGTGCTGGGTGCTCAGTGCTCGAGGTGCTCAGTACTCAGGGTGCTGTATGTTCAGTGCTCAGGGTGCTGGGTGCTCAGTACTCAGGGTGCTCGGTGCTTAGTACTCAGGGTGCTGGGTGCTCAGTACTCCGGGTGCTGGGTGCTCAGTGCTCAGGGTGCTCAGTGCTCAGTGCTCAGGGTTCTGGGTGTTCAGTACTCAGGTTGCTGGGTGCTCAGTACTCAGGTTGCTGTGTGCTCACTGCTCAGAGTGGTGGGTGCTCAGTACTCAGGCTGCTCGGTGCTCAGTGCTCAGGGTGCTGGGTGCTCAGTACTCAGGGTGCTGGGTGCTCAGTACTCAGGGTGCTGGGTGCTCAGTGCTCAGGGTGCTGGGTACTCAGTGCTCAGGTTGCTCGGTGCTCAGTACTCGGGGAGATCGGTGCTCAGTACACAGGGTGCTCAGTACTAAGGGTGCTGGGTGCTCAGTGCTCGGGGTGCTGGGTGCTCAGTACTCAGGGTGCTGGGTGCTCAGTGCTCAGGGTGCTGGGTGCTCAGTGCTCAGCGTGATCGGTGCTCAGTACTCAGGGTGCTCAGTACTAAGGGTGCTGGGTGCTCATTCTCGGGGTGCTGGGTGCTCAGTGCTCGGGGTGCTGGGTGCTCATTACTCAGGTTGCTGGGTGCTCAGTTCTCAGGGTGCTGGGTGCTCAGTACTCAGGGTGCTGGGTGCTCAGTGCTCAGGGTGCTGGGTGCTCTGTACTCAGGGTGCTGGGTGCTCAGTGCTCAGGGTGCTGGGTGCTCAGTACTCAGGGTGCTGGGTGCTCAGTGCTCAGGGTGCTGGGTGCTCAGTACTCAGGGTGCTGGGAGCTCAGTGCCCAGGGTGATCGGTGCTCAGTACTCAGGGTGCTCAGTACTCAGGGTGCTGGGTGCTCAGTGCTCGGGGTGCTGGGTGCTCAGTGCTCAGGGTGATCGGTGCTCAATACTCAGTGTGCTGGGTGCTCAGTGCTCAGGGTGCTGGGTGCTCAGTCCTCAGGGTGATCGGTGCTCAGTACTCAGGGTGCTGGGTGCTCACTGCTCAGTGCTCAGGGTGCTGGGTGCTCAGTGCTCAGGGTGCTGGTTGCTCAGTACTCAGGGTGCTGGGTGCTCAGTACTCAGGATGCTGGGTGCTCAGTGCTCAGGGTGCTTGGTGCTCAGTACTCAGGGTGCTGGGTGATCAGTGCTCGGGGTGCTGGGTGCTCAGTGCTCAGGGTGCTGGGTGCTCAGTGCTCAGGGTGCTGGGTGCTCAGTGCTCGGGGTGCTCGGTGCTCAGTACTCAAGGTGCTGGGTGCTCAGTGCTCAGGGTGCTGGGTGCTCAGTGCTCGGGGTGCTGGGTGCTCAGTACTCAGGGTGCTGGGTGCTCAATGCTCGGGGTGCTCGGTGGTCAGTACGTTGGGTGCTCAGTACTCAGGGTGCTCGGTGCTCAGTGCTCAGGGTGCTGGGTGCTCAGTGCTCGGGGCGCTTGGTGCTCAGTGCTCGGGGTGCTGGGTGCTCAGTACTCAGGGTGCTGGGTGCTCAGTACTCAGGGTGCTGGGTGCTCAGTACTCGGGGTGTTGGGTGCTCAGTGCTCAGCGTGCTGGGTGCTCAGTACTCACGGTGCTCGGTGCTCAGTGCTTGGGGTGCTGGGTTCTCAGTACTCAGGGGGCTGGGTGCTCAGTGCTCAGGGTGCTGGGTGCTCAGTGCTCGGGGTGCTCAGTGCTCAGTGCTCAGGGTCCTGGGTGCTCAGTGCTCGGGGTGCTCAGTGCTCAGTGCTCAGGGTCCTGGGTGCCCAGTACTCAAGGTGCTGGGTGCTTAGTACTCAGGGTGCTCAGTGCTCAGTACACAGGGTGCTGGGTGCTCAGTGCTCGGGGTGCTGGGTGCTCAGTTCTCAGTACTCAGCGTGCTGGGTGCTCAGTGCTCGGGGTGCTGGGTGCTCAGTACTCAGCGTGCTGGGTGCTCAGTACTCAGGGTGCTGGGTGCTCAGTGCTCAGGGTGCTGGGTGCTCAGTGCTCAGGGTGCTGTGTGCTCAGTGATCGGGGTCCTGGGTGCTCAGTACTCAGCGTGCTCAGTGCTCAGGGAGCTTGGTGCTCAGTACTCAGGGTGCTAGGTGCTCAGTACTCAGTGCTCGGGTTCCTGGGTGCGCCGTGCTCGTGGTGCTGGGTGCCCAGTGCTCTGGGTGCTTAGTGCTCAGTACTCAGGGTGCTGGGTGCTCAGTGCTCAGGGTGCTGTGTGCTCACTGCTCAGGGTTCTGGGTGCTCAGTGCTCAGGGTGCTGGGTACTCAGTGCTCAGGGTGCTGGGGGCTCAGTGCTCAGGGTGCTGGGTGCTCAGTACTCAGGGTGCTGGGTGCTCAGTGCTCGGAGTGCTGGGTGCTCAGTGCTCAGGGTGCTGGGTACTCAGTACTCAGGGTGCTGGGTGCTCAGTGCTCGGGTTGCTGGGTGCTCAGTGCTCGGGGTGCTGGGTGCTCAGTACTCAGGGTGCTGGGTGCTCAGTACTCAGGGGGCTGGGAGCTCAGTGCTCAGGGTGATCGGTGCTCAGTACTCAGGGTGCTCAGTACTCAGGGTGCTGGGAGCTCAGTGCTCAGGGTGATCGGTGCTCAGTACTCAGGGTGCTCAGTACTCAGGGTGCTGGGTGCTCAGTGCTCAGGTTGCTGGGTGCTCAGTGCTCGGGGTGCTGGGTGCCCAGTGCTCAGGGTGCTGGGTGCTCAGTACTCAGGGTGCTGGGTGATCAGTGCTCAGTGCTCAGAGTTCTGGGTGTTCAGTACTCAGGGTGCTGGGTGCTCAGTACTCAGGGTGCTGGGTGCTCAGTGCTCAGAGTGGTGGGTGCTCAGTACTCAGAGTGCTCGGTGCTCAGTGCTCAGGGTGCTGGGTGCTCAGTACTCAGGGTGCTGGGTGCTCAGTACTCAGGGTGCTGGGTGCTCAGTGCTCAGGGTGCTGGGTACTCAGTGCTCAGGGTGCTCGGTGCTCAGTACTCAGGGTGCTGGGTGCTCAGTACTCAGGGTGCTGGGTGCTCAGTCCTCAGGGTGCTCTGTCCTCAGGGTGCTGGGTGCTCAGTGCTCGGGGTGCTCGGTGCTCAGTACTCAGGGTGCTGGGTGCTCAGTGCTCAGGGTGCTGGGTGCTCAGTACTCAGGGTGCTGGGTGCTCAGTGCTCAGGGTGCTGGGTGCTCAGTACTCAGGGTGCTGGGTGCTCAGTGCTCAGGGTGCTGGGTGCTCAGTAATCAGGGTGCTGGGTGCTCAGTGCTCAGGGTGCTGGGTGCTCAGTACTCAGGGTGCTGGGTGCTCAGTGCTCAGGGTGCTGGGTGCTCAGTACTCAGGGTGCTGGGAGCTCAGTGCTCAGGGTGATCGGTGCTCAGTACTCAGGGTGCTCAGTACTAAGGGTGCTGGGTGCTCAGTGCTCGGGGTGCTGGGTGCTCAGTACTCAGGGTGCTGGGTGCTCAGTGCTCGGGGTCTTGGATGCTCAGTGCTCAGGGTGATCGGTGCTCAGTACTCAGGGTGCTGGGTGCTCAGTACTCAGGGTGCTGGGTGCTCAGTCCTCAGGGTGCTCTGTCCTCAGGGTGCTGGGTGCTCAGTGCTCGGGGTGCTCGGTGCTCAGTACTCAGGGTGCTGGGTGCTCAGTGCTCAGGGTGCTGGGTGCTCAGTACTCAGGGTGCTGGGTGCTCAGTGCTCAGGGTGCTGGGTGCTCAGTACTCAGGGTGCTGGGTGCTCAGTGCTCAGGGTGCTGGGTGCTCAGTACTCAGGTTGCTGGGAGCTCAGTGCTCAGGGTGATCGGTGCTCAGTACTCAGGGGGCTGGGTGCTCAGTGCTCAGGGTGCTGGGTACTCAGTACTCAGGGTGCTGGGTGCTCAGTAGTCAGGGTGCTGGGTGCTCAGTGCTCAGGGTGCTGGGTGCTCAGTGCTCAGGGTGCTGGGTGCTCAGTATTCAGGGTGCTGTGTGCTCAGTGCTCAATACTCAGCGTGCTGTGTGCTCAGTGCTCAGAGTGTTGGGTGCTCAGTACTCAGGGTGCTGGGTACTCAGTGCTCAGTGCTCAGGGTGCTCAGTGCTCAGGGTGCTCAGTGCTCAGGGTGCTAGGTGCTCAGGGTGCTGGGTGCTCAGTGCTCAGGGTGCTGGGTGCTCAGTGCTCAGTGCTCAGGGTGCTGGGTGCTCAGTGCTCAGTGCTCAGGGTGCTGGGTGTTCAGTACTCAGGGTGCTGGGTGCTCAGTGCTCAGTGCTCAGAGTGCTGGGTGCTCAGTACTCAGGGTGCTGGGTGCTCAGTGCTCGGGGTGCTGGGTGCTCAGTGCTCAGGGTGATCAGTGCTCAGTACTCAGGGTGCTGGGGGCTCAGTGCTCAGGGTGCTGGGTGCTCAGTACTCGGGGTGCTGGGTGCTCAGTGCTCGGGGTGCTGGGTGCTCAGTACTCAGGGTGCTGGGTGCTCAGTGCTCGGGGTGCTGGGTGCTCAGTACTCAGGGTGCTGGGTGCTCAGTACTCGGGGTGCTGGGTGCTCAGTACTCAGGGTGCTGGGTGCTCAGTGCTTGGGGTGCTGGGTGCTCAGTGCTCAGGGTGATCAGTGCTCAGTACTCAGGGTGCTGGGTACACAGTGCTCAGGGTGCTGGGTGCTCAGTCCTCCGGGTGCTCAGTGCTCAGGGTGCTGGGTGCTCAGTGCTCGGGGTGCTGGGTACTCAGTCCTCCGGGTGCTCAGTGCTCAGGGTGCTGGGTGCTCAGTGCTCGGGGTGCTCGGTGCTCAGTACTCAGGGTGCTGAGTGCTCAGTACTCAGGGTGCTGGGTGCTCAGTACTCAGGGTGCTGTGTGCTCAGTGTTCAGGGTGCTGGGTGCTCAGTGCTCAGGGTGCTGGGTGCTCAGTGCTCGGGGTGCTGGGTGCTCAGGGCTGTGGTGCTGGGTGCTCAGTGCTCAGTGCTCAGGGTGCTGGGTGCTCAGTGCTCAGTGCTCAGGGTGCTGGTTGCACAGTACTCAGGGTGCTGGGTGCTCAGTACTCAGGGTGCTGGGTTCTCAGTGCTCAGGGTGCTCTGTGCTCAGTACTCAGGGTGCTGGGTGCTCAGTGCTCGGGGTGCTGCATGCTCAGTGCTCAGGGTGCTGGGTGCTCAGTGCTCAGGGTGCTGGGTGCTCAGTACTCAGGGTGCTGGGTGCTCAGTGCTCGGGGCGCTCGGTGCTCAGTACTCAAGGTGCTGGGTGCTCAGTGCTCAGGGTGCTGGGTACTCAGTCCGCGGGGTGCTCCGTGTTCAGTGATCAGGGTGCTGGGTGCTCAGTACTCAGGGTGCTCGGTGCTCAGTACTCAGGGTTCTCAGTGCTCAGTACTCAGGGTGCTGGGTGCTCAGTGCTCAGGGTACTGGGTGCTCAGTACTCAGGGTGCTCAGTGCTCAGTACTCGGGGTGCTTGGTGCTCAGTACTCAGGGTGCTCAGTGCTCAGTACTCGGGGTGCTGGGTGCTCAGTGCTCAGGGTGCTCAGTGCTCAGTGCTCGGGGTGCTGGGTGCTCAGTGCTCGGGGCGCTGGGTGCTCAGTGCTCGGGGTGCTGGGTGCTCAGTACTCGGGGTGCTGGGTGCTCAGTGCTCAGGGTTCTCAGTACTCAGTACTCAGTGCTCAGGGTGCTCAGTGCTCAGGGTGCTGGGTGCTCAGTACTCAGGGGGCTGGGTGCTTAGTGCTCGAGGTGCTCGGTGCTCAGTACTCAAGGTGCTGGGTGCTCAGTGCTCAGGGTGCTGGGTGCTCAGTGCTCAGTGTGCTCAGTGCTCAGTGCTCAGGGTGCAGGGTGCTCAGTGCTCGGGGCGCTGGGTGCTCAGTGCTCGGGGTGCTGGGTGCTCAGTACTCAGGGTGCTGTGTGCTTAGTGCTCAGTACTCAGCGTGCTGGGTGCTCAGTGCTCAGAGTGTTGGGTGCTCAGTACTCAGGGTGCTGGGTGCTCAGTCCACAGTGCTCAGGGTGCTGGGTGCTCAGTACTCAGGGTGCTGGGTGCTTAGTGCTCGATGTGCTCAGTGCTCAGTACTCAAGGTGCTGGGTGCTCAGTGCTCAGGGTGCTGGGTGCTCAGTCCTCGGGGTGCTCCGTGCTCAGGGTGCTGGGTGCTCAGTGCTCAGGGCGCTGGGTGCTCAGTGCTCGGGGTGCTGGGTGCTGAGTGCTCAGGGTGCTGGGTGGTCAGTGCTCGGGGTGCTCGGTGCTCAGTGATCAGGGTGCTGGGTACTCAGTACTCAGTTTTCTGGGTGCTCAGTACTCAGTTTGCTGGGTGCTCAGTACTCAGAGTGCTGAGTGCTCAGTGCTCAGGGTGCTGGGTGCTCAGTGCTCAGGGTGCTGGGTGCTCAGTACTCAGGGTGCTGGGTGCTCAGTGCTCAGGGTGATCGGTGCTCAGTACTCAGGGTGCTCAGTGCTCAGGGTGCTGGGTGCTCAGTGCTCAGGGTGCTGGGTGCTCAGTACTCAGGGTGCTGGGTGCTCAGTGCTCGGGGTGCTGGGTGCTCAGTGCTCAGGGTGATCGGTGCTCAGTACTCAGGGTGCTGGGTGCTCAGTGCTCAGGGTGCTGGGTGCTCAGTCCTCAGGGTGCTCAGTGCTCAGGCTGCTGGGTGCTCAGTGCTCGGGGTGCTCGGTGCTCAGTACTCAGGGTGCTGAGTGCTCAGTACTCAGGGTGCTGGGTGCTCAGTACTCATGGTGCTGGGTGCTCAGTACTCAGGGGGCTGGGTGCTCAGTGCTCAGGGCGCTGGGTGCTCAGTGCTCTGGGCGCTGGGTGCTCAGTGCTCGGGGTGCTGGGTGCTCAGTTCTCGGGGTGCTGGGTGGTCAGTGCTCAGTGCTCAGGGTGCTGGGTGCTCAGTGCTCAGTGCTCAGGGTGCTGGGTGCTCAGTACTCAGGGTGCTGGGTGCTCAGTACTCAGGGTGCTGGGTGCTCAGTTCTCAGGGTGCTGGGTGCTCAGTACTCTGGGTTTTGGGTGCTCAGTACTCAGGGTGCTGGGTGCTCAGTGCTCGGGGTGCTGGGTGCTCAGTGCTCAGGGTGCTGGGTGCTCAGTGCTCAGGGTGCTGGGTGCTCAGTACTCAGGGTGCTGGGTGCTCAGTGCTCGGAGTGCTCGGTGCTCAGTACTCAAGGTGCTGGGTGCTCAGTGCTCAGGGTGCTGGGTGCTCAGTCCTCGGGGTGCTCCGTGCTCAGTGCTCAGGGTGCTGGGTGCTCAGTACTCAGGGTGCTCGGTGCTCAGTACTCACGGTTTTCAGTACTCAGGGTGCTGGGTACTCAGTACTCAGGGTGCTCCGTGCTCAGTGATCAGGGTGCTGGGTGCTCAGTACTCAGGGTGCTCGGTGCTCAGTACTCAGGGTTCTCAGTGCTCAGTACTCACCGTGCTGGGTGCTCAGTGCTCAGGGTGCTGGGTGCTCAGTACTCAGGGTGCTCAGTGCTCAGTACTCGGGGTACTTGGTGCTCAGTACTCAGGGTGCTCAGTGCTCAGTACTCGGGGTGCTGGGTGCTCAGTACTCAGGGTGCTCAGTGCTCAGTACTCGGGGTGCTGGGTGCTCAGTGCTCAGTGTGCTCAGTGCTCAGTGCTCGGGGTGCTGGGTGCTCAGTGCTCGTTGCGCTGGGTGCTCAGTGCTCGGGGTGCTGGGTGCTCAGTACTCAGGGTGCTGTGTGCTCAGTGCTCAATACTCAGCGTGCTGTGTGCTCAGTGCTCAGAGTGTTGGGTGCTCAGTACTCAGGGTGCTGGGTACTCAGTGCTCAGTGCTCAGGGTGCTCAGTGCTCAGGGTGCTCAGTGCTCAGGGTGCTGGGTGCTCAGGGTGCTGGGTGCTCAGTGCTCAGGGTGCTGGGTGTTCAGTACTCAGGGTGCTCAGTACTCAGTACTCAGTGCTCAGGGTGCTCAGTGCTCAGTGCTCAGGGTGCTGGGTGTTCAGTACTCAGGGTGCTGGGTGCTCAGTGCTCAGTGCTCAGAGTGCTGGGTGCTCAGTACTCAGGGTGCTGGGTGCTCAGTGCTCGGGGTGCTGGGTGCTCAGTGCTCAGGGTGATCTGTGCTCAGTACTCAGGGTGCTGGGTGCTCAGTGCTCAGTGTGCTGGGTGTTCAGTCCTCATTGTGCTCAGTTCTCAGGGTGCTCGGTGCTCAGTGCTCAGTACTCAGGGTGCTCAGTGCTCAGGGTGCTGGGTGCTCAGTGCTCGGGGTGCTCGGTGCTTAGTACTCAGGGTGCTGAGTGCTCAGTGCTCAGGGTGCTGGGTGCTCAGTACTCAGGGTGCTGGGTGCTCAGTACTCAGGGTGCTGGGTGCTCAGTGCTCAGGGTGATCGGTGCTCAGTGCTCAGGGTGCTGGGTGCTCAGTGCTCGGGGTGCTGGGTGCTCAGGGCTGTGGTGCTGGGTGCTCAGTGCTCAGTGCTCAGAGTGCTGGGTGCTCAGTGCTCAATGCTCAGGGTGCTTGTTGCTCAGTACTCAGGGTGCTGGGTGCTCAGTACTCAGGGTGCTGGGTTCTCAGTGCTCAGGGTGCTCTGTGCTCAGTACTCAGGGTGCTGGGTGCTCAGTGCTCGGGGTGCTGCGTGCTCAGTGCTCAGGGTGCTGGGTGCTCAGTGCTCAGGGTGCTGGGTGCTCAGTCCTCGGGGTGCTCCGTGTTCAGGGTGCTGGGTGCTCAGTGCTCAGGGTGCTGGGTGCTCAGTGCTCGGGGTGCTGGGTGCTGAGTGCTCAGGGTGCTGGGTGCTCAGTGCTCGGGGTGCTCGGTGCTCAGTGCTCAGGGTCCTGGGTACTCAGTACTCAGGGTGCTGGGTGCTCAGTACTCAGGGTGCTCGGTGCTCTGTACTCAGGGTGCTGGGTGCTCAGTGCTCAGGGTGCTGGGTACTCAGTACTCAGGGTGCTGGGTGCTCAGTACTCAGGGTGCTGGGTGCTCAGTGCTCAGGGTATGGGTGCTCAGTACTCAGGGTGCTGGGTACTCAGTGCTCAGTGCTCAGGGTGCTCAGTGCTCAGGGTGCTCAGTGCTCAGGGTGCTAGGTGCTCAGGGTGCTGGGTGCTCAGTGCTCAGGGTGCTGGGTGCTCAGTGCTCAGTGCTCAGGGTGCTGGGTGCTCAGTGCTCAGTGCTCAGGGTGCTGGGTGTTCAGTACTCAGGGTGCTGGGTGCTCAGTGCTCAGTGCTCAGAGTGCTGGGTGCTCAGTACTCAGGGTGCTGGGTGCTCAGTGCTCAGGGTGATCAGTGCTCAGTACTCAGTGTGCTGGGGGCTCAGTGCTCAGGGTGCTGGGTGCTCAGTACTCGGGGTGCTGGGTGCTCAGTACTCGGGGTGCTGGGTGCTCAGTACTCAGGGTGCTGGGTGCTCAGTGCTCGGGGTGCTGGGTGCTCAGTACTCAGGGTGCTGGGTGCTCAGTACTCGGGGTGCTGGGTGCTCAGTACTCAGGGTGCTGGGTGCTCAGTGCTCGGGGTGCTGGGTGCTCAGTGCTCAGGGTGATCAGTGCTCAGTACTCAGTGTGCTGGGTGCACAGTGCTCAGGGTGCTGGGTGCTCAGTCCTCCGGGTGCTCAGTGCTCAGGGTGCTGGGTGCTCAGTGCTCGGGGTGCTGGGTGCTCTGTGCTCAGGGTGCTGGGTGCTCAGTCCTCCGGGTGCTCAGTGCTCAGGGTGCTGGGTGCTCAGTGCTCGGGGTGCTCGGTGCTCAGTACTCAGGGTGCTGAGTGCTCAGTACTCAGGGTGCTGGGTGCTCAGTACTCAGGGTGCTGGTTGCTCAGTACTCAGGGTGCTGTGTGCTCAGTGTTCAGGGTGCTGGGTGCTCAGTGCTCAGGGTGCTGGGTGCTCAGTGCTCGGGGTGCTGGGTGCTCAGGGCTGTGGTGCTGGGTGCTCAGTGCTCAGTGCTCAGGGTGCTGGGTGCTCAGTGCTCAGTGCTCAGGGTGCTGGTTGCTCAGTACTCAGGGTGCTGGGTGCTCAGTACTCAGGGTGCTGGGTTCTCAGTGCTCAGGGTGCTCTGTGCTCAGTACTCAGGGTGCTGGGTGCTCAGTGCTCGGGGTGCTGCATGCTCAGTGCTCAGGGTGCTGGGTGCTCAGTGCTCAGGGCGCTGGGTGCTCATTGCTCGGGGTGCTGGGTGCTGAGTGCTCAGGGTGCTGGGTGCTCAGTGCTCGGGGTGCTCGGTGCTCAGTGCTCAGGGTGCTGGGTACTCAGTACTCAGTTTGCTGGGTGCTCAGTACTCAGTTTGCTGGGTGCTCAGTACTCAGGGTGCTGGGTGCTCAGTGCGCAGGGTGCTGGGTGCTCAGTGCTCAGGGTGCTGGGTGCTCAGTACTCAGGGTGCTTGGTGCTCAGTGCTCAGGGTGATCGGTGCTCAGTACTCAGGGTGCTCAGTGCTCAGGGTGCTGGGTGCTCAGTGCTCAGGGTGCTGGGTGCTCAGTACTCAGGGTGCTGGGTGCTCAGTGCTCGGGGTGCTGGGTGCTCAGTACTCAGGGTGATCGGTGCTCAGTACTCAGGGTGCTGGGTGCTCAGTGCTCAGGGTGCTGGGTGCTCAGTCCTCAGGGTGCTCAGTGCTCAGGCTGCTGGGTGCTCAGTGCTCGGGGTGCTCGGTGCTCAGTACTCAGGGTGCTGAGTGCTCAGTACTCAGGGTGCTGGGTGCTCAGTACTCATGGTGCTGGGTGCTCAGTACTCAGGGGGCTGGGTGCTCAGTGCTCAGGGCGCTGGGTGCTCAGTGCTCAGTGTGCTCAGTGCTCAGTGCTCAGGGTGCAGGGTGCTCAGTGCTCGGGGCGCTGGGTGCTCAGTGCTCGGGGTGCTGGGTGCTCAGT
The DNA here is from genome assembly GCF_018167655.1 of Microtus oregoni. NCBI lineage: Eukaryota > Metazoa > Chordata > Mammalia > Rodentia > Cricetidae > Microtus > Microtus oregoni. Next base: position 2,147,452 of record NW_024543265.1, read on the forward strand.
ACTCAGGGTGCTGTGTGCTTAGTGCTCAGTACTCAGCGTGCTGGGTGCTTAGTGCTCAGAGTGTTGGGTGCTCAGTACTCAGGGTGCTGGGTGCTCAGTCCTCAGTGCTCAGGGTGCTCTGTGCTCAGTACTCAGGGTGCTGGGTGCTTAGTGCTCAATGTGCTCGGTGCTCAGTACTCAAGGTGCTGGGTGCTCTGTGCTCAGGGTGCTGGGTGCTCAGTCCTCGGGGTGCTCCGTGCTCAGGGTGCTGGGTGCTCAGTGCTCAGGGCGCTGGGTGCTCATTGCTCGGGGTGCTGGGTGCTGAGTGCTCAGGGTGCTGGGTGCTCAGTACTCAGGGTGCTGGGTGCTCAGTGCTCGGGGTGCTGGGTGCTGAGTGCTCAGGGTGCTGGGTGCTCAGTACTCAGGGTGCTGGGTGCTCAGTGCTCGGGGTGCTGGGTGCTCAGTACTCAGGGTGATCGGTGCTCAGTACTCAGGGTGCTGGGTGCTCAGTGCTCAGGGTGCTGGGTGCTCAGTCCTCAGGGTGCTCAGTGCTCAGGCTGCTGGGTGCTCAGTGCTCGGGGTGCTCGGTGCTCAGTACTCAGGGTGCTGAGTGCTCAGTACTCAGGGTGCTGGGTGCTCAGTACTCATGGTGCTGGGTGCTCAGTACTCAGGGGGCTGGGTGCTCAGTGCTCAGGGCGCTGGGTGCTCAGTGCTCTGGGCGCTGGGTGCTCAGTGCTCGGGGTGCTGGGTGCTCAGTTCTCGGGGTGCTGGGTGGTCAGTGCTCAGTGCTCAGGGTGCTGGGTGCTCAGTGCTCAGTGCTCAGGGTGCTGGGTGCTCAGTACTCAGGGTGCTGGTTGCTCAGTACTCAGGGTGCTGGGTGCTCAGTTCTCAGGGTGCTGGGTGCTCAGTACTCTGGGTTTTGGGTGCTCAGTACTCAGGGTGCTGGGTGCTCAGTGCTCGGGGTGCTGGGTGCTCAGTGCTCAGGGTGCTGGGTGCTCAGTGCTCAGGGTGCTGGGTGCTCAGTACTCAGGGTGCTGGGTGCTCAGTGCTCGGGGTGCTCGGTGCTCAGTACTCAAGGTGCTGGGTGCTCAGTGCTCAGGGTGCTGGGTGCTCAGTCCTCGGGGTGCTCCGTGCTCAGTGCTCAGGGTGCTGGGTGCTCAGTACTCAGGGTGCTCGGTGCTCAGTACTCACGGTTTTCAGTGCTCAAGGTGCTGGGTGCTCAGTACTCAGGGTGCTCAGTGCTCAGTACTCGGGGTGCTGGGTGCTCAGTACTCAGGGTGCTCAGTGCTCAGTACTCGGGGTGCTGGGTGCTCAGTGCTCAGTGTGCTCAGTGCTCAGTGCTCGGTGTGCTGGGTGCTCAGCGCTCGGGGCGCTGGGTGCTCAGTGCTCGGGGTGCTGGGTGCTCAGTACTCAGGGTGCTGTGTGCTCAGTGCTCAATACTCAGCGTGCTGTGTGCTCAGTGCTCAGAGTGTTGGGTGCTCAGTACTCAGGGTGCTGGGTACTCAGTGCTCAGTGCTCAGGGTGCTCAGTGCTCAGGGTGCTGGGTGCTCAGGGTGCTGGGTGCTCAGTGCTCAGGGTGCTGGGTGCTCAGTGCTCAGTGCTCAGGGTGCTGGGTGCTCAGTGCTCAGTGCTCAGGGTGCTGGGTGTTCAGTACTCAGGGTGCTCAGTACTCAGTACTCAGTGCTCAGGGTGTTCAGTGCTCAGTGCTCAGGGTGCTGGGTGTTCAGTACTCAGGGTGCTGGGTGCTCAGTGCTCAGTGCTCAGAGTGCTGGGTGCTCAGTACTCAGGGTGCTGGGTGCTCAGTGCTCGGGGTGCTGGGTGCTCAGTGCTCAGGGTGATCAGTGCTCAGTACTCAGGGTGCTGGGTGCTCAGTGCTCAGTATGCTGGGTGTTCAGTCCTCGGGGTGCTCAGTTCTCAGGGTGCTCGGTGCTCAGTGCTCAGTACTCAGGGTGCTCAGTGCTCAGGGTGCTGGGTGCTCAGTGCTCGGGGTGCTCGGTGCTCAGTACTCAGGGTGCTGTGTGCTCAGTACTCAGGGTGCTGGGTGCTCAGTACTCAGGGTGCTGGGTGCTCAGTACTCAGGGTGCTGGGTGCTCAGTGCTCAGGGTGATCGGTGCTCAGTGCTCAGGGTGCTGGGTGCTCAGTGCTCGGGGTGCTGGGTGCTCAGGGCTGTGGTGCTGGGTGCTCAGTGCTCAGTGCTCAGGGTGCTGGGTGCTCAGTGCTCAGTGCTCAGGGTGCTGGTTGCTCAGTACTCAGGGTGCTGGGTGCTCAGTACTCAGGGTGCTGGGTTCTCAGTGCTCAGGGTGCTCTGTGCTCAGTACTCAGGGTGCTGGGTGCTCAGTGCTCGGGGTGCAGCGTGCTCAGTGCTCAGGGTGCTGGGTGCTCAGTGCTCAGGGTGCTGGGTGCTCAGTACTCAGGGTGCTGGGTGCTCAGTGCTCGGGGCGCTCGGTGCTCAGTACTCAAGTTGCTGGGTGCTCAGTGCTCAGGGTGCTGGGTACTCAGTCCTCGGGGTGCTCCGTGCTCAGTGATCAGGGTGCTGGGTGCTCAGTACTCAGGGTGCTCGGTGCTCAGTACTCAGGGTTCTCAGTGCTCAGTACTCAGGGTGCTGGGTGCTCAGTGCTCAGGGTGCTGGGTGCTCAGTACTCAGGGTGCTCAGTGCTCCGTACTCGGGGTACTTGGTGCTCAGTACTCAGGGTGCTCAGTGCTCAGTACTCGGGGAGCTGGGTGCTCAGTGCTCAGGGTGCTCAGTGCTCAGTGCTCGGGGTGCTGGGTGCTCAGTGCTCGGGGCGCTGGGTGCTCAGTGCTCGGGGTGCTGGTTGCTCAGTACTCGGGGTGCTGGGTGCTCAGTGCTCAGGGTGCTCAGTACTCAGTACTCCGTGCTCAGGGTGCTCCGTGCTCAGTGCTCAGGGTGCTGGGTGTTCAGTACTCAGGGTGCTGAGCGATCAGTACTCAGGGTGCTGGGTGCTCAGTGCTCAGGGTGCTGGGTGCTCAGTACTCTGGGTGTTGGGTGCTCAGTATTCATAGTGCTGGGTGCTCCGTGCTCGGGGTGCTGGGTGCTCAGTGCTCAGGGTGCTGGGTGCTCAGTGCTCAGGGTGCTGGGTGCTCAGTACTCAGGGGGCTGGGTGCTTAGTGCTCGAGGTGCTCGGTGCTCAGTACTCAAGGTGCTGGGTGCTCAGTGCTCAGGGTGCTGGGTGCTCAGTGCTCAGTGTGCTCAGTGCTCAGTGCTCGGGGTGCTGGGTGCTCAGTGCTCGGGGCGCTGGGTGCTCAGTGCTCGGGGTGCTGGGTGCTCAGTACCCAGGGTGCTGTGTGCTTAGTGATCAGTACTCAGCGTGCTGGGTGCTCAGTGCTCAGAGTGTTGGGTGCTCAGTACTCAGGGTGCTGGTTGCTCAGTCCTCAGTGCTCAGGGTGCTGGGTGCTCAGTACTCAGGGGGCTGGGTGCTTAGTTCTCAGGGTGCTCAGTGCTCAGTACACAGGGTGCTGTGTGCTCAGTGCTTGGGGTGCTGGGTGCTCAGTGCTCAGTACTCAGGGTGCTGGGTGCTCAGTGATCGGGGTGCTGGGTGCTCAGGACTCAGGATGCTCAGTGCTCGGGGAGCTCGTTGCTCAGTACTCAGGGTGCTGGGTGCTCAGTACTCAGTGCTCGGGGTCCTGGGTGCTCCGTGCTCGGGGTGCTGGGTGCTCAGTGCTCTGGGTGCTGGGTGCTCAGTACTCAGGGTGCTGGGTGCTCAGTGCTCAGGGTGCTGGGAGCTCAGTGCTCAGTGTGCTGGGTGCTCAGTGATCGGGGTGCTGGGTGCTCAGGACTCAGGATGCTCAGTGCTCGGGGAGCTCGTTGCTCAGTACTCAGGCTGCTGGGTGCTCAGTACTCAGTGCTCGGGGTCCTGGGTGGTCCGTGCTCGGGGTGCTGGGTGCTCAGTGCTCTGGGTGCTGGGTGCTCAGTACTCAGGGTGCTGGGTGCTCAGTACTCAGGGTGCTGGGTGCTCAGTGCTCAGGGTGCTGGGTGCTCAGTGCTCAGGGTGCTCAGTGCTCAGTGCTCGGGGTGCTGGGTGCTCAGTGCTCGGGGCGCTGGGTGCTCAGTGCTCGGGGTGCTGGGTGCTCAGTACTCGGGGTGCTGGGTGCTCAGTGCTCAGGGTGCTCAGTACTCAGTACTCAGTGCTCAGGGTGCTCCGTGCTCAGTGCTCAGGGTGCTGGGTGTTCAGTACTCAGGGTGCTGAGCGCTCAGTACTCAGGGTGCTGGGTGCTCAGTGCTCAGGGTGCTGGGTGCTCAGTACTCTGGGTGTTGGGTGCTCAGTATTCATAGTGCTGGGTGCTCCGTGCTCGGGGTGCTGGGTGCTCAGTGCTCAGGGTGCTGGGTGCTCAGTGCTCAGGGTGCTGGGTCCTCAGTACTCAGGGGGCTGGGTGCTTAGTGCTCGAGGTGCTCGGTGCTCAGTACTCAAGGTGCTGGGTGCTCAGTGCTCAGGGTGCTGGGTGCTCAGTGCTCAGTGTGCTCAGTGCTCAGTGCTCGGGGTGCTGGGTGCTCAGTGCTCGGGGCGCTGGGTGCTCAGTGCTCGGGGTGCTGGGTGCTCAGTACCCAGGGTGCTTTGTGCTTAGTGCTCAGTACTCAGCGTGCTGGGTGCTCAGTGCTCAGAGTGTTGGGTGCTCAGTACTCAGGGTGCTGGTTGCTCAGTCCTCAGTGCTCAGGGTGCTGGGTGCTCAGTACTCAGGGGGCTGGGTGCTTAGTTCTCAGGGTGCTCAGTGCTCAGTACACAGGGTGCTGTGTGCTCAGTGCTCGGGGTGCTGGGTGCTCAGTGCTCAGTACTCAGGGTGCTGGGTGCTCAGTGCTCGGGGTGCTGGGTGCTCAGTGCTCAGGGTGCTGGGAGCTCAGTGCTCAGTGTGCTGGGTGCTCAGTGATCGGGGTGCTGGGTGCTCAGGACTCAGGATGCTCAGTGCTCGGGGAGCTCGTTGCTCAGTACTCAGGGTGCTGGCTGCTCAGTACTCAGTGCTCGGGGTCCTGGGTGCTCCGTGCTCGGGGTGCTGGGTGCTCAGTGCTCTGGGTGCTGGGTGCTCAGTACTCAGGGTGCTGGGTGCTCAGTGCTCAGGGTGCTGGGAGCTCAGTGCTCAGTGTGCTGGGTGCTCAGTGATCGGGGTGCTGGGTGCTCAGGACTCAGGATGCTCAGTGCTCAGGGAGCTCGTTGCTCAGTACTCAGGGTGCTGGGTGCTCAGTACTCAGTGCTCGGGGTCCTGGGTGCTCCGTGCTCGGGGTGCTGGGTGCTCAGTGCTCTGGGTGCTGGGTGCTCAGTACTCAGGGTGCTGGGTGCTCAGTACTCAGTGTGCTGGGTGCTCAGTGCTCAGGGTGCTGGGTGCTCAGTACTCAGGGTGCTGGGTGCTAAGTAGTCAGGGTGCTCGGTGCTCAGTACTCTGGGTGCTGGGTGCTCAGTGCTCAGGGTGCTGGGTACTCAGTACTCAGGGTGCTGGTTGCTCAGTACTCAGGGTGCTGGGTGCTCAGTGCTCAGGGTGCTGGGTGCTCAGTGCTCAGGGTGCTGGGTGCTCAGTACTCAGGGTGCTGGGTGCTCAGTGCTCAGGGTGATCCGTGCTCAGTACTCAGGGTGCTCAGTACTCAGGGTGCTGGGTGCTCAGTGCTCAGGGTGCTGGGTGTTCAGTACTCAGGGTGCTGGGTGCTCAGTGCTCGGGGTGCTGTGTGCTCAGTGCTCAGGGTGATCGGTGCTCAGTACTCAGGGTGCTGGGTGCTCAGTGCTCAGGGTGCTGGGTGCTCAGTGCTCAGGGTGCTGGGTTCTCAGTCCTCAGGGTGCTCAGTGCTCAGGGTGCTGGGTGCTCAGTGCTCGGGGTGCTTGGTGCTCAGTACTCAGGGTGCTGGGTGCTCAGTACTCATGGTGCTGGGTGCTCAGTACTCAGGGGGCTGGGTGCTCAGTGCTCAGGGTGCTGGGTGCTCAGTGCTCAGGGCGCTGGGTGCTCAGTGCTCGGGGAGCTGGGTGCTCAGTGCTCGGGGTGCTGGGTGGTCAGTGCTCAGTGCTCAAGGTGCTGGGTGCTCAGTGCTCAGTGCTCAGGGTGCTGGGTGCTCAGTACTCAGGGTGCTGGGTGCTCAGTACTCAGGGTGCTGGGTGCTCAGTTCTCAGGGTGCTGGGTGCTCAGTGCTCGGGGTGCTGGGTGCTCAGTGCTCGGGGCGCTGGGTGCTCAGTGCTCGGGGTGCCGGGTGCTCAGTACTCAGAGTGCTGGGTGCTCAGTGCTCAGAGTGTTGGGTGCTCAGTACTCAGGGTGCTGGGTGCTCAGTGCTCAGTGCTCAGGGTGCTCACTGCTCAGGGTGCTCAGTGCTCAGGGTGCTGGGTGCTCAGGGTGCTCGGTGCTCAGTGCTCGGGGTGCTGGGTGCTCATTGCTCAGTGCTCAGGGTGCTGGGTGCTCAGTGCTCAGTGCTCAGGGTGCTGGGTGTTCAGTACTCAGGGTGCTCGGTGCTCAGTGCTCAGAGAGTTGGGTGCTCAGTACTCAGGGTGCTCGGTGCTCAGTTCTCTGTTCTCAGGGTGCTCAGTACTCAGGGTGCTGGGTGCTCAGTGCTCGGGGTGCTGGGTGCTCAGTGCTCTGGGCTCTGGGTGCTCAGTGCTCGGGGTGCTGGGTGCTCAGTACTCAGAGTGCTGGGTGCTCAGTGCTCAGAGTATTTTGTGCTCAGTACTCAGGGTGCTGGGTGCTCAGTGCTCAGTGCTCAGGGTGCTCAGTGCTCAGGGTGCTCAGTGCTCAGGGTGCTGGGTGCTCAGGGTGCTGGGTGCTCAGTGCTCGGGGTGCTGGGTGCTCAGTGCTCAGTGCTCAGGGTGCTGGGTGCTCAGTGCTCAGTGCTCAGGGTGCTGGGTGTTCAGTACTCAGGGTGCTCGGTGCTCAGTGCTCAGAGTGTTGGGTGCTCAGTCGTCAGGGTGCTTGGTGCTCAGTATCAGGGTGCTGGGTGCTCAGTGCTCGGGGCGCTCGGTGCTCAGTACTCAAGGTGCTGGGTGCTCAGTGCTCAGGGTGCTGGGTACTCAGTCCTCGGGGTGCTCCGTGCTCAGTGATCAGGGTGCTGGGTGCTCAGTACTCAGGGTGCTCGCTGCTCAGTACTCAGGGTTCTCAGTGCTCAGTACTCAGGGTGCTGGGTGCTCAGTGCTCAGGGTGCTGGGTGCTCAGTACTCAGGGTGCTCAGTGCTCAGTACTCGGAGTGCTTGGTGCTCAGTACTCAGGGTGCTCAGTGCTCAGTACTCGGGGTGCTGGGTGCTCAGTGTTCAGGGTGCTCAGTGCTCAGTGCTCGGGGTGCAGGGTGCTCAGTGCTCGGGGCGCTGGGAGCTCAGTGCTCGGGGTGCTTTGTGCTCAGTATTCGGGGTGCTGGGTGCTCAGTGCTCAGGGTGCTCAGTACTCAGTACTCAGTTTTCAGGGTGCTCAGTGCTCAGTGCTCATGGTGCTGATTGTTCAGTACTCAGGGTGCTGGGTGCTCAGTACTCAGGGTGCTGGGTGCTCAGTGCTCAGGGTGCTGGGTGCTCAGTACTCTGGGTTTTGGGTGCTCAGTATTCATGGGGCTGGGTGCTCCGTGCTCGGGGTGCTCGGTGCTCAGTGCTCAGGGTGCTGGGTGCTCAGTGCTCAGGGTGCTGGGTGCTCAGTACTCAGGGTCCTGGATGCTTAGTGCTCGAGGTGCACGGTGCTCAGTACTCAAGGTGCTGGGTGCTCAGTGCTCAGGGTGCTTGGTGCTCTGTGCTCAGTGTGCTCAGTGCTCAGTGCTCGGGGTCCTGGGTGCTCAGTGCTCGGGGCGCCGGGTGTTCAGTGCTCGGGGTGCTGGGTGCTCAGTACTCAGGGTGCTGTGTGCTTAGTGCTCAGTACTCAGCGTGCTGGGTGCTCAGTGTTCAGAGTGTTGGGTGCTCAGTACTCAGGGTGCTGGGTGCTCAGTGCTCAGGGTGCTCAGTGCTCAGGGTGCTCTGTGCTCAGTGTGCTGGATGCTCAGGGTGCTGGGTGCTCAGTGCTCGGGGTGCTGGGTGCTCAGTGCTCAGTGCTCAGGGTGCTGGGTGCTCAGTACTCAGGGTGCTGGGTGCTCAGGGCTCGGGGTGCTGGGTGCTCAGTGCTCAGGGTGATCAGTGCTCAGTACTCAGGGTGCTGGGTGCTCATTTCTCAGGGTGATGGGTGCTCAGTCCTCAGGGTGCTCAGTACTCAGGGTGCTCGGTGCTCAGTGCTCAGTACTCAGGGTGCTCAGTACTCAGGGTGCTGGGTGCTCAGTGCTCGGGGTGCTGGGTGCTCAGTACTCAGGGTGCTGCGTGCTCAGTACTCGGGGTGCTGGGTGCTCAGTACTCACGGTGCTGGGTGCACAGTGCTCGGGGTGCTGGTTGCTCAGTGCTCAGGTTGATCGGTGCTCAGTGCTCAGGGTGCTGGGTGCTCAGTCCTCCGGGTGCTCAGTGCTCAGGGTGCTGGGTGCTCAGTGCTCGGGGTGCTCGGTGATCAGTACTCAGGGTGCTGAGTGCTCAGTACTCAGGGTGCTGTGTGCTCAGTACTCAGGGTGCTGGGTGCTCAGTGCTCGGGGTGCTGGGTGCTCAGGGCTCTGGTGCTCGGTGCTCAGTGCTCAAAGTTCAGGTTGCTGGGTGCTCAGTGCTCAGTGCTCAGGGTGCTGGTTGCTCAGTACTCAAGGTGCTGGGTTCTCAGTACTCAGGGTGCTGGGTGCTCAGTGCTCAGGGTGCTCTGTGCTCAGTACACAGGGTGCTGGGTGGCCAGTGCTCGGGGTGTTGCGTGATCAGTGCTCAGGATGCTTGGTGATCAGTGCTCAGTGTGCTGGGTGCTCAGTGCTCAGGGTGCTGGGTGCTCAGTACTCGGGGTGCTGGGTGCTCAGTACTCAGGGTGCTGGGTGCTCAGTGCTCGGGGTGCTGGGTGCTCAGTGCTCAGGGTGATCGGTGCTCAGTGCTCAGGGTGTTGGGTGCTCAGTCCTCCGGGTGCTCAGTGCTCAGGGTGCTGAGTGCTCAGTACTCAGGGTGATGGGTGATCAGTACTCAGGGTGCTTGGTGCTCAGTGCTCGGGGTGCTGGGTGCTCAGGGCTGTGTTGCTGGGTGCTCAGTGCTCAGTGCTCAGGGTGCTGGGTGCTCAGTGCTCAGTGCTCAGGGTGCTGGTTGCTCAGTACTCAGGGTGCTGGGTGCTCAGTTCTCAGGGTGCTGGGTGCTCAGTGCTCAGGGTGCTCTGTGCTCAGTACTCAGGGTGCTGGGTGCTCAGTTCTCGGCGTGCTGCGTGATCAGTGCTCAGGGTGCTGGGTGCTCAGTGCTCAGGGTGCTGGGTGCTCAGTGCTCAGGATGCTGGGTGCTCAGTGCTCGGGGTGCTCGGTGCTCAGTACTCAGGGTGCTGAGTGCTCAGTACTCAGGGTGCTGGGTGCTCAGTACTCAGGGTGCTGGGTGCTCAGTGCTCGGGGTGCTGGGTGCTCAGGGCTGTGGTGCTGGGTGCTCAGTGCTCAGTGCTCAGGGTGCTGGGTGCTCAGTGCTCAGTGCTCAGGGTGCTGGTTGCTCAGTACTCAGGGTGCTGGGTGCTCAGTGCTCAGGGTGCTGGGTACTCAGTCCTTGGGGTGCTCCGTGCTCAGTGATCAGGGTGCTGGGTGCTCAGTACTCAGGGTGCTCGGTGCTCAGTACTCAGGGTTCTCAGTGCTCAGTACTCAGGGTGCTGGGTGCTCAGTGCTCAGGGTGCTGGGTGCTCAGTACTCAGGGTGCTCAGTGCTCAGTACTCAGGGTGCTTGGTGCTCAGTACTCAGGGTGCTCAGTGCTCAGTACTCGGGGTGCTGGGTGCTCAGTGTTCAGGGTGCGCAGTGCTCAGTGCTCGGGGTGCTGGGTGCTCAGTGCTCGGGGCGCTGGGTGCTCAGTGCTCGGGGTGCTTGGTGCTCAGTACTCGGGGTGCTGGGTGCTCAGTGCTCAGGGTGCTCAGTACTCAGGGTGCTCAGTGCTCAGTACTCGGGGTGCTTGGTGCTCAGTACTCAGGGTGCTCAGTGCTCAGTACTCGGGGTGCTGGGTGCTCAGTGTTCAGGGTGCTCAGTGCTCAGTGCTAGGGGTGCTGGGTGCTCAGTGCTCGGGGCGCTGGGTGCTCAGTGCTCGGGGTGCTGGGTGCTCAGTACTCAGGGTGCTCAGTGCTCAGTACTCGGGGTGCTGGGTGCTCAGTGTTCAGGGTGCTCAGTGCTCAGTGCTCGGGGTGCTGGGTGCTCAGTGCTCGGGGTGCTTGGTGCTCAGTACTCAGGGTGCTGGGTGCTCAGTGCTCAGGGTGCTGGGTGCTCAGTACTCTGGGTGTTGGGTGCTCAGTATTCATGGTGCTGGGTGCTCCGTGCTCGGTGTGCTGGGTGCTCAGTGCTCAGGGTGCTGGGTGCTCAGTGCTCAGGGTGCTGGGTGCTTAGTGCTCGAGGTGCACGGTGCTCAGTACTCAAGGTGCTGGGTGCTCAGTGCTCAGGGTGCTGGGTGCTCAGTGCTCAGTGTGCTCAGTGCTCAGTGCTCGGGGTGCTGGGTGCTCAGTGCTCGGGGCGCTGGGTGCTCAGTGCTCGGGGTGCTGGGTGCTCAGTACTCAGGGTGCTGTGTGCTTAGTGCTCAGTACTCAGCGTGCTGGGTGCTCAGTGCTCAGAGTGTTGGGTGCTCAGTACTCAGGGTGCTGGGTGCTCAGTGCTCAGGGTGCTCAGTGCTCAGGGTGCTCAGTGCTCAGGGTGCCGGGTGCTCAGGGTGCTGGGTGCTCAGTGCTCAGTGCTCAGGGTGCTGGGTGTTCAGTACTCAGGGTGCACAGTGCTCAGTGCTCAGGGTGCTGGGTGCTCAGTACTCAGGGTGCTGGGTGCTCAGGGCTCGGGGTGCTGGGTGCTCAGTGCTCAGGGTGATCAGTGCTCAGTACTCAGGGTGCTGGGTGCTCAGTGCTCAGGGTGATGGGTGCTCAGTCCTCAGGGTGCTCAGTACTCAGGGTGCTCGGTGCTCAGTGCTCAGTACTCAGGGTGCTCAGTACTCAGGGTGCTGGGTGCTCAGTGCTCGGGGTGCTGGGTGCTCAGTACTCAGGGTGCTGGGTGCTCAGTACTCGGGGTGCTGGGTGCTCAGTACTCAGGGTGCTGGGTGCTCAGTGCTCGGGGTGCTGGGTGCTCAGTGCTCAGGGTGATCGGTGCTCAGTGCTCAGGGTGCTGGGTGCTCAGTCCTCCGGGTGCTCAGTGCTCAGGGTGCTGGGTGCTCAGTGCTCGGGGTGCTCGGTGCTCAGTACTCAGGGTGCTGAGTGCTCAGTACTCAGGGTGCTGGGTGCTCAGTACTCAGGGTCCTGGGTGCTCAGTGCTCGGGGTGCTGGGTGCTCAGGGCTGTGTTGCTGGGTGCTCAGTGCTCAGTGCTCAGGGTGCTGGGTGCTCAGTGCTCAGGGTGCTGGTTGCTCAGTACTCAGGGTGCTGGGTGCTCAGTACTCAGGGTCCTGGGTGCTCAGTGCTCAGGGTGCTCTGTGCTCAGTTCTCAGGGTGCTGGGTGCTCAGTGCTCGGGGTGCTGCGTGATCAGTGCTCAGGGTGCTGGGTGCTCAGTGCTCAGGGTCCTGGGTGCTCAGTACTCAGGGTGCTGGGTGCTTAGTTCTCAGGGTGCTCAGTGCTCAGTACACAGGGTGCTGGGTGCTCAGTGTTCGGGGTGCTGGTTGCTCAGTGCTCGGGGTGCTGGGTGCTCACTACTCAGCGTGCTGGGTGCTCAGTACTCAGGGTGCTGGGTGCACAGTGCTCAGGGTGCTGGGTGCTCAGTTCTCAGGGTGCTGGGTGCTCAGTGATCGGGGTGGTGGGTGCTCGGTACTCAGGATGCTCAGTGCTCGGGGAGCTCGTTGCTCAGTACTCAGGGTGCTGGGTGCTCAGTACTCAGTGCTCGGGGTCCTTGGTGCTCCGTGCTCGGGGTGCTGGGTGCTCAGTCCTCTGGGTGCTGGGTGCTCAGTACTCAGGGTGCTGGGTGCTCAGTACTCAGGGTGCTGGGTGCTCAGTGTTCAGGGTGCTGGGTGCTCAGTACTCAGGGTGCTGGGTGCTCAGTACTCAGGGTGCTCGGTGCTCAGTACTCAGGGTGCTGGGTGCTCAGTGCTCAGGGTGCTGGGTACTCAGTACTCAGGGTGCTGGGTGCTCAGTACTCAGGGTGCTGGGTGCTCAGTGCTCAGTGCTCAGGGTGCTGGGTGCTCAGTGCTCAGGGTGCTGGGTGCTCAGTGCTCGGGGTGCTGGGTGCTCAGTACTCAGGGTGCTGTGTGCTTAGTGCTCAGTACTCAGCGTGCTGGGTGCTCAGTGCTCAGAGTGTTGGGTGCTCAGTACTCAGGGTGCTGGGTGCTCAGTGCTCAGGGTGCTCAGTGCTCAGGGTGCTCAGTGCTCAGGGTGCTGGGTGCTCTCGGTGCTGGGTGCTCAGTGCTCAGGGTGCTGGGTGCTCAGTGCTCAGTGCTCAGGGTGCTGGGTGTTCAGTACTCAGGGTGCTCGGTGCTCAGTGCTCAGGGTGCTTGGTGCTCAGTACTCAGGGTGCTGGGTGCTCAGGTCTCGGGGTGCTGGGTGCTCAGTGCTCTGGGTGATCAGTGCTCAGTACTCAGGGTGCTGGGTGCTCAGTGCTCATTGTGCTGGGTGCTCAGTCCTCAGGGTGCTCAGTACTCAGGGTGCTCGGTGCTCAGTGCTCAGTACTCAGGGTGCTCAGTTCTCAGGGTGCTGGGTGCTCAGTGCTCGGGGTGCTGGTTGCTCAGTGCTCGGGGTGCTGGATGCTCAGTGCTCAGTGCTCAGGGTGCTGGGTGCTCAGTGCTCAGTGCTCAGGGTGCTGGTTGCTCAGTACTCAGGGTGCTGGGTGCTCAGTACTCAGGGTGCTGGTTGCTCAGTGCTCGGGGTGCTGGGTGCTCGGGGCTGTGGTGCTGGGTGCACAGTGCTCAGTGCTCAGGGTGCTGGGTGCTCAGTGCTCAGTGCTCAGGGTGCTGGTTGCTCAGTACTCAGGGTGCTGGGTGCTCAGTACTCAGGGTGCTCGGAGCTCAGTGCTCAGGGTGCTCTGTGCTCAGTACTCAGGGTGCTGGGTGCTCAGTGCTCGGGGTGCTGCGTGATCAGTGCTCAGGGTGCTGGGTGCTCAGTGCTCAGGTTGCTGGGTGCTCAGTGCTCAGTGCTCAGGGTGCTGGTTGCTCAGTACTCAGGGTGCTGGGTGCTCAGTACTCAGGGTGCTGGGTGCTCAGTGCTCGGGGTGCTCGGTGCTCAGTACTCAAGGTGCTGGGTGCTCACTGCTCAGGGTGCTGGGTGCTCAGTCCTCGGGGTGCTCCGTGCTCAGTGATCAGGGTGCTGGGTGCTCAGTACTCAGGGTTCTCAGTGTTCAGTACTCAGGGTGCTGGGTGCTCAGTGCTCAGGGTGCTGGGTGCTCAGTACTCAGGGTGCTCAGTGCTCAGTACTCGGGGTGCTTGGTGCTCAGTACTCAGGGTGCTCAGTGCTCAGTACTCGGGGTGCTGGGTGCTCAGTGCTCAGGGTGCTCAGTGCTCAGTGCTCGGGGTGCTGGGTGCTCAGTGCTCGGGGCGCTGGGTGCTCAGTGCTCGGGGTGCTGGGTGCTCAGTACTCGGGGTGCTGGGTGCTCAGTGCTCAGGGTGCTCAGTGCTCAGTACTCAGTGCTCAGGGTGCTCAGTACTAAGTGCTCAGGGTGCTGGGTGTTCCGTACTCAGGGTGCTGTGTGCTCAGTACTCAGGGTGCTCGGTGCTCAGTGCTCAGGGTGCTGGGTGCTCAGTACTCTGGGTGTTGGGTGCTCAGTACTCAGGGTGCTGGGTGCTCCGTGCTCAGGGTGCTGGGTGCTCAGTGCTCAGGGTTCTGGGTGCTCAGTTCTCATGGTGCTGTGTGCTCAGTACTCAGGGTGATGGGTGCTTAGTGCTCGAGGTGCTCGGTGCTCAGTACTCAAGGTGATGGGTGCTCAGTGCTCAGGGTGCTGGGTGCTCATTCCTCGGGGTGCTCCGTGCTCAGGGTGCTGGGTGCTCAGTGCTCAGGGTGCTGGGTGCTCAGTGCTCGGGGTGCTGGGTGCTGAGTGCTCAGGGTGCTGGGTGCTTAGTGCTCGGGGTGCTGGGTGCTCAGTGCTCAGGGTCCTGGGTGCTCAGTACTCAGGGTGCTGGGTGCTTAGTTCTCAGGGTGCTCAGTGCTCAGTACACAGGGTGCTGGGTGCTCAGTGCTCGGGGTGCTGGGTGCTCAGTGCTCAGTACTCACTGTGCTGGGTGCTCAGTGCTCGGGCTGCTGGGTGCTCAGTACTCAGCGTGCTGGGTGCTCAGTACTCAGGGTGCTGGGTGCTCAGTGCTCAGTGTGCTGGGTGCTCAGTGATCGGGGTGCTGGTTGCTCAGTACTCAGGATGCTCAGTGCTCGCGGAGCTCGTTGCTCAGTACTCAGGGTGCTGGGTGCTCAGTACTCAGTGCTCGGGGTCCTGGGTGCTCCGTGCTCGGGGCGCTGGGTGCTCAGTGCTCGGGGTGCTGGGTGCTCAGTACTCGGGGTGCTGGGTGCTCAGTGCTCAGGGTGCTCAGTGCTCAGTACTCAGTGCTCAGGGTGCTGGGTGTTCCGTACTCAGGGTGCTGTGTGCTCAGTACTCAGGGTGCTCGGTGCTCAGTGCTCGGGGTGCTCGGTGCTCAGTACGTTGGGTGCTCAGTACTCAGGGTGCTGGGTGCTCCGTGCTCAGGGTGCTGGGTGCTCAGTGCTCAGGGTTCTGGGTGCTCAGTTCTCATGGTGCTGTGTGCTCATTACTCAGGGTGCTGGGTGCTCAGTGCTCAGTGCTCGGGGTCCTGGGTGCTCCGTGCTCGGGGTGCTGGGTGCTCAGTGCTCTGGGTGCTGGGTGCTCAGTACTCAGGGTGCTGGGTGCTCAGTACTCAGGGTGCTGGGTGCTCAGTGTTCAGGGTGCTGGGTGCTCAGTACTCAGGGTGCTGGGTGCTCAGTACTCAGGGTGCTCGGTGCTCAGTACTCAGGGTGCTGGGTGCTCAGTGCTCAGGGTGCTGGGTACTCAGTACTCAGGGTGCTGGGTGCTCAGTACTCAGGGTGCTGGGTGCTCAGTGCTCAGGGTGCTGGGTGCTCAGTGCTCAGGGTGCTGGGTGCTCAGTACTCAGGGTGCTGGGTGCTCAGTGCTCAGGGTGATCGGTGCTCAGTACTCAGGGTGCTCAGTACTCAGGGTGCTGGGTGCTCAGTGCTCAGGGTGCTGGGGGCACAGTACTCAGGGTGCTGGGTGCTCAGTGCTCGGGGTGCTGGGTGCTCAGTGCTCAGGGTGATCGGTGCTCAGTACTCAGGGTGCTGGGTGCTCAGTGCTCAGGGTGCTGGGTGCTCAGTCCTCAGAGTGCTCAGTGCTCAGGGTGCTGTGTGCTCAGTGCTCGGGGTGCTCGGTGCTCAGTACTCAGGGTGCTGAGTGCTCAGTACTCAGGGTGCTGGGTGCTCAGTACTCATGGTGCTGGGTGCTCAGTACTCAGGGGGCTGGGTGCTCAGTGCTCAGGGTGCTGGGTGCTCAGTGCTCAGGGTGCTGGGTGCTCAGTGCTCGGGGTGCTGGGTGCTCAGTGCTCGGGGTGCTGTGTGGTCAGTGCTCAGTGCTCAAGGTGTTGGGTGCTCAGTGCTCAGTGCTCAGGGTGCTGGGTGCTCAGTACTCAGGGTGCTGGGTGCTCAGTACTCAGGGTGCTGGGTGCTCAGTTCTCAGGGTGCTGGGTGCTCAGTGCTCGGGGTGCTGGGTGCTCAGTGCTCAGTGCTCAGGGTGCTCAGTGCTCAGGGTGCTCAGTGCTCAGGGTGCTGGGTGCTCAGTGCTCAGTGCTCAGGGTGCTGGTTGCTCAGTACTCAGGGTGCTGGGTGCTCAGTACTCAGGGTGCTGGGTTCTCAGTGCTCAGGGTGCTCTGTGCTCAGTACTCAGGGTGCTGGGTGCTCAGTGCTCGGGGTGCTGCGTGATCAGTGCTCAGGGTGCTGGGTGCTCAGTGCTCAGGGTGCTGGGTGCTCAGTGCTCAGTGCTCAGGGTGCTGGTTGCTCAGTACTCAGGGTGCTGGGTGCTCAGTACTCAGGGTGCTGGGTGCTCAGTGCTCATGGTGCTCTGTGCTCAGTACTCAGGCTGCTGGGTGGTCAGTGCTCAGGGTGCTCTGTGCTCAGTGCTCAGGGTGCTGGGTGCTCAGTGCTCAGGGTGCTGGGTGCTCAGTACTCAGGGTGCTGGGTGCTCAGTGCTCGGGGTGCTCAGTGCTCAGTACTCAAGGTGCTGGGTGCTCAGTGCTCAGGGTGCTGGGTGCTCAGTCCTCGGGGTGCTCCGTGCTCAGTGATCAGGGTGCTGGGTGCTCAGTACTCAGGGTGCTTGGTGCTCAGTACTCAGGGTTCTCAGTGCTCAGTACTCAGGGTGCTGGGCGCTCAGTGCTCAGGGTGCTGGTTGCTCAGTACTCAGGGTGCTCAGTGCTCAGTACTCGGGGTGCTTAGTGCTCAGTACTCAGGGTGCTCAGTGCTCAGTACTCGGGGTGCTGGGTGCTCAGTGCTCAGGGTGCTCAGTGCTCAGTGCTCGGGGTGCTGGGTGCTCAGTGCTCGGGGCGCTGGGTGCTCAGTGCTCGGGGTGCTGGGTGATCAGTACTCGGGGTGCTGGGTGCTCAGTGCTCACGGTGCTCAGTGCTCAGTACTCAGTGCTCAGGGTGCTCAGTGCTCAGGGTGCTGGGTGTTCAGTACTCAGGGTGCTGTGTGCTCAGTACTCAGGGTGCTGGGTGCTCATTGCTCAGGGTGCTGGGTGCTCAGTACTCAGGGTGCTGGGTGCTCAGTGCTCAGGATGCTGGGTGCTCAGTGCTCAGGGTGCTGGGTGCTCAGTACTCAGGGTGCTGGGTGCTTAGTGCTCGAGGTGCTCGGTGCTCAGTACTCAAGGTGCTGGGTGCTCAGTGCTAAGGGTGCTGGGTGCTCAGTCCTCGGGGTGCTCCGTGCTCAGGGTGCTGTGTGCTAAGTGCTCAGGGTGCTGGGTGCTCAGTGCTCGGGGTGCTGGGTGCAGAGTGCTCAGGGTGCTGGGTGCTTAGTGCTCGGGGTGCTGGGTGCTCAGTGCTCAGGGTCCTGGGTGCTCAGTACTCAGGGTGCTGGGTGCTTAGTTCTCAGGGTGCTCAGTGCTCAGTACACAGGGTGCTGGGTGCTCAGTGCTCGGGGTGCTGGGTGCTCAGTGCTCAGTACTCAGTGTGCTGGGTGCTCAGTGCTCGGGGTGCTGGGTGCTCAGTACTCAGCGTGCTGGGTGCTCAGTACTCAGGGTGCTGGGTGCTCAGTGCTCAGGGTGCTGGGTGCTCAGTGCTCAGGGTGCTGGGTGCTCAGTGATCAGGGTGCTGGGTGCTCAGTACTCAGGATGCTCAGTGCTCGGGGAGCTCGTTACTCAGTACTCAGGGTGCTGGGTGCTCAGTACTCAGTGCTCGGGGTCCTGGGTGCTCCGTCCTCGGGGTGCTGGGTGCTCAGTGCTCTGGGTGCTGGGTGCTCAGTACTCAGGGTGCTGGGTGCTCAGTACTCAGTGCTCGGGGTCCTGGGTGCTCCGTCCTCGGGGTGCTGGGTGCTCAGTGCTCTGGGTGCTGGGTGCTCAGTACTCAGGGTGCTGGGTGCTCAGTACTCAGGGTGCTCGGTGCTCAGTACTCAGGGTGCTGGGTGCTCAGTGCTCAGTGTGCTGGGTACTCAGTACTCAGGGTGCTGGGTGCTCAGTACTCAGGGTGCTGGGTGCTCAGTGCTCAGGGTGCTGGGTGCTCAGTGCTCAGGGTGCTGGGTGCTCAGTACTCAGGGTGCTGGGTGCTCAGTGCTCAGGGTGATCGGTGCTCAGTACTCAGGGTGCTCAGTACTCAGGGTGCTGGGTGCTCAGTGCTCAGGGTGCTGGGGGCACAGTACTCAGGGTGCTGGGTGCTCAGTGCTCGGGGTGCTGGGTGCTCAGTGCTCAGGGTGATCGGTGCTCAGTACTCAGGGTGCTGGGTGCTCAGTGCTCAGGGTGCTGGGTGCTCAGTCCTCAGGGTGCTCAGTGCTCAGGGTGCTGGGTGCTCAGTGCTCGGGGTGCTCGGTGCTCAGTACTCAGGGTGCTGAGTGCTCAGTACTCAGGGTGCTGGGTGATCAGTACTCATGGTGCTGGGTGCTCAGTACTCAGGGGGATGGGTGCTCAGTGCTCAGGGTGCTGGGTGCTCAGTGCTCAGGGCGCTGGGTGCTCAGTGCTCGGGGTGCTGGGTGCTCAGTGCTCGGGGTGCTGGGTGGTCAGTGCTCAGTGCTCAAGGTGCTGGGTGCTCAGTGCTCAGTGCTCAGGGTGCTGGGTGCTCAGTACTCAGGGTGCTGGGTGCTCAGTACTCAGGGTGCTGGGTGCTCAGTTCTCAGGGTGCTGGGTGCTCAGTGCTCGGGCTGCTGGGTGCTCAGTGCTCAGTGCTCAGGGTGCTCAGTGCTCATGGTGCTCAGTGCTCAGGGTGCTGGGTGCTCAGTGCTCAGTGCTCAGGGTGCTGGTTGCTCAGTACTCAGGTTGCTGGGTGCTCAGTACTCAGGGTGCTGGGTGCTCAGTGCTCAGGGTGCTCTGTGCTTAGTACTCAGGGTGCTGGGTGCTCAGTGCTCGGCTTGCTGCGTGATCAGTGCTCAGGGTGCTGGGTGCTCAGTGCTCAGGGTGCTGGGTGCTCAGTGCTTAGTGCTCAGGGTGCTGGTTGCTCAGTACTCAGGGTGCTGGGTGCTCAGTACTCAGGGTGCTGGGTGCTCAGTGCTCAGGGTGCTCTGTGCTCAGTACTCAGGGTGCTGGGTGCTCAGTGCTCGGGGTGCTGCGTGCTCAGTGCTCAGGGTGCTGGGTGCTCAGTGCTCAGGGTGCTGGGTGCTCAGTACTCAGGGTGCTGGGTGCTCAGTGCTCGGGGTGCTCGGTGCTCAGTACTCAAGGTGCTGGGTGCTCAGTGCTCAGGGTGCTGGGTGATCAGTAATCGGGGTGCTCCGTGCTCAGTGATCAGGGTGCTGGGTGCTCAGTACTCAGGGTGCTCGGTGCTCAGTACTCAGGGTTCTCAGTGCTCAGTACTCAGGGTGCTGGGTGCTCAGTGCTCAGGGTGCTGGGTGCTCAGTACTCAGGGTGCTCAGTGCTCAGTACTCGGGGTGCTGGGTGCTCAGTCCACGGGGTGCTCCGTGCTCAGGGTGCTGGGTGCTCAGTGCTCAGGGTGCTGGGTGCTCAGTGCTCGGGGTGCTGGGTGCTGAGTGCTCAGGGTGCTGGGTGCTTAGTGCTCGGCGTGCTGGGTGCTCAGTGCTCAGGGTCCTGGGTGCTCAGTATTCAGGGTGCTGGGTGCTTAGTTCTCAGGGTGCCCAGTGCTCAGTACACAGGGTGCTGGGTGATCAGTGCTCGGGGTGCTGGGTGCTCAGTGCTCAGTACTCAGGGTGCTGGGTGCTCAGTGCTCGGGGTGCTGGGTGCTCAGTACTCAGCGTGCTGGGTGCTCAGTACTCAGGGTGCTGGGTGCTCATTGCTCAGGGTGCTGGGTGCTCAGTGCTCAGGGTGCTGGGTGCTCAGTGATCGGGGTGCTGGGTGCTCAGTACTCAGGATGCTCAGTGCGCGGGGAGCTCGTTGCTCAGTACTCAGGGTGCTGGGTGCTCAGTACTCAGTGCTCGGGGTCCTGGGTGCTCCGTGCTCGGGGTGCTGGGTGCTCAGTGCTCTGGGTGCTGGGTGCACAGTACTCAGGGTGCTGGGTGCTCAGTATTCAGGGTGCTGGGTGCTCAGTGTTCAGGGTGCTGGGTGCTCAGTACTCAGGGTGCTGGGTGCTCAGTACTCAGGGTGCTCGGTGCTCAGTACTCAGGGTGCTGGGTGCTCAGTGCTCAGGGTGCTGGGTAGTCAGTACTCAGGGTGCTGGGTGCTCAGTACTCAGGGTGCTGGGTGCTCAGTGCTCAGGGTGCTGGTTGCTCAGTACTCAGGGTGCTGGGTGCTCAGTGCTCAGGGTGCTGTGGGCTCAGTACTCAGGGTGCTGGGTGCTCAGTGCTCAGGGTGCTGGGTGCTCAGTGCTCAGGGTGCTCAGTGCTCAGGGTGCTGGGTGCTCAGTACTCAGGGTGCTGGGTGCTCAGTGCTCAGGGTGCTGTGGGCTCAGTACTCAGGGTGCTGGGTGCTCAGTACTCAGGGTGCTGGGTGCTCAGTGCTCAGGGTGCTGGGTGCTCAGTCCTCAGGGTGCTCAGTGCTCAGGTTGCTGGGTGCTCAGTGCTCGGGGTGCTCGGTGCTCAGTACTCAGGGTGCTGAGTGCTCAGTACTCAGGGTGCTGGGTGCTCAGTACTCATGGTGCTGGGTGCTCAGTACTCAGGGGGCTGGGTGCTCAGTGCTCAGGGTGCTGGGTGCTCAGTGCTCAGGGCGCTGGGTGCTCAGTGCTCGGGGTGCTCTGTGGTCAGTGCTCAGTGCTCAAGGTGCTGGGTGCTCAGTGCTCAGTGCTCAGGGTGCTGGGTGCTCAGTACTCAGGGTACTGGGTCCTCAGTACTCAGGGTGCTGAGTGCTCAGTTCTCAGGGTGCTGGGTGCTCAGTGCTCGGGGTGCTGGGTGCTCAGTGCTCGGGGCGCTGGGTGCTCAGTGCTCGGGGTGCTGGGTGCTCAGTACTCAGAGTGCTGGGTGCTCAGTGCTCAGAGTGTTGGGTGCTCAGTACTCAGGGTGCTGAGTGCTGAGTGCTCAGTGCTCAGGGTGCTCAGTGCTCAGGGTGCTCAGTGCTCAGGGTGCTGGGTGCTCAGGGTGCTGGGTGCTCAGTGCTCGGGGTGCTGGGTGCTCAGTGCTCAGTGCTCAGGGATCTGGGTGCTCAGTGCTCAGTGCTCAGGGTGCTGGATGTTCAGTACTCAGGGTGCTCGGTGCTCAGTGCTCAGAGTGTTGGGTGCTCAGTACTCAGGGTGCTCGGTGCTCAGTGCTCTGTACTCAGGGTGCTCAGTACTCAGGGTGCTGGGTCCTCAGTACTCGGGGTGCTGGGTGCTCAGTACTCAGGGTGCTGGGTGCTCAGTGCTCGGGGTGCAGGGTGCTCAGTGCTCAGGGTGATCGGTGCTCAGTGCTCAGGGTTCTGGGTGCTCAGTCCTCCGGGTGCTCAGTGCTCAGGGTGCTGGGTGCTCAGTCCTCGGGGTGCTCGGTGCTCAGTACTCAGGGTGATCAGTGCTCAGTGCTCAGGGTGCTCGGTGCTCAGAGCTCAGTGCTCAGGGTGCTGGTTGCTCAGTACTCCGGGTGCTGGCTGCTCAGTACTCAGGGTGCTGGGTGCTCAGTGCTCAGGGTGCTCTGTGCTCAGTACTCAGGATGCTGGGTGCTCAGTGCTCGGGGTGCTGCGTGCTCAGTGCTCAGGGTGCTGGGTGCTCAGTGCTCAGGGTGCTCCGTGCTCAGTGATCAGGGTGCTGGGTGCTCAGTACTCAGGGTGCTCGGTGCTCAGTACTCAGGGTTCTCAGTGCTCAGTACTCAGGGTGCTGGGTGCTCAGTGCTCAGGGTGCTGGGTGCTCAGTACACAGGGTGCTCATTGCTCAGTACTCGGGGTGCTTGGTTCTCAGTACTCAGGGTGCTCAGTGCTCAGTACTCGTGGTGCTGGGTGCTCAGTGCTCAGGGTGCTCAGTGCTCAGTGCTCGGGGTGCTGGGTGCTCTGTGCTCGGGGCGCTGGGTGCTCAGTGCTCGGGGTGCTGGGTGCTCAGTACTCGGGGTGCTGGGTGCTCAGTGCTCAGGGTGCTCAGTGCTCAGTACTCAGTGCTCAGGGTGCTCAGTGCTCAGTGCTCAGGGTGCTGGGTGTTCAGTACTCAGGGTGCTGGGTGCTCAGTACTCAGGGTGCTGGGTGCTCAGTGCTCAGGGTGCTGGGTGCTCAGTACTCTGGTTGTTGGGTGCTCAGTACTCAGGGTGCTGGGTGCTCCGTGCTCGGGGTGCTGGGTGCTCAGTGCTCAGGGTGCTGGGTGCTCAGTGCTCAGGGTGCTGGGTGCTCAGTACTCAGGGTGCTGGGTGCTTAGTGCTCGAGGTGCTCGGTGCTCAGTACTCAAGGTGCTGGGTTCTCAGTGCTCAGGGTGCTGGGTGCTCAGTACTCGGGGTGCTCCGTGCTCAGATTGCTGGGTGCTGAGTGCTCAGGGTGCTTGGTGCTCAGTGCTCGGGGTGCTCGGTGCTCAGTGCTCAGGCTCCTGGGTGCTCGGTACTCAGGGTCCTGGGTGCTTAGTACTCAGGGTGCTCAGTGCTCAGTACACAGGGTGCTGGGTGCTCAGTGCTCGGGGTGTTGGGTGCTCAGTGCTCAGTACTCAGGGTGCTGGGAGCTCAGTGCTCGGGGTGCTGGGTGCTCATTACTCAGCGTGCTGGGTGCTCAGTACTCAGGGTGCTGGGTGCTCAGTGCGCAGAATGCTGGGTGCTCAGTGCTCAGGGTGCTGGGTGCTCAGTGATCGGGGTGCAGGGTGCACAGTACTCAGGGTGCTCAGTGCTCGGGGAGCTCGGTGCTCAGTACTCAGGGTGCTGGGTGCTCAGTACTCAGGACTCGGGGTGCTGGGTGCTCAGTGCTCAGTGTGCTCAGTGCTCAGTACTCAGTGTTCAGGGTGCTCAGTGCTCAGTGCTCAGGGTGCTGGGTGTTCAGTACTCAGGGTGCTGGGTGCTCAGTACTCAGGGTGATGGGTGCTCAATTCTCAGGGTGCTGGGTGCTCATTCTCGGGGTGCTGGGTGCTCAGTGCTCGGGGTGCTGGGTGCTCAGTACTCGGGTGCTGGGGGCTCAGTACTCAGGGTGCTGGGTGCTCAGTACTCAGGGTGCTCGGTTCTCAGTACTCAGGGTGCTGGCTGCTCATTCTCGGGGTGCTGGGTGCTCAGTGCTCGGGGTGCTGGGTGCTCAGTGCTCGGGGTGCTGGGTGCTCAGTACTCGGGGTGCTCAGTGCTCAGTAGTCAGGGTGCTGGGTGCTCAGTACTCAGGGTGCTGGGTGCTCAGTGCTCGGGGTGCTCGGTGCTCAGTACTCGGGGTGCTGGGTGCTCAGTACTCTGGGTGCTGGGTGCTCAGTGCTCAGGGTGCTGGGTGCTCAGTGCTCGGGGTGCTGGGTGCTCAGTGCTGAGTGTGGTGCTGGGTGCTCAGTACTCAGGGTGCTCGGTGCTCAGTACTCAGGGTGCTGGGTGCTCAGTGCTCAAGGTAATGGGTACTCAGTACTCAGGGTGCTGGGTGCTCAGTACTCAGGGTGCTGGGTGCTCATTGCTCAGGGTGCTGTGTGCTCAGTGCTCAGGTTGCTGGGTGCTCAGTACTCAGGGTGCTGGATGCTCAGTGCTCAGGGTGATCGGTGCTCAGTACTCAGGGTGCTCAGTACTCAGGGTGCTGGGTGCTCAGTGCTCGGGGTGCTGGGTGCTCAGTACTTGGGGTGCTGGGTGCTCTGTACTCAGGGTGCTGGGTGCTCAGTGCTCAGGGTCCTGGGTGCTCAGTGCTCAGGGTGATCGGTGCTCAGTACTCAGGGTGCTAGGTGCTCAGTGCTCAGGGTGCTGGGTGCTCAGTCCTCAGGGTGCTCAGTGCTCAGGGTGCTGGGTGCTCAGTCCTCGGGGTGCTCGGTGCTCAGTACTCAGGGTGCTGAGTGCTCAGTACTCAGGGTGCTGGGTGCTCAGTACTCATGGTGCTGGGTGCTCAGTACTCAGTGTGCTTGGTGTTCAGTGCTCAGGGTGCTGGGTGCTCAGTGCTCAGGGTGCTGGGTGCTCAGTGCTCTTGGTGCTGGGTGCTCAGTGCTCGGGGTGCTGGGTGCTCAGTGCTCAGTGCTCAGGGTGTTGGGTGCTCAGTGGTCAGTGCTCAGGGTGCTGTGTGCTCAGTAATCAGGGTGCTGGGTGCTCAGTACTCAGGGTGCTGGGTGCTCAGTGCTCAGGGTGCTGGGTGCTCAGTACTCTGGGTGTTGGGTGCTCAGTACTCAGGGTGCTGGGTGCTCAGTGCTCGGGGTGCTGGGTGCTCAGTGCTCGGGGTGCTGGGTGCTCAGTGCTCAGGGTGCTGGGTGCTCAGTATTCAGGGTGCTGGGTGCTCAGTGCTCGGGGTGCTCGGTGCTCAGTACTCAAGGTGCTGGGTGCTCAGTGCTCAGGGTGCTGGGTGCTCAGTCCTCGGGCTGCTCCGTGCTCAGTGCTCAGGGTGCTGGGTGTTCAGAACTCAGGGTGCTCGGTGCTCAGTACTCAGGTTTCTCAGTGCTCAGTGCACAGGGTGCTGGGTGCTTAGTTCTCAGGGTGCTCAGTGCTCAGTACTCGGGGTGCTGGGTGCTCATTACTCAGGGTGCTCAGTGCTCAGCACTCGGGGTGCTGGGTGCTCAGTGCCCAGGGTGCTCAGTGCTCGGGGTGCTGGGTGCTCAGTGCTCGGGGAGCTGGGTGCTCAGTGCTCGGAGTTCTGGGTGCTCAGTACTCAGGGTGCTTTGTGCTCAGTTCTCAGTACTCAGCGTGCTGGGTGCTCAGTGCTCAGAGTGTTGGGTGCTCAGGGTGGTGGGTGCTCAGAGCTCGGGGTGCTGGGTGCTCAGTGCTCAGGGTGCTGGGTGCTCAGTGCTCAGTGCTCAGGGTGCTGGGTGCTCAGTGGTCAGTGCTCAGGGTGCTGGGTGTTCAGTACTCAGGGTGCTGGGTGCTCAGTACTCAGGGTGCTTGGTGCTCAGTGCTCAGGGTGCTGGTTGCTCTGTGCTCAGGGTGCTGGGTGCTCAGTACTCAGGGTGCTGGGTGCTCAGTACTCAGGGTGCTCGGTGTTCTGTACTCAGGGTGCTGGGTGCTAAGTGCCCAGGGTGCTGGGTGCTCAGTGCTCAGGGTGCTGGGTGCTCAGTACTCAGGGTGCTGGGTGCTCAGTGCTCGGTGTGCTGGGTGCTCAGTGCTCAGGGTGATCAGTGGTCAGTACTCAGGGTGCTGGGTGCTCAGTGCCCAGGGTGCGGGGTGCTCAGTGCTCAGGGTGCTGTGGGCTCAGTACTCAGGGTGCTGGGTGCTCAGTACTCAGGGTGCTGGGTGCTCAGTGCTCAGGGTGCTGGGTGCTCAGTCCTCAGGGTGCTCAGTGCTCAGGTTGCTGGGTGCTCAGTGCTCGGGGTGCTCGGTGCTCAGTACTCAGGGTGCTGAGTGCTCAGTACTCAGGGTGCTGGGTGCTCAGTACTCATGGTGCTGGGTGCTCAGTACTCAGGGGGCTGGGTGCTCAGTGCTCAGGGTGCTGGGTGCTCAGTGCTCAGGGCGCTGGGTGCTCAGTGCTCGGGGTGCTCTGTGGTCAGTGCTCAGTGCTCAAGGTGCTGGGTGCTCAGTGCTCAGTGCTCAGGGTGCTGGGTGCTCAGTACTCAGGGTACTGGGTCCTCAGTACTCAGGGTGCTGAGTGCTCAGTTCTCAGGGTGCTGGGTGCTCAGTGCTCGGGGTGCTGGGTGCTCAGTGCTCGGGGCGCTGGGTGCTCAGTGCTCGGGGTGCTGGGTGCTCAGTACTCAGAGTGCTGGGTGCTCAGTGCTCAGAGTGTTGGGTGCTCAGTACTCAGGGTGCTGAGTGCTGAGTGCTCAGTGCTCAGGGTGCTCAGTGCTCAGGGTGCTCAGTGCTCAGGGTGCTGGGTGCTCAGGGTGCTGGGTGCTCAGTGCTCGGGGTGCTGGGTGCTCAGTGCTCAGTGCTCAGGGATCTGGGTGCTCAGTGCTCAGTGCTCAGGGTGCTGGATGTTCAGTACTCAGGGTGCTCGGTGCTCAGTGCTCAGAGTGTTGGGTGCTCAGTACTCAGGGTGCTCGGTGCTCAGTGCTCTGTACTCAGGGTGCTCAGTACTCAGGGTGCTGGGTCCTCAGTACTCGGGGTGCTGGGTGCTCAGTACTCAGGGTGCTGGGTGCTCAGTGCTCGGGGTGCAGGGTGCTCAGTGCTCAGGGTGATCGGTGCTCAGTGCTCAGGGTTCTGGGTGCTCAGTCCTCCGGGTGCTCAGTGCTCAGGGTGCTGGGTGCTCAGTCCTCGGGGTGCTCGGTGCTCAGTACTCAGGGTGATCAGTGCTCAGTGCTCAGGGTGCTCGGTGCTCAGTGCTCAGTGCTCAGGGTGCTGGTTGCTCAGTACTCCGGGTGCTGGCTGCTCAGTACTCAGGGTGCTGGGTGCTCAGTGCTCAGGGTGCTCTGTGCTCAGTACTCAGGATGCTGGGTGCTCAGTGCTCGGGGTGCTGCGTGCTCAGTGCTCAGGGTGCTGGGTGCTCAGTGCTCAGGGTGCTCCGTGCTCAGTGATCAGGGTGCTGGGTGCTCAGTACTCAGGGTGCTCGGTGCTCAGTACTCAGGGTTCTCAGTGCTCAGTACTCAGGGTGCTGGGTGCTCAGTGCTCAGGGTGCTGGGTGCTCAGTACACAGGGTGCTCATTGCTCAGTACTCGGGGTGCTTGGTGCTCAGTACTCAGGGTGCTCAGTGCTCAGTACTCGTGGTGCTGGGTGCTCAGTGCTCAGGGTGCTCAGTGCTCAGTGCTCGGGGTGCTGGGTGCTCTGTGCTCGGGGCGCTGGGTGCTCAGTGCTCGGGGTGCTGGGTGCTCAGTACTCGGGGTGCTGGGTGCTCAGTGCTCAGGGTGCTCAGTGCTCAGTACTCAGTGCTCAGGGTGCTCAGTGCTCAGTGCTCAGGGTGCTGGGTGTTCAGTACTCAGGGTGCTGGGTGCTCAGTACTCAGGGTGCTGGGTGCTCAGTGCTCAGGGTGCTGGGTGCTCAGTACTCTGGTTGTTGGGTGCTCAGTACTCAGGGTGCTGGGTGCTCCGTGCTCGGGGTGCTGGGTGCTCAGTGCTCAGGGTGCTGGGTGCTCAGTGCTCAGGGTGCTGGGTGCTCAGTACTCAGGGTGCTGGGTGCTTAGTGCTCGAGGTGCTCGGTGCTCAGTACTCAAGGTGCTGGGTTCTCAGTGCTCAGGGTGCTGGGTGCTCAGTACTCGGGGTGCTCCGTGCTCAGATTGCTGGGTGCTGAGTGCTCAGGGTGCTTGGTGCTCAGTGCTCGGGGTGCTCGGTGCTCAGTGCTCAGGCTCCTGGGTGCTCGGTACTCAGGGTCCTGGGTGCTTAGTACTCAGGGTGCTCAGTGCTCAGTACACAGGGTGCTGGGTGCTCAGTGCTCGGGGTGTTGGGTGCTCAGTGCTCAGTACTCAGGGTGCTGGGAGCTCAGTGCTCGGGGTGCTGGGTGCTCATTACTCAGCGTGCTGGGTGCTCAGTACTCAGGGTGCTGGGTGCTCAGTGCGCAGAATGCTGGGTGCTCAGTGCTCAGGGTGCTGGGTGCTCAGTGATCGGGGTGCAGGGTGCACAGTACTCAGGGTGCTCAGTGCTCGGGGAGCTCGGTGCTCAGTACTCAGGGTGCTGGGTGCTCAGTACTCAGGACTCGGGGTGCTGGGTGCTCAGTGCTCAGTGTGCTCAGTGCTCAGTACTCAGTGTTCAGGGTGCTCAGTGCTCAGTGCTCAGGGTGCTGGGTGTTCAGTACTCAGGGTGCTGGGTGCTCAGTACTCAGGGTGATGGGTGCTCAATTCTCAGGGTGCTGGGTGCTCATTCTCGGGGTGCTGGGTGCTCAGTGCTCGGGGTGCTGGGTGCTCAGTACTCGGGTGCTGGGGGCTCAGTACTCAGGGTGCTGGGTGCTCAGTACTCAGGGTGCTCGGTTCTCAGTACTCAGGGTGCTGGCTGCTCATTCTCGGGGTGCTGGGTGCTCAGTGCTCGGGGTGCTGGGTGCTCAGTGCTCGGGGTGCTGGGTGCTCAGTACTCGGGGTGCTCAGTGCTCAGTAGTCAGGGTGCTGGGTGCTCAGTACTCAGGGTGCTGGGTGCTCAGTGCTCGGGTTGCTCGGTGCTCAGTACTCGGGGTGCTGGGTGCTCAGTACTCTGGGTGCTGGGTGCTCAGTGCTCAGGGTGCTGGGTGCTCAGTGCTCGGGGTGCTGGGTGCTCAGTGCTGAGTGTGGTGCTGGGTGCTCAGTACTCAGGGTGCTCGGTGCTCAGTACTCAGGGTGCTGGGTGCTCAGTGCTCAAGGTAATGGGTACTCAGTACTCAGGGTGCTGGGTGCTCAGTACTCAGGGTGCTGGGTGCTCATTGCTCAGGGTGCTGGGTGCTCAGTGCTCAGGTTGCTGGGTGCTCAGTACTCAGGGTGCTGGATGCTCAGTGCTCAGGGTGATCGGTGCTCAGTACTCAGGGTGCTCAGTACTCAGGGTGCTGGGTGCTCAGTGCTCGGGGTGCTGGGTGCTCAGTACTTGGGGTGCTGGGTGCTCTGTACTCAGGGTGCTGGGTGCTCAGTGCTCAGGGTCCTGGGTGCTCAGTGCTCAGGGTGATCGGTGCTCAGTACTCAGGGTGCTAGGTGCTCAGTGCTCAGGGTGCTGGGTGCTCAGTCCTCAGGGTGCTCAGTGCTCAGGGTGCTGGGTGCTCAGTCCTCGGGGTGCTCGGTGCTCAGTACTCAGGGTGCTGAGTGCTCAGTACTCAGGGTGCTGGGTGCTCAGTACTCATGGTGCTGGGTGCTCAGTACTCAGGGTGCTTGGTGTTCAGTGCTCAGGGTGCTGGGTGCTCAGTGCTCAGGGTGCTGGGTGCTCAGTGCTCTTGGTGCTGGGTGCTCAGTGCTCGGGGTGCTGGGTGCTCAGTGCTCAGTGCTCAGGGTGTTGGGTGCTCAGTGGTCAGTGCTCAGGGTGCTGTGTGCTCAGTAATCAGGGTGCTGGGTGCTCAGTACTCAGGGTGCTGGGTGCTCAGTGCTCAGGGTGCTGGGTGCTCAGTACTCTGGGTGTTGGGTGCTCAGTACTCAGGGTGCTGGGTGCTCAGTGCTCGGGGTGCTGGGTGCTCAGTGCTCGGGGTGCTGGGTGCTCAGTGCTCAGGGTGCTGGGTGCTCAGTATTCAGGGTGCTGGGTGCTCAGTGCTCGGGTGCTCGGTGCTCAGTACTCAAGGTGCTGGGTGCTCAGTGCTCAGGGTGCTGGGTGCTCAGTCCTCGGGCTGCTCCGTGCTCAGTGCTCAGGGTGCTGGGTGTTCAGAACTCAGGGTGCTCGGTGCTCAGTACTCAGGTTTCTCAGTGCTCAGTGCACAGGGTGCTGGGTGCTTAGTTCTCAGGGTGCTCAGTGCTCAGTACTCGGGGTGCTGGGTGCTCATTACTCAGGGTGCTCAGTGCTCAGCACTCGGGGTGCTGGGTGCTCAGTGCCCAGGGTGCTCAGTGCTCGGGGTGCTGGGTGCTCAGTGCTCGGGGAGCTGGGTGCTCAGTGCTCGGAGTTCTGGGTGCTCAGTACTCAGGGTGCTTTGTGTTCAGTTCTCAGTACTCAGCGTGCTGGGTGCTCAGTGCTCAGAGTGTTGGGTGCTCAGGGTGCTGGGTGCTCAGAGCTCGGGGTGCTGGGTGCTCAGTGCTCAGGGTGCTGGGTGCTCAGTGCTCAGTGCTCAGGGTGCTGGGTGCTCAGTGGTCAGTGCTCAGGGTGCTGGGTGTTCAGTACTCAGGGTGCTGGGTGCTCAGTACTCAGGGTGCTTGGTGCTCAGTGCTCAGGGTGCTGGTTGCTCTGTGCTCAGGGTGCTGGGTGCTCAGTACTCAGGGTGCTGGGTGCTCAGTACTCAGGGTGCTCGGTGTTCTGTACTCAGGGTGCTGGGTGCTAAGTGCCCAGGGTGCTGGGTGCTCAGTGCTCAGGGTGCTGGGTGCTCAGTACTCAGGGTGCTGGGTGCTCAGTGCTCGGTGTGCTGGGTGCTCAGTGCTCAGGGTGATCAGTGGTCAGTACTCAGGGTGCTGGGTGCTCAGTGCTCAGGGTGCTGGGTGCTCAGTCCTCAGGGTGCTCTGTACACAGGGTGCTCAGTGCTCAGTGCTCAGTACTCAGGGTGTTCAGTACTCAGGGTGCTGGGTGCTCAGTGCTCGGATGCTGGGTGCTCAGTACTCAGGGTGCTGTTTGCTCAGTACTCGGGGTGCTGGTGCTCAGTACTCAGGGTGCTGGGTGCTCAGTGCTCGGGGTGCTGGGTGTTCAGTGCTCAGGGTGATCGGTGCTCAGTGCTCAGGGTGCTGGGTGCTCAGTCCTCGGGGTGCTCAGTGCTCAAGGTGCTGGGTGCTCAGTGCTCGGGGTGCTAGGTGCTCAGTACTCAGGGTGCTGAGTGCTCAGTACTCAGGGTGCTGGGTGCTCAGTACTCAGGGTGCTGGGTGCTCAGT
Source organism: Microtus oregoni (assembly GCF_018167655.1). Lineage (NCBI taxonomy): Eukaryota > Metazoa > Chordata > Mammalia > Rodentia > Cricetidae > Microtus > Microtus oregoni. The sequence continues at coordinate 2,177,239 of NW_024543265.1, forward strand.
ACTCCGGGTGCTGGGTGCTCAGTGCTCAGGGTGCTGGGGGCTCAGTGCTCAGGGTGCTGGGTGCTCAGTGCTCGGGGTGCTGGGTGCTCAGTGCTCGGGGTGCTGGGTGCTCAGTGCTCAGTGCTCAGGGTGCTGGGTGCTCAGTGATCAGTGCTCAGGGTGCTGGTTATACAGTACTCAGGGTGCTGGGTGCTCAGTACTCAGGGTGCTGGGTGCTCAGTGCTCAGGGTGCTGGGTGCTCAGTACTCAGGGTGCTGGGTGCTCAGTGCTCGGGGTGCTGCGTGCTCAGTGCTCGGGGTGCTGGGTGCTCAGTGCTCATGGTGCTGGGTGCTCAGTACTCAGGGTGCTGGGTGCTCAGTGCTCGGGGTGCTCGGTGCTCAGTACTCAAGGTGCTGGGTGCTCAGTGCTCAGGGTGCTGGGTGCTCACTCCTCGGGGTGCACCGTGCTCAGTGATCAGGGTGCTGGGTGCTCAGTACTCAGGGTGCTCGGTGCTCAGTACTCAGGGTTCTCAGTGCTCAGTACTCAGGGTGCTGGGTGCTCAGTTCTCAGGGTGCTGGGTGCTTAGTACTCAGGGTGCTCAGTGCTCAGTACTCGGGGTGCTTGGTGCTCAGTACTCAGGGTGCTCAGTGCTCAGTACTCGGGGTGCTGGGTGCTCAGTGCTCAGGGTGCTCAGTGCTCAGTGCTCGGGGTGTTGGGTGCTCAGTGCTCAGTGCTCAGGGTGCTGGGTGTTCAGTACTCAGGGTGCAGGGTGCTCAGTACTCAGGGTGCTGGGTGCTCAGTGCTCAGGGTGCTCAGTGCTCAGTACTCATTGCTCAGGGTGCTGGGTGTTCAGTACTAAGGGTGCTGGGTGTTCAGTACTCGGTGTGCTGGGTGCTCAGTGCTCAGGGTGCTCAGTGCTCAGGGTGCTGGGTGTTCAGTACTCGGTGTGCTGGGTGCTCAGTGCTCAGGGTGCTCAGTGCTCAGTACTCAGTGCTCAGGGTACTCAGTGCTCAGTGCTCAGGGTGCTGGGTGTTCAGTACTCAGGGTGCTGGGTGATCAGTACTCAGGGTGCTGGGTGCTCAGTGCTCAGGGTGCTGGGTGCTCAGTACTCTGGGTGTTGGGTGCTCAGTGCTCAGGGTGCTGGGTGCTCAGTGCTCAGGGTGCTGCGTGCTCAGTACTCTGGGTGCTGGGTGCTCAGTGCTCGAGGTGCTCGGTGCTCAGTACTCAAGGTGCTGGGTGCTCAGTGCTCAGGGTGCTGGGTGCTCAGTCCTCGGGGTTCTCCGTGCTCAGGGTGCTGGGTGCTCAGTGCTCGGGGTGCTCGGTGCTCAGTAATCAGGGTGCTGGGTGCTCAGTGCTCAGGTTGCTGGGTGCTCAGTACTCTGGGTGTTGGGTGCTCATTACTCAGGGTGCTACGTGCTCAGTGTTCGGGGTGCTGGGTGCTCAGTGCTCGGGGTGCTGGGTGCTCAGTGCTCAGGGTGCTGGGTGCTCAGTATTCAGGGTGCTGGGTGCTCAGTGTTCGGGGTGCTCGGTGTTCAGTACTCAAGGTGCTGGGTGCTCAGTGCTCAGGGTGCTTGGTGCTCAGTCCTCGGGGTGCTCCGTGCTCAGTGCTCAGGGTGCTGGGTGCTCAGTACTCAGGGTGCTCGTTGCTCAGTACTCAGGGTTCTCAGTGCTCAGTGCTCAGGGTGCTGGGTGCTCAGTTCTCAGGGTGCTCAGTGCACAGTACTCGGGGTGCTGGGTGCACAGTACTCAGGGTGCTCAGTGCTCAGCACTCGGGGTCCTGGGTGCTCAGTGCTCCGGGAGCTGGGTGCTCAGTGCTCGGAGTTCTGGGTGCTCAGTACTCAGGGTGATTTGTGCTCAGTGCTCAGTACTCAGCGTGCTGGGTGCTCAGTGCTCAGAGTGTTGGGTGCTCAGTACTCAGGGTGCTGGGTGCTCAGTGCTCAGTGCTCAGGGTGCTCAGTGCTCAGGGTGCTGGGTGCTCAGGGTGCTGGGTGCTCAGTGCTCGGGGTGCTGGGTGCTCAGTGCTCAGGGTGCTGGGTGCTCAGTGCTCAGTGCTCAGGGTGCTGGGTGCTCAGTGCTCAGTGCTCAGGGTGCTGGGTGTTCAGTACTCAGGGTGCTGGGTGCTCAGTACTCATGGTGCTTGGTGCTCAGTGCTCAGGGTGCTGGTTGCTCAGTGCTCATGGTGCTGGGTGCTCAGTACTCAGGGTGCTGGGTGCTCAGTACTCAGGGTGCTCGGTGTTCAGTACTCAGGGTGCTCGGTGCTCAGTGCCCAGGGTGCTGGGTGCTCAGTACTCAGGGTGCTGGGTGCGCAGTACTCAGGGTGCTGGGTGATCAGTGCTCAGGGTGCTGGGTGCTCAGTACTCAGGGTGCTCGGGGCTCAGTGCTCGGGGAGCTGGTTGCTCAGTGCTCAGGGTGATCAGTGGTCAGTACTCAGGGTGCTGGGTGCTCAGTGCTCAAGGTGCTGGGTGCTCAGTCCTCAGGGTGCTCAGTACTCATGGTGCTCAGTGCTCAGTGCTCAGTACTCAGGGTGTTCAGTACTCCGGGTGCTGGGTGCTCAGTGCTCGGGGTGCTGGGTGCTCAGTACTCAGGGTGCTCAGTGCTCAGTACTCAGTACTCAGGGTGCTCAGTGCTCAGTGTTCAGGGTGCTGGGTGTTCAGTACTCGGTGTGCTGGGTGCTCAGTGCTCAGGGTGCTCAGTGCTCAGTACTCAGTGCTCAGGGTACTCAGTGCTCAGTGCTCAGGGTGCTGTGTGTTCAGTACTCAGGGTGCTGGGTGCTCAGTACTCTGGGTGTTGGGTGCTCAGTACTCAGGGTGCTGGGTGCTCAGTGCTCACGGTGCTGCGTGCTCAGTACTCAGGGTGCTGGGTGCTCAGTGCTCGAGGTGCTCGGTGCTCCGTACTCAAGGTGCTGGGTGCTCAGTGCTCAGGGTGCTGGGTGCTCAGTCCTCGGGGTGCTCCGTGCTCAGGGTGCTGGGTGCTCAGTGCTCGGGGTGCTCGGTGCTCAGTACTCAGGGTGCTGGGTGCTCAGTGCTCAGGGTGCTGGGTGCTCAGTACTCTGGGTGTTGGGTGCTCAGTACTCAGGGTGCTGCGTGCTCAGTGCTCGGGGTGCTGGGTGCTCAGTGCTCAGGGTGCTGGGTGCTCAGTATTCAGGGTGCTGGGTGCTCAGTGTTCGGGGTGCTCGGTGCTCAGTACTCAAGGTGCTGGGTCCTCAGTGCTCAGGGTGCTGGGTGCTCAGTCCTCGGGGTGCTCCCTGCTCAGTGCTCAGGGTGCTGGGTGCTCAGTACTCAGGGTGCTCGTTGCTCAGAACTCAGGGTTCTCAGTGCTCAGTGCTCAGGGTGCTGGGTGCTCAGTTCTCAGGGTGCTCAGTGCTCAGTACTCGGGGTGCTGGGTGCTCAGTACTCAGGGTGCTCAGTGCTCAGCACTCGGGGTGCTGGGTGCTCAGTGCTCAGGGTGCTCAGTGCTCAGTGCTCAGGGTGCTGGGTGCTCAGTGCTCGGGGAGCTGGGTGCTCAGTGCTCGGAGTTCTGGGTGCTCAGTACTCAGGGTGCTTTGTGCTCAGTGCTCAGTACTAAGCGTGCTGGGTGCTCAGTGCTCAGAGTGTTGGGTGCTCAGTACTCAGGGTGCTGGGTGCTCAGTGCTCAGTGCTCAGGGTGCTCAGTGCTCAGGGTGCTGGGTGCTCAGGGTGCTGGGTGCTCAGTGCTCGGGGTGCTGGGTGCTCAGTGCTCAGGGTGCTGGGTGCTCAGTGCTCAGTGCTGAGGGTGCTGGGTGCTCAGTGCTCAGTGCTCAGGGTGCTGGGTGTTCAGTACTCAGGGTACTGGGTGCTCAGTACTCAGGGTGCTTGGTGCTCAGTGCTCAGGGTGCTGGTTGCTCAGTGCTCAGGGTGCTGGGTGCTCAGTACTCAGGGTGCTGGGTGCTCAGTACTCAGGGTGCTCGGTGTTCAGTACTCAGGGTGCTGGGTACTCAGTGCCCAGGGTGCTGGGTGCTCAGTACTCAGGGTGCTGGGTGCGCAGTACTCAGGGTGCTGGGTGCTCAGTGCTCAGGGTGCTGGGTGCTCAGTACTCAGGGTGCTGGGTGCTCAGTGCTCGGTGTGCTAGGTGCTCAGTGCTCAGGGTGATCAGTGGTCAGTACTCATTGTGCTGGGTGCTCAGTGCTCAGGGTGCTGGGTGCTCAGTCCTCAGGGTGCTCAGTACTCAGGGTGCTCAGTGCTCAGTGCTCAGTACTCAGGGTGTTCAGTACTCAGGGTGCAGGGCGCTCAGTGCTCGGGGTGCTGGGTGCTCAGTACTCAGGGTGCTGGGTGCTCAGTACTCGGGGTGCTGGGTGCTCAGTACTCAGGGTGCTGGTTGCTCAGTGCTCGGGGTGCTGGGTGCTCAGTGCTCAGGGTGATCGGTGCTCAGTGCTCAGGGTGCTGGGTGCTCAGTCCTCAGGGTGCTCAGTGCTCAAGGTGCTGGGTGCTCAGTGCTCGGGGTGCTCGGTGCTCAGTACTCAGGGTGCTGAGTGCTCGGTACTCAGGGTGCTGGGTGCTCAGTACTCAGGGTGCTGGGTGCTCAGTACTCAGGGTGCTGGGTGCTCAGTGCTCAGGGTGCTGGGTGCTCAGTGCTCAGGGTGCTGGGTGCTCAGTGCACGGGGTGCTGGGTGCTCAGTGCTCGGGGTGCTGGGTGCTCAGTGCCCAGTGCTCAGGGTGCTGGGTGCTCAGTGCTCAGTGCTCAGGGTGCTGGTTGCTCAGTACTCAGGGTGCTGGGTGCTCAGTACTCAGGGTGCTGGGTGCTCAATGCTCAGGGTGCTGGGTGCTCAGTGCTCGGGGTGCTGGGTGCTCAGTGCTCGGGGTGCTGGGTGCTCAGTGCTCATGGTGCTGGGTGCTCAGTACTCAGGGTGCTGGGTGCTCAGTGCTCGGGGTGCTCGGTGCTCAGTACTCAATGTGCTGGGTGCTCAGTGCTCAGGGTGCTGGGTGCTCAGTCCTCGGGGTGCACCGTGCTCAGTGATCTGGGTGCTGGGTGCTCAGTACTCAGGGTGCTCGGTGCTCAGTACTTAGGGTTCTCAGTGCTCAGTACTCAGGGTGCTGGGTGCTCAGTGCTCAGGGTGCTGGGTGCTCAGTACTCAGGGTGCTCAGTGCTCAGTACTCGGGGTGCTTGGTGCTCAGTACTCAGGGTGCTCAGTGCTCAGTACTCGGGGTGCTGGGTGCTCAGTGCTCAGGGTGCTCAGTGCTCAGTGCTCGGGGTGTTGGGTGCTCAGTGCTCAGTGCTCAGGGTGCTGGGTGTTCAGTACTCAGGGTGCAGGGTGCTCAGTACTCAGGGTGCTGGGTGCTCAGTACTCAGGGTGCAGGGTGCTCAGTACTCAGGGTGCTGGGTGCTCAGTGCTCAGGGTGCTCAGTGCTCAGTACTCAGTGCTCAGGGTGCTGGGTGTTCAGTACTCAGGGTGCTGGGTGTACAGTACTCGGTGTGCTGATTGCTCAGTGCTCAGGGTGCTCAATGCTCAGTACTCAGTGCTCAGGGTGCTCAGTGCTCAGTGCTCAGGGTGCTGGGTGTTCAGTACTCGGTGTGCTGGGTGCTCAGTGCTCAGGGTGCTCAGTGCTCAGTACTCAGTGCTCAGGGTACTCAGTGCTCAGTGCTCAGGGTGCTGGGTGTTCAGTACTCAGGGTGCTGGGTGATCAGTACTCAGGGTGCTGGGTGCTCAGTGCTCAGGGTGCTGGGTGCTCAATACTCTGGGTGTTGGGTGCTCAGTGCTCAGGGTGCTGGGTGCTCAGTGCTCAGGGTGCTGCGTGCTCAGTACTCAGGGTGCTGGGTGCTCAGTGCTCGAGGTGCTCGGTGCTCAGTACTCAAGGTGCTGGGTGCTCAGTGCTCAGGGTGCTGGGTGCTCAGTCCTCGGGGTGCCCGTGCTCAGGGTGCTGGGTGCTCAGTGCTCGGGGTGCTCGTTGCTCAGTACTCAGGGTGCTGGGTGCTCAGTGCTCAGGGTGCTGGGTGCTCAGTACTCTGGGTGTTGGGTGCTCAGTACTCAGGGTGCTGCGTGCTCAGTGCTCGGGGGGCTGTGTGCTCAGTGCTCGGGGTGCTGGGTGCTCAGTGCTCAGGGTGCTGGGTGCTCAGTATTCAGGGTGCTGGGTGCTCAGTGTTCGGGGTGCTCGGTGTTCAGTACTCAAGGTGCTGGGTGCTCAGTGCTCAGGGTGCTGGGTGCTCAGTCCTCGGGGTGCTCCGTGCTCAGTGCTCAGGGTGCTGGGTGCTCAGTACTCAGGGTGCTCGTTGCTCAGTACTCAGGGTTCTCAGTGCTCAGTGCTCAGGGTGCTGCGTGCTCAGTTCTCAGGGTGCTCAGTGCTCAGTACTCGGGGTGCTGGGTGCTAAGTACTCAGGGTGCTCAGTGCTCAGCATTCGGGGTGCTGGGTGCTCAGTGCTCAGGGTGCTCAGTGCTCAGTGCTCGGGGTGCTGGGTGCTCAGTGCTCGGGGAGCTGGGTGCTCAGTGCTCAGAGTTCTGGGTGCTCAGTACTCAGGGTGCTTTGTGCTCAGTGCTCAGTACTCAGCGTGCTGGGTGCTCAGTGCTCAGAGTATTGGGTGCTCAGTACTCAGGGTGCTGGGTGCTCAGTGCTCAGTGCTCAGGGTGCTCAGTGCTCAGGGTGCTGGGTGCTCAGGGTGCTGGGTGCTCAGTGCTCGGGGTGCTGGGTGCTCAGTGCTCAGGGTGCTGGGTGCTCAGTGCTCAGTGCTCAGGGTGCTGGGTGCTCAGTGCTCAGTGCTCAGGGTGCTGGGTGTTCATTACTCAGGGTGCTGGGTGCTCAGTACTCAGGGTGCTTGGTGCTCAGTGCTCAGGGTGCTGGTTGCTCAGTGCTCAGGGTGCTGGGTGCTCAGTACTCAGGGTGCTGGGTGCTCAGTACTCAGGGTGCTCGGTGTTCAGTACTCAGGGTGCTGGGTGCTCAGTGCCCAGGGTGCTGGGTGCTCAGTACTCAGGGTGCTGGGTTCGCAGTACTCAGGGTGCTGGGTGCTCAGTGCTCAGGGTGCTGTGTGCTCAGTACTCAGGGTGCTCGGGGCTCAGTGCTCGGGGTGCTGGTTGCTCAGTGCTCAGGGTGATCAGTGGTCAGTACTCAGGGTGCTGGGTGCTCAGTGCTCAGGGTGCTGGGTGCTCAGTCCTCAGGGTGCTCAGTACTCATGGTGCTCAGTGCTCAGTGCTCAGTACTCAGGGTGTTCAGTACTCCGGGTGCTGGGTGCTCAGTGCTCGGGGTGCTGGGTGCTCAGTACTCAGGGTGCTCAGTGCTCAGTACTCAGTACTCAGGGTGCTCAGTGCTCAGTGCTCAGGGTGCTGGGTGTTCAGTACTCGGTGTGCTGGGTGCTCAGTGCTCAGGGTGCTCAGTGCTCAGTACTCAGTGCTCAGGGTACTCAGTGCTCAGTGCTCAGGGTGCTGGGTGTTCAGTACTCAGGGTGCTGGGTGATCAGTACTCAGGGTGCTGGGTGCTCAGTGCTCAGGGTGCTGGGTGCTCAGTACTCTGGGTGTTGGGTGCTCAGTACTCAGGGTGCTGGGTGCTCAGTGCTCACGGTGCTGCGTGCTCAGTACTCAGGGTGCTGGGTGCTCAGTGCTCGAGGTGCTCGGTGCTCCGTACTCAAGGTGCTGGGTGATCAGTGCTCAGGGTGCTGGGTGCTCAGTCCCCGAGGTGCTCCGTGCTCAGGGTGCTGGGTGCTCAGTGCTCGGGGTGCTCGGTGCTCAGTACTCTGGGTGTTGGGTGCTCAGTACTCAGGGTGCTGCGTGCTCAGTGCTCGGGGTGCTGGGTGCTCAGTGCTCGGGGTGCTGGGTGCTCAGTGCTCAGGTTGCTGGGTGCTCAGTATTCAGGGTGCTTGGTGCTCAGTGTTCGGGGTGCTCGGTGCTCAGTACTCAAGGTGCTGGGTGCTCAGTGCTCAGGGTGCTGGGTGCTCAGTCCTCAGGGTGCTCCCTGCTCAGTGCTCAGGGTGCTGGGTGCTCAGTACTCAGGGTGCTCGTTGCTCAGTACTCAGGGTTCTCAGTGTTCAGTGCTCAGTGTGCTGGGTGCTCAGTTCTCAGGGTGCTCAGTGCTCAGTACTCGGGGTGCTGGGTGCTCAGTACTCAGGGTGCTCAGTGCTCAGCACTCGGGGTGCTGGGTGCTCAGTGCTCAGGGTGCTCAGTGCTCAGTGCTCAGGGTGCTGGGTGCTCAGTGCTCGGGGAGCTGGGTGCTCAGTGCTCGGAGTTCTGGGTGCTCAGTACTCAGGGTGCTTTGTGCTCAGTGCTCAGTACTCAGCGTGCTGGGTGCTCAGTGCTCAGAGTGTTGGGTGCTCAGTACTCAGGGTGCTGGGTGCTCAGTGCTCAGTGCTCAGGGTGCTCAGTGCTCAGGGTGCTGGGTGCTCAGGGTGCTGGGTGCTCAGTGCTCGGGGTGCTGGGTGCTCAGTGCTCAGGGTGCTGGGTGCTCAGTGCTCAGTGCTGAGGGTGCTGGTTGCTCAGTGCTCAGTGCTCAGGGTGCTGGGTGTTCAGTACTCAGGGTACTGGGTGCTCAGTACTCAGGGTGCTTGGTGCTCAGTGCTCAGGGTGCTGGTTGCTCAGTGCTCAGGGTGCTGGGTGCTCAGTACTCAGGGTGCTGTGTGCTCAGTACTCAGGGTGCTCGGTGTTCAGTACTCAGGGTGCTGGGTGCTCAGTGCCCAGGGTGCTGGGTGCTCAGTACTCAGGGTGCTGGGTGCGCAGTACTCAGGGTGCTGGGTGCTCAGTGCTCAGGGTGCTGGGTGCTCAGTACTCAGGGTGCTGGGTGCTCAGTGCTCGGTGTGCTAGGTGCTCAGTGCTCAGGGTGATCAGTGGTCAGTACTCAGGGTGCTGGGTGCTCAGTGCTCAGGGTGCTGGGTGCTCTGTCCTCAGGGTGCTCAGTACTCAGGGTGCTCAGTGCTCAGTGCTCAGTACCCAGGGTGTTCAGTACTCAGGGTGCTGGGCGCTCAGTGCTCGGGGTGCTGGGTGCTCAGTACTCAGGGTGCTGGGTGCTCAGTACTCGGGGTGCTGGGTGCTCAGTACTCAGGGTGCTGGTTGCTCAGTGCTCGGGGTGCTGGGTGCTCAGTGCTCAGGGTGATCGGTGCTCAGTGCTCAGGGTGCTGGGTGCTCAGTCCTCAGGGTGCTCAGTGCTCAAGGTGCTGGGTGCTCAGTGCTCGGGGTGCTCGGTGCTCAGTAGTCAGGGTGCTGAGTGCTCGGTACTCAGGGTGCTGGGTGCTCAGTACTCAGGGTGCTGGGTGCTCAGTACTCAGGGTGCTGGGTGCTCAGTGCTCGGTGTGCTGGGTGCTCAGTGCTCGGGGTGCTGGGTGCTCAGTGCTCAGTGCTCAGGGTGCTGGGTGCTCAGTGCTCAGTGCTCAGGGTGCTGGTTGCTCAGTACTCAGGGTGCTGGGTGCTCAGTACTCAGGGTGCTGGGTGCTCAATGCTCAGGGTGCTGGGTGCTCAGTACTCAGGGTGCTCGGTGCTCAGTGCTCGGGGTGCTGGGTGCTCAGTGCTCGGGGTGCTGGGTGCTCAGTGCTCATGGTGCTGGGTGCTCAGTACTCAGGGTGCTGGGTGCTCAGTGCTCGGGGTGCTCGGTGCTCAGTACTCAAGGTGCTGGGTTCTCAGTGCTCAGGGTGCTGGGTGCTCAGTCCTCGGGGTGCACCGTGCTCAGTGATCAGGGTGCTGGGTGCTCAGTACGCAGGGTGCTCGGTGCTCAGTACTCAGGGTGCTCAGTGCTCAGTACTCGGGGTGCTTGGTGCTCAGTACTCAGGGTGCTCAGTGCTCAGTACTCGGGGTGCTGGGTGCTCAGTGCTCAGGGTGCTCAGTGCTCAGTGCTCGGGGTGTTGGGTGCTCAGTGCTCAGTGCTCAGGGTGCTGGGTTTTCAGTACTCAGGGTGCAGGGTGCTCAGTACTCAGGGTGCTGGGTGCTCAGTGCTCAGGGTGCTCAGTGCTCAGTACTCAGTGCTCAGGCTGCTGGGTGTTCAGTACTCAGGGTGCTGGGTGTTCAGTACTCGGTGTGCTGGGTGCTCAGTGCTCAGGGTGCTCAGTGCTCAGTACTCAGTGCTCAGGGTGCTCAGTGCTCAGTGCTCAGGGTGCTGGGTGTTCAGTACTCGGTGTGCTGGGTGCTCAGTGCTCAGGGTGCTCAGTGCTCAGTACTCAGTGCTCAGGGTACTCAGTGCTCAGTGCTCAGGGTGCTGGGTGTTCAGTACTCAGGGTGCTGGGTGATCAGTACTCAGGGTGCTGGGTGCTCAGTGCTCAGGGTGCTGGGTGCTCAATACTCTGGGTGTTGGGTGCTCAGTGCTCAGGGTGCTGGGTGCTCAGTGCTCAGGGTGCTGCGTGCTCAGTACTCAGGGTGCTGGGTGCTCAGTGCTCGAGGTGCTCGGTGCTCAGTACTCAAGGTGCTGGGTGCTCAGTGCTCAGGGTGCTGGGTGCTCAGTCCTCGGGGTGCTCCGTGCTCAGGGTGCTGGGTGCTCAGTGCTCGGGGTGCTCGGTGCTCAGTACTCATGGTGCTGAGTGCTCAGTACTCAGGGTGATGGGTGCTCAGTACTCAGGGTGCTGGGTGCTCAGTGCTCGGGGTGCTGGGTGCTCAGTACTCAGGGTGCTGGGGGCTCAGTACTCAGGGTGCTGGGGGCTCAGTACTCAGGGTGCTCGGTTTTCAGTACTCAGGGTGCTGGGTGCTCATTCTCGGGGTGCTGGGTGCTCAGTGCTCGGGGTGCTGGGTGCTCAGTACTCAGGGTGCTGGGGGCTCAGTCCTCAGGGTGCTGGGTGCTCAGTACTCAGGGTGATCTGTTCTCAGTACTCAGGGTGCTGGGTGCTCAGTGCTCGGGATGCTGGGTGCTCAGTACTCGGGGTGCTCAGTGCTCAGGACTCAGGGTGCTGGGTGCTCAGTACTCAGGGTGTTCAGTACTCCGGGTGCTGGGTGCTCAGTGCTCGGGGTGCTGGGTGCTCAGTAATCAGGGTGCTCAGTGCTCAGTACTCAGTACTCAGGGTGCTCAGTGCTCAGTGCTCAGGGTGCTGGGTGTTCAGTACTCGGTGTGCTGGGTGCTCAGTGCTCAGGGTGCTCAGTGCTCAGTACTCAGTGCTCAGGGTACTCAGTGCTCAGTGCTCAGGGTGCTGGGTGTTCAGTACTCAGGGTGCTGGGTGATCAGTACTCAGGGTGCTGGGTGCTCAGTGCTCAGGGTGCTGGGTGCTCAGTACTCTGGGTGTTGGGTGCTCAGTACTCAGGGTGCTGGGTGCTCAGTGCTCACGGTGCTGCGTGCTCAGTACTCAGGGTGCTGGGTGCTCAGTGCTCAAGGTGCTCGGTGCTCCGTACTCAAGGTGCTGGGTGATCAGTGCTCAGGGTGCTGGGTGCTCAGTCCTCGAGGTGCTCCGTGCTCAGGGTGCTGGGTGCTCAGTGCTCGGGGTGCTCGGTGCTCAGTACTCTGGGTGTTGGGTGCTCAGTACTCAGGGTGCTGCGTGCTCAGTGCTCGGGGTGCTGGGTGCTCAGTGCTCGGGGTGCTGGGTGCTCAGTGCTCAGGGTGCTGGGTGCTCAGTATTCAGGGTGCTTGGTGCTCAGTGTTCGGGGTGCTCGGTGCTCAGTACTCAAGGTGCTGGGTGCTCAGTGCTCAGGGTGCTGGGTGCTCAGTCCTCGGGGTGCTCCCTGCTCAGTGCTCAGGGTGCTGGGTGCTCAGTACTCAGGGTGCTCGTTGCTCAGTACTCAGGGTTCTCAGTGCTCAGTGCTCAGGGTGCTGGGTGCTCAGTTCTCAGGGTGCTCAGTGCTCAGTACTCGGGGTGCTGGGTGCTCAGTACTCAGGGTGCTCAGTGCTCAGCACTCGGGGTGCTGGGTGCTCAGTGCTCAGGGTGCTCAGTGCTCAGTGCTCAGGGTGCTGGGTGCTCAGTGCTCGGGGAGCTGGGTGCTCAGTGCTCGGAGTTCTGGGTGCTCAGTACTCAGGGTGCTTTGTGCTCAGTGCTCAGTACTCAGCGTGCTGGGTGCTCAGTGCTCAGAGTGTTGGGTGCTCAGTACTCAGGGTGCTGGGTGCTCAGTGCTCAGTGCTCAGGGTGCTCAGTGCTCAGGGTGCTGGGTGCTCAGGGTGCTGGGTGCTCAGTGCTCGGGGTGCTGGGTGCTCAGTGCTCAGGGTGCTGGGTGCTCAGTGCTCAATGCTGAGGGTGCTGGGTGCTCAGTACTCAGTGCTCAGGGTGCTGGGTGTTCAGTACTCAGGGTACTGGGTGCTCAGTACTCAGGGTGCTTGGTGCTCAGTGCTCAGGGTGCTGGTTGCTCAGTGCTCAGGGTGCTGGGTGCTCAGTACTCAGGGTGCTGGGTGCTCAGTACTCAGGGTGCTCGGTGTTCAGTACTCAGGGTGCTGGGTGCTCAGTGCCCAGGGTGCTGGGTGCTCAGTACACAGGGTGCTGGGTGCGCAGTACTCAGGGTGCTGGGTGCTCAGTGCTCAGGGTGCTGGGTGCTCAGTACTCAGGGTGCTGGGTGCTCAGTGCTCGGTGTGCTAGGTGCTCAGTGCTCAGGGTGATCAGTGGTCAGTACTCAGGGTGCTGGGTGCTCAGTGCTCAGGGTGCTGGGTGCTCTGTCCTCAGGGTGCTCAGTACTCAGGGTGCTCAGTGCTCAGTGCTCAGTACCCAGGGTGTTCAGTACTCAGGGTGCTGGGCGCTCAGTGCTCGGGGTGCTGGGTGCTCAGTACTCAGGGTGCTGGGTGCTCAGTACTCGGGGTGCTGGGTGCTCAGTACTCAGGGTGCTGGTTGCTCAGTGCTCGGGGTGCTGGGTGCTCAGTGCTCAGGGTGATCGGTGCTCAGTGCTCAGGGTGCTGGGTGCTCAGTCCTCAGGGTGCTCAGTGCTCAAGGTGCTGGGTGCTCAGTGCTCGGGGTGCTCGGTGCTCAGTACTCAGGGTGCTGAGTGCTCGGTACTCAGGGTGCTGGGTGCTCAGTACTCAGGGTGCTGGGTGCTCAGTACTCAGGGTGCTGGGTGCTCAGTGCTCGGTGTGCTGGGTGCTCAGTGCTCGGGGTGCTGGGTGCTCAGTGCTCAGTGCTCAGGGTGCTGGGTGCTCAGTGCTCAGTGCTCAGGGTGCTGGTTGCTCAGTACTCAGGGTGCTGGGTGCTCAGTACTCAGGGTGCTGGGTGCTCAATGCTCAGGGTGCTGGGTGCTCAGTACTCAGGGTGCTCGGTGCTCAGTGCTCGGGGTGCTGGGTGCTCAGTGCTCGGGGTGCTGGGTGCTCAGTGCTCATGGTGCTGGGTGCTCAGTACTCAGGGTGCTGGGTGCTCAGTGCTCGGGGTGCTCGGTGCTCAGTACTCAAGGTGCTGGGTTCTCAGTGCTCAGGGTGCTGGGTGCTCAGTCCTCGGGGTGCACCGTGCTCAGTGATCAGGGTGCTGGGTGCTCAGTACGCAGGGTGCTCGGTGCTCAGTACTCAGGGTTCTCAGTGCTCAGTACTCAGGGTGCTGGGTGCTCAGTGCTCAGGGTGCTGGGTGCTCAGTACTCAGGGTGCTCAGTGCTCAGTACTCGGGGTGCTTGGTGCTCAGTACTCAGGGTGCTCAGTGCTCAGTACTCGGGGTGCTGGGTGCTCAGTGCTCAGGGTGCTCAGTGCTCAGTGCTCGGGGTGTTGGGTGCTCAGTGCTCAGTGCTCAGGGTGCTGGGTTTTCAGTACTCAGGGTGCAGGGTGCTCAGTACTCAGGGTGCTGGGTGCTCAGTGCTCAGGGTGCTCAGTGCTCAGTACTCAGTGCTCAGGCTGCTGGGTGTTCAGTACTCAGGGTGCTGGGTGTTCAGTACTCGGTGTGCTGGGTGCTCAGTGCTCAGGGTGCTCAGTGCTCAGTACTCAGTGCTCAGGGTGCTCAGTGCTCAGTGCTCAGGGTGCTGGGTGTTCAGTACTCGGTGTGCTGGGTGCTCAGTGCTCAGGGTGCTCAGTGCTCAGTACTCAGTGCTCAGGGTACTCAGTGCTCAGTGCTCAGGGTGCTGGGTGTTCAGTACTCAGGGTGCTGGGTGATCAGTACTCAGGGTGCTGGGTGCTCAGTGCTCAGGGTGCTGGGTGCTCAATACTCTGGGTGTTGGGTGCTCAGTGCTCAGGGTGCTGGGTGCTCAGTGCTCAGGGTGCTGCGTGCTCAGTACTCAGGGTGCTGGGTGCTCAGTGCTCGAGGTGCTCGGTGCTCAGTACTCAAGGTGCTGGGTGCTCAGTGCTCAGGGTGCTGGGTGCTCAGTCCTCGGGGTGCTCCGTGCTCAGGGTGCTGGGTGCTCAGTGCTCGGGGTGCTCGGTGCTCAGTACTCATGGTGCTGAGTGCTCAGTACTCAGGGTGATGGGTGCTCAGTACTCAGGGTGCTGGGTGCTCAGTGCTCGGGGTGCTGGGTGCTCAGTACTCAGGGTGCTGGGGGCTCAGTACTCAGGGTGCTGGGGGCTCAGTACTCAGGGTGCTCGGTTTTCAGTACTCAGGGTGCTGGGTGCTCATTCTCGGGGTGCTGGGTGCTCAGTGCTCGGGGTGCTGGGTGCTCAGTACTCAGGGTGCTGGGGGCTCAGTCCTCAGGGTGCTGGGTGCTCAGTACTCAGGGTGATCTGTTCTCAGTACTCAGGGTGCTGGGTGCTCAGTGCTCGGGATGCTGGGTGCTCAGTACTCGGGGTGCTCAGTGCTCAGTACTCAGGGTGCTGGGTGCTCAGTACTCAGGGTGCTGGGTGCTCAGTGCTCGGCGTGCTCGGTGCTCAGTACTCGGGGTGCTGGGTGCTCAGTACTCGGGGTGCTGGGTGCTCAGGGCTCAGGGTGCTGGGTGCTCAGTGCTCGGGGTGCTGGGTGCTCAGTGCTGAGTGTGCTGGCTGCTCAGTGCTCAGGGTGCTGGGTGCTCAGTACTCAGGGTGCTCGGTGCTCAGTACTCAGGGTGCTCAGTGCTCAGTACTAAGCGTGCTGGGTGCTCAGTGCTCAGGGTCCTCGGTGCTCAGTACTCAGGGTGCTCAGTGCTCAGTACACAGCGTGCTTTGTGCTCAGTGCTGAGGGTGCTGGGTGGTTAGTACTCAGGGTGCTGGGTGCTCAGTACTCAGGGTGCTGGGTGCTCAGTACTCAGGGTGCTGGGTGCTCAGTGCTCGGGGTGCTCGGTGATCAGTACTCAGGGTGCTGGGTGCTCAGTGCTCAGTGTGCTGGGTACTCAGTACTCAGGGTGCTGGGTGCTCAGTACTCAGGGTGCTGGGTGCTCAGTGCTCAGGGTGCTGGGTGCTCAGTCCTCAGGGTGCTGGGTGCTCAGTACTCAGGGTGTTCGGTGCTCAGTACTCAGGGTGCTCAGTGCTCAGTACTCAGGGTGCTGGTTGCTCAGTGCTCGGGGTGCTCGGTGCTCAGTACTCAGGGTGCTGGGTGCTTAGTACTCAGGGTGCTGGGTGCTCAGTACTCAGGGTGCTGGGTGCTCAGTACTCAGGGTGCTGGGTGCTCAGTACTCAGGGTGATGGATGCACAGTGCTCAGGGTGCTGGGTGCTAAGTACTCAGGGTGCTGGGTGCTCAGTACTCAGGGTGATCGGTGCTTAGTACTCAGGGTGCTGGGTGCTCATTGCTCAGGGTGCTGGGTACTCAGTACTCAGGGTGCTGGGTGCTCAGTACTCAGGGTGCTGGGTGCTCAGTGCTCAGGGTGCTGGGTGCTCAGTGCTCAGGGTGCTGGGTGCACAGTATTCAGGGTGCTGGGTGCTCAGTGCTCAGGGTGATCGGTGCTCAGTACTCAGGGTGCTCAGTACTCAGGGTGCTGGGTGCTCAGTGCTCAGGGTGCTGGGTGCTCAGTACTCAGGGTGCTGGGTGCTCAGTGCTCGGGGTGCTGGGTGCTCAGTGCTCAGGGTGATCGGTGCTCAGTACTCAAGGCGCTGGGTGCTCAGTCCTTGGGGTGCTGGGTGCTCAGTGCTCGGGGTGCTGTGTGCTCAGTGCTCAGTGCTCAGGCTGCTGGGTGCTCAGTGCTCAGTGCTCAGGGTTCTTGGTGCTCAGTACTCAGGGTGCTGGGTGCTCAGTACTCAGGGTGCTGGGTGCTCAGTTCTCAGGGTGCTGGGTGCTCAGTACTCTGTGTGTTGGGTGCTCAGTACTCAGGGTGCTGGGTGCTCAGTGCTCAGGGTGCTGGGTGCTCTGTACTCAGGGTGCTGGGTGCTCAGTGCTCGCGGTGCTCGGTGCTCAGTACTCAAGGTGCTGGGTGCTCAGTGCTCAGGGTGCAGGGTGCTCAGTCCTCGGGGTGCTCCGTGCTCAGTGCTCAGGGTGCTGGGTGCTCAGTACTCAGGGTGCTCGGTGCTCAGTACTCAGGGTTTTCAGTGCTCAGGGTGCTGGGTGCTCAGTACTCAGGGTGCTCAGTGCTCAGTACTCGGGTTGCTGGGTGCTCAGTACTCAGGGTGCTCAGTGCTCAGTACTCGGGGTACTGGTTGCTCAGTGCTCAGTGTGCTCAGTGCTCAGTGCTCAGGGTGCTGCGTGCTCAGTGCTCGGGGCGCTGGGTGCTCAGTGCTCGGGGTGCTGGGTGCTCAGTACTCAGGGTGCTGTGTGCTCAGTGCTCAGTACTCAGCGTGCTGGGTGCTCAGTGCTCAGAGTGTTGGGTGCTCAGTACTCAGGGTGCTGGGTGCTCAGTGCTCAGTGCTCAGGGTGTTCATCGCTCAGGGTGCTGGGTGCTCAGGGTGCTGGGTGCTCAGTGCTCGGGGTGCTGGGTGCTCAGTGCTCAGGGTGCTGGGTGCTCAGTGCTCAGTGTTCAGGGTGCTGGGTGTTCAGTACTCAGGATGCTCGGTGCTTAGTGCTCGGGGTGCTGGGTGCTCAGTACTCAGGGTGCTGGGTGCTCAGTGCTCGGGGTGCTGGGTGCTCAGTGCTCATGGTGATCAATGCTCAGTACTCAGGGTGCTGGGTGCTCAGTGCTCAGGGTGCTGGGTGCTCAGTCCTCAGGGTGCTCAGTACTCAGGGTGCTCGGTGCTCAGTGCTCATTACTCAGGGTGCTCAGTACTCAGGGTGCTGGGTGCTCAGTGCTCAGGGTGCTGGGTGCTCAGTACTCAGGGTGCTGGGTGCTCAGTACTCGGGGTGCTGGGTGCTCAGTACTCAGGGTGCTGGGTGCTCAGTGCTCGGGGTGCTGGGTGCTCAGTCCTCAGGGTGATCAGTGCTCGCGGTGCTCGGTGCTAATTACTCAGGGTGCTGAGTGCCCAGTACTCAGGGTTCTGGGTGCTCAGTACTCAGGGTGCTGGGTGCTCAGTACTCAGGGTGCTGTCTGCTCAGTGCTCAGGGTGCTGTGCGCTCAGTGCTCAGGGTGCTGGGTGCTCAGTACTCAGGGTGCTCAGTGCTCAGTACTCAGGGTGCTGGGTGCTCAGTACTCAGGGTGCTGGGTGCTCAGTGCTCGGCATGCTCGGTGCTCAGTACTCGGGGTGCTGGGTGCTCAGTACTCGGGGTGCTGGGTGCTCAGGGCTCAGGGTGCTGGGTGCTCAGTGCTCGGGGTGCTGGGTGCTCAGTGCTGAGTGTGCTGGCTGCTCAGTGCTCAGGGTGCTGGGTGCTCAGTACTCAGGGTGCCTGGTGCTCAGTACTCAGGGTGCTCAGTGCTCAGTACTAAGCGTGCTGGGTGCTCAGTGCTCAGGGTCCTCGGTGCTCAGTACTCAGTGTGCTCAGTGCTCAGTACACAGCGTGCTTTGTGCTCAGTGCTGAGGGTGCTGGGTGCTCAGTACTCAGGGTGCTGGGTGCTCCTTACTCAGGGTGCTGGGTGCTCAGTACTCAGGGTGCTGGGTGCTCAGTGCTCGGGGTGCTCGGTGATCAGTACTCAGGGTGCTGGGTGTTCAGTGCTCAGTGTGCTGGGTACTCAGTACTCAGGGTGCTGGGTGCTCAGTTCTCAGGGTGCTGGGTGCTCAGTGCTCAGGGTGCTGGCTGCTCAGTCCTCAGGGTGCTGGGTGCTCAGTACTCAGGGTGTTCGGTGCTCAGTACTCAGGGTGCTCAGTGCTCAGTACTCAGGGTGCTGGTTGCTCAGTGCTCGGGGTGCTCGGTGCTCAGTACTCAGGGTGCTGGGTGGTTAGTACTCAGGGTGCTGGGTGCTCAGTAGTCAGGGTGCTGGGTGCTCAGTACTCAGGGTGCTGGGTGCTCAGTACTCAGCGTGATGGGTGCACAGTGCTCAGGGTGCTGGGTACTCAGTACTCAGGGTGCTGGGTGCTCAGTACTCAGGGTGCTGGGTGGTTAGTACTCAGGGTGCTGGGTACTCAGTCCTCAGGGTGCTGGGTGCTCAGTACTCAGGGTGCTGGGTGCTCAGTGCTCAGGGTGCTGGGTGCTCAGTGCTCAGGGTGCTGGGTGCTCAGTACTCAGGGTGCTGGGTGCTCAGTGCTCAGGGTGATCGGTGCTCAGTAATCAGGGTGCTCAGTACTCAGGGTGCTGGGTGCTCAGTGCTCAGGGTGCTGGGTGCTCAGTGCTCGGGGTGCTGGGTGCTCAGTGCTCAGGGTGATCGGTGCTCAGTACTCAAGGCGCTGGGTGCTCAGTCCTTGGGGTGCTGGGTGCTCAGTGCTCGGGGTGCTGTGTGCTCAGTGCTCAGTGCTCAGGCTGCTGGGTGCTCAGTGCTCAGTGCTCAGGGTGCTTGGTGCTCAGTACTCAGGGTGCTGGGTGCTCAGTACTCAGGGTGCTGGGTGCTCAGTTCTCAGGGTGCTGGGTGCTCAGTACTCTGTGTGTTGGGTGCTCAGTACTCAGGGTGCTGGGTGCTCAGTGCTCAGGGTGCTGGGTGCTCAGTACTCAGGGTGCTGGGTGCTCAGTGCTCGCGGTGCTCGGTGCTCAGTACTCAAGGTGCTGGGTGCTCAGTGCTCAGGGTGCAGGGTGCTCAGTCCTAGGGGTGCTCCGTGCTCAGTGCTCAGGGTGCTGGGTGCTCAGTACTCAGGGTGCTCGGTGCTCAGTACTCAGGGTTTTCAGTGCTCAGGGTGCTGGGTGCTCAGTACTCAGGGTGCTCAGTGCTCAGTACTCGGGGTGCTGGGTGCTCAGTACTCAGGGTGCTCAGTGCTCAGTACTCGGGGTGCTGGTTGCTCAGTGCTCAGTGTGCTCAGTGCTCAGTGCTCAGGGTGCTGGGTGCTCAGTGCTCGGGGCGCTGGGTGCTCAGTGCTCGGGGTGCTGCGTGCTCAGTACTCAGGGTGCTGTGTGCTCAGTGCTCAGTACTCAGCGTGCTGGGTGCTCAGTGCTCAGAGTGTTGGGTGCTCAGTACTCAGGGTGCTGGGTGCTCAGTGCTCAGTGCTCAGGGTGCTCATCGCTCAGGGTGCTTGGGTGCTCAGGGTGCTGGGTGCTCAGTGCTCGGGGTGCTGTTTGCTAAGTGCTCAGTGCTCAGGGTGCTGGGTGCTCAGTGCTCAGTGTTCAGGGTGCTGGGTGTTCAGTACTCAGGGTGCGCGGTGCTTAGTGCTCGGGGTGCTGGGTGCTCAGTACTCAGGGTGCTGGGTGCTCAGTGCTCGGGGTGCTCAGTGCTCAGTGCTCATGGTGATCAATGCTCAGTACTCAGGGTGCTGGGTGCTCAGTGCTCAGGGTGCTGGGTGCTCAGTCCTCAGGGTGCTCAGTACTCAGGGTGCTCGGTGCTCAGTGCTCAGTACTCAGGGTGCTCAGTACTCAGGGTGCTGGGTGCTCAGTGCTCAGGGTGCTGGGTGCTCAGAACTCAGGGTGCTGGGTGCTCAGTACTCGGGGTGCTGGGTGCTCAGTACTCAGGGTGCTGGGTGCTCAGTGCTCGGGGTGCTGGGTGATCAGTCCTCAGGGTGATCAGTGCTCGCGGTGCTCGGTGCTCAGTACTCAGGGTGCTGAGTGCCCAGTACTCAGGGTTCTGGGTGCTCAGTACTCAGGGTGCTGGGTGCTCAGTACTCAGGGTGCTGTCTGCTCAGTGCTCAGGGTGCTGTGCGCTCAGTGCTCAGGGTGCTGGGTGCTCAATGCTCGGGGTGCTGGGTTCTCAGGGCTGTGGTGCTGGGTGCTCAGTGCTCAGTGCTCAGGGTGCTGGGTGCTCAGTGCTCAGGGTGCAGGTTGCTCAGTACTCAGGGTACTGGGTGCTCAGTACTCAGGTTACTGGGTGCTCAGTGCTCAGGGTGCTCTGTGGTCAGTACTCAGGGTGCTGGGTGCTCAGTGCTCGGGGTGCTGCATGCTCAGTACTCAGGGTGCTGGGTGCTCAGTGCTCACGGTGCTGGGTACTCAGTGCTCAGGGTGCTGGGTGCTCAGTACTCAGGGTGCTGGGTGCTCAGTGCTCGGGGTGCTCGGTGCTCAGTACTCAAGGTGCTGGGTGCTCAGTACTCAGGGTGCTGGGTGCTCAGTGCTCGGGGTGCTCGGTGCTCAGTACTCGGGGTGCTGGTTGCTCAGTACTCGGTGTGCTGGGTGCTCAGTGCTCAGTGCTCAGGGTGCTGGGTGTTCAGTACTCATGGTGCTGGGTGCTCAGTACTCAGGGTGCTGGGTGCTCAGTGCTCAGGGTGCTCAGTGCTCAGTGCTCAGAGTGCTCAGTGCTCAGGGTGCTGGGTGTTCAGTACTCAGGGTGCTGGGTGTTCAGTACTCGGTGTGCTGGGTGCTCAGTGCTCAGGGTGCTCAGTGCTCAGTACTCAGTGCTCAGGGTGCTCAGTGCTCATTGCTCAGGGTGCTGGGTGTTCAGTACTCAGTGTGCTGGGTGTTCAGTACTCGGTGTGCTGTGTGCTCAGTGCTCAGTGTGCTCAGTGATCAGTACTCAGTGCTCAGGGTACTCACTGCTCAGTGCTCAGGGTGCTGGGTGTTCAGTACTCAGTGTGCTGGGTGCTCAGTAACTCAGGGTGCTGGGTGCTCAGTGCTCAGGGTGCTGGGTGCTCAGTACCCTGGGTGTTGGGTGCTCAGTGCTCAGGGTGCTGGGTGCTCAGTGCTCAGGGTGCTGCGTGCTCAGTACTCAGGGTGCTGTGTGCTCAGCGCTCGAGGTGCTCGGTGCTCAGTACTCAAGGTGCTGGGTGCTCAGTCCTCAGGGTGCTGGGTGCTCAGTCCTCGGGGTGCTCCGTGCTCAGGGTGCTGGTTGCTCAGTGCTCGGGGTGCTCGGTGCTCAGTACTCAGGGTGCTGAGTGCTCAGTACTCAGGGTGATGGGTGCTCAGTACTCAGGGTGCTATGTGCTCAGTGCTCGGGGTGCTGGGTGCTCAGTACTCAGGGTGGTGGGGGCTCAGTACTCAGGGTGCTGTGTGCTCAGTACTCAGGGTGCTCGGTTCTCAGTACTCAGGGTGCTGGGTGCTCATTCTCCGGGTGCTGGGTGCTCAGTGCTCGGGGTGCTGGGTGCTCAGTACTCAGGGTGCTGGGGGCTCAGTACTCAGGGTGCTGGGTGCTCAGTACTCAGGGTGATCTGTTCTCAGTACTCAGGGTGCTGGGTGCTCAGTGCTCGGGATGCTGGGTGCTCAGTACTCAGGGTGCTGGGTGCTAAGTACTCAGGGTGCTGGGTGCTCAGTGCTCGGGGTGTTCGGTGCTGAGTACTCGGGGTGCTGGGTTCTCAGTACTCGGGGTGCTGGGTGCTCAGTGCTCAGGGTGCTGGGTGCTCAGTGATAGGGGTGCTGGGTGCTCAGTGCTGAGTGTGCTGGCTGCTCAGTGCTCAGGGTGCTGGGTGCTCAGTACTCAGGGTGCTGGGTGCTCAGTACTCAGGGTGCTGGGTGCTCAGTACTCAGGGTTCTGGGTGCTCTGTGCTCGGGGTGCTGGGTGCTCAGTGCTCAGGATGCTGGGTGCTCAGTGCTCAGGGTGCTGGGTGCTCAGTACTCAGGGTGCTGGGTGCTTCGTGCTCGAGGTGCTCGGTGCTCAGTACTCAAGGTGCTGGGTTCTCAGTGCTCAGGGTGCTGGGTCCTCAGTCCTCGGGGTGCTCCGTGCTCAGGGTGCTGGGTGCTGAGTGCTCAGGGTGCTGGGTGCTCAGTGCTCGGGTGCTCGGTGCTCAGTGCTCAGGGTCCTGGGTGCTCAGTACTCAGGGTCCTGGGTGCTTAGTACTCAGGGTGCTCAGTGCTCAGTACACAGGGTGCTGGGTGCTCAGTGCTCGGGGTGCTGGGTGCTCAGTGCTCAGGGTGCTGGGTGCTCAGTGCTCGGGGTGCTGGGTGCTCAGGGCTGTGGTGCTGGGTGCTCAGTGCTCAGTGCTCAGGGTGCTGGTTGCTCAGTGCTCTGTGCTCAGGGTGCTGGGTGCTCAGTGCTCAGGGTGCTGGGTGCTCAGTACTCAGGGAGCTGGGTGCTCAGTGCTCAGGGTGCTGGGTGCTCAGTGCTCAGGGTGCTGGGTGCTCAGTGATCGGGGTGCTGGGTGCTCAGTGCTCAGGGTGATCGGTGCTCAGTGCTCAGGGTGCTGGGTGCTCAGTCCTCGGGGTGCTCCGTGCTCAGGGTGCTGGGTGCTCAGTGCTCGGGGTGCTCGGTGCTCAGTACTCAGGGTGCTGGGTGCTCAGTGCTCAGGGTGCTGGGTGCTCAGTACTCTGGGTGTTGGGTGCTCAGTACTCAGGGTGCTGCGTGCTCAGTGCTCGGGGTGCTGCATGCTCAGTACTCAGGGTGCTGGGTGCTCAGTGCTCACGGTGCTGGGTACTCAGTGCTCAGGGTGCTGGGTGCTCAGTACTCGGTGTGCTGGGTGCTCAGTGCTCAGTGCTCAGGGTGCTGGGTGTTCAGTACTCATGGTGCTGGGTGCTCAGTACTCAGGGTGCTGGGTGCTCAGTGCTCAGGGTGCTCAGTGCTCAGTACTCAGTGCTCAGGGTGCTGGGTGTTCAGTACTCAGGGTGCTGGGTGTTCAGTACTCGGTGTGCTGGGTGCTCAGTGCTCAGGGTGCTCAGTGCTCAGTACTCAGTGCTCAGGGTGCTCAGTGCTCAGTGCTCAGGGTGCTGGGTGTTCAGTACTCAGGGTGCTGGGTGTTCAGTACTCGGTGTGCTGTGTGCTCAGTGCTCAGGGTGCTCAGTGATCAGTACTCAGTGCTCAGGGTACTCACTGCTCAGTGCTCAGGGTGCTGGGTGTTCAGTACTCAGGGTGCTGGGTGCTCAGTAACTCAGGGTGCTGGGTGCTCAGTGCTCAGGGTGCTGGGTGCTCAGTACTCTGGGTGTTGGGTGCTCAGTGCTCAGGGTGCTGGGTGCTCAGTGCTCAGGGTGCTGCGTGCTCAGTACTCAGGGTGCTGTGTGCTCAGCGCTCGAGGTGCTCGGTGCTCAGTACTCAAGGTGCTGGGTGCTCAGTGCTCAGGGTGCTGGGTGCTCAGTCCTCGGGGTGCTCCGTGCTCAGGGTGCTGGGTGCTCAGTGCTCGGGGTGCTCGGTGCTCAGTACTCAGGGTGCTGAGTGCTCAGTACTCAGGGTGATGGGTGCTCAGTACTCAGGGTGCTGGGTGCTCAGTGCTCGGGGTGCTGGGTGCTCAGTACTCAGGGTGCTGGGGGCTCAGTACTCAGGGTGCTGGGTGCTCAGTACTCAGGGTGCTCGGTTCTCAATACTCAGGGTGCTGGGTGCTCATTCTCGGGGTGCTGGGTGCTCAGTGCTCGGGGTGCTGGGTGCTCAGTACTCAGGGTGCTGGGGGCTCAGTACTCAGGGTGCTGGGTGCTCAGTACTCAGGGTGATCTGTTCTCAGTACTCAGGGTGCTGGGTGCTCAGTGCTCAGGGTGCTGGGTGCTCAGTGCTCAGGGTGCTGCGTGCTCAGTACTCAGGGTGCTGTGTGCTCAGCGCTCGAGGTGCTCGGTGCTCAGTACTCAAGGTGCTGGGTGCTCAGTGCTCAGGGTGCTGGGTGCTCAGTCCTCGGGGTGCTCCGTGCTCAGGGTGCTGGGTGCTCAGTGCTCGGGGTGCTCGGTGCTCAGTACTCAGGGTGCTGAGTGCTCAGTACTCAGTAATCAGGGTGCTCAGTTCTCAGGGTGCTGGGTGCTCAGTGCTCGGGGTGCTGGGTGCTCAGTACTCAGGGTGCTGGGGGCTCAGTACTCAGGGTGCTGGGTGCTCAGTACTCAGGGTGCTCGGTTCTCAGTACTCAGGGTGCTGGGTGCTCATTCTCGGGGTGCTGGGTGCTCAGTGCTCGGGGTGCTGGGTGCTCAGTACTCAGGGTGCTGGGGGCTCAGTACTCAGGGTGCTGGGTGCTCAGTACTCAGGGTGATCTGTTCTCAGTACTCAGGGTGCTGGGTGCTCAGTGCTCGGGATGCTGGGTGCTCAGTACTCAGGGTGCTGGGTGCTAAGTACTCAGGGTGCTGGGTGCTCAGTGCTCGGGGTGTTCGGTGCTGAGTACTCGGGGTGCTGGGTTCTCAGTACTCGGGGTGCTGGGTGCTCAGTGCTCAGGGTGCTGGGTGCTCAGTGATCGGGGTGCTGGGTGCTCAGTGCTGAGTGTGCTGGCTGCTCAGTGCTCAGGGTGCTGGGTGCTCAGTACTCAGGGTGCTGGGTGCTCAGTACTCAGGGTGCTGGGTGCTCAGTACTCAGGGTGCTGGGTGCTCTGTGCTCGGGGTGCTGGGTGCTCAGTGCTCAGGGTGCTGGGTGCTCAGTGCTCAGGGTGCTGGGTGCTCAGTACTCAGGGTGCTGGGTGCTTAGTGCTCGAGGTGCTCGGTGCTCAGTACTCAAGGTGCTGGGTTCTCAGTGCTCAGGGTTCTGGGTGCTCAGTCCTCGGGGTGCTCCGTGCTCAGGGTGCTGGGTGCTGAGTGCTCAGGGTGCTGGGTGCTCAGTGCTCGGATGCTCGGTGCTCAGTGCTCAGGGTCCTGGGTGCTCAGTACTCAGGGTCCTGGGTGCTTAGTAATCAGGGTGCTGGGTGCTCAGTGATAGGGGTGCTGGGTGCTCAGTGCTCGGGGTGCTGGGTGCTCAGTGCTCAGTACTCAGGGTGCTGGGTGCTCAGTGCTCGGGGTGCTGGGTGCTCAGTACTCAGGGAGCTGGGTGCTCAGTGCTCAGGGTGCTGGGTGCTCAGTGCTCAGGGTGCTGGGTGCTCAGTGCTCAGGGTGCTGGGTGCTCAGTACTCAGGGTGCTGGGTGCTCAGTGCTCAGGGTGATCGGTGCTCAGTACTCAGGGTGCTCAGTACTCAGGGTGCTGGGTGCTCAGTGCTCAGGGTGCTGGGTGCTCAGTGCTCGGGGTGCTGGGTGCTCAGTGCTCAGGGTGATCGGTGCTCAGTACTCAAGGCGCTGGGTGCTCAGTCCTTGGGGTGCTGGGTGCTCAGTGCTCGGGGTGCTGTGTGCTCAGTGCTCAGTGCTCAGGCTGCTGGGTGCTCAGTGCTCAGTGCTCAGGGTGCTTGGTGCTCAGTACTCAGGGTGCTGGGTGCTCAGTACTCAGGGTGCTGGGTGCTCAGTTCTCAGGGTGCTGGGTGCTCAGTACTCTGTGTGTTGGGTGCTCAGTACTCAGGGTGCTGGGTGCTCAGTGCTCAGGGTGCTGGGTGCTCAGTACTCAGGGTGCTGGGTGCTCAGTGCTCGCGGTGCTCGGTGCTCAGTACTCAAGGTGCTGGGTGCTCAGTGCTCAGGGTGCAGGGTGCTCAGTCCTCGGGGTGCTCCGTGCTCATTGCTCAGGGTGCTGGGTGCTCAGTACTCAGGGTGCTCGGTGCTCAGTACTCAGGGTTTTCAGTGCTCAGGGTGCTGGGTGCTCAGTACTCAGGGTGCTCAGTGCTCAGTACTCGGGGTGCTGGGTGCTCAGTACTCAGGGTGCTCAGTGCTCAGTACTCGGGGTGCTGGTTGCTCAGTGCTCAGTGTGCTCAGTGCTCAGTGCTCAGGGTGCTGGGTGCTCAGTGCTCGGGGCGCTGGGTGCTCAGTGCTCGGGGTGCTGGGTGCTCAGTACTCAGGGTGCTGTGTGCTCAGTGCTCAGTACTCAGCGTGCTGGGTGCTCAGTGCTCAGAGTGTTGGGTGCTCAGTACTCAGGGTGCTGGGTGCTCAGTGCTCAGTGCTCAGGGTGCTCATCGCTCAGGGTGCTTGGGTGCTCAGGGTGCTGGGTGCTCAGTGCTCGGGGTGCTGTTTGCTAAGTGCTCAGTGCTCAGGGTGCTGGGTGCTCAGTGCTCAGTGTTCAGGGTGCTGGGTGTTCAGTACTCAGGGTGCGCGGTGCTTAGTGCTCGGGGTGCTGGGTGCTCAGTACTCAGGGTGCTGGGTGCTCATTGCTCGGGGTGCTCAGTGCTCAGTGCTCATGGTGATCAATGCTCAGTACTCAGGGTGCTGGGTGCTCAGTGCTCAGGGTGCTGGGTGCTCAGTCCTCAGGGTGCTCAGTACTCAGGGTGCTCGGTGCTCAGTGCTCAGTACTCAGGGTGCTCAGTACTCAGGGTGCTGGGTGCTCAGTGCTCAGGGTGCTGGGTGCTCAGAACTCAGGGTGCTGGGTGCTCAGTACTCGGGGTGCTGGGTGCTCAGTACTCAGGGTGCTGGGTGCTCAGTGCTCGGGGTGCTGGGTGATCAGTCCTCAGGGTGATCAGTGCTCGCGGTGCTCGGTGCTCAGTACTCAGGTTGCTGAGTGCCCAGTACTCAGGGTTCTGGGTGCTCAGTACTCAGGGTGCTGGGTGCTCAGTACTCAGGGTGCTGTCTGCTCAGTGCTCAGGGTGCTGTGCGCTCAGTGCTCAGGGTGCTGGGTGCTCAATGCTCGGGGTGCTGGGTTCTCAGGGCTGTGGTGCTGGGTGCTCAGTGCTCAGTGCTCAGGGTGCTGGGTGCTCAGTGCTCAGGGTGCAGGTTGCTCAGTACTCAGGGTACTGGGTGCTCAGTACTCAGGTTACTGGGTGCTCAGTGCTCAGGGTGCTCTGTGGTCAGTACTCAGGGTGCTGGGTGCTCAGTGCTCGGGGTGCTGCATGCTCAGTACTCAGGGTGCTGGGTGCTCAGTGCTCACGGTGCTGGGTACTCAGTGCTCAGGGTGCTGGGTGCTCAGTACTCAGGGTGCTGGGTGCTCAGTGCTCGGGGTGCTCGGTGCTCAGTACTCAAGGTGCTGGGTGCTCAGTACTCAGGGTGCTGGGTGCTCAGTGCTCGGGGTGCTCGGTGCTCAGTACTCGGGGTGCTGGTTGCTCAGTACTCGGTGTGCTGGGTGCTCAGTGCTCAGTGCTCAGGGTGCTGGGTGTTCAGTACTCATGGTGCTGGGTGCTCAGTACTCAGGGTGCTGGGTGCTCAGTGCTCAGGGTGCTCAGTGCTCAGTGCTCAGAGTGCTCAGTGCTCAGGGTGCTGGGTGTTCAGTACTCAGGTTGCTGGGTGTTCAGTACTCGGTGTGCTGGGTGCTCAGTGCTCAGGGTGCTCAGTGCTCAGTACTCAGTGCTCAGGGTGCTCAGTGCTCAGTGCTCAGGGTGCTGGGTGTTCAGTACTCAGTGTGCTGGGTGTTCAGTACTCGGTGTGCTGTGTGCTCAGTGCTCAGTGTGCTCAGTGATCAGTACTCAGTGCTCAGGGTACTCACTGCTCAGTGCTCAGGGTGCTGGGTGTTCAGTACTCAGGGTGCTGGGTGCTCAGTAACTCAGGGTGCTGGGTGCTCAGTGCTCAGGGTGCTGGGTGCTCAGTACCCTGGGTGTTGGGTGCTCAGTGCTCAGGGTGCTGGGTGCTCAGTGCTCAGGGTGCTGCGTGCTCAGTACTCAGGGTGCTGTGTGCTCAGCGCTCGAGGTGCTCGGTGCTCAGTACTCAAGGTGCTGGGTGCTCAGTCCTCAGGGTGCTGGGTGCTCAGTCCTCGGGGTGCTCCGTGCTCAGGGTGCTGGGTGCTCAGTGCTCGGGGTGCTCGGTGCTCAGTACTCAGGGTGCTGAGTGCTCAGTACTCAGGGTGATGGGTGCTCAGTACTCAGGGTGCTATGTGCTCAGTGCTCGGGGTGCTGGGTGCTCAGTACTCAGGGTGGTGGGGGCTCAGTACTCAGGGTGCTGTGTGCTCAGTACTCAGGGTGCTCGGTTCTCAGTACTCAGGGTGCTGGGTGCTCATTCTCCGGGTGCTGGGTGCTCAGTGCTCGGGGTGCTGGGTGCTCAGTACTCAGGGTGCTGGGGGCTCAGTACTCAGGGTGCTGGGTGCTCAGTACTCAGGGTGATCTGTTCTCAGTACTCAGGGTGCTGGGTGCTCAGTGCTCGGGATGCTGGGTGCTCAGTACTCAGGGTGCTGGGTGCTAAGTACTCAGGGTGCTGGGTGCTCAGTGCTCGGGGTGTTCGGTGCTGAGTACTCGGGGTGCTGGGTTCTCAGTACTCGGGGTGCTGGGTGCTCAGTGCTCAGGGTGCTGGGTGCTCAGTGATAGGGGTGCTGGGTGCTCAGTGCTGAGTGTGCTGGCTGCTCAGTGCTCAGGGTGCTGGGTGCTCAGTACTCAGGGTGCTGGGTGCTCAGTACTCAGGGTGCTGGGTGCTCAGTACTCAGGTTTCTGGGTGCTCTGTGCTCGGGGTGCTGGGTGCTCAGTGCTCAGGATGCTGGGTGCTCAGTGCTCAGGGTGCTGGGTGCTCAGTACTCAGGGTGCTGGGTGCTTCGTGCTCGAGGTGCTCGGTGCTCAGTACTCAAGGTGCTGGGTTCTCAGTGCTCAGGGTGCTGGGTCCTCAGTCCTCGGGGTGCTCCGTGCTCAGGGTGCTGGGTGCTGAGTGCTCAGGGTGCTGGGTGCTCAGTGCTCGGGTGCTCGGTGCTCAGTGCTCAGGGTCCTGGGTGCTCAGTACTCAGGGTCCTGGGTGCTTAGTACTCAGGGTGCTCAGTGCTCAGTACACAGGGTGCTGGGTGCTCAGTGCTCGGGGTGCTGGGTGCTCAGTGCTCAGTACTCAGGGTGCTGGGTGCTCAGTGCTCAGGGTGCTGGGTGCTCAGTACTCAGGGAGCTGGGTGCTCAGTGCTCATGGTGCTGGGTGCTCAGTTCTCAGGGTGCTGGGTGCTCAGTGATCGGGGTGCTGGGTGCTCAGTGCTCAGGGTGATCGGTGCTCAGTGCTCAGGGTGCTGGGTGCTCAGTCCTCGGGGTGCTCCGTGCTCAGGGTGCTGGGTGCTCAGTGCTCGGGGTGCTCGGTGCTCAGTACTCAGGGTGCTGGGTGCTCAGTGCTCAGGGTGCTGGGTGCTCAGTACTCTGGGTGTTGGGTGCTCAGTACTCAGGGTGCTG
This sequence comes from Microtus oregoni, assembly GCF_018167655.1. NCBI lineage: Eukaryota > Metazoa > Chordata > Mammalia > Rodentia > Cricetidae > Microtus > Microtus oregoni. Next base: position 2,205,946 of record NW_024543265.1, read on the forward strand.
CGTGCTCAGTGCTCGGGGTGCTGCATGCTCAGTACTCAGGGTGCTGGGTGCTCAGTGCTCACGGTGCTGGGTACTCAGTGCTCAGGGTGCTGGGTGCTCAGTACTCGGTGTGCTGGGTGCTCAGTGCTCAGTGCTCAGGGTGCTGGGTGTTCAGTACTCATGGTGCTGTGTGCTCAGTACTCAGGGTGCTGGGTGCTCAGTGCTCAGGGTGCTCAGTGCTCAGTACTCAGTGCTCAGGGTGCTGGGTGTTCAGTACTCAGGGTGCTGGGTGTTCAGTACTCGGTGTGCTGGGTGCTCAGTGCTCAGGGTGCTCAGTGCTCAGTACTCAGTGCTCAGGGTGCTCAGTGCTCAGTGCTCAGGGTGCTGGGTGTTCAGTACTCAGGGTGCTGGGTGTTCAGTACTCGGTGTGCTGTGTGCTCAGTGCTCAGGGTGCTCAGTGATCAGTACTCAGTGCTCAGGGTACTCACTGCTCAGTGCTCAGGGTGCTGGGTGTTCAGTACTCAGGGTGCTGGGTGCTCAGTAACTCAGGGTGCTGGGTGCTCAGTGCTCAGGGTGCTGGGTGCTCAGTACTCTGGGTGTTGGGTGCTCAGTGCTCAGGGTGCTGGGTGCTCAGTGCTCAGGGTGCTGCGTGCTCAGTACTCAGGGTGCTGTGTGCTCAGCGCTCGAGGTGCTCGGTGCTCAGTACTCAAGGTGCTGGGTGCTCAGTGCTCAGGGTGCTGGGTGCTCAGTCCTCGGGGTGCTCCGTGCTCAGGGTGCTGGGTGCTCAGTGCTCGGGTTGCTCGGTGCTCAGTACTCAGGGTGCTGAGTGCTCAGTACTCAGGGTGATGGGTGCTCAGTACTCAGGGTGCTGGGTGCTCAGTGCTCGGGGTGCTGGGTGCTCAGTACTCAGGGTGCTGGGGGCTCAGTACTCAGGGTGCTGGGTGCTCAGTACTCAGGGTGCTCGGTTCTCAGTACTCAGGGTGCTGGGTGGTCATTCTCGGGGTGCTGGGTGCTCAGTGCTCGGGGTGCTGGGTGCTCAGTACTCAGGGTGATCTGTTCTCAGTACTCAGGGTGCTGGGTGCTCAGTGCTCAGGGTGCTGGGTGCTCAGTGCTCAGGGTGCTGCGTGCTCAGTACTCAGGGTGCTGTGTGCTCAGCGCTCGAGGTGCTCGGTGCTCAGTAGTCAAGGTGCTGGGTGCTCAGTGCTCAGGGTGCTGGGTGCTCAGTCCTCGGGGTGCTCCGTGCTCAGGGTGCTGGGTGCTCAGTGCTCGGGGTGCTCGGTGCTCAGTACTCAGGGTGCTGAGTGCTCAGTACTCAGTAATCAGGGTGCTCAGTTCTCAGGGTGCTGGGTGCTCAGTGCTCGGGGTGCTGGGTGCTCAGTACTCAGGGTGCTGGTGGCTCAGTACTCAGGGTGCTGGGTGCTCAGTACTCAGGGTGCTCGGTTCTCAGTACTCAGGGTGCTGGGTGCTCATTCTCGGGGTGCTGGGTGCTCAGTGCTCGGGGTGCTGGGTGCTCAGTACTCAGGGTGCTGGGGGCTCAGTACTCAGGGTGCTGGGTGCTCAGTACTCAGGGTGATCTGTTCTCAGTACTCAGGGTGCTGGTTGCTCAGTGCTCGGGATGCTGGGTGCTCAGTACTCAGGGTGCTGGGTGCTAAGTACTCAGGGTGCTGGGTGCTCAGTGCTCGGGGTGTTCGGTGCTGAGTACTCGGGGTGCTGGGTTCTCAGTACTCGGGGTGCTGGGTGCTCAGTGCTCAGGGTGCTGGGTGCTCAGTGATCGGGGTGCTGGGTGCTCAGTGCTGAGTGTGCTGGCTGCTCAGTGCTCAGGGTGCTGGGTGCTCAGTACTCAGGGTGCTGGGTGCTCAGTACTCAGGGTGCTGGGTGCTCAGTACTCAGGGTGCTGGGTGCTCTGTGCTCGGGGTGCTGGGTGCTCAGTGCTCAGGGTGCTGGGTGCTCAGTGCTCAGGGTGCTGGGTGCTCAGTACTCAGGGTGCTGGGTGCTTAGTGCTCGAGGTGCTCGGTGCTCAGTACTCAAGGTGCTGGGTTCTCAGTGCTCAGGGTTCTGGGTGCTCAGTCCTCGGGGTGCTCCGTGCTCAGGGTGCTGGGTGCTGAGTGCTCAGGGTGCTGGGTGCTCAGTGCTCGGATGCTCGGTGCTCAGTGCTCAGGGTCCTGGGTGCTCAGTACTCAGGGTCCTGGGTGCTTAGTAATCAGGGTGCTGGGTGCTCAGTGATAGGGGTGCTGGGTGCTCAGTGCTCGGGGTGCTGGGTGCTCAGTGCTCAGTACTCAGGGTGCTGGGTGCTCAGTGCTCGGGGTGCTGGGTGCTCAGTACTCAGGGAGCTGGGTGCTCAGTGCTCAGGGTGCTGGGTGCTCAGTGCTCAGGGTGCTGGGTGCTCAGTGATCGGGGTGCTGGGTGCTCAGTGCTCAGGGTGATCGGTGCTCAGTGCTCAGGGTGCTGGGTGCTCAGTCCTCGGGGTGCTCCGTGCTCAGGGTGCTGGATGCTCAGTGCTCGGGGTGCTCGGTGCTCAGTACTCAGGGTGCTGGGTGCTCAGTGCTCAGGGTGCTGGGTGCTCAGTACTCTGGGTGTTGGGTGCTCAGTACTCAGGGTGCTGCGTGCTCAGTGCTCGGGGTGCTGGGTGCTCAGTGCTCGGGGTGCTGGGTGCTCAGTGCTCAGGGTGCTGGGTGCTCAGTATTCAGGGTGGTGGGTGCTCAGTGTTCGGGGTGCTCGGTGCTCAGTACTCAAGGTGCTGGGTGCTCAGTGCTCAGGGTGCTGGGTGCTCAGTCCTCGGGGTGCTCCGTGCTCAGTGCTCAGGGTGCTGTGTGCTCAGTACTCAGGGTGCTCGTTGCTCAGTACTCAGGGTTCTCAGTGCTCAGTGCTCAGGGTGCTGGGTGCTCAGTTCTCAGGGTGCTCAGTGCTCAGTACTCGGGGTGCTGGGTGCTCAGTACTCAGGGTGCTCAGTGCTCAGCACTCGGGGTGCTGGGTGCTCAGTGCTCGGGGAGCTGGATGCTCAGTGCTCGGAGTTCTGGGTGCTCAGTACTCAGGGTGCTTTGTGCTCAGTGCTCAGTACTCAGCGTGCTGGGTGCTCAGTGCTCAGAGTGTTGGGTGCTCAGTACTCAGGGTGCTGCGTGCTCAGTGCTCAGTGCTCAGGGTGCTCAGTGCTCAGGGTGCTGGGTGCTCAGGGTGCTGGGTGCTCAGTGCTCGGGGTGCTGGGTGCTCAGTGCTCAGGGTGCTGGGTGCTCAGTGCTCAGTGCTCAGGGTGCTGGGTGCTCAGTGCTCAGTGCTCAGGGTGCTGGGTGTTCAGTACTCAGGGTGCTTGGTGCTCAGTGCTCAGGGTGCTGGTTGCTCAGTGCTCAGGGTGCTGGGTGCTCAGTACTCAGGGTGCTGGGTGCTCAGTACTCAGGGTGCTCGGTGTTCAGTACTCAGGGTGCTGGGTGCTCAGTGCCCAGGGTGCTGGGTGCTCAGTACTCAGGGTGCTGGGTGCGCAGTACTCAGGGTGCTGGGTGCTCAGTGCTCAGGGTGATCAGTGGTCAGTACTCAGGGTGCTGGGTGCTCAGTACTCAGGGTGCTCGGTTCTCAGTACTCAGGGTGCTGGGTGATCATTCTCGGGGTGCTGGGTGCTCAGTGCTCGGGGTGCTGGGTGCTCAGTACTCAGGGTGCTGGGGGCTCAGTACTCAGGGTGCTGGGTGCTCAGTACTCAGGGTGATCTGTTCTCAGTACTCAGGGTGCTGGGTGCTCAGTGCTCGGGATGCTGGGTGCTCAGTACTCAGGGTGCTGGGTGCTAAGTACTCAGGGTGCTGGGTGCTCAGTGCTCGGGGTGTTCGGTGCTGAGTACTCGGGGTGCTGGGTTCTCAGTACTCGGGGTGCTGGGTGCTCAGTGCTCAGGGTGCTGGGTGCTCAGTGATCGGGGTGCTGGGTGCTCAGTGCTGAGTGTGCTGGCTGCTCAGTGCTCAGGGTGCTGGGTGCTCAGTACTCAGGGTGCTGGGTGCTCAGTACTCAGGGTGCTGGGTGCTCAGTACTCAGGGTGCTGGGTGCTCTGTGCTCGGGGTGCTGGGTGCTCAGTGCTCAGGGTGCTGGGTGCTCAGTGCTCAGGGTGCTGGGTGCTCAGTACTCAGGGTGCTGGGTGCTTAGTGCTCGAGGTGCTCGGTGCTCAGTACTCAAGGTGCTGGGTTCTCAGTGCTCAGGGTTCTGGGTGCTCAGTCCTCGGGGTGCTCCGTGCTCAGGGTGCTGGGTGCTGAGTGCTCAGGGTGCTGGGTGCTCAGTGCTCGGATGCTCGGTGCTCAGTGCTCAGGGTCCTGGGTGCTCAGTACTCAGGGTCCTGGGTGCTTAGTAATCAGGGTGCTGGGTGCTCAGTGATAGGGGTGCTGGGTGCTCAGTGCTCGGGGTGCTGGGTGCTCAGTGCTCAGTACTCAGGGTGCTGGGTGCTCAGTGCTCGGGGTGCTGGGTGCTCAGTACTCAGGGAGCTGGGTGCTCAGTGCTCAGGGTGCTGGGTGCTCAGTGCTCAGGGTGCTGGGTGCTCAGTGATCGGGGTGCTGGGTGCTCAGTGCTCAGGGTGATCGGTGCTCAGTGCTCAGGGTGCTGGGTGCTCAGTCCTCGGGGTGCTCCGTGCTCAGGGTGCTGGGTTCTCAGTGCTCGGGGTGCTCGGTGCTCAGTACTCAGGGTGCTGGGTGCTCAGTGCTGAGGGTGCTGGGTGCTCAGTGCTCGGGGTGCTCGGTGCTCAGTGCTCGGGGTGCTGGGTGCTCAGTGCTCGGGGTGCTGGGTGCTCAGTGCTCAGGGTGCTGGGTGCTCAGTATTCAGGGTGGTGGGTGCTCAGTGTTCGGGGTGCTCGGTGCTCAGTACTCAAGGTGCTGGGTGCTCAGTGCTCAGGGTGCTGGGTGCTCAGTCCTCGGGGTGCTCCGTGCTCAGTGCTCAGGGTGCTGTGTGCTCAGTACTCAGGGTGCTCGTTGCTCAGTACTCAGGGTTCTCAGTGCTCAGTGCTCAGGGTGCTGGGTGCTCAGTTCTCAGGATGCTCAGTGCTCAGTACTCGGGGTGCTGGGTGCGCAGTACTCAGGGTGCTGGGTGCTCAGTGCTCAGGGTGCTGGGTGCTCAGTACTCAGGGTGCTGGGTGCTCAGTACTCAGGGTGCTCGGTGTTCAGTACTCAGGGTGCTGGGTGCTCAGTGCCCAGGGTGCGGGGTGCTCAGTACTCAGGGTGCTGGGTGCGCAGTACTCAGGGTGCTGGGTGCTCAGTGCTCAGGGTGCTGGGTGCTCAGTACTCAGGGTGCTGGGTGCTCAGTGCTCGGGGTGCTGGGTACTCAGTGCTCAGGCTGATCAGTGGTCAGTACTCAGGGTGCTGGGTGCTCAGTGCTCAGGGTGCTGGGTGCTCAGTCCTCAGGGTGCTCAGTACTCAGGGTGCTCAGTGCTCAGTGTTCAGTTCTCAGGGTGTTCAGTACTCAGTGTGCTGGGTGCTCAGTGCTCGGTGTGCTGTGTGCTCAGTACTCAGGGGGCTCAGTGCTCAGTACTCAGTACTCAGGGTGCTCAGTGCTCAGTGCTCAGGGTGCTGGGTGATCAGTACTCGGGGTGCTGGGTGCTCAGTGCTCAGGGTGCTCATTGCTCAGTACTCAGTGCTCAGGGTACTCAGTGCTCAGTGCTCAGGGTGCTGGGTGTTCAGTACTCAGGGTGCTGATTGATCAGTACTCAGGGTGCTGGGTGCTCAGTGCTCAGGGTGCTGGGTGCTCAGTACTCTGGGTGTTGGGTGCTCAGTGCTCAGGGTGCTGGGTGCTCAGTGCTCACGGTGCTGCGTGCTCAGTACTCAGGGTGCTGTGTGCTCAGTGCTCGAGGTGCTCGATGCTCAGTACTCAAGGTGCTTGGTGCTCAGTGCTCAGGGTGCTGGGTGCTCAGTCCTCGGGGTGCTCCGTGCTCAGGGTGCTGGGTGCTCAGTGCTCGGGGTGCTCGGTGCTAAGTACTCAGGGTGCTGGGTGCTCAGTGCTCAGGGTGCTGGGTGCTCAGTACTCTGGGTTTTGGGTGCTCTGTACTCAGGGTGCTGCGTGCTCAGTGCTCGGGGTGCTGGGTGCTCAGTGCTCGGGGTGCTGGGTGCTCAGTGCTCAGGGTGCTGGGTGCTCAGTATTCAGGGTGCTGGGTGCTCAGTGTTCGGGGTGCTCGGTGCTCAGTACTCAAGGTGCTGGGTGCTCAGTGCTCAGGGTGCTGGGTGCTCAGTCCTCGGGGTGCTCCGTGCTCAGTGCTCAGGGTGCTGGGTGCTCAGTACTCAGGGTGCTCGTTGCTCAGTACTCAGGGTTCTCAGTGCTCAGTGCTCAGGGTGCTGGGTGCTCAGTTCTCAGGGTGCTCAGTGCTCAGTACTCGGGGTGCTGGGTGCTCAGTACTCAGGGTGCTCAGTGCTCAGCACTCGGGGTGCTGGGTGCTCAGTGCTCAGGGTGCTCAGTGCTCAGTGCTCGGGGTGCTGGGTGCTCAGTGCTCGGAGTTCTGGGTGCTCAGTACTCAGGGTGCTTTGTGCTCAGTGCTCAGTACTCAGCGTGCTGGGTGCTCAGTGCTCAGAGTGTTGGGTGCTCAGTACTCAGGGTGCTGGGTGCTCAGTGCTCAGTGCTCAGGGTGCTCAGTGCTCAGGGTGCTGGGTGCTCAGGGTGCTGGGTGCTCAGTGCTCGGGGTGCTGGGTGCTCAGTGCTCAGGGTGCTGGGTGCTCAGTGCTCAGTGCTGAGGGTGCTGGATGCTCAGTGCTCAGTGCTCAGGGTGCTGGGTGTTCAGTACTCAGGGTGCTGGGTGCTCAGTACTCAGGGTGCTTGGTGCTCAGTGCTCAGGGTGCTGGTTGCTCAGTGCTCAGGGTGCTGGTTGCTCAGTACTCAGGGTGCTGGGTGCTCAGTACTCAGGGTGCTCGGTGTTCAGTACTGAGGGTGCTGGGTGCTCAGTGCCCAGGGTGCTGATTGCTCAGTACTCAGGGTGCTGGGTGCGCAGTACTCAGGGTGCTGGGTGCTCAGTGCTCAGGGTGCTGGGTGCTCAGTACTCAGGGTGCTGGGTGCTCAGTGCTCGGTGTGCTAGGTGCTCAGTGCTCAGGGTGATCAGTGGTCAGTACTCAGGGTGCTGGGTGCTCAGTGTTCAGGGTGCTGGGTGCTCAGTCCTCAGGGTGCACAGTACTCAGGGTGCTCAGTGCTCAGTGCTCAGTACTCAGGGTGTTCAGTACTCAGGGTGCTGGGCGCTCAGTGCTCGGGGTGCTGGGTGCTCAGTACTCAGGGTGCTGGGTGCTCAGTACTCGGGGTGCTGGGTGCTCAGTACTCAGGGTGCTGGTTGCTCAGTGCTCGGGGTGCTGGGTGCTCAGTGCTCAGGGTGATCGGTGCTCAGTGCTCAGGGTGCTGGGTGCTCAGTCCTCAGGGTGCTCAGTGCTCAAGGTGCTGGGTGCTCAGTGCTCGGGGTGCTAGGTGCTCAGTACTCAGGGTGCTGAGTGCTCGGTACTCAGGGTGCTGGGTGCTCAGTACTCAGGGTGCTGGGTGCTCAGTACTCAGGGTGCTGGGTGCTCAGTGCTCAGGGTGCTGGGTGCTCAGTGCTCAGGGTGCTGGGTGCTCAGTGCTCGGGGTGCTGGGTGCTCAGTGCTCGGGGTGCTGGGTGCTCAGTGCTCAGTACTCAGGGTGCTGGGTGCTCAGTGCTCAGTGCTCAGGGTGCTGGTTGCTCAGTACTCAGGGTGCTGCGTGCTCAGTACTCAGGGTGCTGGGTGCTCAATGCTCAGGGTGCTGGGTGCTCAGTACTCAGGGTGCTGGGTGCTCAGTGCTCGGGGTGCTGGGTGCTCAGTGCTCGGGGTGCTGGGTGCTCAGTGCTCATGGTGCTGGGTGCTCAGTACTCAGGGTACTGGGTGCTCAGTGCTCGGGGTGCTCGGTGCTCAGTACTCAAGGTGCTGGGTGCTCAGTGCTCAGGGTGCTGGGTGCTCAGTCCTCGGGGTGCACCGTGCTCAGTGATCAGGGTGCTGGGTGCTCAGTACTCAGGGTGCTCGGTGCTCAGTACTCAGGGTTCTCAGTGCTCAATACTCAGGGTGCTGGGTGCTCAGTGCTCAGGGTGCTGGGTGCTCAGTACTCAGGGAGCTCAGTGCTCAGTACTCGGGGTGCTTGGTGCTCAGTACTCAGGGTGCTCAGTGCTCAGTACTCGGGGTGCTGGGTGCTCAGTGCTCAGGGTGCTCAGTGCTCAGTGCTCGGGGTGTTGGGTGCTCAGTGCTCAGTGCTCAGGGTGCTGGGTTTTCAGTACTCAGGGTGCAGGGTGCTCAGTACTCAGGGTGCTGGGTGCTCAGTGCACAGGGTGCTCAGTGCTCAGTACTCAGTGCTCAGGGTGCTGGGTGTTCAGTACTCAGGGTGCTGGGTGTTCAGTACTCGGTGTGCTGGGTGCTCAGTGCTCAGGGTGCTCAGTGCTCAGTACTCAGTGCTCAGGGTGCTCAGTGCTCAGTGCTCAGGGTGCTGGGTGTTCAGTACTCAGTGTGCTGGGTGCTCAGTGCTCAGGGTGCTCAGTGCTCAGTACTCAGTGCTCAGGGTACTCAGTGCTCAGTGCTCAGGGTGCTGGGTGTTCAGTACTCAGGGTGCTGTGTGATCAGTACTCAGGGTGCTGGGTGCTCAGTGCTCAGGGTGCTGGGTGCTCAATACTCTGGGTGTTGGGTGCTCAGTGCTCAGGGTGCTGGGTGCTCAGTGCTCAGGGTGCTGCGTGCTCAGTACTCAGCGTGCTGGGTGCTCAGTGCTCGAGGTGCTCGGTGCTCAGTACTCAAGGTGCTGGGTGCTCAGTGCTCAGGGTGCTGGGTGCTCAGTCCTCGGGGTGCTCCGTGCTCAGGGTGCTGGGTGCTCAGTGCTCGGGGTGCTCGGTGCTCAGTACTCAGGGTGCTGAGTGCTCAGTACTCAGGGTGATGGGTGCTCAGTACTCAGGGTGCTGGGTGCTCAGTGCTCGGGGTGCTGGGTGCTCAGTACTCAGGGTGCTGGGGGCTCAGTACTCAGGGTGCTGGGTGCTCAGTACTCAGGGTGCTCGGTTCTCAGTACTCAGGGTGCTGGGTGCTCATTCTCGGGGTGCTGGGTGCTCAGTGCTCGGGGTGCTGGGTGCTCAGTACTCAGGGTGCTGGGTGCTCAGTCCTCAGGGTGCTGGGTGCTCAGTACTCAGGGTGATCTGTTCTCAGTACTCAGGGTGATGGGTGCTCAGTGCTCGGGATGCTGGGTGCTCAGTACTCCGGGTGCTCAGTGCTCAGTACTCAGGGTGCTGGGTGCTCAGTACTCAGGGTGCTGGGTGCTCAGTGCTCGGCGTGCTCGGTGCTCAGTACTCGGGGTGCTGGGTGCTCAGTACTCGGGGTGCTGGGTGCTCAGGGCTCAGGGTGCTGGGTGCTCAGTTCTCGGGGTGCTGGGTGCTCAGTGCTGAGTGTGCTGGCTGCTCAGTGCTCAGGGTGCTGGGTGCTCAGTACAAAGGGTGCTCGGTGCTCAGTACTCAGGGTGCTCAGTGCTCAGTTCTAAGCGTGCTGGGTGCTCAGTGCTCAGGGTCCTCGGTGCTCAGTACTCAGGGAACTCAGTGCTCAGTACACAGCGTGCTTTGTGCTCAGTGCTGAGGGTGCTGGGTGCTCAGTACTCAGGGTGCTGGGTGCTCAGTACTCAGGGTGCTGGGTGCTCAGTACTCAGGGTGCTGGGTGCTCAGTGCTCGGGGTGCTCGGTGATCAGTACTCAGGGTGCTGGGTGCTCAGTGCTCAGGGTGCTGGGTACTCAATACTCAGGGTGCTGGGTGCTCAGTACTCAGGGTGCTGGGTGCTCCGTGCTCAGGGTGCTGGGTGCTCAGTCCTCAGGGTGCTGTGTGCTCAGTACTCAGGGTGTTCGGTGATCAGTACTCAGGGTGCTCAGTGCTCAGTACTCAGGGTGCTGGTTGCTCAGTGCTCGGGGTGCTCGGTGCTCAGTACTCAGGGTGCTGGGTGCTCAGTACTCAGGGTTCTGGGTGCTCAGTACTCAGGGTGCTGGGTGCTCAGTACTCAGGGTGCTGGGTGCTCAGTACTCAGGGTGATGGGTGCACAGTGCTCAGGGTGCAGGGTGCTCAGTACTCAGGGTGCTGGGTGCTCAGTACTCAGGGTGATCGGTGCTTAGTACTCAGGGTGCTGGGTGCTCAGTGCTCAGGGTGCTGGGTACTCAGTACTCAGGGTGCTGGGTGCTCAGTGCTCAGGGTGCTGGGTACTCAGTACTCAGGGTGCTGGGTGCTCAGTACTCAGGGTGCTGGGTGCTCAGGTCTCAGGGTGCTGGGTGCTCAGTTCTCGGGGTGCTGGGTGCTCAGTGCTGAGTGTGCTGGCTGCTCAGTGCTCAGGGTGCTGGGTGCTCAGTACAAAGGGTGCTCGGTGCTCAGTACTCAGGGTGCTCAGTGCTCAGTTCTAAGCGTGCTGGGTGCTCAGTGCTCAGGGTCCTCGGTGCTCAGTACTCAGGGAACTCAGTGCTCAGTACACAGCGTGCTTTGTGCTCAGTGCTGAGGGTGCTGCGTGCTCAGTACTCAGGGTGCTGGGTGCTCAGTGCTCAGGGTGCTGGGTGCTCAGTGCTCAGGGTGCTGGGTGCTCAGTACTCAGGGTGCTGGGTGCTCAGTGCTCAGGGTGATCGGTGCTCAGTGCTCAGGGTGCTGGGTGCTCAGTTCTCGGGGTGCTCCGTGCTCAGGGTGCTGGCTGCTCAGTGCTCGGGTTGCTCGGTGCTCAGTACTCAGGGTGCTGGGTGCTCAGTGCTCAGGGTGCTGGGTGCTCAGTACTCTGGGTGTTGGGTGCTCAGTACTCAGGGTGCTGCGTGCTCAGTGCTCGGGGTGCTGGGTGCTCAGTGCTCGGGGTGCTGTGTGCTCAGTGCTCAGGGTGCTGGGTGCTCAGTATTCAGGGTGGTGGGTGCTCAGTGTTCGGGGTGCTCGGTGCTCAGTACTCAAGGTGCTGGGTGCTCAGTGCTCAGGGTGCTGGGTGCTCAGTCCTCGGGGTGCTCCGTGCTCAGTGCTCAGGGTGCTGTGTGCTCAGTACTCAGGGTGCTCGTTGCTCAGTACTCAGGGTTCTCAGTGCTCAGTGCTCAGGGTGCTGGGTGCTCAGTTCTCAGGGTGCTCAGTGCTCAGTACTCGGGGTGCTGGGTGCTCAGTACTCAGGGTGCTCAGTGCTCAGCACTCGGGGTGCTGGGTGCTCAGTGCTCGGGGAGCTGGATGCTCAGTGCTCGGAGTTCTGGGTGCTCAGTACTCAGGGAGCTCAGTGCTCAGTACTCGGGGTGCTGGGTGCTCAGTCCTCGGGGTGCACCGTGCTCAGTGCTCGGGGTGTTGGGTGCTCAGTGCTCAGTGCTCAGGGTGCTGGGTTTTCAGTACTCAGGGTGCAGGGTGCTCAGTACTCAGGGTGCTGGGTGCTCAGTGCACAGGGTGCTCAGTGCTCAGTACTCAGTGCTCAGGGTGCTGGGTGTTCAGTACTCAGGGTGCTGGGTGTTCAGTACTCGGTGTGCTGGGTGCTCAGTGCTCAGGGTGCTCAGTGCTCAGTACTCAGTGCTCAGGGTGCTCAGTGCTCAGTGCTCAGGGTGCTGGGTGTTCAGTACTCAGTGTGCTGGGTGCTCAGTGCTCAGGGTGCTCAGTGCTCAGTACTCAGTGCTCAGGGTACTCAGTGCTCAGTGCTCAGGGTGCTGGGTGTTCAGTACTCAGGGTGCTGTGTGATCAGTACTCAGGGTGCTGGGTGCTCAGTGCTCAGGGTGCTGGGTGCTCAATACTCTGGGTGTTGGGTGCTCAGTGCTCAGGGTGCTGGGTGCTCAGTGCTCAGGGTGCTGCGTGCTCAGTACTCAGGGTGCTGGGTGCTCAGTGCTCGAGGTGCTCGGTGCTCAGTACTCAAGGTGCTGGGTGCTCAGTGCTCAGGGTGCTGGGTGCTCAGTCCTCGGGGTGCTCCGTGCTCAGGGTGCTGGGTGCTCAGTGCTCGGGGTGCTCGGTGCTCAGTACTCAGGGTGCTGAGTGCTCAGTACTCAGGGTGATGGGTGCTCAGTACTCAGGGTGCTGGGTGCTCAGTGCTCGGGGTGCTGGGTGCTCAGTACTCAGGGTGCTGGGGGCTCAGTACTCAGGGTGCTGGGTGCTCAGTACTCAGGGTGCTCGGTTCTCAGTACTCAGGGTGCTGGGTGCTCATTCTCGGGGTGCTGGGTGCTCAGTGCTCGGGGTGCTGGGTGCTCAGTACTCAGGGTGCTGGGGGCTCAGTCCTCAGGGTGCTGGGTGCTCAGTACTCAGGGTGATCTGTTCTCAGTACTCAGGGTGATGGGTGCTCAGTGCTCGGGATGCTGGGTGCTCAGTACTCCGGGTGCTCAGTGCTCAGTACTCAGGGTGCTGGGTGCTCAGTACTCAGGGTGCTGGGTGCTCAGTGCTCGGCGTGCTCGGTGCTCAGTACTCGGGGTGCTGGGTGCTCAGTACTCGGGGTGCTGGGTGCTCAGGTCTCAGGGTGCTGGGTGCTCAGTTCTCGGGGTGCTGGGTGCTCAGTGCTGAGTGTGCTGGCTGCTCAGTGCTCAGGGTGCTGGGTGCTCAGTACAAAGGGTGCTCGGTGCTCAGTACTCAGGGTGCTCAGTGCTCAGTTCTAAGCGTGCTGGGTGCTCAGTGCTCAGGGTCCTCGGTGCTCAGTACTCAGGGAACTCAGTGCTCAGTACACAGCGTGCTTTGTGCTCAGTGCTGAGGGTGCTGGGTGCTCAGTACTCAGGGTGCTGGGTGCTCAGTACTCAGGGTGCTGGGTGCTCAGTACTCAGGGTGCTGGGTGCTCAGTGCTCGGGGTGCTCGGTGATCAGTACTCAGGGTGCTGGGTGCTCAGTGCTCAGGGTGCTGGGTACTCAATACTCAGGGTGCTGGGTGCTCAGTACTCAGGGTGCTGGGTGCTCAGTGCTCAGGGTGCTGGGTGCTCAGTCCTCAGGGTGCTGGGTGCTCAGTACTCAGGGTGTTCGGTGATCAGTACTCAGGGTGCTCAGTGCTCAGTACTCAGGGTGCTGGTTGCTCAGTGCTCGGTGTGCTCGGTGCTCAGTACTCAGGGTGCTGGGTGCTCAGTACTCAGGGTTCTGGGTGCTCAGTATTCAGGGTGCTGGGTGCTCAGTACTCAGGGTGCTGGGTGCTCAGTACTCAGGGTGATGGGTGCACAGTGCTCAGGGTGCAGGGTGCTCAGTACTCAGGGTGCTGGGTGCTCAGTACTCAGGGTGATCGGTGCTTAGTACTCAGGGTGCTGGGTGCTCAGTGCTCAGGGTGCTGGGTACTCAGTACTCAGGGTGCTGGGTGCTCAGTACTCAGGGTGCTGGGTGCTCAGTGCTCAGGGTGCTGGGTGCTCAGTGCTCAGGGTGCTGGGTGCTCAGTACTCAGGGTGCTGGGTGCTCAGTGCTCAGGGTGATCGGTGCTCAGTGCTCAGGGTGCTGGGTGCTCAGTCCTCGGGGTGCTCCGTGCTCAGGGTGCTGGCTGCTCAGTGCTCGGGTTGCTCGGTGCTCAGTACTCAGGGTGCTGGGTGCTCAGTGCTCAGGGTGCTGGGTGCTCAGTACTCTGGGTGTTGGGTGCTCAGTACTCAGGGTGCTGCGTGCTCAGTGCTCGGGGTGCTGGGTGCTCATTGCTCGGGGTGCTGGGTGCTCAGTGCTCAGGGTGCTGGGTGCTCAGTATTCAGGGTGGTGGGTGCTCAGTGTTCGGGGTGCTCGGTGCTCAGTACTCAAGGTGCTGGGTGCTCAGTGCTCAGGGTGCTGGGTGCTCAGTCCTCGGGGTGCTCCGTGCTCAGTGCTCAGGGTGCTGTGTGCTCAGTACTCAGGGTGCTCGTTGCTCAGTACTCAGGGTTCTCAGTGCTCAGTGCTCAGGGTGCTGGGTGCTCAGTTCTCAGGGTGCTCAGTGCTCCGTACTCGGGGTGCTGGGTGCTCAGTACTCAGGGTGCTCAGTGCTCAGCACTCGGGGTGCTGGGTGCTCAGTGCTCGGGGAGCTGGATGCTCAGTGCTCGGAGTTCTGGGTGCTCAGTACTCAGGGTGCTTTGTGCTCAGTGCTCAGTACTCTGCGTGCTGGGTGCTCAGTGCTCAGAGTGTTGGGTGCTCAGTACTCAGGGTGCTGCGTGCTCAGTGCTCAGTGCTCAGGGTGCTCAGTGCTCAGGGTGCTGGGTGCTCAGGGTGCTGGGTGCTCAGTGCTCGGGGTGCTGGGTGCTCAGTGCTCAGGGTGCTGGGGGCTCAGTGCTCAGTGCTCAGGGTGCTGGGTGCTCAGTGCTCAGTGCTCAGGGTGCTGGGTGTTCAGTACTCAGGGTGCTGGGTGCTCAGTACTCAGGGTGCTTGGTGCTCAGTGCTCAGGGTGCTGGTTGCTCAGTGCTCAGGGTGCTGGGTGCTCAGTACTCAGGGTGCTGGGTGCTCAGTACTCAGGGTGCTCGGTGTTCAGTACTCAGGGTGCTGGGTGCTCAGTGCCCAGGGTGCTGGGTGCTCAGTACTCAGGGTGCTGGGTGCGCAGTACTCAGGGTGCTGGGTGCTCAGTGCTCAGGGTGCTGGTTGCTCAGTACTCAGGGTGCTGGGGGCTCAGTGCTCGGGGTGCTGGGTGCTCAGTGCTCAGGGTGATCAGTGGTCAGTACTCAGGGTGCTGGGTGCTCAGTGCTCAGGGTGCTGGGTGCTCAGTCCTAAGGGTGCTCAGTACTCAGGGTGCTCAGTGCTCAGTGTTCAGTTCTCAGGGTGTTCAGTACTCAGGGTGCTGGGTGCTCAGTGCTCGGGGTGCTGGGTGATCAGTACTCGGGGTGCTGGGTGCTCAGTGCTCAGGGTGCTCAGTGCTCAGTACTCAGTGCTCAGGGTACTCAGTGCTCAGTGCTCAGGGTGCTGGGTGATCAGTACTCGGGGTGCTGGGTGCTCAGTGCTCAGGGTGCTCAGTGCTCAGTACTCAGTGCTCAGGGTACTCAGTGCTCAGTGCTCAGGGTGCTGGGTGTTCAGTACTCAGGGTGCTGATTGATCAGTACTCAGGGTGCTGGGTGCTCAGTGCTCAGGTTGCTGGGTGCTCAGTACTCTGGGTGTTGGGTGCTCAGTGCTCAGGGTGCTGGGTGCTCAGTGCTCACGGTGCTGCGTGCTCAGTACTCAGGGTGCTGTGTGCTCAGTGCTCGAGGTGCTCGATGCTCAGTACTCAAGGTGCTGGGTGCTCAGTGCTCAGGGTGCTGGGTGCTCAGTCCTCGGGGTGCTCCGTGCTCAGGTTGCTGGGTGCTCAGTGCTCGGGGTGCTCGGTGCTAAGTACTCAGGGTGCTGGGTGCTCAGTGCTCAGGGTGCTGGGTGCTCAGTACTCTGGGTTCTCAGTGCTCAGTGCTCAGGGTGCTGGGTGCTCAGTTCTCAGGGTGCTCAGTGCTCAGTACTCGGGGTGCTGGGTGCTCAGTACTCAGGGTGCTCAGTGCTCAGCACTCGGGGTGCTGGGTGCTCAGTGCTCAGTGTGCTCAGTGCTCAGTGCTCGGGGTGCTGGGTGCTCAGTGCTCGGAGTTCTGGGTGCTCAGTACTCAGGGTGCTTTGTGCTCAGTGCTCAGTACTCAGCGTGCTGGGTGCTCAGTGCTCAGAGTGTTGGGTGCTCAGTACTCAGGGTGCTGGGTGCTCAGTGCTCAGTGCTCAGGGTGCTCAGTGCTCAGGGTGCTGGGTGCTCAGTGCTCAGTGCTGAGGGTGCTGGATGCTCAGTGCTCAGTGCTCAGGGTGCTGGGTGTTCAGTACTCAGGGTGCTGGGTGCTCAGTACTCAGGGTGCTTGGTGCTCAGTGCTCAGGGTGCTGGTTGCTCAGTGCTCAGGGTGCTGGTTGCTCAGTACTCAGGGTGCTGGGTGCTCAGTACTCAGGGTGCTGGGTGCGCAGTACTCAGTGTGCTGGGTGCTCAGTGCTCAGGGTGCTGGGTGCTCAGTACTCAGGGTGCTGGGTGCTCAGTGCTCGGTGTGCTAGGTGCTCAGTGCTCAGGGTGATCAGTGGTCAGTACTCAGGGTGCTGGGTGCTCAGTGCTCAGGGTGCTGGGTGCTCAGTCCTCAGGGTGCACAGTACTCAGGGTGCTCAGTGCTCAGTGCTCAGTACTCAGGGTGTTCAGTACTCAGGGTGCTGGGCGCTCAGTGCTCGGGGTGCTGGGTGCTCAGTACTCAGGGTGCTGGGTGCTCAGTACTCGGGGTGCTGGGTGCTCAGTACTCAGGGTGCTGGTTGCTCAGTGCTCGGGGTGCTGGGTGCTCAGTGCTCAGGGTGATCGGTGCTCAGTGCTCAGGGTGCTGGGTGCTCAGTCCTCAGGGTGCTCAGTGCTCAAGGTGCTGGGTGCTCAGTGCTCGGGGTGCTAGGTGCTCAGTACTCAGGGTGCTGAGTGCTCGGTACTCAGGGGGCTGGGTGCTCAGTACTCAGGGTGCTGGGTGCTCAGTACTCAGGGTGCTGGGTGCTCAGTGCTCAGGGTGCTGGGTGCTCAGTGCTCAGGGTGCTGGGTGCTCAGTGCTCGGGGTGCTGGGTGCTCAGTGCTCGGGGTGCTGGGTGCTCAGTGCTCAGTACTCAGGGTGCTGGGTGCTCAGTGCTCAGTGCTCAGGGTGCTGGTTGCTCAGTACTCAGGGTGCTGCGTGCTCAGTACTCAGGGTGCTGGGTGCTCAATGCTCAGGGTGCTGGGTGCTCAGTACTCAGGGTGCTGGGTGCTCAGTACTCAGGGTGATGGGTGCACAGTGCTCAGGGTGCAGGGTGCTCAGTACTCAGGGTGCTGGGTGCTCAGTACTCAGGGTGATCGGTGCTTAGTACTCAGGGTGCTGGGTGCTCAGTGCTCAGGGTGCTGGGTACTCAGTACTCAGGGTGCTGGGTGCTCAGTACTCAGGGTGCTGGGTGCTCAGTGCTCAGGGTGCTGGGTGCTCAGTGCTCAGGGTGCTGGGTGCTCAGTACTCAGGGTGCTGGGTGCTCAGTGCTCAGGGTGATCGGTGCTCAGTGCTCAGGGTGCTGGGTGCTCAGTCCTCGGGGTGCTCCGTGCTCAGGGTGCTGGCTGCTCAGTGCTCGGGTTGCTCGGTGCTCAGTACTCAGGGTGCTGGGTGCTCAGTGCTCAGGGTGCTGGGTGCTCAGTACTCTGGGTGTTGGGTGCTCAGTACTCAGGGTGCTGCGTGCTCAGTGCTCGGGGTGCTGGGTGCTCATTGCTCGGGGTGCTGGGTGCTCAGTGCTCAGGGTGCTGGGTGCTCAGTATTCAGGGTGGTGGGTGCTCAGTGTTCGGGGTGCTCGGTGCTCAGTACTCAAGGTGCTGGGTGCTCAGTGCTCAGGGTGCTGGGTGCTCAGTCCTCGGGGTGCTCCGTGCTCAGTGCTCAGGGTGCTGTGTGCTCAGTACTCAGGGTGCTCGTTGCTCAGTACTCAGGGTTCTCAGTGCTCAGTGCTCAGGGTGCTGGGTGCTCAGTTCTCAGGGTGCTCAGTGCTCAGTACTCGGGGTGCTGGGTGCTCAGTACTCAGGGTGCTCAGTGCTCAGCACTCGGGGTGCTGGGTGCTCAGTGCTCGGGGAGCTGGATGCTCAGTGCTCGGAGTTCTGGGTGCTCAGTACTCAGGGTGCTTTGTGCTCAGTGCTCAGTACTCTGCGTGCTGGGTGCTCAGTGCTCAGAGTGTTGGGTGCTCAGTACTCAGGGTGCTGCGTGCTCAGTGCTCAGTGCTCAGGGTGCTCAGTGCTCAGGGTGCTGGGTGCTCAGGGTGCTGGGTGCTCAGTGCTCGGGGTGCTGGGTGCTCAGTGCTCAGGGTGCTGGGGGCTCAGTGCTCAGTGCTCAGGGTGCTGGGTGCTCAGTGCTCAGTGCTCAGGGTGCTGGGTGTTCAGTACTCAGGGTGCTGGGTGCTCAGTACTCAGGGTGCTTGGTGCTCAGTGCTCAGGGTGCTGGTTGCTCAGTGCTCAGGGTGCTGGGTGCTCAGTACTCAGGGTGCTGGGTGCTCAGTACTCAGGGTGCTCGGTGTTCAGTACTCAGGGTGCTGGGTGCTCAGTGCCCAGGGTGCTGGGTGCTCAGTACTCAGGGTGCTGGGTGCGCAGTACTCAGGGTGCTGGGTGCTCAGTGCTCAGGGTGCTGGGTGCTCAGTACTCAGGGTGCTGGGGGCTCAGTGCTCGGGGTGCTGGGTGCTCAGTGCTCAGGGTGATCAGTGGTCAGTACTCAGGGTGCTGGGTGCTCAGTGCTCAGGGTGCTGGGTGCTCAGTCCTCAGGGTGCTCAGTACTCAGGGTGCTCAGTGCTCAGTGTTCAGTTCTCAGGGTGTTCAGTACTCAGGGTGCTGGGTGCTCAGTGCTCGGGGTGCTGGGTGATCAGTACTCGGGGTGCTGGGTGCTCAGTGCTCAGGGTGCTCAGTGCTCAGTACTCAGTGCTCAGGGTACTCAGTGCTCAGTGCTCAGGGTGCTGGGTGATCAGTACTCGGGGTGCTGGGTGCTCAGTGCTCAGGGTGCTCAGTGCTCAGTACTCAGTGCTCAGGGTACTCAGTGCTCAGTGCTCAGGGTGCTGGGTGTTCAGTACTCAGGGTGCTGATTGATCAGTACTCAGGGTGCTGGGTGCTCAGTGCTCAGGTTGCTGGGTGCTCAGTACTCTGGGTGTTGGGTGCTCAGTGCTCAGGGTGCTGGGTGCTCAGTGCTCACGGTGCTGCGTGCTCAGTACTCAGGGTGCTGTGTGCTCAGTGCTCGAGGTGCTCGATGCTCAGTACTCAAGGTGCTGGGTGCTCAGTGCTCAGGGTGCTGGGTGCTCAGTCCTCGGGGTGCTCCGTGCTCAGTTTGCTGGGTGCTCAGTGCTCGGGGTGCTCGGTGCTAAGTACTCAGGGTGCTGGGTGCTCAGTGCTCAGGGTGCTGGGTGCTCAGTACTCTGGGTTCTCAGTGCTCAGTGCTCAGGGTGCTGGGTGCTCAGTTCTCAGGGTGCTCAGTGCTCAGTACTCGGGGTGCTGGGTGCTCAGTACTCAGGGTGCTCAGTGCTCAGCACTCGGGGTGCTGGGTGCTCAGTGCTCAGTGTGCTCAGTGCTCAGTGCTCGGGGTGCTGGGTGCTCAGTGCTCGGAGTTCTGGGTGCTCAGTACTCAGGGTGCTTTGTGCTCAGTGCTCAGTACTCAGCGTGCTGGGTGCTCAGTGCTCAGAGTGTTGGGTGCTCAGTACTCAGGGTGCTGGGTGCTCAGTGCTCAGTGCTCAGGGTGCTCAGTGCTCAGGGTGCTGGGTGCTCAGTGCTCAGTGCTGAGGGTGCTGGATGCTCAGTGCTCAGTGCTCAGGGTGCTGGGTGTTCAGTACTCAGGGTGCTGGGTGCTCAGTACTCAGGGTGCTTGGTGCTCAGTGCTCAGGGTGCTGGTTGCTCAGTGCTCAGGGTGCTGGTTGCTCAGTACTCAGGGTGCTGGGTGCTCAGTACTCAGGGTGCTGGGTGCGCAGTACTCAGTGTGCTGGGTGCTCAGTGCTCAGGGTGCTGGGTGCTCAGTACTCAGGGTGCTGGGTGCTCAGTGCTCGGTGTGCTAGGTGCTCAGTGCTCAGGGTGATCAGTGGTCAGTACTCAGGGTGCTGGGTGCTCAGTGCTCAGGGTGCTGGGTGCTCAGTCCTCAGGGTGCACAGTACTCAGGGTGCTCAGTGCTCAGTGCTCAGTACTCAGGGTGTTCAGTACTCAGGGTGCTGGGCGCTCAGTGCTCGGGGTGCTGGGTGCTCAGTACTCAGGGTGCTGGGTGCTCAGTACTCGGGGTGCTGGGTGCTCAGTACTCAGGGTGCTGGTTGCTCAGTGCTCGGGGTGCTGGGTGCTCAGTGCTCAGGGTGATCGGTGCTCAGTGCTCAGGGTGCTGGGTGCTCAGTCCTCAGGGTGCTCAGTGCTCAAGGTGCTGGGTGCTCAGTGCTCGGGGTGCTAGGTGCTCAGTACTCAGGGTGCTGAGTGCTCGGTACTCAGGGGGCTGGGTGCTCAGTACTCAGGGTGCTGGGTGCTCAGTACTCAGGGTGCTGGGTGCTCAGTGCTCAGGGTGCTGGGTGCTCAGTGCTCAGGGTGCTGGGTGCTCAGTGCTCGGGGTGCTGGGTGCTCAGTGCTCGGGGTGCTGGGTGCTCAGTGCTCAGTACTCAGGGTGCTGGGTGCTCAGTGCTCAGTGCTCAGGGTGCTGGTTGCTCAGTACTCAGGGTGCTGCGTGCTCAGTACTCAGGGTGCTGGGTGCTCAATGCTCAGGGTGCTGGGTGCTCAGTACTCAGGGTGCTGGGTGCTCAGTGCTCGGGGTGCTGGGTGCTCAGTGCTCGGGGTGCTGGGTGCTCAGTGCTCATGGTGCTGGGTGCTCAGTACTCAGGGTACTGGGTGCTCAGTGCTCGGGGTGCTCGGTGCTCAGTACTCAAGGTGCTGGGTGCTCAGTGCTCAGGGTGCTGGGTGCTCAGTCCTCGGGGTGCACCGTGCTCAGTGATCAGGGTGCTGGGTGCTCAGTACTCAGGGTGCTCGGTGCTCAGTACTCAGGCTTCTCAGTGCTCAGTACTCAGGGTGCTGGGTGCTCAGTGCTCAGGGTGCTGGGTGCTCAGTACTCAGGGAGCTCAGTGCTCAGTACTCGGGGTGTTGGGTGCTCAGTGCTCAGTGCTCAGGGTGCTGGGTTTTCAGTACTCAGGGTGCAGGGTGCTCAGTACTCAGGGTGCTCAGTGCTCAGTACTCGGGGTGCTGGGTGCTCAGTGCTCAGGGTGCTCAGTGCTCAGTGCTCGGGGTGTTGGGTGCTCAGTGCTCAGTGATCAGGGTGCTGGGTGCTCAGTACTCAGGGTGCTCGGTGCTCAGTACTCAGAGTTCTCAGTGCTCAGTACTCAGGGTGCTGGGTGCTCAGTGCTCAGGGTGCTGGGTGCTCAGTACTCAGGGTGCTCAGTGCTCAGTGCTCGGGGTGTTGGGTGCTCAGTGCTCAGTGCTCAGGGTGCTGGGTTTTCAGTACTCAGGGTGCAGGGTGCTCAGTACTCAGGGTGCTGGGTGCTCAGTGCACAGGGTGCTCAGTGCTCAGTACTCAGTGCTCAGGGTGCTGGGTGTTCAGTACTCAGGGTGCTGGGTGTTCAGTACTCGGTGTGCTGGGTGCTCAGTGCTCAGGGTGCTCAGTGCTCAGTACTCAGTGCTCAGGGTGCTCAGTGCTCAGTGCTCAGGGTGCTGGGTGTTCAGTACTCAGTGTGCTGGGTGCTCAGTGCTCAGGGTGCTCAGTGCTCAGTACTCAGTGCTCAGGGTACTCAGTGCTCAGTGCTCAGGGTGCTGGGTGTTCAGTACTCAGGGTGCTGGGTGATCAGTACTCAGGGTGCTGGGTGCTCAGTGCTCAGGGTGCTGGGTGCTCAATACTCTGGGTGTTGGGTGCTCAGTGCTCAGGGTGCTGGGTGCTCAGTGCTCAGGGTGCTGCGTGCTCAGTACTCAGGGTGCTGGGTGCTCAGTGCTCGAGGTGCTCGGTGCTCAGTACTCAAGGTGCTGGGTGCTCAGTGCTCAGGGTGCTGGGTGCTCAGTCCTCGGGGTGCTCCGTGCTCAGGGTGCTGGGTGCTCAGTGCTCGGGGTGCTCGGTGCTCAGTACTCAGGGTGCTGAGTGCTCAGTACTCAGGGTGATGGGTGCTCAGTACTCAGGGTGCTGGGTGCTCAGTGCTCGGGGTGCTGGGTGCTCAGTACTCAGGGTGCTGGGGGCTCAGTACTCAGGGTGCTGGGTGCTCAGTACTCAGGGTGCTCGGTTCTCAGTACTCAGGGTGCTGGGTGCTCATTCTCGGGGTGCTGGGTGCTCAGTGCTCGGGGTGCTGGGTGCTCAGTACTCAGGGTGCTGGGGGCTCAGTCCTTAGGGTGCTGGGTGCTCAGTACTCAGGGTGATCTGTTCTCAGTACTCAGGGTGATGGGTGCTCAGTGCTCGGGATGCTGGGTGCTCAGTACTCCGGGTGCTCAGTGCTCAGTACTCAGGGTGCTGGGTGCTCAGTACTCAGGGTGCTGGGTGCTCAGTGCTCGGCGTGCTCGGTGCTCAGTACTCGGGGTGCTGGGTGCTCAGTACTCGGGGTGCTGGGTGCTCAGGGCTCAGGGTGCTGGGTGCTCAGTTCTCGGGGTGCTGGGTGCTCAGTGCTGAGTGTGCTGGCTGCTCAGTGCTCAGGGTGCTGGGTGCTCAGTACAAAGGGTGCTCGGTGCTCAGTACTCAGGGTGCTCAGTGCTCAGTTCTAAGCGTGCTGGGTGCTCAGTGCTCAGGGTCCTCGGTGCTCAGTACTCAGGGAACTCAGTGCTCAGTACACAGCGTGCTTTGTGCTCAGTGCTGAGGGTGCTGGGTGCTCAGTACTCAGGGTGCTGGGTGCTCAGTACTCAGGGTGCTGGGTGCTCAGTACTCAGGGTGCTGGGTGCTCAGTGCTCGGGGTGCTCGGTGATCAGTACTCAGGGTGCTGGGTGCTCAGTGCTCAGGGTGCTGGGTACTCAATACTCAGGGTGCTGGGTGCTCATTACTCAGGGTGCTGGGTGCTCCGTGCTCAGGGTGCTGGGTGCTCAGTCCTCAGGGTGCTGGGTGCTCAGTACTCAGGGTGTTCGGTGATCAGTACTCAGGGTGCTCAGTGCTCAGTACTCAGGGTGCTGGTTGCTCAGTGCTCGGGGTGCTCGGTGCTCAGTACTCAGGGTGCTGGGTGCTCAGTACTCAGGGTTCTGGGTGGTCAGTACTCAGGGTGCTGGGTGCTCAGTACTCAGGGTGCTGGTTGCTCAGTACTCAGGGTGATGGGTGCACAGTGCTCAGGGTGCAGGGTGCTCAGTACTCAGGGTGCTGGGTTCTCAGTACTCAGGGTGATCGGTGCTTAGTACTCAGGGTGCTGGGTGCTCAGTGCTCAGGGTGCTGGGTACTCAGTACTCAGGGTGCTGGGTGCTCAGTACTCAGGGTGCTGGGTGCTCAGTGCTCAGGGTGCTGGGTGCTCAGTGCTCAGGGTGCTGGGTGCTCAGTACTCAGGGTGCTGGGTGCTCAGTGCTCAGGGTGATCGGTGCTCAGTACTCAGGGTGCTCACTACTCAGGGTGCTGGGTGCTCAGTGCTCAGGGTGCTGGGTGCTCAGTACTCAGGGTGCTGGGTGCTCAGTGCTCGCGGTGCTCGGTGCTCAGTACTCAAGGTGCTGGGTGCTCAGTGCTCAGGGTGCAGGGTGCTCAGTCCTCGGTGTGCTCCGTGCTCAGTGCTCAGGGTGCTGGGTGCTCAGTACTCAGGGTGCTTGGTGCTCAGTACTCAGGGTTTTCAGTGCTCAGGGTGCTGGGTGCTCAGTACTCAGGGTGCTCAGTGCTCAGTACTCGGGGTGCTTGGTGCTCAGTACTCAGGGTGCTCAGTGCTCAGTACTCGGGGTGCTGGGTGCTCAGTGCTCAGGGTGCTCAGTGCTCAGTGCTCGGGGTGTTAGGTGCTCAGTGCTCAGTGCTCAGGGTGCTGGGTGTTCAGTACTCAGGGTGCAGGGTGCTCAGTACTCAGGGTGCTGGGTGCTCAGTGCACAGGGATCTCAGTGCTCAGTACTCAGTGCTCAGGGTGCTGGGTGTTCAGTACTCAGGGTGCTGGGTGTTCAGTACTCGTTGTGCTGGGTGCTCAGTGCTCAGGGTGCTCAGTGCTCAGTACTCAGTGCTCAGGGTGCTCAATGCTCAGTGCTCAGGGTGCTGGGTGTTCAGTACTCGGTGTGCTGCGTGCTCAGTGCTCAGGGTGCTCAGTGCTCAGTACTCAGTGCTCAGGGTACTCAGTGCTCAGTGCTCTGGGTGCTGGGTGTTCAGTACTCAGGGTGCTGGGTGATCAGTACTCAGGGTGCTGGGTGCTCAGTGCTCAGGGTGCTGGGTGCTCAATACTCTGGGTGTTGGGTGCTCTGTGCTCAGGGTGCTGGGTGCTCAGTGCTCAGGGTGCTGCGTGCTCAGTACTCAGGGTGCAGGGTGCTCAGTGCTCGAGGTGCTCGGTGCTCAGTACTCAAGGTGCTGGGTGCTCAGTGCTCAGGGTGCTGGGTGCTCAGTCCTCGGGGTGCTCCGTGCTCAGGGTGCTGGGTGCTCAGTCCTCGGGGTGCTCAGTACTCAGGGTGCTGGGTGCTCAGTGCTCGGGGTGCTGGGTGCTCAGTACTCAGGGTGCTGGGGGCTCAGTACTCAGGGTGCTGGGTGCTCAGTACTCAGGGTGCTCGGTTCTCAGTACTCAGGGTGCTGGGTGCTCATTCTCGGGGTGCTGGGTGCTCAGTGCTCGGGGTGCTGGGTGCTCAGTACTCAGGGTGCTGGGGGCTCAGTCCTCAATGTGCTGGGTGCTCAGTACTCAGGGTGATCTGTTCTCAGTACTCAGGGTGCTGGGTGCTCAGGGCTCAGGGTGCTGGGTGCTCAGTGCTCGGGGTGCTGGGTGCTCAGTGCTGAGTGTGCTGGCTGCTCAGTGCTCAGGGTGCTGGGTGCTCAGTACTCAGGGTGCTCAGTGCTCAGTTCTAAGCGTGCTGGGTGCTCAGTGCTCAGGGTCCTCGGTGCTCAGTACTCAGGGTGCTCAGTGCTCAGTACACAGCGTGCTTTGTGCTCAGTGCTGAGGGTGCTGGGTGCTCAGTACTCAGGGTGCTGGGTGCTCAGTACTCAGGGTGCTGGGTGCTCAGTACTCAGGGTGCTGGGTGCTCAGTGCTCGGGGTGCTCGGTGATCAGTACTCAGGGTGCTGGGTGCTCAGTGCTCAGTGTGCTGGGTACTCAATACTCAGGGTGCTGGGTGCTCAGTACTAAGGGTGCTGGGTGCTCAGTGCTCAGGGTGCTGGGTGCTCAGTCCTCAGGGTGCTGGGTGCTCAGTACTCAGGGTGTTCGGTGCTCAGTACTAAGGGTGCTGCGTGCTCAGTACTCAGGGTGCTGGGTGCTCAGTGCTCGAGGTGCTCGGTGCTCAGTACTCAAGGTGCTGGGTGCTCAGTGCTCAGGGTGCTGGGTGCTCAGTCCTCGGGGTGCTCCGTGCTCAGGGTGCTGGGTGCTCAGTGCTCGGGGTGCTCGGTGCTCAGTACTCAGGGTGCTGAGTGCTCAGTACTCAGGGTGATGGGTGCTCAGTACTCAGGGTGCTGGGTGCTCAGTGCTCGGGGTGCTGGGTGCTCAGTACTCAGGGTGCTGGGGGCTCAGTACTCAGGGTGCTGGGTGCTCAGTACTCAGGGTGCTCGGTTCTCAGTACTCAGGGTGCTGGGTGCTCATTCTCGGGGTGCTGGGTGCTCAGTGCTCGGGGTGCTGGGTGCTCAGTACTCAGGGTGCTGGGGGCTCAGTCCTCAGGGTGCTGGGTGCTCAGTACTCAGGGTGATCTGTTCTCAGTACTCAGGGTGATGGGTGCTCAGTGCTCGGGATGCTGGGTGCTCAGTACTCCGGGTGCTCAGTGCTCAGTACTCAGGGTGCTGGGTGCTCAGTACTCAGGGTGCTGGGTGCTCAGTGCTCGGCGTGCTCGGTGCTCAGTACTCGGGGTGCTGGGTGCTCAGTACTCGGGGTGCTGGGTGCTCAGGGCTCAGGGTGCTGGGTGCTCAGTGCTCGGGGTGCTGGGTGCTCAGTGCTGAGTGTGCTGGCTGCTCAGTGCTCAGGGTGCTGGGTGCTCAGTACTCAGGGTGCTCGGTGCTCAGTACTCAGGGTGCTCAGTGCTCAGTTCTAAGCGTGCTGGGTGCTCAGTGCTCAGGGTCCTCGGTGCTCAGTACTCAGGGTGCTCAGTGCTCAGTACACAGCGTGCTTTGTGCTCAGTGCTGAGGGTGCTGGGTCCTCAGTACTCAGGGTGCTGGGTGCTCAGTACTCAGGGTGCTGGGTGCTCAGTACTCAGGGTGCTGGGTGCTCAGTGCTCGGGGTGCTCGGTGATCAGTACTCAGGGTGCTGGGTGCTCAGTGCTCAGGGTGCTGGGTACTCAATACTCAGGGTGCTGGGTGCTCAGTACTCAGGGTGCTGGGTGCTCAGTGCTCAGGGTGCTGGGTGCTCAGTCCTCAGGGTGCTGGGTGCTCAGTACTCAGGGTGATCGGTGCTTAGTACTCAGGGTGCTGGGTGCTCAGTGCTCAGGGTGCTGGGTACTCAGTACTCAGGGTGCTGGGTGCTCAGTGCTCAGGGTGCTGGGTGCTCAGTCCTCAGGGTGCTGGGTGCTCAGTACTCAGGGTGCTGGGTGCTCAGTACTCAGGGTGCTGGGTGCTCAGTGCTCGGGGTGCTCGGTGATCAGTACTCAGGGTGCTGGGTGCTCAGTGCTCAGGGTGCTGGGTACTCAATACTCAGGGTGCTGGGTGCTCAGTACTCAGGGTGCTGGGTGCTCAGTGCTCAGGGTGCTGGGTGCTCAGTCCTCAGGGTGCTGGGTGCTCAGTACTCAGGGTGATCGGTGCTTAGTACTCAGGGTGCTGGGTGCTCAATACTCAGGGTGCTGGGTGCTCAGTACTCAGGGTGCTGGGTGCTCAGTGCTCAGGGTGCTGGGTGCTCAGTCCTCAGGGTGCTGGGTGCTCAGTACTCAGGGTGCTGGGTGCTCTGTACTCAGGGTGCTGGGTGCTCAGTGCTCGGGGTGCTCGGTGATCAGTACTCAGGGTGCTGGGTGCTCAGTGCTCAGGGTGCTGGGTACTCAATACTCAGGGTGCTGGGTGCTCAGTACTCAGGGTGCTGGGTGCTCAGTGCTCAGGGTGCTGGGTGCTCAGTCCTCAGGGTGCTGGGTGCTCAGTACTCAGGGTGCTGGGTGCTCAGTGCTCAGGGTGCTGGGTGCTCAGTGCTCAGGGTGCTGGGTGCTCAGTACTCAGGGTGCTGGGTGCTCAGTACTCAGGGTGATCGGTGCTCAGTACTCAGGGTGCTCACTACTCAGGGTGCTGGGTGCCCAGTGCTCAGGGTGCTGGGTGCTCAGTACTCAGGGTGCTGGGTGCTCAGTGCTCGCGGTGCTCGGTGCTCAGTACTCAAGGTGCTGGGTGCTCAGTGCTCAGGGTGCAGGGTGCTCAGTCCTCGGGGTGCTCCGTGCTCAGTGCTCAGGGTGCTGGGTGCTCAGTACTCAGGGTGCTCGGTGCTCAGTACTCAGGGTTTTCAGTGCTCAGGGTGCTGGGTGCTCAGTACTCAGGGTGCTCAGTGCTCAGTACTCGGGGTGCTTGGTGCTCAGTACTCAGGGTGCTCAGTGCTCAGTACTCGGGGTGCTGGGTGCTCAGTGCTCAGTGTGCTCATTGCTCAGTGCTCGGGGTGTTGGGTGCTCAGTGCTCAGTGCTCAGGGTGCTGGGTGTTCAGTACTCAGGGTGCAGGGTGCTCAGTACTCAGGGTGCTGGGTGCTCAGTGCACAGGGTCCTCAGTGCTCAGTACTCAGTGCTCAGGGTGCTGGGTGTTCAGTACTCAGGGTGCTGGGTGTTCAGTACTCGGTGTGCTGGGTGCTCAGTGCTCAGGGTGCTCAGTGCTCAGTACTCAGTGCTCAGAGTGCTCAGTGCTCAGTGCTCAGGGTGCTGGGTGTTCAGTACTCGGTGTGCTGCGTGCTCAGTGCTCAGGGTGCTCAGTGCTCAGTACTCAGTGCTCAGGGTACTCAGTGCTCAGTGCTCAGGGTGCTGGGTGTTCAGTACTCAGGGTGCTGGGTGATCAGTACTCAGGGTGCTGGGTGCTCAGTGCTCAGGGTGCTGGGTGCTCAATACTCTGGGTGTTGGGTGCTCTGTGCTCAGGGAGCTGGGTGCTCAGTGCTCAGGGTGCTGCGTGCTCAGTACTCAGGGTGCTGGGTGCTCAGTGCTCGAGGTGCTCGGTGCTCAGTACTCAAGGTGCTGGGTGCTCAGTGCTCAGGGTGCTGGGTGCTCAGTCCTCGGGGTGCTCCGTGCTCAGGGTGCAGGGTGCTCAGTGCTCGGGGTGCTCGGTGCTCAGTACTCAGGGTGCTGAGTGCTCAGTACTCAGGGTGATGGGTGCTCAGTACTCAGGGTGCTGGGTGCTCAGTGGTCGGGGTGCTGGGTGCTCAGTACTCAGGGTGCTGGGGGCTCAGTACTCAGGGTGCTGGGTGCTCAGTACTCAGGGTGCTCGGTTCTCAGTACTCAGGGTGCTGGGTGCTCATTCTCGGGGTGCTGGGTGCTCAGTGCTCGGGGTGCTGGGTGCTCAGTACTCAGGGTGCTGGGGGCTCAGTCCTCAGGGTGCTGGGTGCTCAGTACTCAGGGTGATCTGTTCTCAGTACTCAGGGTGATGGGTGCTCAGTGCTCGGGATGCTGGGTGCTCAGTACTCCGGGTGCTCAGTGCTCAGTACTCAGGGTGCTGGGTGCTCAGTACTCAGGGTGCTGGGTGCTCAGTGCTCGGCGTGCTCGGTGCTCAGTACTCGGGGTGCTGGGTGCTCAGTACTCGGGGTGCTGGGTGCTCAGGGCTCAGGGTGCTGGGTGCTCAGTGCTCGGGGTGCTGGGTGCTCAGTGCTGAGTGTGCTGGCTGCTCAGTGCTCAGGGTGCTGGGTGCTCAGTACTCAGGGTGCTCAGTGCTCAGTTCTAAGCGTGCTGGGTGCTCAGTGCTCAGGGTCCTCGGTGCTCAGTACTCAGGGTGCTCAGTGCTCAGTACACAGCGTGCTTTGTGGTCAGTGCTGAGGGTGCTGGTTGCTCAGTACTCAGGGTGCTGGGTGCTCAGTACTCAGGGTGCTGGGTGCTCAGTACTCAGGGTGCTGGGTGCTCAGTGCTCGGGGTGCTCGGTGATCAGTACTCAGGGTGCTGGGTGCTCAGTGCTCAGGGTGCTGGGTACTCAATACTCAGGGTGCTGGGTGCTCAGTACTCAGGGTGCTGGGTGCTCAGTGCTCAGGGTGCTGGGTGCTCTGTCCTCAGGGTGCTGGGTGCTCAGTACTCAGGGTGCTCGGTGCTCAGTACTCAGGGTGCTCAGTGCTCAGTTCTAAGCGTGCTGGGTGCTCAGTGCTCAGGGTCCTCGGTGCTCAGTACTCAGGCTGCTCAGTGCTCAGTACACAGCGTGCTTTGTGCTCAGTGCTGAGGGTGCTGGGTTCTCAGTACTCAGGGTGCTGGGTGCTCAGTACTCAGGGTGCTGGGTGCTCAGTACTCAGGGTGCTGGGTGCTCAGTGCTCGGGGTGCTCGGTGATCAGTACTCAGGGTGCTGGGTGCTCAGTGCTCAGGGTGCTGGGTACTCAATACTCAGGGTGCTGGGTGCTCAGTACTCAGGGTGCTGGGTGCTCAGTGCTCAGGGTGCTGGGTGCTCAGTCCTCAGGGTGCTGGGTGCTCAGTACTCAGGGTGCTCAGTGCTCAGTACTCAGGGTGCTGGTTGCTCAGTGCTCGGGGTGCTCGGTGCTCAGTACTCAGGGTGCTGGGTGCTCAGTACTCAGGGTGCTCGGTGCTCAGTACTCAGGGTGCTCAGTGCTCAGTTCTAAGCGTGCTGGGTGCTCAGTGCTCAGGGTCCTCGGTGCTCAGTACTCAGGGTGCTCAGTGCTCAGTACACAGCGTGCTTTGTGCTCAGTGCTGAGGGTGCTGTGTCCTCAGTACTCAGGGTGCTGGGTGCTCAGTACTCAGGGTGCTGGGTGCTCAGTACTCAGGGTGCTGGGTGCTCAGTGCTCGGGGTGCTCGGTGATCAGTACTCAGGGTGCTGGGTGCTCAGTGCTCAGGGTGCTGGGTACTCAATACTCAGGGTGCTGGGTGCTCAGTACTCAGGGTGCTGGGTGCTCAGTGCTCAGGGTGCTGGGTGCTCAGTCCTCAGGGTGCTGGGTGCTCAGTACTCAGGGTGATCGGTGCTTAGTACTCAGGGTGCTGGGTGCTCAGTGCTCAGGGTGCTGGGTACTCAGTACTCAGGGTGCTGGGTGCTCAGTACTCAGGGTGCTGGGTGCTCAGTGCTCAGGGTGCTGGGTGCTCAGTGCTCAGGGTGCTGGGTGCTCAGTACTCAGGGTGCTGGGTGCTCAGTACTCAGGGTGATCGGTGCTCAGTACTCAGGGTGCTCACTACTCAGGGTGCTGGGTGCTCAGTGCTCAGGGTGCTGGGTGCTCAGTACTCAGGGTGCTGGGTGCTCAGTGCTCGCGGTGCTCGGTGCTCAGTACTCAAGGTGCTGGGTGCTCAGTGCTCAGGGTGCAGGGTGCTCAGTCCTCGGGGTGCTCCGTGCTCAGTGCTCAGGGTGCTGGGTGCTCAGTACTCAGGGTGCTCGGTGCTCAGTACTCAGGGTTTTCAGTGCTCAGGGTGCTGGGTGCTCAGTACTCAGGGTGCTCAGTGCTCAGTACTCGGGGTGCTTGGTGCTCAGTACTCAGGGTGCTCAGTGCTCAGTACTCTGGGTGCTGGGTGCTCAGTGCTCAGGGTGCTCAGTGCTCAGTGCTCGGGGTGTTGGGTGCTCAGTGCTCAGTGCTCAGGGTGCTGGGTGTTCAGTACTCAGGGTGCAGGGTGCTCAGTACTCAGGGTGCTGGGTGCTCAGTGCACAGGGTCCTCAGTGCTCAGTACTCAGTGCTCAGGGTGCTGGGTGTTCAGTACTCAGGGTGCTGGGTGTTCAGTACTCGGTGTGCTGGGTGCTCAGTGCTCAGGGTGCTCAGTGCTCAGTACTCAGTGCTCAGGGTGCTCAGTGCTCAGTGCTCAGGGTGCTGGGTGTTCAGTACTCGGTGTGCTGCGTGCTCAGTGCTCAGGGTGCTCAGTGCTCAGTACTCAGTGCTCAGGGTACTCAGTGCTCAGTGCTCAGGGTGCTGGGTGTTCAGTACTCAGGGTCCTGGGTGATCAGTACTCAGGGTGCTGGGTGCTCAGTGCTCAGGGTGCTGGGTGCTCAATACTCTGGGTGTTGGGTGCTCTGTGCTCAGGGTGCTGGGTGCTCAGTGCTCAGGGTGCTGCGTGCTCAGTACTCAGGGTGCTGGGTGCTCAGTGCTCGAGGTGCTCGGTGCTCAGTACTCAAGGTGCTGGGTGCTCAGTGCTCAGGGTGCTGGGTGCTCAGTCCTCGGGGTGCTCCGTGCTCAGGGTGCTGGGTGCTCAGTGCTCGGGGTGCTCGGTGCTCAGTACTCAGGGTGCTGAGTGCTCAGTACTCAGGGTGATGGGTGCTCAGTACTCAGGGTGCTGGGTGCTCAGTGGTCGGGGTGCTGGGTGCTCAGTACTCAGGGTGCTGGGGGCTCAGTACTCAGGGTGCTGGGTGCTCAGTACTCAGGGTGCTCGGTTCTCAGTACTCAGGGTGCTGGGTGCTCATTCTCGGGGTGCTGGGTGCTCAGTGCTCGGGGTGCTGGGTGCTCAGTACTCAGGGTGCTGGGGGCTCAGTCCTCAGGGTGCTGGGTGCTCAGTACTCAGGGTGATCTGTTCTCAGTACTCAGGGTGATGGGTGCTCAGTGCTCGGGATGCTGGGTGCTCAGTACTCCGGGTGCTCAGTGCTCAGTACTCAGGGTGCTGGGTGCTCAGTACTCAGGGTGCTGGGTGCTCAGTGCTCGGCGTGCTCGGTGCTCAGTACTCGGGGTGCTGGGTGCTCAGTACTCGGGGTGCTGGGTGCTCAGGGCTCAGGGTGCTGGGTGCTCAGTGCTCGGGGTGCTGGGTGCTCAGTGCTGAGTGTGCTGGCTGCTCAGTGCTCAGGGTGCTGGGTGCTCAGTACTCAGGGTGCTCAGTGCTCAGTTCTAAGCGTGCTGGGTGCTCAGTGCTCAGGATCCTCGGTGCTCAGTACTCAGGGTGCTCAGTGCTCAGTACACAGCGTGCTTTGTGCTCAGTGCTGAGGGTGCTGGGTGCTCAGTACTCAGGGTGCTGGGTGCTCAGTACTCAGGGTGCTGGGTGCTCAGTACTCAGGGTGCTGGGTGCTCAGTGCTCGGGGTGCTCGGTGATCAGTACTCAGGGTGCTGGGTGCTCAGTGCTCAGGGTGCTGGGTACTCAATACTCAGGGTGCTGGGTGCTCAGTACTCAGGGTGCTGGGTGCTCAGTGCTCAGGGTGCTGGGTGCTCTGTCCTCAGGGTGCTGGGTGCTCAGTACTCAGGGTGTTCGGTGCTCAGTACTCAGGGTGCTCAGTGCTCAGTACTCAGGGTGCTGGTTGCTCAGTGCTCGGGGTGCTCGGTGCTCAGTACTCAGGGTGCTGGGTGCTCAGTACTCAGGGTTCTGGGTGCTCAGTACTCAGGGTGCTGGGTGCTCAGTACTCAGGGTGCTGGGTGCTCAGTACTCAGGGTGATGGGTGCACAGTGCTCAGGGTGCTGGGTGCTCAGTACTCAGGGTGCTGGGTGCTCAGTACTCAGAGTGATCGGTGCTTAGTACTCAGGGTGCTGGGTGCTCAGTGCTCAGGGTGCTGGGTACTCAGTACTCAGGGTGCTGGGTGCTCAGTACTCAGGGTGCTGGGTGTTCAGTGCTCAGGGTGCTGGGTGCTCAGTGCTCAGGGTGCTGGGTGCTCAGTACTCAGGGTGCTGGGTGCTCAGTGCTCAGGGTGATCGGTGCTCAGTACTCAGGGTGCTCACTACTCAGGGTGCTGTGTGCTCAGTGCTCAGGGTGCTGGGAGCTCAGTACTCAGGGTGCTGGGTGCTCAGTGCTCGCGGTGCTCGGTGCTCAGTACTCAAGGTGCTGAGTGCTCAGTGCTCAGGGTGCAGGGTGCTCAGTCCTCGGGGTGCTCCGTGCTCAGTGCTCAGGGTGCTGGGTGCTCAGTACTCAGGGTGCTCGGTGCTCAGTACTCAGGGTTTTCAGTGCTCAGGGTGCTGGGTGCTCAGTACTCAGGGTGCTCAGTGCTCAGTACTCGGGGTGCTGGGTGCTCAGTACTCAGGGTCCTCAGTGCTCAGTACTCGGGGTGCTGGGTGCTCAATGCTCAGTGTGCTCAGTGCTCAGTGCTAAGGGTGCTGGGTGCTCTGTGCTCGGGGCACTGGGTGCTCAGTGCTCGGGGTGCTGGGTGCTCAGTACTCAGGGTGCTGTGTGCTCAGTGCTCAGTACTCAGCGTGCTGGGTGCTCAGTGCTCAGTGTGTTGGGTGCTCAGTACTCAGGGTGCTGGGTGCTCAGTGCTCAGTGCTCAGGGTGCTCATTGCTCAGGGTGCTGGGTGCTCAGGGTGCTGGGTGCTCAGTGCTCGGGGTGCTGGGTGCTCAGTGCTCAGTGCTCAGGGTGCTGGGTGCTCAGTGCTCAGTGTTCAGGGTGCTGGGTGTTCAGTACTCAGGGTGCTCGGTGCTTAGTGCTCGGGGTGCTGGGTGCTCAGTACTCAGGGTGCTTGGTGCTCAGTGCTCGGGGTGCTGGGTGCTCAGTGCTCATCTTGATCAATGCTCAGTACTCAGGGTGCTGGGTGCTCAGTGCTCAGGGTGCTGGGTGCTCAGTCCTCAGGGTGCTCAGTACTCAGGGTGCTCGGTGCTCAGTGCTCAGTACTCAGGGTGCTCAGTACTCAGGGTGCTGGGTGCTCAGTGCTCAGGGTGCTGGTTGCTCAGTACTCAGGGTGCTGGGTGCTCAGTACTCAGGTTACTGGGTGCTCAGTGCTCAGGGTGCTCTGTGGTCAGTACTCAGGGTGCTGGGTGCTCAGTGCTCGGGGTGCTGCGTGCTCAGTACTCAGGGTTCTGGGTGCTCAGTGCTCACGGTGCTGGGTACTCAGTGCTCAGGGTGCTGGGTGCTCAGTACTCAGGGTGCTGGGTGCTCAGTGCTCGGGGTGCTCGGTGCTCAGTACTCAAGGTGCTGGGTGCTCATTACTCAGGGTGCTGGGTGCTCAGTGCTCGGGGTGCTCGGTGCTCAGTACTCGGGGTGCTGGTTGCTCAGTACTCGGGGTGCTGGGTGCTCAGTGCTCAGGGTGCTGGGTGTTCAGTACTCATGGTGCTGGGTGCTCAGTACTCAGGGTGCGGGGTGCTCAGTGCTCAGGGTGCTCAGTGCTCAGTACTCAGAGCTCAGGGTGCTGGGTGTTCAGTGCTCAGGGTGCTGGGTGCTCATTGCTCAGGGTGCTGGGTGCTCAGTGCTCGAGGTGCTCGGTGCTCAGTACTCAAGGTGCTGGGTGCTCAGTGCTCAGGGTGCTGGGTGCTCAGTGCTCGGGGTGCTCTGTGCTCAGGGTGCTGGGTGCTCAGTGCTCGGGGTGCCCGGTGCTCAGTACTCAGGGTGCTGAGTGCTCAGTACTCAGGGTGATGGGTGCTAGTACTCAGGGTGCTCGGTGCTCAGTGCTCAGGGTGCTGGGTGCTCAGTACTCAGGGTGCTGGGTTCTCAGTGCTCGGGGTGCTGGGTGCTCAGTACTCAGGGTGCTGGGGGCTCAGTACTCAGGGTGCTGGGTGCTCAGTACTCACGGTGCTCGGTTCTCAGTACTCAGGGTGCTGGGTGCTCATTCTCGGGGTGCTGCGTGCTCAGTGCTCAGGGTGCTGGGTGCTCAGTGATCGGGGTGCTGGGTGCTCAGTGCTGAGTGTGCTGGCTGCTCAGTGCTCAGGGTGCTGGGTGCTCAGTACTCAGGGTGCTCGGTGCTCAGTACTCAGGGTGCTCAGTGCTCAGTACTCAGCGTGCTGGGTGCTCAGTGCTCAGGGTCCTCGGTGCTCAGTACTCAGGGTGCTCAGTGCTCAGTACTCAGCGTGCTTTGTGCTCAGTGCTCAGGGTACTGGGTGCTCAGTACTCAGGGTGCTGGGTGCTCTGTACTCAGGGTGCTGGGTGCTCAGTACTCAGGGTGCTGGGTGCTCAGTGCTCAGGGTGCTGGGTGCTCAGTACTCAGGGTGCTGGGTGCTTAGTGCTCGAGGTGCTCGGTGCTCAGTACTCAAGGTGCTGGGTTCTCAGTGCTCAGGGTGCTGGGTGCTCAGTCCTCGGGGTGCTCCGTGCTCAGGGTGCTGGGTGCTGAGTGCTCAGGGTGCTGGGTGCTCAGTGCTCGGGTGCTCGGTGCTCAGTGCTCAGTACTCAGGGTGCTGGGTGCTCAGTGCTCGGTGTGCTGGGTGCTCAGTACTCAGGGTGCTGGGTGCTCAGTGCTCAGGGTGCTGGGTGCTCAGTGCTCAGGGTGCTGGGTGCTCAGTGATCGGGGTGCTGGGTGCTCAGTGCTCAGGGTGATCGGTGCTCAGTGCTCAGGGTGCTGGGTGCTCAGTCCTCAGGGTGCTCAGTGCTCAAGGTCCTGGGTGCTCAGTGCTCGGGGTGCTCGGTGCTCAGTACTCAGGGTGCTGAGTGCTCAGTACTCAGGGTGCTGGGTGCTCAGTACTCAGGGTGCTGGGTGCTCAGTACTCAGGTTGCTGGGTGCTCAGTGCTCAGGGTGCTGGGTGCTCAGTGCTCAGGGTGCTGGGTGCTCAGTGCTCGGGGTGCTGGGTGCTCAGTGCTCGGGGTGCTGGGTGCTCAGTGCTCAGTGCTCAGGGTGCTGGGTGCTCAGTGCTCAGTGCTCAGGGTGCTGGTTGCTCAGTACTCAGGGTGCTGGGTGCTCAGTACTCAGGGTGCTGGGTGCTCAGTGCTCAGGGTGCTGGGTGCTCAGTACTCAGGGTGCTGGGTGCTCAGTGCTCTGGGTGCTGGGTGCTCCGTGCTCGGGGTGCTGGGTGCTCAGTGCTCATGGTGCTCGGTGCTCAGTACTCAGGGTGCTGGGTGCTCAGTGCTCGGGGTGCTCGGTGCTCAGTACTCAAGGTGCTGGGTGCTCAGTGCTCAGGGTGCTGGGTGCTCAGTCCTCGGGGTGCACCGTGCTCAGTGATCAGGGTGCTGGGTGCTCAGTACTCAGGGTGCTCGGTGCTCAGTACTCAGGGTTCTTAGTGCTCAGTACTCAGGGTGCTGGGTGCTCAGTGCTCAGGGTGCTGGGTGCTCAGTACTCAGGGTGCTCAGTGCTCAGTACTCGGGGTGCTTGGTGCTCAGTACTCAGGGTGCTCAGTGCTCAGTACTCGGGGTGCTGGGTGCTCAGTGCTCAGGGTGCTCAGTGCTCAGTGCTCGGGGTGTTGGGTGCTCAGTGCTCAGTGCTCAGGGTGCTGGGTGTTCAGTACTCAGGGTGCAGGGTGCTCAGTACTCAGGGTGCTGGGTGCTCAGTGCTCAGGGTGCTCAGTGATCAGTACTCAGTGCTCAGGGTGCTGGGTGTTCAGTACTCGGTGTGCAGGGTGCTCAGTGCTGAGGGTGCTCAGTGCTCAGTACTCAGTGCTCAGGGTGCTCAGTGCTCAGTGCTCAGGGTGCTGGGTGTTCAGTACTGGGTGTGCTGGGTGCTCAGTGCTCAGGGTGCTCAGTGCTCAGTACTCAGTGCTCAGGGTACTCAGTGCTCAGTGCTCAGGGTGCTGGGTGTTCAGTACTCAGGGTGCTGGGTGATCAGTACTCAGGGTGCTGGGTGCTCAGTGCTCAGGGTGCTGGGTGCTCAGTACTCTGGGTGTTGGGTGCTCAGTGCTCAGGGTGCTGGGTGCTCAGTGCTCAGGGTGCTGGGTGCTCAGTGCTCGAGGTGCTCGGTGCTCAGTACTCAAGGTGCTGGGTGCTCAGTGCTCAGGGTGCTGGGTGCTCAGTCCTCGGGGTGCTCCGTGCTCAGGGTGCTGGGTGCTCAGTGCTCGGGGTGCTCGGTGCTCAGTACTCAGGGTGCTGAGTGCTCAGTACTCAGGGTGATGGGTGCTCAGTACTCAGGGTGCTGGGTGCTCAGTGCTCGGGGTGCTGGGTGCTCAGTACTCAGGGTGCTGGGGGCTCAGTACTCAGGGTGCTGGGTGCTCAGTACTCAGGGTGCTCGGTTCTCAGTACTCAGGGTGCTGGGTGCTCATTCTCGGGGTGCTGGGTGCTCAGTGCTCGGGGTGCTGGGTGCTCAGTACTCAGGGTGCTGTGGGCTCAGTACTCAGGGTGCTGGGTGCTCAGTACTCAGGGTGATCTGTTCTCAGTACTCAGGGTGCTGGGTGCTCAGTGCTCGGGATGCTGGGTGCTCAGTACTCGGGGTGCTCAGTGCTCAGTACTCAGGGTGCTGGGTGCTCAGTACTCAGGGTGCTGGGTGCTCAGTGCTCGGGGTGCTCGGTGCTCAGTACTCGGGGTGCTGGGTGCTCAGTACTCGGGGTGCTGGGTGCTCAGTGCTCAGGGTGCTGGGTGCTCAGTGCTCGGGGTGCTGGGTGCTCAGTGCTGAGTGTGCTGGCTGCTCAGTGCTCAGGGTGCTGGGTGCTCAGTACTCAGGGTGCTCGGTGCTCAGTACTCAGGGTGCTCAGTGCTCAGTACACAGCGTGCTGGGTGCTCAGTGCTCAGGGTCCTCGGTGCTC
Source organism: Microtus oregoni (assembly GCF_018167655.1). Lineage (NCBI taxonomy): Eukaryota > Metazoa > Chordata > Mammalia > Rodentia > Cricetidae > Microtus > Microtus oregoni. The sequence goes on from NW_024543265.1 coordinate 2,242,598, forward strand.
AGTACTCAGGGTGCTCAGTGCTCAGTACACAGCGTGCTTTGTGCTCAGTGCTGAGGGTGCTGGGTGCTCAGTACTGAGGGTGCTGGGTGCTCAGTACTCAGGGTGCTGGGTGCTCAGTACTCAGGGTGCTGGGTGCTCAGTGCTCGGGGTGCTCAGTGATCAGTACTCAGGGTGCTGGGTGCTCAGTGCTCAAGGTGCTGGGTACTCAGTACTCAGGGTGCTGGGTGCTCAGTGCTCAGGGTGCTGGGTGCTCAGTCCTCAGGGTGCTGGGTGCTCAGTACTCAGGGTGTTCGGTGCTCAGTACTCAGGGTGCTCGGTGCTCAGTACTCAGGATGCTGGTTGCTCAGTGCTCGGGGTGCTCGGTGCTCAGTACTCAGTGTGCTGGGTGCTCAGTACTCAGGGTGCTGGGTGCTCAGTACTCAGGGTGCTGGGTGCTCAGTGCTCAGGGTGCTGGGTGCTCAGTACTCAGGGTGCTGGGTGCACAGTGCTCAGGGTGCTGGGTGCTCAGTACTCAGGGTGCTGGGTGCTCAGTACTCAGGGTGATCGGTGCTTAGTACTCAGGGTGCTGGGTGCTCATTGCTCAGGGTGCTGGGTACTCAGTACTCAGGGTGCTGGGTGCTCAGTACTCAGGGTGCTGGGTGCTCAGTGCTCAGGGTGCTGGGTGCTCAGTGCTCAGGGTGCTGGGTGCTCAGTACTCAGGGTGCTGGGTGCTCAGTGCTCAGGGTGATCGGTGCTCAGTACTCAGGGTGCTCAGTACTCAGGGTGCTGGGTGCTCAGTGCTCAGGGTGCTGGGTGCTCAGTACTCAGGGTGCTGGGTGCTCAGTGCTCGGGGTGCTGGGTGCTCAGTGCTCAGGGTGATCGGTGCTCAGTACTCAAGGCGCTGGGTGCTCAGTCCTTGGGGTGCTGGGTGCTCAGTGCTCGGGGTGCTGTGTGCTCAGTGCTCAGTGCTCAGGCTGCTGGGTGCTCAGTGCTCAGTGCTCAGGGTGCTGGGTGCTCAGTTCTCAGGGTGCTGTGTGCTCAGTACTCTGTGTGTTGGGTGCTCAGTACGCAGGGTGCTGGGTGCTCAGTGCTCAGGGTGCTGGGTGCTCAGTACTCAGGGTGCTGGGTGCTCAGTGCTCGCGGTGCTCGGTGCTCAGTACTCAAGGTGCTGGGTGCTCAGTGCTCAGGGTGCAGGGTGCTCAGTCCTCGGGGTGCCCCGTGCTCAGTGCTCAGGATGCTGGGTGCTCAGTACTTAGGGTGCTCGGTGCTCAGTACTCAGGGTTTTCAGTGCTCTGGGTGCTGGATGCTCAGTACTCAGGGTGCTCAGTGCTCAGTACTCGGGGTGCTGGGTGCTCAGTACTCAGGGTGCTCAGTGCTCAGTACTCAGGGTGCTGGGTGCTCAGTGCTCAGTGTGCTCAGTGCTCAGTGCTCGGGGTGCTGGGTGCTCAGTGCTCGGGGCGCTGGGTGCTCAGTGTTCGGGGTGCTGGGTGCTCAGTACTCAGGGTGCTGTGTGCTCAGTGCTCATTACTCAGCGTGCTGGGTGCTCAGTGCTCAGAGTGTTGGGTGCTCAGTACTCAGGGTGCTGGGTGCTCAGTGCTCAGTGCACAGGGTGCTCATTGCTCAGGGTGCTGGGTGCTCAGGGTGCTGGGTGCTCAGTGCTCGGGGTGCTGGGTGCTCAGTGCTCAGGGTGCTGGGTGCTCAGTGCTCAGTGCTCAGGGTGCTGGGTGTTCAGTACTCAGGGTGCTCGGTGCTTAGTGCTCGGGGTGCTGGGTGCTCAGTACTCAGGTGCTGGGTGCTCAGTGCTCATGGTGATCAATGCTCAGTACTCAGGTGCTGGGTGCTCAGTGCTCATGGTGATCAATGCTCAGTACTCAGGGTGCGGGGTGCTCAGTGCTCAGGGTGCTGGGTGCTCAGTCCTCAGGGTGCTCAGTACTCAGGGTGCTCGGTGCTCAGTGCTCAGTACTCAGGGTGCTCAGTACTCAGGGTGCTGGGTGCTCAGTGCTCAGGGTGCTGGGTGCTCAGTACTCAGGGTGCTGGGTGCTTAGTACTCGGGGTGCTGGGTGCTCAGTACTCAGGGTGCTGTGTGCTCAGTTCTCGGGGTGCTGGGTGCTCAGTGCTCAGGGTGATCGGTGCTCAGTGCTCAGGGTGCTGGGTGCTCAGTCCTCAGGGTGATCAGTGCTCGCGGTGCTCGGTGCTCAGTACTTAGGGTGCTGAGTGCCCAGTACTCAGGGTTCTGGGTGCTCAGTACTCAGGGTGCTGGGTGCTCAGTACTCAGGGTGCTGTCTGCTCAGTGCTCAGGGTGCTGGGTGCTCAGTGCTCAGGGTGCTGGGTGCTCAGTGCTGGGGGTGCTGGGTTCTCAGGGCTGTGGTGCTGGGTGCTCAGTGCTCAGTGCTCAGGGTGCTGGGTGCTCAGTGCTCAGGGTGCTGGTTGCTCAGTACTCAGGGTGCTGGGTTCTCAGTACTCAGGTTACTGGGTGCTCAGTGCTCAGGGAGCTCTGTGGTCAGTACTCAGGGTGCTGGGTGCTCAGTGCTCGGGGTGCTGCGTGCTCAGTACTCAGGGTGCTGGGTGCTCAGTGCTCACGGTGCTGGGTACTCAGTGCTCAGGGTGCTGGGTGCTCAGTACTCAGGGTGCTGGGTGCTCAGTGCTCGGGGTGCTCGGTGCTCAGTACTCAAGGTGCTGGGTGCTCAGTGCTCAGGGTGCTGGGTGCTCAGTGCTCGGGCTGCTCGGTGCTCAGTACTCGGGGTGCTGGTTGCTCAGTACTCGGGCTGCTGGGTGCTCAGTGCTCAGTGCTCAGGGTGCTGGGTGTTCAGTACTCATGGTGCTGGGTGCTCAGTACTCAGGGTGCTGGGTGCTCAGTGCTCAGGGTGCTCAGTGCTCAGTACTCAGTGCTCAGGGTGCTGGGTGTTCAGTACTCAGGGTGCTGGGTGTTCAGTACTCGGTGTGCTGGGTGCTCAGTGCTCAGGGTGCTGGGTGCTCAGTACTCAGTGCTCAGGGTGCTCAGTGCTCAGTGCTCAGGGTGCTCGGTGTTCAGTACTCAGGGTGCTGGGTGTTCAGTACTCGGTGTGCTGTGTGCTCAGTGCTCAGGGTGCTCAGTGATCAGTACTCAGTGCTCAGGGTACTCACTGCTCAGTACTCAGGGTGCTGGGTGCTCAGTACTCAGGGTGCTGGGTGCTCAGTGCTCAGGGTGCTGGGTGCTCAGTACTCTGGGTGTTGGGTGCTCAGTGCTCAGGGTGCTGGGTGCTCAGTGCTCAGGGTGCTGCGTGCTCAGTACTCAGGGTGCTGGGTGCTCAGCGCTCGAGGTGCTCAGTGCTCAGTACTCAAGGTGCTGGGTGCTCAGTGCTCAGGGTGCTGGGTGCTCAGTCCTCGGGGTGCTCCGTGCTCAGGGTGCTGGGTGCTCAGTGCTCGGGATGCTCGGTGCTCAGTACTCAGGGTGCTGAGTGCTCAGTACTCAGGGTGATGGGTGCTCAGTACTCAGGGTGCTGGGTGCTCAGTGCTCGGGGTGCTGGGTGCTCAGTACTCAGGGTGCTGGGGGCTCAGTACTCAGGGTGCTGGGTGCTCAGTACTCAGGGTGCTCAGTTCTCAGTACTCAGGGTGCTGGGTGCTCATTCTCGGGGTGCTGGGTGCTCAGTGCTCGGGGTGCTGGGTGCTCAGTACTCAGGGTGCTGGGGGCTCAGTACTCAGGGTGCTGGGTGCTCAGTACTCAGGGTGATCTGTTCTCAGTACTCAGGGTGCTGGGTGCTCAGTGCTCGGGATGCTGGGTGCTCAGTACTCGGGGTGCTCAGTGCTCAGTACTCAGGGTGCTGGGTGCTCAGTACTCAGGGTGCTGGGTGCTCAGTGCTCGGGGTGCTCGGTGCTGAGTACTCGGGGTGCTGGGTTCTCAGTACTCAGGGTGTTGGGTGCTCAGTGCTCAGGGTGCTGGGTGCTCAGTGATCGGGGTGCTGGGTGCTCAGTGCTGAGTGTGCTGGCTGCTCAGTGCTCAGGGTACTGGGTGCTCAGTACTCAGGGTGCTCGGTGCTCAGTAACCAGGGTGCTCAGTGCTCAGTACTCAGCGTGCTGGGTGCTCAGTGCTCAGGGTCCTCGGTGCTCAGTACTCAGGGTGCTCAGTGCTCAGTACTCAGCGTGCTTTGTGCTCAGTGCTCAGGATGCTGGGTGCTCAGTACTCAGGGTGCTGGGTGCTCAGTACTCAGGGTGCTGGGTGCTCTGTGCTGGGGGGTGCTGGGTGCTCAGTGCTCAGGGTGCTGGGTGCTCAGTGCTCAGGGTGCTGGGTGCTCAGTACTCAGGGTGCTGTGTGCTTAGTGCTCGAGGTGCTCGGTGCTCAGTACTCAAGGTGCTGGGTTCTCAGTGCTCAGGGTGCTGGGTGCTCAGTCCTCGGGGTGCTCCGTGCTCATTGTGCTGGGTGCTGAGTGCTCAGGGTGCTGGGTGCTCAGTGCTCGGGTGCTCGGTGCTCAGTGCTCAGGGTCCTGGGTGCTCAGTACTCAGGGTCCTGGTTGCTTAGTACTCAGGGTGCTCAGTGCTCAGTACACAGGGTGCTGGGTGCTCAGTGCTCGGGGTGCTGGTTGCTCAGTGCTCAGTACTCAGGGTGCTGGGTGCTCAGTGCTCGGGGTGCTGGGTGCTCAGTACTCAGGGTGCTGGGTGCTCAGTGCTCAGGGTGCTGGGTGCTCAGTGCTCAGGGTGCGGGGTGCTCAGTGATCGGGGTGCTGGGTGCTCAGTACTCAGGGTGCTCAGTGCTCGGGGAGCTCGGTGCTCAGTACTCAGGGTGCTGGGTGCTCAGTACTCAGTACTTGGGGTGCTGGGTGCTCAGTGCTCAGGGTGCTCAGTGCTCAGTACTCAGTGCTCAGGGTGCTCAGTGCTCAGTGCTCAGGGTGCTGGGTGTTCAGTACTCAGGGTGCTGGGTGCTCAGTACTCAGGGTGCTAGGTGCTCAGTACTCAGGGTGCTGGGTGCTCATTCTCGGGGTGCTGGGTGCTCAGTGCTCGGGGTGCTGGGTGCTCAGTACTCAGGGTTCTGGGGGCTCAGTACTCAGGGTGCTGGGTGCTCAGTACTCAGGGTGCTCGGTTCTCAGTACTCAGGGTGCTGGGTGCTCATTCTCGGGGTGCTGGGTGCTCAGTGCTCGGGGTGCTGGGTGCTCAGTACTCAGGGTGCTGGGGGCTGAGTACTCAGGGTGCTGGGTGCTCAGTACTCAGGGTGATCTGTTCTCAGTACTCAGGTTGCTGGGTGCTCAGTGCTCGGGGTGCTGGGTGCTCACTACTCGGGGTGCTCAGTGCTCAGTACTCAGGGTGCTGGGTGCTCAGTACTCAGGGTGCTGGGTGCTCAGTGATCAGGGTGCTGCGTGCTCAGTACTCAGGGTGCTGGGTGCTCAGCGCTCGAGGTGCTCGGTGCTCAGTACTCAAGGTGCTGGGTGCTCAGTGCTCAGGGTGCTGGGTGCTCAGTCCTCGGGGTGCTCCGTGCTCAGGGTGCTGGGTGCTCAGTGCTCGGGATGCTCGGTGCTCAGTACTCAGGGTGCTGAGTGCTCAGTACTCAGGGTGATGGGTGCTCAGTACTCAGGGTGCTGGGTGCTCAGTGCTCGGGGTGCTGGGTGCTCAGTACTCAGGGTGCTGGGGGCTCAGTACTCAGGGTGCTGGGTGCTCAGTACTCAGGGTGCTCGGTTCTCAGTACTCAGGGTGCTGGGTGCTCATTCTCGGGGTGCTGGGTGCTCAGTGCTCGGGGTGCTGGGTGCTCAGTACTCAGGGTGCTGGGGGCTCAGTACTCAGGGTGCTGGGTGCTCAGTACTCAGGGTGATCTGTTCTCAGTACTCAGGGTGCTGGGTGCTCAGTGCTCGGGATGCTGGGTGCTCAGTACTCGGGGTGCTCAGTGCTCAGTACTCAGGGTGCTGGGTGCTCAGTACTCAGGGTGCTGGGTGCTCAGTGCTCGGGGTGCTCGGTGCTGAGTACTCGGGGTGCTGGGTTCTCAGTACTCAGGGTGCTGGGTGCTCAGTGCTCAGGGTGCTGGGTGCTCAGTGATCGGGGTGCTGGGTGCTCAGTGCTGAGTGTGCTGGCTGCTCAGTGCTCAGGGTACTGGGTGCTCAGTACTCAGGGTGCTCGGTGCTCAGTAACCAGGGTGCTCAGTGCTCAGTACTCAGCGTGCTGGGTGCTCAGTGCTCAGGGTCCTCGGTGCTCAGTACTCAGGGTGCTCAGTGCTCAGTACTCAGCGTGCTTTGTGCTCAGTGCTCAGGGTGCTGGGTGCTCAGTACTCAGGGTGCTGGGTGCTCAGTACTCAGGGTGCTGGGTGCTCTGTGCTGGGGGGTGCTGGGTGCTCAGTGCTCAGGGTGCTGGGTGCTCAGTGCTCAGGGTGCTGGGTGCTCAGTACTCAGGGTGCTGGGTGCTTAGTGCTCGAGGTGCTCGGTGCTCAGTACTCAAGGTGCTGGGTTCTCAGTGCTCAGGGTGCTGGGTGCTCAGTCCTCGGGGTGCTCCGTGCTCAGGGTGCTGGGTGCTGAGTGCTCAGGGTGCTGGGTGCTCAGTGCTCGGGTGCTCGGTGCTCAGTGCTCAGGGTCCTGGGTGCTCAGTACTCAGGGTCCTGGTTGCTTAGTACTCAGGGTGCTCAGTGCTCAGTACACAGGGTGCTGGGTGCTCAGTGCTCGGGGTGCTGGTTGCTCAGTGCTCAGTACTCAGGGTGCTGGGTGCTCAGTGCTCGGGGTGCTGGGTGCTCAGTACTCAGGGTGCTGGGTGCTCAGTGCTCAGGGTACTGGGTGCTCAGTGCTCAGGGTGCGGGGTGCTCAGTGATCGGGGTGCTGGGTGCTCAGTACTCAGGGTGCTCAGTGCTCGGGGAGCTCGGTGCTCAGTACTCAGGGTGCTGGGTGCTCAGTACTCAGTACTTGGGGTGCTGGGTGCTCAGTGCTCAGGGTGCTCAGTGCTCAGTACTCAGTGCTCAGGGTGCTCAGTGCTCAGTGCTCAGGGTGCTGTGTGTTCAGTACTCAGGGTGCTGGGTGCTCAGTACTCAGGGTGCTAGGTGCTCAGTACTCAGGGTGCTGGGTGCTCATTCTCGGGGTGCTGGGTGCTCAGTGCTCGGGGTGCTGGGTGCTCAGTACTCAGGGTTCTGGGGGCTCAGTACTCAGGGTGCTGGGTGCTCAGTACTCAGGGTGCTCGGTTCTCAGTACTCAGGGTGCTGGGTGCTCATTCTCGGGGTGCTGGGTGCTCAGTGCTCGGGGTGCTGGGTGCTCAGTACTCAGGGTGCTGGGGGCTGAGTACTCAGGGTGCTGGGTGCTCAGTACTCAGGGTGATCTGTTCTCAGTACTCAGGTTGCTGGGTGCTCAGTGCTCGGGGTGCTGGGTGCTCACTACTCGGGGTGCTCAGTGCTCAGTACTCAGGGTGCTGGGTGCTCAGTACTCAGGGTGCTGGGTGCTCAGTGCTCAGGGTGCTGGGTGCTCAGTACTAAGGGTGCTGGGTGCTCAGTACTCAGGGTGCTCAGTGCTCAGTACTCAGGGTGCTGGGTGCTCAGTGCTCAGGGTGCTGGGTACTCAGTACTCAGGGTGCTGGGTGCTCAGTACTCAGGGTGCTGGGTGCTCAGTACTCAGGGTGCTGGGTGCTCAGTGCTCAGGGTGCTGGGTGCTCAGTACTCAGGGTGCTGGGTGCTCAGTGCTCAGGTTGATCGGTGCTCAGTACTCAGGGTGCTCAGTACTCAGGGTGCTGGGTGCTCAGTGCTCGGGGTGCTGGGTGCTCAGTCCTCGGGGTGCTCCGTGCTCAGTGCTCAGGGTGCTGGGTGCTCAGTACTTAGGGTGCTCGGTGCTCAGTACTCAGGGTTTTCAGTGCTCTGGGTGCTGGGTGCTCAGTCCTCGGGGTGCTCCGTGCTCAGGGTGCTGGGTGCTCAGTGCTCGGGGTGCTCGGTGCTCAGTACTCAGGGTGCTGAGTGCTCAGTACTCAGGGTGATGGGTGCTCAGTACTCAGGGTGCTGGGTGCTCAGTGCTCGGGGTGCTGGGTGCTCAGTACTCAGGGTGCTGGGGGCTCAGTACTCAGGGTGCTGGGTGCTCAGTACTCAGGGTGCTCGGTTCTCAGTACTCAGGGTGCTGGGTGCTCATTCTCGGGGTGCTTGGTGCTCAGTGCTCGGGGTGCTGGGTGCTCAGTACTCAGGGTGCTGTGGGCTCAGTACTCAGGGTGCTGGGTGCTCAGTACTCAGGGTGATCTGTTCTCAGTACTCAGGGTGCTGGGTGCTCAGTGCTCGGGATGCTGGGTGCTCAGTACTCGGGGTGCTCAGTGCTCAGTACTCAGGGTGCTGGGTGCTCAGTACTCAGGGTGCTGGGTGCTCAGTGCTCGGGGTGCTCGGTGCTCAGTACTCGGGGTGCTGGGTGCTCAGTACTCGGGGTGCTGGGTGCTCAGTGCTCAGGGTGCTGGGTGCTCAGTGCTCGGGGTGCTGGGTGCTCAGTGCTGAGTGTGCTGGCTGCTCAGTGCTCAGGGTGCTGGGTGCTCAGTACTCAGGGTGCTCGGTGCTCAGTACTCAGGGTGCTCAGTGCTCAGTACACAGCGTGCTGGGTGCTCAGTGCTCAGGGTCCTCGGTGCTCAGTACTCAGGGTGCTCAGTGCTCAGTACACAGCGTGCTTTGTGCTCAGTGCTGAGGGTGCTGGGTGCTCAGTACTGAGGGTGCTGGGTGCTCAGTACTCAGGGTGCTGGGTGCTCAGTACTCAGGGTGCTGGGTGCTCAGTGCTCGGGGTGCTCAGTGATCATTACTCAGGGTGCTGGGTGCTCAGTGCTCAAGGTGCTGGGTACTCAGTACTCAGGGTGCTGGGTGCTCAGTGCTCAGGGTGCTGGGTGCTCAGTCCTCAGGGTGCTGGGTGCTCAGTACTCAGGGTGTTCGGTGCTCAGTACTCAGGGTGCTCGGTGCTCAGTACTCAGGATGCTGGTTGCTCAGTGCTCGGGGTGCTCGGTGCTCAGTACTCAGTGTGCTGGGTGCTCAGTACTCAGGGTGCTGGGTGCTCAGTACTCAGGGTGCTGGGTGCTCAGTGCTCAGGGTGCTGGGTGCTCAGTACTCAGGGTGCTGGGTGCACAGTGCTCAGGGTGCTGGGTGCTCAGTACTCAGGGTGCTGGGTGCTCAGTACTCAGGGTGATCGGTGCTTAGTACTCAGGGTGCTGGGTGCTCATTGCTCAGGGTGCTGGGTACTCAGTACTCAGGGTGCTGGGTGCTCAGTACTCAGGGTGCTGGGTGCTCAGTGCTCAGGGTGCTGGGTGCTCAGTGCTCAGGGTGCTGGGTGCTCAGTACTCAGGGTGCTGGGTGCTCAGTGCTCAGGGTGATCGGTGCTCAGTACTCAGGGTGCTCAGTACTCAGGGTGCTGGGTGCTCAGTGCTCAGAGTGCTGGGTGCTCAGTACTCAGGGTGCTGGGTGCTCAGTGCTCGGGGTGCTGGGTGCTCAGTGCTCAGGGTGATCGGTGCTCAGTACTCAAGGCGCTGGGTGCTCAGTCCTTGGGGTGCTGGGTGCTCAGTGCTCGGGGTGCTGTGTGCTCAGTGCTCAGTGCTCAGGCTGCTGGGTGCTCAGTGCTCAGTGCTCAGGGTGCTGGGTGCTCAGTTCTCAGGGTGCTGGGTGCTCAGTACTCTGTGTGTTGGGTGCTCAGTACGCAGGGTGCTGGGTGCTCAGTGCTCAGGGTGCTGGGTGCTCAGTACTCAGGGTGCTGGGTGCTCAGTGCTCGCGGTGCTCGGTGCTCAGTACTCAAGGTGCTGGGTGCTCAGTGCTCAGGGTGCAGGGTGCTCAGTCCTCGGGGTGCCCCGTGCTCAGTGCTCAGGATGCTGGGTGCTCAGTACTTAGGGTGCTCGGTGCTCAGTACTCAGGGTTTTCAGTGCTCTGGGTGCTGGATGCTCAGTACTCAGGGTGCTCAGTGCTCAGTACTCGGGGTGCTGGGTGCTCAGTACTCAGGGTGCTCAGTGCTCAGTACTCAGGGTGCTGGGTGCTCAGTGCTCAGTGTGCTCAGTGCTCAGTGCTCGGGGTGCTGGGTGCTCAGTGCTCGGGGCGCTGGGTGCTCAGTGTTCGGGGTGCTGGGTGCTCAGTACTCAGGGTGCTGTGTGCTCAGTGCTCATTACTCAGCGTGCTGGGTGCTCAGTGCTCAGAGTGTTGGGTGCTCAGTACTCAGGGTGCTGGGTGCTCAGTGCTCAGTGCACAGGGTGCTCATTGCTCAGGGTGCTGGGTGCTCAGGGTGCTGGGTGCTCAGTGCTCGGGGTGCTGGGTGCTCAGTGCTCAGGGTGCTGGGTGCTCAGTGCTCAGTGCTCAGGGTGCTGGGTGTTCAGTACTCAGGGTGCTCGGTGCTTAGTGCTCGGGGTGCTGGGTGCTCAGTACTCAGGTGCTGGGTGCTCAGTGCTCATGGTGATCAATGCTCAGTACTCAGGTGCTGGGTGCTCAGTGCTCATGGTGATCAATGCTCAGTACTCAGGGTGCGGGGTGCTCAGTGCTCAGGGTGCTGGGTGCTCAGTCCTCAGGGTGCTCAGTACTCAGGGTGCTCGGTGCTCAGTGCTCAGTACTCAGGGTGCTCAGTACTCAGGGTGCTGGGTGCTCAGTGCTCAGGGTGCTGGGTGCTCAGTACTCAGGGTGCTGGGTGCTTAGTACTCGGGGTGCTGGGTGCTCAGTACTCAGGGTGCTGTGTGCTCAGTTCTCGGGGTGCTGGGTGCTCAGTGCTCAGGGTGATCGGTGCTCAGTGCTCAGGGTGCTGGGTGCTCAGTCCTCAGGGTGATCAGTGCTCGCGGTGCTCGGTGCTCAGTACTCAGGGTGCTGAGTGCCCAGTACTCAGGGTTCTGGGTGCTCAGTACTCAGGGTGCTGGGTGCTCAGTACTCAGGGTGCTGTCTGCTCAGTGCTCAGGGTGCTGGGTGCTCAGTGCTCAGGGTGCTGGGTGCTCAGTGCTGGGGGTGCTGGGTTCTCAGGGCTGTGGTGCTGGGTGCTCAGTGCTCAGTGCTCAGGGTGCTGGGTGCTCAGTGCTCAGGGTGCTGGTTGCTCAGTACTCAGGGTGCTGGGTTCTCAGTACTCAGGTTACTGGGTGCTCAGTGCTCAGGGAGCTCTGTGGTCAGTACTCAGGGTGCTGGGTGCTCAGTGCTCGGGGTGCTGCGTGCTCAGTACTCAGGGTGCTGGGTGCTCAGTGCTCACGGTGCTGGGTACTCAGTGCTCAGTGTGCTGGGTGCTCAGTACTCAGGGTGCTGGGTGCTCAGTGCTCGGGGTGCTCGGTGCTCAGTACTCAAGGTGCTGGGTGCTCAGTGCTCAGGGTGCTGGGTGCTCAGTGCTCGGGCTGCTCGGTGCTCAGTACTCGGGGTGCTGGTTGCTCAGTACTCGGGGTGCTGGGTGCTCAGTGCTCAGTGCTCAGGGTGCTGGGTGTTCAGTACTCATGGTGCTGGGTGCTCAGTACTCAGGGTGCTGGGTGCTCAGTGCTCAGGGTGCTCAGTGCTCAGTACTCAGTGCTCAGGGTGCTGGGTGTTCAGTACTCAGGGTGCTGGGTGTTCAGTACTCGGTGTGCTGGGTGCTCAGTGCTCAGGGTGCTGGGTGCTCAGTACTCAGTGCTCAGGGTGCTCAGTGCTCAGTGCTCAGGGTGCTCGGTGTTCAGTACTCAGGGTGCTGGGTGTTCAGTACTCGGTGTGCTGTGTGCTCAGTGCTCAGGGTGCTCAGTGATCAGTACTCAGTGCTCAGGGTACTCACTGCTCAGTACTCAGGGTGCTGGGTGCTCAGTACTCAGGGTGCTGGGTGCTCAGTGCTCAGGGTGCTGGGTGCTCAGTACTCTGGGTGTTGGGTGCTCAGTGCTCAGGGTGCTGGGTGCTCAGTGCTCAGGGTGCTGCGTGCTCAGTACTCAGGGTGCTGGGTGCTCAGCGCTCGAGGTGCTCAGTGCTCAGTACTCAAGGTGCTGGGTGCTCAGTGCTCAGGGTGCTGGGTGCTCAGTCCTCGGGGTGCTCCGTGCTCAGGGTGCTGGGTGCTCAGTGCTCGGGATGCTCGGTGCTCAGTACTCAGGGTGCTGAGTGCTCAGTACTCAGGGTGATGGGTGCTCAGTACTCAGGGTGCTGGGTGCTCAGTGCTCGGGGTGCTGGGTGCTCAGTACTCAGGGTGCTGGGGGCTCAGTACTCAGGGTGCTGGGTGCTCAGTACTCAGGGTGCTCGGTTCTCAGTACTCAGGGTGCTGGGTGCTCATTCTCGGGGTGCTGGGTGCTCAGTGCTCGGGGTGCTGGGTGCTCAGTACTCAGGGTGCTGGGGGCTCAGTACTCAGGGTGCTGGGTGCTCAGTACTCAGGGTGATCTGTTCTCAGTACTCAGGGTGCTGGGTGCTCAGTGCTCGGGATGCTGGGTGCTCAGTACTCGGGGTGCTCAGTGCTCAGTACTCAGGGTGCTGGGTGCTCAGTACTCAGGGTGCTGGGTGCTCAGTGCTCGGGGTGCTCGGTGCTGAGTACTCGGGGTGCTGGGTTCTCAGTACTCAGGGTGTTGGGTGCTCAGTGCTCAGGGTGCTGGGTGCTCAGTGATCGGGGTGCTGGGTGCTCAGTGCTGAGTGTGCTGGCTGCTCAGTGCTCAGGGTACTGGGTGCTCAGTACTCAGGGTGCTCGGTGCTCAGTAACCAGGGTGCTCAGTGCTCAGTACTCAGCGTGCTGGGTGCTCAGTGCTCAGGGTCCTCGGTGCTCAGTACTCAGGGTGCTCAGTGCTCAGTACTCAGCGTGCTTTGTGCTCAGTGCTCAGGATGCTGGGTGCTCAGTACTCAGGGTGCTGGGTGCTCAGTACTCAGGGTGCTGGGTGCTCTGTGCTGGGGGGTGCTGGGTGCTCAGTGCTCAGGGTGCTGGGTGCTCAGTGCTCAGGGTGCTGGGTGCTCAGTACTCAGGGTGCTGTGTGCTTAGTGCTCGAGGTGCTCGGTGCTCAGTACTCAAGGTGCTGGGTTCTCAGTGCTCAGGGTGCTGGGTGCTCAGTCCTCGGGGTGCTCCGTGCTCATTGTGCTGGGTGCTGAGTGCTCAGGGTGCTGGGTGCTCAGTGCTCGGGTGCTCGGTGCTCAGTGCTCAGGGTCCTGGGTGCTCAGTACTCAGGGTCCTGGTTGCTTAGTACTCAGGGTGCTCAGTGCTCAGTACACAGGGTGCTGGGTGCTCAGTGCTCGGGGTGCTGGTTGCTCAGTGCTCAGTACTCAGGGTGCTGGGTGCTCAGTGCTCGGGGTGCTGGGTGCTCAGTACTCAGGGTGCTGGGTGCTCAGTGCTCAGGGTGCTGGGTGCTCAGTGCTCAGGGTGCGGGGTGCTCAGTGATCGGGGTGCTGGGTGCTCAGTACTCAGGGTGCTCAGTGCTCGGGGAGCTCGGTGCTCAGTACTCAGGGTGCTGGGTGCTCAGTACTCAGTACTTGGGGTGCTGGGTGCTCAGTGCTCAGGGTGCTCAGTGCTCAGTACTCAGTGCTCAGGGTGCTCAGTGCTCAGTGCTCAGGGTGCTGGGTGTTCAGTACTCAGGGTGCTGGGTGCTCAGTACTCAGGGTGCTAGGTGCTCAGTACTCAGGGTGCTGGGTGCTCATTCTCGGGGTGCTGGGTGCTCAGTGCTCGGGGTGCTGGGTGCTCAGTACTCAGGGTTCTGGGGGCTCAGTACTCAGGGTGCTGGGTGCTCAGTACTCAGGGTGCTCGGTTCTCAGTACTCAGGGTGCTGGGTGCTCATTCTCGGGGTGCTGGGTGCTCAGTGCTCGGGGTGCTGGGTGCTCAGTACTCAGGGTGCTGGGGGCTGAGTACTCAGGGTGCTGGGTGCTCAGTACTCAGGGTGATCTGTTCTCAGTACTCAGGTTGCTGGGTGCTCAGTGCTCGGGGTGCTGGGTGCTCACTACTCGGTGTGCTCAGTGCTCAGTACTCAGGGTGCTGGGTGCTCAGTACTCAGGGTGCTGGGTGCTCAGTGATCAGGGTGCTGCGTGCTCAGTACTCAGGGTGCTGGGTGCTCAGCGCTCGAGGTGCTCGGTGCTCAGTACTCAAGGTGCTGGGTGCTCAGTGCTCAGGGTGCTGGGTGCTCAGTCCTCGGGGTGCTCCGTGCTCAGGGTGCTGGGTGCTCAGTGCTCGGGATGCTCGGTGCTCAGTACTCAGGGTGCTGAGTGCTCAGTACTCAGGGTGATGGGTGCTCAGTACTCAGGGTGCTGGGTGCTCAGTGCTCGGGGTGCTGGGTGCTCAGTACTCAGGGTGCTGGGGGCTCAGTACTCATGGTGCTGGGTGCTCAGTACTCAGGGTGCTCGGTTCTCAGTACTCAGGGTGCTGGGTGCTCATTCTCGGGGTGCTGGGTGCTCAGTGCTCGGGGTGCTGGGTGCTCAGTACTCAGGGTGCTGGGGGCTCAGTACTCAGGGTGCTGGGTGCTCAGTACTCAGGGTGATCTGTTCTCAGTACTCAGGGTGCTGGGTGCTCAGTGCTCGGGATGCTGGGTGCTCAGTACTCGGGGTGCTCAGTGCTCAGTACTCAGGGTGCTGGGTGCTCAGTACTCAGGGTGCTGGGTGCTCAGTGCTCGGGGTGCTCGGTGCTGAGTACTCGGGGTGCTGGGTTCTCAGTACTCAGGGTGCTGGGTGCTCAGTGCTCAGGGTGCTGGGTGCTCAGTGATCGGGGTGCTGGGTGCTCAGTGCTGAGTGTGCTGGCTGCTCAGTGCTCAGGGTACTGGGTGCTCAGTACTCAGGGTGCTCGGTGCTCAGTAACCAGGGTGCTCAGTGCTCAGTACTCAGCGTGCTGGGTGCTCAGTGCTCAGGGTCCTCGGTGCTCAGTACTCAGGGTGCTCAGTGCTCAGTACTCAGCGTGCTTTGTGCTCAGTGCTCAGGGTGCTGGGTGCTCAGTACTCAGGGTGCTGGGTGCTCAGTACTCAGGGTGCTGGGTGCTCTGTGCTGGGGGGTGCTGGGTGCTCAGTGCTCAGGGTGCTGGGTGCTCAGTGCTCAGGGTGCTGGGTGCTCAGTACTCAGGGTGCTGGGTGCTTAGTGCTCGAGGTGCTCGGTGCTCAGTACTCAAGGTGCTGGGTTCTCAGTGCTCAGGGTGCTGGGTGCTCAGTCCTCGGGGTGCTCCGTGCTCAGGGTGCTGGGTGCTGAGTGCTCAGGGTGCTGGGTGCTCAGTGCTCGGGTGCTCGGTGCTCAGTGCTCAGGGTCCTGGGTGCTCAGTACTCAGGGTCCTGGTTGCTTAGTACTCAGGGTGCTCAGTGCTCAGTACACAGGGTGCTGGGTGCTCAGTGCTCGGGGTGCTGGTTGCTCAGTGCTCAGTACTCAGGGTGCTGGGTGCTCAGTGCTCGGGGTGCTGGGTGCTCAGTACTCAGGGTGCTGGGTGCTCAGTGCTCAGGGTACTGGGTGCTCAGTGCTCAGGGTGCGGGGTGCTCAGTGATCGGGGTGCTGGGTGCTCAGTACTCAGGGTGCTCAGTGCTCGGGGAGCTCGGTGCTCAGTACTCAGGGTGCTGGGTGCTCAGTACTCAGTACTTGGGGTGCTGGGTGCTCAGTGCTCAGGGTGCTCAGTGCTCAGTACTCAGTGCTCAGGGTGCTCAGTGCTCAGTGCTCAGGGTGCTGTGTGTTCAGTACTCAGGGTGCTGGGTGCTCAGTACTCAGGGTGCTAGGTGCTCAGTACTCAGGGTGCTGGGTGCTCATTCTCGGGGTGCTGGGTGCTCAGTGCTCGGGGTGCTGGGTGCTCAGTACTCAGGGTTCTGGGGGCTCAGTACTCAGGGTGCTGGGTGCTCAGTACTCAGGGTGCTCGGTTCTCAGTACTCAGGGTGCTGGGTGCTCATTCTCGGGGTGCTGGGTGCTCAGTGCTCGGGGTGCTGGGTGCTCAGTACTCAGGGTGCTGGGGGCTGAGTACTCAGGGTGCTGGGTGCTCAGTACTCAGGGTGATCTGTTCTCAGTACTCAGGTTGCTGGGTGCTCAGTGCTCGGGGTGCTGGGTGCTCACTACTCGGGGTGCTCAGTGCTCAGTACTCAGGGTGCTGGGTGCTCAGTACTCAGGGTGCTGGGTGCTCAGTGCTCAGGGTGCTGGGTGCTCAGTACTAAGGGTGCTGGGTGCTCAGTACTCAGGGTGCTCAGTGCTCAGTACTCAGGGTGCTGGGTGCTCAGTGCTCAGGGTGCTGGGTACTCAGTACTCAGGGTGCTGGGTGCTCAGTACTCAGGGTGCTGGGTGCTCAGTACTCAGGGTGCTGGGTGCTCAGTGCTCAGGGTGCTGGGTGCTCAGTACTCAGGGTGCTGGGTGCTCAGTGCTCAGGTTGATCGGTGCTCAGTACTCAGGGTGCTCAGTACTCAGGGTGCTGGGTGCTCAGTGCTCGGGGTGCTGGGTGCTCAGTCCTCGGGGTGCTCCGTGCTCAGTGCTCAGGGTGCTGGGTGCTCAGTACTTAGGGTGCTCGGTGCTCAGTACTCAGGGTTTTCAGTGCTCTGGGTGCTGGGTGCTCAGTACTCAGGGTGCTCAGTGCTCAGTACTCGGGGTGCTGGGTGCTCAGTACTCAGGGTGCTCAGTGCTCAGTACTCGGGATGCTGGGTGCTCAGTGCTCAGTGTGCTCAGTGCTCAGTGCTCGGGGTGCTGGGTGCTCAGTGCTCGGGGCGCTGGGTGCTCAGTGTTCGGGGTGCTGGGTGCTCAGTACTCAGGGTGCTGTGTGCTCAGTGCTCAGTACTCAGCGTGCTGGGTGCTCAGTGCTCAGAGTGTTGGGTGCTCAGTACTCAGGGTGCTGGGTGCTCAGTGCTCAGTGCACAGGGTGCTCATTGCTCAGGGTGCTGGGTGCTCAGGGTGCTGGGTGCTCAGTGCTCGGGGTGCTGGGTGCTCAGTGCTCAGTGCTCAGGGTGCTGGGTGCTCAGTGCTCAGTGCTCAGGGTGCTGGGTGCTCAGTGCTCGGGGTGCTGGGTGCTCAGTGCTCATGGTGATCAATGCTCAGTACTCAGGGTGCGGGGTGCTCAGTGCTCAGGGTGCTGGGTGCTCAGTCCTCAGGGTGCTCAGTACTCAGGGTGCTCGGTGCTCAGTGCTCAGTACTCAGGGTGCTCAGTACTCAGGGTGCTGGGTGCTCAGTGCTCAGGGTGCTGGGTGCTCAGTACTCAGGGTGCTGGGTGCTTAGTACTCGGGGTGCTGGGTGCTCAGTACTCAGGGTGCTGTGTGCTCAGTTCTCGCGGTGCTGGGTGCTCAGTGCTCAGGGTGATCGGTGCTCAGTGCTCAGGGTGCTGGGTGCTCAGTCCTCAGGGTGATCAGTGCTCGCGGTGCTCGGTGCTCAGTACTCAGGGTGCTGAGTGCCCAGTACTCAGGGTTCTGGGTGCTCAGTACTCAGGGTGCTGGGTGCTCAGTGCTCAGGGTGCTGGGTGCTCAGTGCTGGGGGTGCTGGGTTCTCAGGGCTGTGGTGCTGGGTGCTCAGTGCTCAGTGCTCAGGGTGCTGGGTGCTCAGTGCTCAGTGCTCAGGGTGCTGGGTGTTCAGTACTCATGGTGCTGGGTGCTCAGTACTCAGGGTGCTGGGTGCTCAGTGCTCAGGGTGCTCAGTGCTCAGTACTCAGTGCTCAGGGTGCTGGGTGTTCAGTACTCAGGGTGCTGGGTGTTCAGTACTCGGTGTGCTGGGTGCTCAGTGCTCAGGGTGCTGGGTGCCCAGTACTCAGTGCTCAGGGTGCTCAGTGCTCAGTGCTCAGGGTGCTCGGTGTTCAGTACTCAGGGTGCTGGGTGTTCAGTACTCGGTGTGCTGTGTGCTCAGTGCTCAGGGTGCTCAGTGATCAGTACTCAGTGCTCAGGGTACTCACTGCTCAGTACTCAGGGTGCTGGGTGCTCAGTACTCAGGGTGCTGGGTGCTCAGTGCTCAGGGTGCTGGGTGCTCAGTACTCTGGGTGTTGGGTGCTCAGTGCTCAGGGTGCTGGGTGCTCAGTGCTCAGGGTGCTGCGTGCTCAGTACTCAGGGTGCTGGGTGCTCAGCGCTCGAGGTGCTCGGTGCTCAGTACTCAAGGTGCTGGGTGCTCAGTGCTCAGGGTGCTGGGTGCTCAGTCCTCGGGGTGCTCCGTGCTCAGGGAGCTGGGTGCTCAGTGCTCGGGATGCTCGGTGCTCAGTACTCAGGGTGCTGAGTGCTCAGTACTCAGGGTGATGGGTGCTCAGTACTCAGGGTGCTGGGTGCTCAGTGCTCGGGGTGCTGGGTGCTCAGTACTCAGGGTGCTGGGGGCTCAGTACTCAGGGTGCAGGGTGCTCAGTACTCAGGGTGCTCGGTTCTCAGTACTCAGGGTGCTGGGTGCTCATTCTCGGGGTGCTGGGTGCTCAGTGCTCGGGGTGCTGGGTGCTCAGTACTCAGGGTGCTGGGGGCTCAGTACTCAGGGTGCTGGGTGCTCAGTACTCAGGGTGATCTGTTCTCAGTACTCAGGGTGCTGGGTGCTCAGTGCTCGGGATGCTGGGTGCTCAGTACTCGGGGTGCTCAGTGCTCAGTACTCAGGGTGCTGGGTGCTCAGTACTCAGGGTGCTGGGTGCTCAGTGCTCGGGGTGCTCGGTGCTGAGTACTCGGGGTGCTGGGTTCTCAGTACTCAGGGTGCTGGGTGCTCAGTGCTCAGGGTGCTGGGTGCTCAGTGATCGGGGTGCTGGGTGCTCAGTGCTGAGTGTGCTGGCTTCTCAGTGCTCAGGGTACTGGGTGCTCAGTACTCAGGGTGCTCGGTGCTCAGTACTCAGGGTGCTCAGTGCTCAGTACTCAGCGTGCTGGGTGCTCAGTGCTCAGGGTCCTCGGTGCTCAGTACTCAGGGTGCTCAGTGCTCAGTACTCAGCGTGCTTTGTGCTCAGTGCTCAGGGTGCTGGGTGCTCAGTACTCAGGGTGCTGGGTGCTCAGTACTCAGGGTGCTGGGTGCTCTGTGCTGGGGGGTGCTGGGTGCTCAGTGCTCAGGGTGCTGGGTGCTCAGTGCTCAGGGTGCTGGGTGCTCAGTACTCAGGGTGCTGGGTGCTTAGTGCTCGAGGTGCTCGGTGCTCAGTACTCAAGGTGCTGGGTTCTCAGTGCTCAGGGTGCTGGGTGCTCAGTCCTCGGGGTGCTCCGTGCTCAGGGTGCTGGGTGCTGAGTGCTCAGGGTGCTGGGTGCTCAGTGCTCGGGTGCTCGGTGCTCAGTGCTCAGGGTCCTGGGTGCTCAGTACTCAGGGTCCTGGTTGCTTAGTACTCAGTGTGCTCAGTGCTCAGTACACAGGGTGCTGGGTGCTCATTGCTCGGGGTCCTGGGTGCTCAGTGTCTCAGTACTCAGGGTGCTGGGTGCTCAGTGCTCGGGGTGCTGGGTGCTCAGTACTCAGGGTGCTGGGTGCTCAGTGCTCAGGGTGCTGGGTGCTCAGTGCTCAGGGTGCGGGGTGCTCAGTGATCGGGGTGCTGGGTGCGGAGTACTCAGGGTGCTCAGTGCTCGGGGAGCTCGGTGCTCAGTACTCAGGGTGCTGGGTGCTCAGTACTCAGGGTGCTGGGTGCTCAGTACTCGGGTGCTGGGTGCTCATTCTCGGGGTGCTGGGTGCTCAGTGCTCGGGGTGCTGGGTGCTCAGTACTCAGTGCTCAGGGTGCTCAGTGCTCAGTGCTCAGGGTGCTGGGTGTTCAGTACTCAGGGTGCTGGATGCTCAGTACTCAGGGTGCTAGGTGCTCAGTACTCAGGGTGCTGGGTGCTCATTCTCGGGGTGCTGGGTGCTCAGTGCTCGGGGTGCTGGGTGCTCAGTACTCAGGGTTCTGGGGGCTCAGTACTCAGGGTGCTGGGTGCTCAGTACTCAGGGTGCTCGGTTCTCAGTACTCAGGGTGCTGGGTGCTCATTCTCGGGGTGCTGGGTGCTCAGTGCTCGGGGTGCTGGGTGCTCAGTACTCAGGGTGCTGGGGGCTGAGTACTCAGGGTGCTGGGTGCTCAGTACTCAGGGTGATCTGTTCTCAGTACTCAGGTTGCTGCGTGCTCAGTGCTCGGGGTGCTGGGTGCTCACTACTCGGGGTGCTCAGTGCTCAGTACTCAGGGTGCTGGGTGCTCAGTACTCAGGGTGCTGGGTGCTCAGTGCTCAGGGTGCTGGGTGCTCAGTACTAAGGGTGCTGGGTGCTCAGTACTCAGGGTGCTCAGTGCTCAGTACTCAGGGTGCTGGGTGCTCAGTGCTCAGGGTGCTGGGTACTCAGTACTCAGGGTGCTGGGTGCTCAGTACTCAGGGTGCTGGGTGCTCAGTACTCAGGGTGCTGGGTGCTCAGTGCTCAGGGTGCTGGGTGCTCAGTACTCAGGGTGCTGGGTGCTCAGTGCTCAGGTTGATCGGTGCTCAGTACTCAGGGTGTTCAGTACTCAGGGTGCTGGGTGCTCAGTGCTCGGGGTGCTGGGTGCTCAGTCCTCGGGGTGCTCCGTGCTCAGTGCTCAGGGTGCTGGGTGCTCAGTACTTAGGGTGCTCGGTGCTCAGTACTCAGGGTTTTCAGTGCTCTGGGTGCTGGGTGCTCAGTACTCAGGGTGCTCAGTGCTCAGTACTCGGGGTGCTGGGTGCTCAGTACTCAGGGTGCTCAGTGCTCAGTACTCGGGGTGCTGGGTGCTCAGTGCTCAGTGTGCTCAGTGCTCAGTGCTCGGGGTGCTGGGTGCTCAGTGCTCGGGGCGCTGGGTGCTCAGTGTTCGGGGTGCTGGGTGCTCAGTACTCAGGGTGCTGTGTGCTCAGTGCTCAGTACTCAGCGTGCTGGGTGCTCAGTGCTCAGAGTGTTGGGTGCTCAGTACTCAGGGTGCTGGGTGCTCAGTGCTCAGTGCACAGGGTGCTCATTGCTCAGGGTGCTGGGTGCTCAGGGTGCTGGGTGCTCAGTGCTCGGGGTGCTGGGTGCTCAGTGCTCAGTGCTCAGGGTGCTGGGTGCTCAGTGCTCAGTGCTCAGGGTGCTGGGTGTTCAGTACTCAGGGTGCTCGGTGCTTAGTGCTCGGGGTGCTGGGTGCTCAGTACTCAGGTGCTGGGTGCTCAGTGCTCGGGGTGCTGGGTGCTCAGTGCTCATGGTGATCAATGCTCAGTACTCAGGGTGCGGGGTGCTCAGTGCTCAGGGTGCTGGGTGCTCAGTCCTCAGGGTGCTCAGTACTCAGGGTGCTCGGTGCTCAGTGCTCAGTACTCAGGGTGCTCAGTACTCAGGGTGCTGGGTGCTCAGTGCTCAGGGTGCTGGGTGCTCAGTACTCAGGGTGCTGGGTGCTTAGTACTCGGGGTGCTGGGTGCTCAGTACTCAGGGTGCTGTGTGCTCAGTTCTCGGGGTGCTGGGTGCTCAGTGCTCAGGGTGATCGGTGCTCAGTGCTCAGGGTGCTGGGTGCTCAGTCCTCAGGGTGATCAGT
Source organism: Microtus oregoni (assembly GCF_018167655.1). Classification (NCBI taxonomy): domain Eukaryota; kingdom Metazoa; phylum Chordata; class Mammalia; order Rodentia; family Cricetidae; genus Microtus; species Microtus oregoni. The sequence continues at coordinate 2,263,702 of NW_024543265.1, forward strand.
GCTCGCGGTGCTCGGTGCTCAGTACTCAGGGTGCTGAGTGCCCAGTACTCAGGGTTCTGGGTGCTCAGTACTCAGGGTGCTGGGTGCTCAGTGCTCAGGGTGCTGGGTGCTCAGTGCTGGGGGTGCTGGGTTCTCAGGGCTGTGGTGCTGGGTGCTCAGTGCTCAGTGCTCAGGGTGCTGGGTGCTCAGTGCTCAGTGCTCAGGGTGCTGGGTGTTCAGTACTCATGGTGCTGGGTGCTCAGTACTCAGGGTGCTGGGTGCTCAGTGCTCAGGGTGCTCAGTGCTCAGTACTCAGTGCTCAGGGTGCTGGGTGTTCAGTACTCAGGGTGCTGGGTGTTCAGTACTCGGTGTGCTGGGTGCTCAGTGCTCAGGGTGCTGGGTGCTCAGTACTCAGTGCTCAGGGTGCTCAGTGCTCAGTGCTCAGGGTGCTCGGTGTTCAGTACTCAGGGTGCTGGGTGTTCAGTACTCGGTGTGCTGTGTGCTCAGTGCTCAGGGTGCTCAGTGATCAGTACTCAGTGCTCAGGGTACTCACTGCTCAGTACTCAGGGTGCTGGGTGCTCAGTACTCAGGGTGCTGGGTGCTCAGTGCTCAGGGTGCTGGGTGCTCAGTACTCTGGGTGTTGGGTGCTCAGTGCTCAGGGTGCTGGGTGCTCAGTGCTCAGGGTGCTGCGTGCTCAGTACTCAGGGTGCTGGGTGCTCAGCGCTCGAGGTGCTCGGTGCTCAGTACTCAAGGTGCTGGGTGCTCAGTGCTCAGGGTGCTGGGTGCTCAGTCCTCGGGGTGCTCCGTGCTCAGGGTGCTGGGTGCTCAGTGCTCGGGATGCTCGGTGCTCAGTACTCAGGGTGCTGAGTGCTCAGTACTCAGTGTGATGGGTGCTCAGTACTCAGGGTGCTGGGTGCTCAGTGCTCGGGGTGCTGGGTGCTCAGTACTCAGGGTGCTGGGGGATCAGTACTCAGGGTGCAGGGTGCTCAGTACTCAGGGTGCTCGGTTCTCAGTACTCAGGGTGCTGGGTGCTCATTCTCGGGGTGCTGGGTGCTCAGTGCTCGGGGTGCTGGGTGCTCAGTACTCAGGGTGCTGGGGGCTCAGTACTCAGGGTGCTGGGTGCTCAGTACTCAGGGTGATCTGTTCTCAGTACTCAGGGTGCTGGGTGCTCAGTGCTCGGGATGCTGGGTGCTCAGTACTCGGGGTGCTCAGTGCTCAGTACTCAGGGTGCTGGGTGCTCAGTACTCAGGGTGCTGGGTGCTCAGTGCTCGGGGTGCTCGGTGCTGAGTACTCGGGGTGCTGGGTTCTCAGTACTCAGGGTGCTGGGTGCTCAGTGCTCAGGGTGCTGGGTGCTCAGTGATCGGGGTGCTGGGTGCTCAGTGCTGAGTGTGCTGGCTTCTCAGTGCTCAGGGTACTGGGTGCTCAGTACTCAGGGTGCTCGGTGCTCAGTACTCAGGGTGCTCAGTGCTCAGTACTCAGCGTGCTGGGTGCTCAGTGCTCAGGGTCCTCGGTGCTCAGTACTCAGGGTGCTCAGTGCTCAGTACTCAGCGTGCTTTGTGCTCAGTGCTCAGGGTGCTGGGTGCTCAGTACTCAGGGTGCTGGGTGCTCAGTACTCAGGGTGCTGGGTGCTCTGTGCTGGGGGGTGCTGGGTGCTCAGTGCTCAGGGTGCTGGGTGCTCAGTGCTCAGGGTGCTGGGTGCTCAGTACTCAGGGTGCTGGGTGCTTAGTGCTCGAGGTGCTCGGTGCTCAGTACTCAAGGTGCTGGGTTCTCAGTGCTCAGGGTGCTGGGTGCTCAGTCCTCGGGGTGCTCCGTGCTCAGGGTGCTGGGTGCTGAGTGCTCAGGGTGCTGGGTGCTCAGTGCTCGGGTGCTCGGTGCTCAGTGCTCAGGGTCCTGGGTGCTCAGTACTCAGGGTCCTGGTTGCTTAGTACTCAGGGTGCTCAGTGCTCAGTACACAGGGTGCTGGGTGCTCATTGCTCGGGGTCCTGGGTGCTCAGTGTCTCAGTACTCAGGGTGCTGGGTGCTCAGTGCTCGGGGTGCTGGGTGCTCAGTACTCAGGGTGCTGGGTGCTCAGTGCTCAGGGTGCTGGGTGCTCAGTGCTCAGGTTGCGGGGTGCTCAGTGATCGGGGTGCTGGGTGCGCAGTACTCAGGGTGCTCAGTGCTCGGGGAGCTAGGTGCTCAGTACTCAGGGTGCTGGGTGCTCAGTACTCAGTACTTGGGGTGCTGGGTGCTCAGTGCTCAGGGTGCTCAGTGCTCAGTACTCAGTGCTCAGGGTGCTCAGTGCTCAGTGCTCAGGGTGCTGGGTGTTCAGTACTCAGGGTGCTGGGTGCTCAGTACTCAGGGTGCTAGGTGCTCAGTACTCAGGGTGCTGGGTGCTCATTCTCGGGGTGCTGGGTGCTCAGTGCTCGGGGTGCTGGGTGCTCAGTACTCAGGGTTCTGGGGGCTCAGTACTCAGGGTGCTGGGTGCTCAGTACTCAGGGTGCTCGGTTCTCAGTACTCAGGGTGCTGGGTGCTCATTCTCGGGGTGCTGGGTGCTCAGTGCTCGGGGTGCTGGGTGCTCAGTACTCAGGGTGCTGGGGGCTGAGTACTCAGGGTGCTGGGTGCTCAGTACTCAGGGTGATCTGTTCTCAGTACTCAGGTTGCTGGGTGCTCAGTGCTCGGGGTGCTGGGTGCTCAGTACTCGGGGTGCTCAGTGCTCAGTACTCAGGGTGCTGGGTGCTCAGTACTCAGGGTGCTGGGTGCTCAGTGCTCAGGGTGCTGGGAGCTCAGTACTAAGGGTGCTGGGTGCTCAGTACTCAGGGTGCTCAGTGCTCAGTACTCAGGGTGCTGGGTGCTCAGTGCTCAGGGTGCTGGGTACTCAGTACTCAGGGTGCTGGGTGCTCAGTACTCAGGGTGCTGGGTGCTCAGTACTCAGGGTGCTGGGTGCTCAGTGCTCAGGGTGCTGGGTGCTCAGTACTCAGGGTGCTGGGTGCTCAGTGCTCAGGTTGATCGGTGCTCAGTACTCAGGGTGCTCAGTACTCAGGGTGCTGGGTGCTCAGTGCTCGGGGTGCTGGGTGCTCAGTACTCGGGGTGCTGGGTGCTCTGTACTCAGGGTGCTGGGTGCTCAGTGCTCGGGGTCCTGGGTGCTCAGTGCTCAGGGTGATCGGTGCTCAGTACTCAGGGTGCTAGGTGCTCAGTGCTCAGGGTGCTGGGTGCTCAGTACTCAGGGTGCTCAGTGCTCAGGGTGCTGGGTGCTCAGTCCTCGGGGTGCTCGGTGCTCAGTACTCAGGGTGCTGAGTGCTCAGTACTCAGGGTGCTGGGTGCTCAGTACTCATGGTTCTGGGTGCTCAGTACTCAGGGGGCTTGGTTCTCAGTGCTCAGGGTGCTGGGTGCTCAGTGCTCAGGGTGCTGGGTGCTCAGTGCTCAGGGTGCTGGGTGCTCAGTGCTCGGGGTGCTGGGTGCTCAGTGCTCAGTGCTCAGGGTGTTTGGTGCTCAGTGCTCAGTGCTCAGGGTGCTGGGTGCTCAGTACTCAGGGTGCTGGGTGATCAGTACTCAGGGTGCTGGGTGCTCAGTGCTCAGGGTGCTGGGTGCTCAGTACTCTGGGTGTTGGGTGCTCAGTACTCAGGGTGCTGGGTGCTCAGTGCTCGGGGTGCTGGGTGCTCAGTGCTCGGGGTGCTGGGTGCTCAGTGCTCAGATTGCTGGGTGCTCAGTATTCAGGGTGCTGGGTGCTCAGTGCTCGGGGTGCTCGGTGCTCAGTACTCAAGGTGCCGGGTGCTCAGTGCTCAGGGTGCTGGGTGCTCAGTCCTCGGGGTGCTCCGTGCTCAGTGCTCAGGGTGCTGGGTGCTCAGTACTCGGGGTGCTCGGTGCTCAGTACTCAGGGTTCTCAGTGCTCAGTGCTCAGAGTGCTGGGTGCTCAGTTCTCAGGGTGCTCAGTGCTCAGTACTCGGGGTGCTGGGTGCTCAGTACTCAGGGAGATCAGTGCTCAGCACTCGGGGTGCTGGGTGCTCAGTGCTCAGGGTGCTCAGTGATCAGTGCTCGGGGTGCTGGGTGCTCAGTGCTCGGGGAGCTGGGTGCTCAGTGCTCGGAGTTCTGGGTGCTCAGTACTCAGGGTGCTTTGTGCTCAGTGCTCAGTACTCAGCGTGCTTGGTGCTCAGTGCTCAGGTTGCTGGGTGCGCAGTACTCAGGGTGCTGGGTGCTCAGTGCTCAGGGTGCTGGGTGCTCAGTACTCAGGGTGCTGGGTGCTCAGTGCTCGGTGTGCCGGGTGCTCAGTGCTCAGGGTGATCAGTGGTCAGTACTCAGGGTGCTGGGTGCTCAGTGCTCAGGGTGCTGGGTGCTCAATCCTCAGGGTGCTCAGTACTCAGGGTGCTCAGTGCTCAGTGCTCAGTACTCAGGGTGTTCAGTACTCAGGGTGCTGTGTGCTCAGTGCTCGGGGTGCTGGGTGCTCAGTACTCAGGGTGCTGGGTGCTCAGTGCTCGGGGTGCTGGGTGCTCAGTGCTCAGGGTGATCGGTGCTCAGTGCTCAGGGTGCTGGGTGCTCAGTACTCAGGGTGCTCAGTGCTCAAGGTGCTGGGTGCTCAGTGCTCGGGGTGCTCGGTGCTCAGTACTCAGGGTGCTGAGTGCTCAGTACTCAGGGTGCTGGGTGCTCAGTACTCAGGGTGCTGGGTGCTCAGTACTCAGGGTGCTGGGTGCTCAGTGCTCAGGGTGCTGGGTGCTCAGTGCTCGGGGTGCTGGGTGCTCAGTGCTCAGGGTGCTGGGTGCTCAGTGCTCAGTGCTCAGGGTGCTGGTTGCTCAGTACTCAGGGTGCTGGGTGCTCAGTACTCAGGGTGCTGGGTGCTCAGTGCTCAGGGTGCTGGGTGCTCAGTACTCAGGGTGCTGGGTGCTCAGTGCTCGGGGTGCTGGGTGCTCAGTGCTCGGGGTGCTGGGTGCTCAGTCCTCAGGGTGCTGGGTGCTCAGTACTCAGGGTGATCGGTGCTTAGTACTCAGGGTGCTGGGTGCTCAGTGCTCAGGGTGCTGGGTACTCAGTACTCAGGGTGCTGGGTGCTCAGTACTCAGGGTGCTGGGTGCTCAGTGCTCAGGGTGCTGGGTGCTCAGTGCTCAGGGTGCTGGGTGCTCAGTACTCAGGGTGCTGGGTGCTCAGTACTCAGGGTGATCGGTGCTCAGTACTCAGGGTGCTCACTACTCAGGGTGCTGGGTGCTCAGTGCTCAGGGTGCTGGGTGCTCAGTACTCAGGGTGCTGGGTGCTCAGTGCTCGCGGTGCTCGGTGCTCAGTACTCAAGGTGCTGGGTGCTCAGTGCTCAGGGTGCAGGGTGCTCAGTCCTCGGGGTGCTCCGTGCTCAGTGCTCAGGGTGCTGGGTGCTCAGTACTCAGGGTGCTCGGTGCTCAGTACTCAGGGTTTTCAGTGCTCAGGGTGCTGGGTGCTCAGTACTCAGGGTGCTCAGTGCTCAGTACTCGGGGTGCTTGGTGCTCAGTACTCAGGGTGCTCAGTGCTCAGTACTCGGGGTGCTGGGTGCTCAGTGCTCAGGGTGCTCAGTGCTCAGTGCTCGGGGTGTTGGGTGCTCAGTGCTCAGTGCTCAGGGTGCTGGGTGTTCAGTACTCAGGGTGCAGGGTGCTCAGTACTCAGGGTGCTGGGTGCTCAGTGCACAGGGTCCTCAGTGCTCAGTACTCAGTGCTCAGGGTGCTGGGTGTTCAGTACTCAGGGTGCTGGGTGTTCAGTACTCGGTGTGCTGGGTGCTCAGTGCTCAGGGTGCTCAGTGCTCAGTACTCAGTGCTCAGGGTGCTCAGTGCTCAGTGCTCAGGGTGCTGGGTGTTCAGTACTCGGTGTGCTGCGTGCTCAGTGCTCAGGGTGCTCAGTGCTCAGTACTCAGTGCTCAGGGTACTCAGTGCTCAGTGCTCAGGGTGCTGGGTGTTCAGTACTCAGGGTCCTGGGTGATCAGTACTCAGGGTGCTGGGTGCTCAGTGCTCAGGGTGCTGGGTGCTCAATACTCTGGGTGTTGGGTGCTCTGTGCTCAGGGTGCTGGGTGCTCAGTGCTCAGGGTGCTGCGTGCTCAGTACTCAGGGTGCTGGGTGCTCAGTGCTCGAGGTGCTCGGTGCTCAGTACTCAAGGTGCTGGGTGCTCAGTGCTCAGGGTGCTGGGTGCTCAGTCCTCGGGGTGCTCCGTGCTCAGGGTGCTGGGTGCTCAGTGCTCGGGGTGCTCGGTGCTCAGTACTCAGGGTGCTGAGTGCTCAGTACTCAGGGTGATGGGTGCTCAGTACTCAGGGTGCTGGGTGCTCAGTGGTCGGGGTGCTGGGTGCTCAGTACTCAGGGTGCTGGGGGCTCAGTACTCAGGGTGCTGGGTGCTCAGTGCTCAGAGTGCTGGGTGCTCAGTTCTCAGGGTGCTCAGTGCTCAGTACTCGGGGTGCTGGGTGCTCAGTACTCAGGGAGATCAGTGCTCAGCACTCGGGGTGCTGGGTGCTCAGTGCTCAGGGTGCTCAGTGATCAGTGCTCGGGGTGCTGGGTGCTCAGTGCTCGGGGAGCTGGGTGCTCAGTGCTCGGAGTTCTGGGTGCTCAGTACTCAGGGTGCTTTGTGCTCAGTGCTCAGTACTCAGCGTGCTTGGTGCTCAGTGCTCAGGTTGCTGGGTGCGCAGTACTCAGGGTGCTGGGTGCTCAGTGCTCAGGGTGCTGGGTGCTCAGTACTCAGGGTGCTGGGTGCTCAGTGCTCGGTGTGCCGGGTGCTCAGTGCTCAGGGTGATCAGTGGTCAGTACTCAGGGTGCTGGGTGCTCAGTGCTCAGGGTGCTGGGTGCTCAATCCTCAGGGTGCTCAGTACTCAGGGTGCTCAGTGCTCAGTGCTCAGTACTCAGGGTGTTCAGTACTCAGGGTGTTGTGTGCTCAGTGCTCGGGGTGCTGGGTGCTCAGTACTCAGGGTGCTGGGTGCTCAGTGCTCGGGGTGCTGGGTGCTCAGTGCTCAGGGTGATCGGTGCTCAGTGCTCAGGGTGCTGGGTGCTCAGTACTCAGGGTGCTCAGTGCTCAAGGTGCTGGGTGCTCAGTGCTCGGGGTGCTCGGTGCTCAGTACTCAGGGTGCTGAGTGCTCAGTACTCAGGGTGCTGGGTGCTCAGTACTCAGGGTGCTGGGTGCTCAGTACTCAGGGTGCTGGGTGCTCAGTGCTCAGGGTGCTGGGTGCTCAGTGCTCGGGGTGCTGGGTGCTCAGTGCTCAGGGTGCTGGGTGCTCAGTGCTCAGTGCTCAGGGTGCTGGTTGCTCAGTACTCAGGGTGCTGGGTGCTCAGTACTCAGGGTGCTGGGTGCTCAGTGCTCAGGGTGCTGGGTGCTCAGTACTCAGGGTGCTGGGTGCTCAGTGCTCGGGGTGCTGGGTGCTCAGTGCTCGGGGTGCTGGGTGCTCAGTCCTCAGGGTGCTGGGTGCTCAGTACTCAGGGTGATCGGTGCTTAGTACTCAGGGTGCTGGGTGCTCAGTGCTCAGGGTGCTGGGTACTCAGTACTCAGGGTGCTGGGTGCTCAGTACTCAGGGTGCTGGGTGCTCAGTGCTCAGGGTGCTGGGTGCTCAGTGCTCAGGGTGCTGGGTGCTCAGTACTCAGGGTGCTGGGTGCTCAGTACTCAGGGTGATCGGTGCTCAGTACTCAGGGTGCTCACTACTCAGGGTGCTGGGTGCTCAGTGCTCAGGGTGCTGGGTGCTCAGTACTCAGGGTGCTGGGTGCTCAGTGCTCGCGGTGCTCGGTGCTCAGTACTCAAGGTGCTGGGTGCTCAGTGCTCAGGGTGCAGGGTGCTCAGTCCTCGGGGTGCTCCGTGCTCAGTGCTCAGGGTGCTGGGTGCTCAGTACTCAGGGTGCTCGGTGCTCAGTACTCAGGGTTTTCAGTGCTCAGGGTGCTGGGTGCTCAGTACTCAGGGTGCTCAGTGCTCAGTACTCGGGGTGCTTGGTGCTCAGTACTCAGGGTGCTCAGTGCTCAGTACTCGGGGTGCTGGGTGCTCAGTGCTCAGGGTGCTCAGTGCTCAGTGCTCGGGGTGTTGGGTGCTCAGTGCTCAGTGCTCAGGGTGCTGGGTGTTCAGTACTCAGGGTGCAGGGTGCTCAGTACTCAGGGTGCTGGGTGCTCAGTGCACAGGGTCCTCAGTGCTCAGTACTCAGTGCTCAGGGTGCTGGGTGTTCAGTACTCAGGGTGCTGGGTGTTCAGTACTCGGTGTGCTGGGTGCTCAGTGCTCAGGGTGCTCAGTGCTCAGTACTCAGTGCTCAGGGTGCTCAGTGCTCAGTGCTCAGGGTGCTGGGTGTTCAGTACTCGGTGTGCTGCGTGCTCAGTGCTCAGGGTGCTCAGTGCTCAGTACTCAGTGCTCAGGGTACTCAGTGCTCAGTGCTCAGGGTGCTGGGTGTTCAGTACTCAGGGTCCTGGGTGATCAGTACTCAGGGTGCTGGGTGCCCAGTGCTCAGGGTGCTGGGTGCTCAATACTCTGGGTGTTGGGTGCTCTGTGCTCAGGGTGCTGGGTGCTCAGTGCTCAGGGTGCTGCGTGCTCAGTACTCAGGGTGCTGGGTGCTCAGTGCTCGAGGTGCTCGGTGCTCAGTACTCAAGGTGCTGGGTGCTCAGTGCTCAGGGTGCTGGGTGCTCAGTCCTCGGGGTGCTCCGTGCTCAGGGTGCTGGGTGCTCAGTGCTCGGGGTGCTCGGTGCTCAGTACTCAGGGTGCTGAGTGCTCAGTACTCAGGGTGATGGGTGCTCAGTACTCAGGGTGCTGGGTGCTCAGTGGTCGGGGTGCTGGGTGCTCAGTACTCAGGGTGCTGGGGGCTCAGTACTCAGGGTGCTGGGTGCTCAGTACTCAGGGTGCTCGGTTCTCAGTACTCAGGGTGCTGGGTGCTCATTCTCGGGGTGCTGGGTGCTCAGTGCTCGGGGTGCTGGGTGCTCAGTACTCAGGGTGCTGGGGGCTCAGTCCTCAGGGTGCTGGGTGCTCAGTACTCAGGGTGATCTGTTCTCAGTACTCAGGGTGATGGGTGCTCAGTGCTCGGGATGCTGGGTGCTCAGTACTCCGGGTGCTCAGTGCTCAGTACTCAGGGTGCTGGGTGCTCAGTACTCAGGGTGCTGGGTGCTCAGTGCTCGGCGTGCTCGGTGCTCAGTACTCGGGGTGCTGTGTGCTCAGTACTCGGGGTGCTGGGTGCTCAGGGCTCAGGGTGCTGGGTGCTCAGTGCTCGGGGTGCTGGGTGCTCAGTGCTGAGTGTGCTGGCTGCTCAGTGCTCAGGGTGCTGGGTGCTCAGTACTCAGGGTGCTCAGTGCTCAGTTCTAAGCGTGCTGGGTGCTCAGTGCTCAGGGTCCTCGGTGCTCAGTACTCAGGGTGCTCAGTGCTCAGTACACAGCGTGCTTTGTGCTCAGTGCTGAGGGTGCTGGGTGCTCAGTACTCAGGGTGCTGGGTGCTCAGTACTCAGGGTGCTGGGTGCTCAGTACTCAGGGTGCTGGGTGCTCAGTGCTCGGGGTGCTCGGTGATCAGTACTCAGGGTGCTGGGTGCTCAGTGCTCAGGGTGCTGGGTACTCAATACTCAGGGTGCTGGGTGCTCAGTACTCAGGGTGCTGGGTGCTCAGTGCTCAGGGTGCTGGGTGCTCTGTCCTCAGGGTGCTGGGTGCTCAGTACTCAGGGTGTTCGGTGCTCAGTACTCAGGGTGCTCAGTGCTCAGTACTCAGGGTGCTGGTTGCTCAGTGCTCGGGGTGCTCGGTGCTCAGTACTCAGGGTGCTGGGTGCTCAGTACTCAGGGTTCTGGGTGCTCAGTACTCAGGGTGCTGGGTGCTCAGTACTCAGGGTGCTGGGTGCTCAGTACTCAGGGTGATGGGTGCACAGTGCTCAGGGTGCTGGGTGCTCAGTACTCAGGGTGCTGGGTGCTCAGTACTCAGGGTGATCGGTGCTTAGTACTCAGGGTGCTGGGTGCTCAGTGCTCAGGGTGCTGGGTACTCAGTACTCAGGGTGCTGGGTGCTCAGTACTCAGGGTGCTGGGTGCTCAGTGCTCAGGGTGCTGGGTGCTCAGTGCTCAGGGTGCTGGGTGCTCAGTACTCAGGGTGCTGGGTGCTCAGTGCTCAGGGTGATCGGTGCTCAGTACTCAGGGTGCTCACTACTCAGGGTGCTGGGTGCTCAGTGCTCAGGGTGCTGGGAGCTCAGTACTCAGGGTGCTGGGTGCTCAGTGCTCGCGGTGCTCGGTGCTCAGTACTCAAGGTGCTGAGTGCTCAGTGCTCAGGGTGCAGGGTGCTCAGTCCTCGGGGTGCTCCGTGCTCAGTGCTCAGGGTGCTGGGTGCTCAGTACTCAGGGTGCTCGGTGCTCAGTACTCAGGGTTTTCAGTGCTCAGGGTGCTGGGTGCTCAGTACTCAGGGTGCTCAGTGCTCAGTACTCGGGGTGCTGGGTGCTCAGTACTCAGGGTCCTCAGTGCTCAGTACTCGGGGTGCTGGGTGCTCAATGCTCAGTGTGCTCAGTGCTCAGTGCTAAGGATGCTGGGTGCTCTGTGCTCGGGGCACTGGGTGCTCAGTGCTCGGGGTGCTGGGTGCTCAGTACTCAGGGTGCTGTGTGCTCAGTGCTCAGTACTCAGCGTGCTGGGTGCTCAGTGCTCAGTGTGTTGGGTGCTCAGTACTCAGGGTGCTGGGTGCTCAGTGCTCAGTGCTCAGGGTGCTCATTGCTCAGGGTGCTGGGTGCTCAGGGTGCTGGGTGCTCAGTGCTCGGGGTGCTGGGTGCTCAGTGCTCAGTGCTCAGGGTGCTGGGTGCTCAGTGCTCAGTGTTCAGGGTGCTGGGTGTTCAGTACTCAGGGTGCTCGGTGCTTAGTGCTAGGGGTGCTGGGTGCTCAGTACTCAGGGTGCTTGGTGCTCAGTGCTCGGGGTGCTGGGTGCTCAGTGCTCATCTTGATCAATGCTCAGTACTCAGGGTGCTGGGTGCTCAGTGCTCAGGGTGCTCAGTACTCAGGGTGCTCGGTGCTCAGTGCTCAGTACTCAGGGTGCTCAGTACTCAGGGTGCTGGGTGCTCAGTGCTCAGGGTGCTGGTTGCTCAGTACTCAGGGTGCTGGGTGCTCAGTACTCAGGTTACTGGGTGCTCAGTGCTCAGGGTGCTCTGTGGTCAGTACTCAGGGTGCTGGGTGCTCAGTGCTCGGGGTGCTGCGTGCTCAGTACTCAGGGTTCTGGGTGCTCAGTGCTCACGGTGCTGGGTACTCAGTGCTCAGGGTGCTGGGTGCTCAGTACTCAGGGTGCTGGGTGCTCAGTGCTCGGGGTGCTCGGTGCTCAGTACTCAAGGTGCTGGGTGCTCATTACTCAGGGTGCTGGGTGCTCAGTGCTCGGGGTGCTCGGTGCTCAGTACTCGGGGTGCTGGTTGCTCAGTACTCGGGGTGCTGGGTGCTCAGTGCTCAGGGTGCTGGGTGTTCAGTACTCATGGTGCTGGGTGCTCAGTACTCAGGGTGCGGGGTGCTCAGTGCTCAGGGTGCTCAGTGCTCAGTACTCAGAGCTCAGGGTGCTGGGTGTTCAGTGCTCAGGGTGCTGGGTGCTCATTGCTCAGGGTGCTGGGTGCTCAGTGCTCGAGGTGCTCGGTGCTCAGTACTCAAGGTGCTGGGTGCTCAGTGCTCAGGGTGCTGGGTGCTCAGTCCTCGGGGTGCTCTGTGCTCAGGGTGCTGGGTGCTCAGTGCTCGGGGTGCCCGGTGCTCAGTACTCAGGGTGCTGAGTGCTCAGTACTCAGGGTGATGGGTGCTAGTACTCAGGGTGCTCGGTGCTCAGTGCTCAGGGTGCTGGGTGCTCAGTACTCAGGGTGCTGGGTTCTCAGTGCTCGGGGTGCTGGGTGCTCAGTACTCAGGGTGCAGGGGGCTCAGTACTCAGGGTGCTGGGTGCTCAGTACTCACGGTGCTCGGTTCTCAGTACTCAGGGTGCTGGGTGCTCATTCTCGGGGTGCTGCGTGCTCAGTGCTCAGGGTGCTGGGTGCTCAGTGATCGGGGTGCTGGGTGCTCAGTGCTGAGTGTGCTGGCTGCTCAGTGCTCAGGGTGCTGGGTGCTCAGTACTCAGGGTGCTCGGTGCTCAGTACTCAGGGTGCTCAGTGCTCAGTACTCAGCGTGCTGGGTGCTCAGTGCTCAGGGTCCTCGGTGCTCAGTACTCAGGGTGCTCAGTGCTCAGTACTCAGCGTGCTTTGTGCTCAGTGCTCAGGGTACTGGGTGCTCAGTACTCAGGGTGCTGGGTGCTCTGTACTCAGGGTGCTGGGTGCTCAGTACTCAGGGTGCTGGGTGCTCAGTGCTCAGGGTGCTGGGTGCTCAGTACTCAGGGTGCTGGGTGCTTAGTGCTCGAGGTGCTCGGTGCTCAGTACTCAAGGTGCTGGGTTCTCAGTGCTCAGGGTGCTGGGTGCTCAGTCCTCGGGGTGCTCCGTGCTCAGGGTGCTGGGTGCTGAGTGCTCAGGGTGCTGGGTGCTCAGTGCTCGGGTGCTCGGTGCTCAGTGCTCAGTACTCAGGGTGCTGGGTGCTCAGTGCTCGGTGTGCTGGGTGCTCAGTACTCAGGGTGCTGGGTGCTCAGTGCTCAGGGTGCTGGGTGCTCAGTGCTCAGGGTGCTGGGTGCTCAGTGATCGGGGTGCTGGGTGCTCAGTGCTCAGGGTGATCGGTGCTCAGTGCTCAGGGTGCTGGGTGCTCAGTCCTCAGGGTGCTCAGTGCTCAAGGTGCTGGGTGCTCAGTGCTCGGGGTGCTCGGTGCTCAGTACTCAGGGTGCTGAGTGCTCAGTACTCAGGGTGCTCGGTGCTCAGTACTCAGGGTGCTGGGTGCTCAGTACTCAGGTTGCTGGGTGCTCAGTGCTCAGGGTGCTGGGTGCTCAGTGCTCAGGGTGCTGGGTGCTCAGTGCTCGGGGTGCTGGGTGCTCAGTGCTCGGGGTGCTGGGTGCTCAGTGCTCAGTGCTCAGGGTGCTGGGTGCTCAGTGCTCAGTGCTCAGGGTGCTGGTTGCTCAGTACTCAGGGTGCTGGGTGCTCAGTACTCAGGGTGCTGGGTGCTCAGTGCTCAGGGTGCTGGGTGCTCAGTACTCAGGGTGCTGGGTGCTCAGTGCTCGGGGTGCTGGGTGCTCCGTGCTCGGGGTGCTGGGTGCTCAGTGCTCATGGTGCTGGGTGCTCAGTACTCAGGGTGCTGGGTGCTCAGTGCTCGGGGTGCTCGGTGCTCAGTACTCAAGGTGCTGGGTGCTCAGTGCTCAGGGTGCTGGGTGCTCAGTCCTCGGGGTGCACCGTGCTCAGTGATCAGGGTGCTGGGTGCTCAGTACTCAGGGTGCTCGGTGCTCAGTACTCAGGGTTCTTAGTGCTCAGTACTCAGGGTGCTGGGTGCTCAGTGCTCAGGGTGCTGGGTGCTCAGTACTCAGGGTGCTCAGTGCTCAGTACTCGGGGTGCTTGGTGCTCAGTACTCAGGGTGCTCAGTGCTCAGTACTCGGGGTGCTGGGTGCTCAGTGCTCAGGGTGCTCAGTGCTCAGTGCTCGGGGTGTTGGGTGCTCAGTGCTCAGTGCTCAGGGTGCTGGGTGTTCAGTACTCAGGGTGCAGGGTGCTCAGTACTCAGGGTGCTGGGTGCTCAGTGCTCAGGGTGCTCAGTGATCAGTACTCAGTGCTCAGGGTGCTGGGTGTTCAGTACTCGGTGTGCAGGGTGCTCAGTGCTGAGGGTGCTCAGTGCTCAGTACTCAGTGCTCAGGGTGCTCAGTGCTCAGTGCTCAGGGTGCTGGGTGTTCAGTACTCGGTGTGCTGGGTGCTCAGTGCTCAGGGTGCTCAGTGCTCAGTACTCAGTGCTCAGGGTACTCAGTGCTCAGTGCTCAGGGTGCTGGGTGTTCAGTACTCAGGGTGCTGGGTGATCAGTACTCAGGGTGCTGGGTGCTCAGTGCTCAGGGTGCTGGGTGCTCAGTACTCTGGGTGTTGGGTGCTCAGTGCTCAGGGTGCTGGGTGCTCAGTGCTCAGGGTGCTGGGTGCTCAGTGCTCGAGGTGCTCGGTGCTCAGTACTCAAGGTGCTGGGTGCTCAGTGCTCAGGGTGCTGGGTGCTCAGTCCTCGGGGTGCTCCGTGCTCAGGGTGCTGGGTGCTCAGTGCTCGGGGTGCTCGGTGCTCAGTACTCAGGGTGCTGAGTGCTCAGTACTCAGGGTGATGGGTGCTCAGTACTCAGGGTGCTGGGTGCTCAGTGCTCGGGGTGCTGGGTGCTCAGTACTCAGGGTGCTGGGGGCTCAGTACTCAGGGTGCTGGGTGCTCAGTACTCAGGGTGCTCGGTTCTCAGTACTCAGGGTGCTGGGTGCTCATTCTCGGGGTGCTGGGTGCTCAGTGCTCGGGGTGCTGGGTGCTCAGTACTCAGGGTGCTGTGGGCTCAGTACTCAGGGTGCTGGGTGCTCAGTACTCAGGGTGATCTGTTCTCAGTACTCAGGGTGCTGGGTGCTCAGTGCTCGGGATGCTGGGTGCTCAGTACTCGGGGTGCTCAGTGCTCAGTACTCAGGGTGCTGGGTGCTCAGTACTCAGGGTGCTGGGTGCACAGTGCTCAGGGTGCTGGGTGCTCAGTACTCAGGGTGCTGGGTGCTCAGTACTCAGGGTGATCGGTGCTTAGTACTCAGGGTGCTGGGTGCTCATTGCTCAGGGTGCTGGGTACTCAGTACTCAGGGTGCTGGGTGCTCAGTACTCAGGGTGCTGGGTGCTCAGTGCTCAGGGTGCTGGGTGCTCAGTGCTCAGGGTGCTGGGTGCTCAGTACTCAGGGTGCTGGGTGCTCAGTGCTCAGGGTGATCGGTGCTCAGTACTCAGGGTGCTCAGTACTCAGGGTGCTGGGTGCTCAGTGCTCAGGGTGCTGGGTGCTCAGTACTCAGGGTGCTGGGTGCTCAGTGCTCGGGGTGCTGGGTGCTCAGTGCTCAGGGTGATCGGTGCTCAGTACTCAAGGCGCTGGGTGCTCAGTCCTTGGGGTGCTGGGTGCTCAGTGCTCGGGGTGCTGTGTGCTCAGTGCTCAGTGCTCAGGCTGCTGGGTGCTCAGTGCTCAGTGCTCAGGGTGCTGGGTGCTCAGTTCTCAGGGTGCTGGGTGCTCAGTACTCTGTGTGTTGGGTGCTCAGTACGCAGGGTGCTGGGTGCTCAGTGCTCAGGGTGCTGGGTGCTCAGTACTCAGGGTGCTGGGTGCTCAGTGCTCGCGGTGCTCGGTGCTCAGTACTCAAGGTGCTGGGTGCTCAGTGCTCAGGGTGCAGGGTGCTCAGTCCTCGGGGTGCCCCGTGCTCAGTGCTCAGGATGCTCGGTGCTCAGTACTCAGGGTTTTCAGTGCTCTGGGTGCTGGATGCTCAGTACTCAGGGTGCTCAGTGCTCAGTACTCGGGGTGCTGGGTGCTCAGTACTCAGGGTGCTCAGTGCTCAGTACTCAGGGTGCTGGGTGCTCAGTGCTCAGTGTGCTCAGTGCTCAGTGCTCGGGGTGCTGGGTGCTCAGTGCTCGGGGCGCTGGGTGCTCAGTGTTCGGGGTGCTGGGTGCTCAGTACTCAGGGTGCTGTGTGCTCAGTGCTCATTACTCAGCGTGCTGGGTGCTCAGTGCTCAGAGTGTTGGGTGCTCAGTACTCAGGGTGCTGGGTGCTCAGTGCTCAGTGCACAGGGTGCTCATTGCTCAGGGTGCTGGGTGCTCAGGGTGCTGGGTGCTCAGTGCTCGGGGTGCTGGGTGCTCAGTGCTCAGTGCTCAGGGTGCTGGGTGCTCAGTGCTCAGTGCTCAGGGTGCTGGGTGTTCAGTACTCAGGGTGCTCGGTGCTTAGTGCTCGGGGTGCTGGGTGCTCAGTACTCAGGTGCTGGGTGCTCAGTGCTCGGGGTGCTGGGTGCTCAGTGCTCATGGTGATCAATGCTCAGTACTCAGGGTGCGGGGTGCTCAGTGCTCAGGGTGCTGGGTGCTCAGTCCTCAGGGTGCTCAGTACTCAGGGTGCTCGGTGCTCAGTGCTCAGTACTCAGGGTGCTCAGTACTCAGGGTGCTGGGTGCTCAGTGCTCAGGGTGCTGGGTGCTCAGTACTCAGGGTGCTGGGTGCTTAGTACTCGGGGTGCTGGGTGCTCAGTACTCAGGGTGCTGTGTGCTCAGTTCTCGGGGTGCTGGGTGCTCAGTGCTCAGGGTGATCGGTGCTCAGTGCTCAGGGTGCTGGGTGCTCAGTCCTCAGGGTGATCAGTGCTCGCGGTGCTCGGTGCTCAGTACTCAGGGTGCTGAGTGCCCAGTACTCAGGGTTCTGGGTGCTCAGTACTCAGGGTGCTGGGTGCTCAGTACTCAGGGTGCTGTCTGCTCAGTGCTCAGGGTGCTGGGTGCTCAGTGCTCAGGGTGCTGGGTGCTCAGTGCTGGGGGTGCTGGGTTCTCAGGGCTGTGGTGCTGGGTGCTCAGTGCTCAGTGCTCAGGGTGCTGGGTGCTCAGTGCTCAGGGTGCTGGTTGCTCAGTACTCAGGGTGCTGGGTTCTCAGTACTCAGGTTACTGGGTGCTCAGTGCTCAGGGAGCTCTGTGGTCAGTACTCAGGGTGCTGGGTGCTCAGTGCTCGGGGTGCTGCGTGCTCAGTACTCAGGGTGCTGGGTGCTCAGTGCTCACGGTGCTGGGTACTCAGTGCTCAGGGTGCTGGGTGCTCAGTACTCAGGGTGCTGGGTGCTCAGTGCTCGGGGTGCTCGGTGCTCAGTACTCAAGGTGCTGGGTGCTCAGTGCTCAGGGTGCTGGGTGCTCAGTGCTCGGGGTGCTCGGTGCTCAGTACTCGGGGTGCTGGTTGCTCAGTACTCGGGGTGCTGGGTGCTCAGTGCTCAGTGCTCAGGGTGCTGGGTGTTCAGTACTCATGGTGCTGGGTGCTCAGTACTCAGGGTGCTGGGTGCTCAGTGCTCAGGGTGCTCAGTGCTCAGTACTCAGTGCTCAGGGTGCTGGGTGTTCAGTACTCAGGGTGCTGGGTGTTCAGTACTCGGTGTGCTGGGTGCTCAGTGCTCAGGGTGCTGGGTGCTCAGTACTCAGTGCTCAGGGTGCTCAGTGCTCAGTGCTCAGGGTGCTCGGTGTTCAGTACTCAGGGTGCTGGGTGTTCAGTACTCGGTGTGCTGTGTGCTCAGTGCTCAGGGTGCTCAGTGATTAGTACTAAGTGCTCAGGGTACTCACTGCTCAGTACTCAGGGTGCTGGGTGCTCAGTACTCAGGGTGCTGGGTGCTCAGTGCTCAGGGTGCTGGGTGCTCAGTACTCTGGGTGTTGGGTGCTCAGTGCTCAGGGTGCTGGGTGCTCAGTGCTCAGGGTGCTGCGTGCTCAGTACTCAGGGTGCTGGGTGCTCAGCGCTCGAGGTGCTCGGTGCTCAGTACTCAAGGTGCTGGGTGCTCAGTGCTCAGGGTGCTGGGTGCTCAGTCCTCGGGGTGCTCCGTGCTCAGGGTGCTGGGTGCTCAGTGCTCGGGATGCTCGGTGCTCAGTACTCAGGGTGCTGAGTGCTCAGTACTCAGGGTGATGGGTGCTCAGTACTCAGGGTGCTGGGTGCTCAGTGCTCGGGGTGCTGGGTGCTCAGTACTCAGGGTGCTGGGGGCTCAGTACTCAGGGTGCTGGGTGCTCAGTACTCAGGGTGCTCGGTTCTCAGTACTCAGGGTGCTGGGTGCTCATTCTCGGGGTGCTGGGTGCTCAGTGCTCGGGGTGCTGGGTGCTCAGTACTCAGGGTGCTGGGGGCTCAGTACTCAGGGTGCTGGGTGCTCAGTACTCAGGGTGATCTGTTCTCAGTACTCAGGGTGCTGGGTGCTCAGTGCTCGGGATGCTGGGTGCTCAGTACTCGGGGTGCTCAGTGCTCAGTACTCAGGGTGCTGGGTGCTCAGTACTCAGGGTGCTGGGTGCTCAGTGCTCGGGGTGCTCGGTGCTGAGTACTCGGGGTGCTGGGTTCTCAGTACTCAGGGTGTTGGGTGCTCAGTGCTCAGGGTGCTGGGTGCTCAGTGATCGGGGTGCTGGGTGCTCAGTGCTGAGTGTGCTGGCTGCTCAGTGCTCAGGGTACTGGGTGCTCAGTACTCAGGGTGCTCGGTGCTCAGTAACCAGGGTGCTCAGTGCTCAGTACTCAGCGTGCTGGGTGCTCAGTGCTCAGGGTCCTCGGTGCTCAGTACTCAGGGTGCTCAGTGCTCAGTACTCAGCGTGCTTTGTGCTCAGTGCTCAGGATGCTGGGTGCTCAGTACTCAGGGTGCTGGGTGCTCAGTACTCAGGGTGCTGGGTGCTCTGTGCTGGGGGGTGCTGGGTGCTCAGTGCTCAGGGTACTGGGTGCTCAGTACTCAGGGTGCTCGGTGCTCAGTACTCAGGGTGCTCAGTGCTCAGTACTCAGCGTGCTGGGTGCTCAGTGCTCAGGGTCCTCGGTGCTCAGTACTCAGGGTGCTCAGTGCTCAGTACTCAGCGTGCTTTGTGCTCAGTGCTCAGGGTGCTGGGTGCTCAGTACTCAGGGTGCTGGGTGCTCAGTACTCAGGGTGCTGGGTGCTCTGTGCTGGGGGGTGCTGGGTGCTCAGTGCTCAGGGTGCTGGGTGCTCAGTGCTCAGGGTGCTGGGTGCTCAGTACTCAGGGTGCTGGGTGCTTAGTGCTCGAGGTGCTCGGTGCTCAGTACTCAAGGTGCTGGGTTCTCAGTGCTCAGGGTGCTGGGTGCTCAGTCCTCGGGGTGCTCCGTGCTCAGGGTGCTGGGTGCTGAGTGCTCAGGGTGCTGGGTGCTCAGTGCTCGGGTGCTCGGTGCTCAGTGCTCAGGGTCCTGGGTGCTCAGTACTCAGGGTCCTGGTTGCTTAGTACTCAGTGTGCTCAGTGCTCAGTACACAGGGTGCTGGGTGCTCATTGCTCGGGGTCCTGGGTGCTCAGTGTCTCAGTACTCAGGGTGCTGGGTGCTCAGTGCTCGGGGTGCTGGGTGCTCAGTACTCAGGGTGCTGGGTGCTCAGTGCTCAGGGTGCTGGGTGCTCAGTGCTCAGGGTGCGGGGTGCTCAGTGATCGGGGTGCTGGGTGCGGAGTACTCAGGGTGCTCAGTGCTCGGGGAGCTCGGTGCTCAGTACTCAGGGTGCTGGGTGCTCAGTACTCAGGGTGCTGGGTGCTCAGTACTCGGGTGCTGGGTGCTCATTCTCGGGGTGCTGGGTGCTCAGTGCTCGGGGTGCTGGGTGCTCAGTACTCAGTGCTCAGGGTGCTCAGTGCTCAGTGCTCAGGGTGCTGGGTGTTCAGTACTCAGGGTGCTGGGTGCTCAGTACTCAGGGTGCTAGGTGCTCAGTACTCAGGGTGCTGGGTGCTCATTCTCGGGGTGCTGGGTGCTCAGTGCTCGGGGTGCTGGGTGCTCAGTACTCAGGGTTCTGGGGGCTCAGTACTCAGGGTGCTGGGTGCTCAGTACTCAGGGTGCTCGGTTCTCAGTACTCAGGGTGCTGGGTGCTCATTCTCGGGGTGCTGGGTGCTCAGTGCTCGGGGTGCTGGGTGCTCAGTACTCAGGGTGCTGGGGGCTGAGTACTCAGGGTGCTGGGTGCTCAGTACTCAGGGTGATCTGTTCTCAGTACTCAGGTTGCTGGGTGCTCAGTGCTCGGGGTGCTGGGTGCTCACTACTCGGGGTGCTCAGTGCTCAGTACTCAGGGTGCTGGGTGCTCAGTACTCAGGGTGCTGGGTGCTCAGTGCTCAGGGTGCTGGGTGCTCAGTACTAAGGGTGCTGGGTGCTCAGTACTCAGGGTGCTCAGTGCTCAGTACTCAGGGTGCTGGGTGCTCAGTGCTCAGGGTGCTGGGTACTCAGTACTCAGGGTGCTGGGTGCTCAGTACTCAGGGTGCTGGGTGCTCAGTACTCAGGGTGCTGGGTGCTCAGTGCTCAGGGTGCTGGGTGCTCAGTACTCAGGGTGCTGGGTGCTCAGTGCTCAGGGTTCTGGGTGCTCAGTACTCAGGGTGCTGGGTGCTCAGAGCTCAGGTTGATCGGTGCTCAGTACTCAGGGTGCTCAGTACTCAGGGTGCTGGGTGCTCAGTGCTCGGGGTGCTGGGTGCTCAGTCCTCGGGGTGCTCCGGGCTCAGTGCTCAGGGTGCTGGGTGCTCAGTACTTAGGGTGCTCGGTGCTCAGTACTCAGGGTTTTCAGTGCTCTGGGTGCTGGGTGCTCAGTACTCAGGGTGCTCAGTGCTCAGTACTCGGGGTGCTGGGTGCTCAGTACTCAGGGTGCTCAGTGCTCAGTACTCGGGGTGCTGGGTGCTCAGTGCTCTGTGTGCTCAGTGCTCAGTGCTCGGGGTGCTGGGTGCTCAGTGCTCGGGGCGCTGGGTGCTCAGTGTTCGGGGTGCTGGGTGCTCAGTACTCAGGGTGCTGTGTGCTCAGTGCTCAGTACTCAGCGTGCTGGGTGCTCAGTGCTCAGAGTGTTGGGTGCTCAGTACTCAGGGTGCTGGGTGCTCAGTGCTCAGTGCACAGGGTGCTCATTGCTCAGGGTGCTGGGTGCTCAGGGTGCTGGGTGCTCAGTGCTCGGGGTGCTGGGTGCTCAGTGCTCAGTGCTCAGGGTGCTGGGTGCTCAGTGCTCAGTGCTCAGGGTGCTGGGTGTTCAGTACTCAGGGTGCTCGGTGCTTAGTGCTCGGGGTGCTGGGTGCTCAGTACTCAGGTGCTGGGTGCTCAGTGCTCGGGGTGCTGGGTGCTCAGTGCTCATGGTGATCAATGCTCAGTACTCAGGGTGCGGGGTGCTCAGTGCTCAGGGTGCTGGGTGCTCAGTCCTCAGGGTGCTCAGTACTCAGGGTGCTCGGTGCTCAGTGCTCAGTACTCAGGGTGCTCAGTACTCAGGGTGCTGGGTGCTCAGTGCTCAGGGTGCTGGGTGCTCAGTACTCAGGGTGCTGGGTGCTTAGTACTCGGGGTGCTGGGTGCTCAGTACTCAGGGTGCTGTGTGCTCAGTTCTCGGGGTGCTGGGTGCTCAGTGCTCAGGGTGATCGGTGCTCAGTGCTCAGGGTGCTGGGTGCTCAGTCCTCAGGGTGATCAGTGCTCGCGGTGCTCGGTGCTCAGTACTCAGGGTGCTGAGTGCCCAGTACTCAGGGTTCTGGGTGCTCAGTACTCAGGGTGCTGGGTGCTCAGTGCTCAGGGTGCTGGGTGCTCAGTGCTGGGGGTGCTGGGTTCTCAGGGCTGTGGTGCTGGGTGCTCAGTGCTCAGTGCTCAGGGTGCTGGGTGCTCAGTGCTCAGTGCTCAGGGTGCTGGGTGTTCAGTACTCATGGTGCTGGGTGCTCAGTACTCAGGGTGCTGGGTGCTCAGTGCTCAGGGTGCTCAGTGCTCAGTACTCAGTGCTCAGGGTGCTGGGTGTTCAGTACTCAGGGTGCTGGGTGTTCAGTACTCGGTGTGCTGGGTGCTCAGTGCTCAGGGTGCTGGGTGCTCAGTACTCAGTGCTCAGGGTGCTCAGTGCTCAGTGCTCAGGGTGCTCGGTGTTCAGTACTCAGGGTGCTGGGTGTTCAGTACTCGGTGTGCTGTGTGCTCAGTGCTCAGGGTGCTCAGTGATCAGTACTCAGTGCTCAGGGTACTCACTGCTCAGTACTCAGGGTGCTGGGTGCTCAGTACTCAGGGTGCTGGGTGCTCAGTGCTCAGGGTGCTGGGTGCTCAGTACTCTGGGTGTTGGGTGCTCAGTGCTCAGGGTGCTGGGTGCTCAGTGCTCAGGGTGCTGCGTGCTCAGTACTCAGGGTGCTGGGTGCTCAGCGCTCGAGGTGCTCGGTGCTCAGTACTCAAGGTGCTGGGTGCTCAGTGCTCAGGGTGCTGGGTGCTCAGTCCTCGGGGTGCTCCGTGCTCAGGGTGCTGGGTGCTCAGTGCTCGGGATGCTCGGTGCTCAGTACTCAGGGTGCTGAGTGCTCAGTACTCAGTGTGATGGGTGCTCAGTACTCAGGGTGCTGGGTGCTCAGTGCTCGGGGTGCTGGGTGCTCAGTACTCAGGGTGCTGGGGGATCAGTACTCAGGGTGCAGGGTGCTCAGTACTCAGGGTGCTCGGTTCTCAGTACTCAGGGTGCTGGGTGCTCATTCTCGGGGTGCTGGGTGCTCAGTGCTCGGGGTGCTGGGTGCTCAGTTCTCAGGGTGCTGGGGGCTCAGTACTCAGGGTGCTGGGTGCTCAGTACTCAGGGTGATCTGTTCTCAGTACTCAGGGTGCTGGGTGCTCAGTGCTCGGGATGCTGGGTGCTCAGTACTCGGGGTGCTCAGTGCTCAGTACTCAGGGTGCTGGGTGCTCAGTACTCAGGGTGCTGGGTGCTCAGTGCTCGGGGTGCTCGGTGCTGAGTACTCGGGTTGCTGGGTTCTCAGTACTCAGGGTGCTGGGTGCTCAGTGCTCAGGGTGCTGGGTGCTCAGTGATCGGGGTGCTGGGTGCTCAGTGCTGAGTGTGCTGGCTTCTCAGTGCTCAGGGTACTAGGTGCTCAGTACTCAGGGTGCTCGGTGCTCAGTACTCAGGGTGCTCAGTGCTCAGTACTCAGCGTGCTGGGTGCTCAGTGCTCAGGGTCCTCGGTGCTCAGTACTCAGGGTGCTCAGTGCTCAGTACTCAGCGTGCTTTGTGCTCAGTGCTCAGGGTGCTGGGTGCTCAGTACTCAGGGTGCTGGGTGCTCAGTACTCAGGGTGCTGGGTGCTCTGTGCTGGGGGGTGCTGGGTGCTCAGTGCTCAGGGTGCTGGGTGCTCAGTGCTCAGGGTGCTGGGTGCTCAGTACTCAGGGTGCTGGGTGCTTAGTGCTCGAGGTGCTCGGTGCTCAGTACTCAAGGTGCTGGGTTCTCAGTGCTCAGGGTGCTGGGTGCTCAGTCCTCGGGGTGCTCCGTGCTCAGGGTGCTGGGTGCTGAGTGCTCAGGGTGCTGGGTGCTCAGTGCTCGGGTGCTCGGTGCTCAGTGCTCAGGGTCCTGGGTGCTCAGTACTCAGGGTCCTGGTTGCTTAGTACTCAGGGTGCTCAGTGCTCAGTACACAGGGTGCTGGGTGCTCATTGCTCGGGGTCCTGGGTGCTCAGTGTCTCAGTACTCAGGGTGCTGGGTGCTCAGTGCTCGGGGTGCTGGGTGCTCAGTACTCAGGGTGCTGGGTGCTCAGTGCTCAGGGTGCTGGGTGCTCAGTGCTCAGGGTGCGGGGTGCTCAGTGATCGGGGTGCTGGGTGCGCAGTACTCAGGGTGCTCAGTGCTCGGGGAGCTAGGTGCTCAGTACTCAGGGTGCTGGGTGCTCAGTACTCAGTACTTGGGGTGCTGGGTGCTCAGTGCTCAGGGTGCTCAGTGCTCAGTACTCAGTGCTCAGGGTGCTCAGTGCTCAGTGCTCAGGGTGCTGGGTGTTCAGTACTCAGGGTGCTGGGTGCTCAGTACTCAGGGTGCTAGGTGCTCAGTACTCAGGGTGCTGGGTGCTCATTCTCGGGGTGCTGGGTGCTCAGTGCTCGGGGTGCTGGGTGCTCAGTACTCAGGGTTCTGGGGGCTCAGTACTCAGGGTGCTGGGTGCTCAGTACTCAGGGTGCTCGGTTCTCAGTACTCAGGGTGCTGGGTGCTCATTCTCGGGGTGCTGGGTGCTCAGTGCTCGGGGTGCTGGGTGCTCAGTACTCAGGGTGCTGGGGGCTGAGTACTCAGGGTGCTGGGTGCTCAGTACTCAGGGTGATCTGTTCTCAGTACTCAGGTTGCTGGGTGCTCAGTGCTCGGGGTGCTGGGTGCTCAGTACTCGGGGTGCTCAGTGCTCAGTACTCAGGGTGCTGGGTGCTCAGTACTCAGGGTGCTGGGTGCTCAGTGCTCAGGGTGCTGGGAGCTCAGTACTAAGGGTGCTGGGTGCTCAGTACTCAGGGTGCTCAGTGCTCAGTACTCAGGGTGCTGGGTGCTCAGTGCTCAGGGTGCTGGGTACTCAGTACTCAGGGTGCTGGGTGCTCAGTACTCAGGGTGCTGGGTGCTCAGTACTCAGGGTGCTGGGTGCTCAGTGCTCAGGGTGCTGGGTGCTCAGTACTCAGGGTGCTGGGTGCTCAGTGCTCAGGTTGATCGGTGCTCAGTACTCAGGGTGCTCAGTACTCAGGGTGCTGGGTGCTCAGTGCTCGGGGTGCTGGGTGCTCAGTACTCGGGGTGCTGGGTGCTCTGTACTCAGGGTGCTGGGTGCTCAGTGCTCGGGGTCCTGGGTGCTCAGTGCTCAGGGTGATCGGTGCTCAGTACTCAGGGTGCTAGGTGCTCAGTGCTCAGGGTGCTGGGTGCTCAGTACTCAGGGTGCTCAGTGCTCAGGGTGCTGGGTGCTCAGTCCTCGGGGTGCTCGGTGCTCAGTACTCAGGGTGCTGAGTGCTCAGTACTCAGGGTGCTGGGTGCTCAGTACTCATGGTTCTGGGTGCTCAGTACTCAGGGGGCTTGGTTCTCAGTGCTCAGGGTGCTGGGTGCTCAGTGCTCAGGGTGCTGGGTGCTCAGTGCTCAGGGTGCTGGGTGCTCAGTGCTCGGGGTGCTGGGTGCTCAGTGCTCAGTGCTCAGGGTGTTTGGTGCTCAGTGCTCAGTGCTCAGGGTGCTGGGTGCTCAGTACTCAGGGTGCTGGGTGATCAGTACTCAGGGTGCTGGGTGCTCAGTGCTCAGGGTGCTGGGTGCTCAGTACTCTGGGTGTTGGGTGCTCAGTACTCAGGGTGCTGGGTGCTCAGTGCTCGGGGTGCTGGGTGCTCAGTGCTCGGGGTGCTGGGTGCTCAGTGCTCAGATTGCTGGGTGCTCAGTATTCAGGGTGCTGGGTGCTCAGTGCTCGGGGTGCTCGGTGCTCAGTACTCAAGGTGCCGGGTGCTCAGTGCTCAGGGTGCTGGG
This sequence comes from Microtus oregoni, assembly GCF_018167655.1. Classification (NCBI taxonomy): domain Eukaryota; kingdom Metazoa; phylum Chordata; class Mammalia; order Rodentia; family Cricetidae; genus Microtus; species Microtus oregoni. The sequence goes on from NW_024543265.1 coordinate 2,288,222, forward strand.
TGCTCAGTCCTCGGGGTGCTCCGTGCTCAGTGCTCAGGGTGCTGGGTGCTCAGTACTCGGGGTGCTCGGTGCTCAGTACTCAGGGTTCTCAGTGCTCAGTGCTCAGAGTGCTGGGTGCTCAGTTCTCAGGGTGCTCAGTGCTCAGTACTCGGGGTGCTGGGTGCTCAGTACTCAGGGAGATCAGTGCTCAGCACTCGGGGTGCTGGGTGCTCAGTGCTCAGGGTTCTCAGTGATCAGTGCTCGGGGTGCTGGGTGCTCAGTGCTCGGGGAGCTGGGTGCTCAGTGCTCGGAGTTCTGGGTGCTCAGTACTCAGGGTGCTTTGTGCTCAGTGCTCAGTACTCAGCGTGCTTGGTGCTCAGTGCTCAGGTTGCTGGGTGCGCAGTACTCAGGGTGCTGGGTGCTCAGTGCTCAGGGTGCTGGGTGCTCAGTACTCAGGGTGCTGGGTGCTCAGTGCTCGGTGTGCCGGGTGCTCAGTGCTCAGGGTGATCAGTGGTCAGTACTCAGGGTGCTGGGTGCTCAGTGCTCAGGGTGCTGGGTGCTCAATCCTCAGGGTGCTCAGTACTCAGGGTGCTCAGTGCTCAGTGCTCAGTACTCAGGGTGTTCAGTACTCAGGGTGCTGTGTGCTCAGTGCTCGGGGTGCTGGGTGCTCAGTACTCAGGGTGCTGGGTGCTCAGTGCTCGGGGTGCTGGGTGCTCAGTGCTCAGGGTGATCGGTGCTCAGTGCTCAGGGTGCTGGGTGCTCAGTACTCAGGGTGCTCAGTGCTCAAGGTGCTGGGTGCTCAGTGCTCGGGGTGCTCGGTGCTCAGTACTCAGGGTGCTGAGTGCTCAGTACTCAGGGTGCTGGGTGCTCAGTACTCAGGGTGCTGGGTGCTCAGTACTCAGGGTGCTGGGTGCTCAGTGCTCAGGGTGCTGGGTGCTCAGTGCTCGGGGTGCTGGGTGCTCAGTGCTCAGGGTGCTGGGTGCTCAGTGCTCAGTGCTCAGGGTGCTGGTTGCTCAGTACTCAGGGTGCTGGGTGCTCAGTACTCAGGGTGCTGGGTGCTCAGTGCTCAGGGTGCTGGGTGCTCAGTACTCAGGGTGCTGGGTGCTCAGTGCTCGGGGTGCTGGGTGCTCAGTGCTCGGGGTGCTGGGTGCTCAGTCCTCAGGGTGCTGGGTGCTCAGTACTCAGGGTGATCGGTGCTTAGTACTCAGGGTGCTGGGTGCTCAGTGCTCAGGGTGTTGGGTACTCAGTACTCAGGGTGCTGGGTGCTCAGTACTCAGGGTGCTGGGTGCTCAGTGCTCAGGGTGCTGGGTGCTCAGTGCTCAGGGTGCTGGGTGCTCAGTACTCAGGGTGCTGGGTGCTCAGTACTCAGGGTGATCGGTGCTCAGTACTCAGGGTGCTCACTACTCAGGGTGCTGGGTGCTCAGTGCTCAGGGTGCTGGGTGCTCAGTACTCAGGGTGCTGGGTGCTCAGTGCTCGCGGTGCTCGGTGCTCAGTACTCAAGGTGCTGGGTGCTCAGTGCTCAGGGTGCAGGGTGCTCAGTCCTCGGGGTGCTCCGTGCTCAGTGCTCAGGGTGCTGGGTGCTCAGTACTCAGGGTGCTCGGTGCTCAGTACTCAGGGTTTTCAGTGCTCAGGGTGCTGGGTGCTCAGTACTCAGGGTGCTCAGTGCTCAGTACTCGGGGTGCTTGGTGCTCAGTACTCAGGGTGCTCAGTGCTCAGTACTCGGGGTGCTGGGTGCTCAGTGCTCAGGGTGCTCAGTGCTCAGTGCTCGGGGTGTTGGGTGCTCAGTGCTCAGTGCTCAGGGTGCTGGGTGTTCAGTACTCAGGGTGCAGGGTGCTCAGTACTCAGGGTGCTGGGTGCTCAGTGCACAGGGTCCTCAGTGCTCAGTACTCAGTGCTCAGGGTGCTGGGTGTTCAGTACTCAGGGTGCTGGGTGTTCAGTACTCGGTGTGCTGGGTGCTCAGTGCTCAGGGTGCTCAGTGCTCAGTACTCAGTGCTCAGGGTGCTCAGTGCTCAGTGCTCAGGGTGCTGGGTGTTCAGTACTCGGTGTGCTGCGTGCTCAGTGCTCAGGGTGCTCAGTGCTCAGTACTCAGTGCTCAGGGTACTCAGTGCTCAGTGCTCAGGGTGCTGGGTGTTCAGTACTCAGGGTCCTGGGTGATCAGTACTCAGGGTGCTGGGTGCTCAGTGCTCAGGGTGCTGGGTGCTCAATACTCTGGGTGTTGGGTGCTCTGTGCTCAGGGTGCTGGGTGCTCAGTGCTCAGGGTGCTGCGTGCTCAGTACTCAGGGTGCTGGGTGCTCAGTGCTCGAGGTGCTCGGTGCTCAGTACTCAAGGTGCTGGGTGCTCAGTGCTCAGGGTGCTGGGTGCTCAGTCCTCGGGGTGCTCCGTGCTCAGGGTGCTGGGTGCTCAGTGCTCGGGGTGCTCGGTGCTCAGTACTCAGGGTGCTGAGTGCTCAGTACTCAGGGTGATGGGTGCTCAGTACTCAGGGTGCTGGGTGCTCAGTGGTCGGGGTGCTGGGTGCTCAGTACTCAGGGTGCTGGGGGCTCAGTACTCAGGGTGCTGGGTGCTCAGTACTCAGGGTGCTCGGTTCTCAGTACTCAGGGTGCTGGGTGCTCATTCTCGGGGTGCTGGTTGCTCAGTGCTCGGGGTGCTGGGTGCTCAGTACTCAGGGTGCTGGGGGCTCAGTCCTCAGGGTGCTGGGTGCTCAGTACTCAGGGTGATCTGTTCTCAGTACTCAGGGTGATGGGTGCTCAGTGCTCGGGATGCTGGGTGCTCAGTACTCCGGGTGCTCAGTGCTCAGTACTCAGGGTGCTGGGTGCTCAGTACTCAGGGTGCTGGGTGCTCAGTGCTCGGCGTGCTCGGTGCTCAGTACTCGGGGTGCTGTGTGCTCAGTACTCGGGGTGCTGGGTGCTCAGGGCTCAGGGTGCTGGGTGCTCAGTGCTCGGGGTGCTGGGTGCTCAGTGCTGAGTGTGCTGGCTGCTCAGTGCTCAGGGTGCTGGGTGCTCAGTACTCAGGGTGCTCAGTGCTCAGTTCTAAGCGTGCTGGGTGCTCAGTGCTCAGGGTCCTCGGTGCTCAGTACTCAGGGTGCTCAGTGCTCAGTACACAGCGTGCTTTGTGCTCAGTGCTGAGGGTGCTGGGTGCTCAGTACTCAGGGTGCTGGGTGCTCAGTACTCAGGGTGCTGGGTGCTCAGTACTCAGGGTGCTGGGTGCTCAGTGCTCGGGGTGCTCGGTGATCAGTACTCAGGGTGCTGGGTGCTCAGTGCTCAGGGTGCTGGGTACTCAATACTCAGGGTGCTGGGTGCTCAGTACTCAGGGTGCTGGGTGCTCAGTGCTCAGGGTGCTGGGTGCTCTGTCCTCAGGGTGCTGGGTGCTCAGTACTCAGGGTGTTCGGTGCTCAATACTCAGGGTGCTCAGTGCTCAGTACTCAGGGTGCTGGTTGCTCAGTGCTCGGGGTGCTCGGTGCTCAGTACTCAGGGTGCTGGGTGCTCAGTACTCAGGGTTCTGGGTGCTCAGTACTCAGGGTGCTGGGTGCTCAGTACTCAGGGTGCTGGGTGCTCAGTACTCAGGGTGATGGGTGCACAGTGCTCAGGGTGCTGGGTGCTCAGTGCTCAGGGTGCTGGGTGCTCAGTGCTCGGGGTGCTGGGTGCTCAGTGCTCAGGGTGCTGGGTGCTCAGTACTCAGGGTGCTGGGTGCTCAGTGCTCAGGGTGCTGGGTGCTCAGTGCTCGGGGTGCTGGGTGCTCAGTGCTCAGGGTGCTGGGTGCTCAGTGCTCAGTGCTCAGGGTGCTGGTTGCTCAGTACTCAGGGTGCTGGGTGCTCAGTACTCAGGGTGCTGGGTGCTCAGTGCTCAGGGTGCTGGGTGCTCAGTACTCAGGGTGCTGGGTGCTCAGTGCTCGGGGTGCTGGGTGCTCAGTGCTCGGGGTGCTGGGTGCTCAGTCCTCAGGGTGCTGGGTGCTCAGTACTCAGGGTGATCGGTGCTTAGTACTCAGGGTGCTGGGTGCTCAGTGCTCAGGGTGTTGGGTACTCAGTACTCAGGGTGCTGGGTGCTCAGTACTCAGGGTGCTGGGTGCTCAGTGCTCAGGGTGCTGGGTGCTCAGTGCTCAGGGTGCTGGGTGCTCAGTACTCAGGGTGCTGGGTGCTCAGTACTCAGGGTGATCGGTGCTCAGTACTCAGGGTGCTCACTACTCAGGGTGCTGGGTGCTCAGTGCTCAGGGTGCTGGGTGCTCAGTACTCAGGGTGCTGGGTGCTCAGTGCTCGCGGTGCTCGGTGCTCAGTACTCAAGGTGCTGGGTGCTCAGTGCTCAGGGTGCAGGGTGCTCAGTCCTCGGGGTGCTCCGTGCTCAGTGCTCAGGGTGCTGGGTGCTCAGTACTCAGGGTGCTCGGTGCTCAGTACTCAGGGTTTTCAGTGCTCAGGGTGCTGGGTGCTCAGTACTCAGGGTGCTCAGTGCTCAGTACTCGGGGTGCTTGGTGCTCAGTACTCAGGGTGCTCAGTGCTCAGTACTCGGGGTGCTGGGTGCTCAGTGCTCAGGGTGCTCAGTGCTCAGTGCTCGGGGTGTTGGGTGCTCAGTGCTCAGTGCTCAGGGTGCTGGGTGTTCAGTACTCAGGGTGCAGGGTGCTCAGTACTCAGGGTGCTGGGTGCTCAGTGCACAGGGTCCTCAGTGCTCAGTACTCAGTGCTCAGGGTGCTGGGTGTTCAGTACTCAGGGTGCTGGGTGTTCAGTACTCGGTGTGCTGGGTGCTCAGTGCTCAGGGTGCTCAGTGCTCAGTACTCAGTGCTCAGGGTGCTCAGTGCTCAGTGCTCAGGGTGCTGGGTGTTCAGTACTCGGTGTGCTGCGTGCTCAGTGCTCAGGGTGCTCAGTGCTCAGTACTCAGTGCTCAGGGTACTCAGTGCTCAGTGCTCAGGGTGCTGGGTGTTCAGTACTCAGGGTCCTGGGTGATCAGTACTCAGGGTGCTGGGTGCTCAGTGCTCAGGGTGCTGGGTGCTCAATACTCTGGGTGTTGGGTGCTCTGTGCTCAGGGTGCTGGGTGCTCAGTGCTCAGGGTGCTGCGTGCTCAGTACTCAGGGTGCTGGGTGCTCAGTGCTCGAGGTGCTCGGTGCTCAGTACTCAAGGTGCTGGGTGCTCAGTGCTCAGGGTGCTGGGTGCTCAGTCCTCGGGGTGCTCCGTGCTCAGGGTGCTGGGTGCTCAGTGCTCGGGGTGCTCGGTGCTCAGTACTCAGGGTGCTGAGTGCTCAGTACTCAGGGTGATGGGTGCTCAGTACTCAGGGTGCTGGGTGCTCAGTGGTCGGGGTGCTGGGTGCTCAGTACTCAGGGTGCTGGGGGCTCAGTACTCAGGGTGCTGGGTGCTCAGTACTCAGGGTGCTCGGTTCTCAGTACTCAGGGTGCTGGGTGCTCATTCTCGGGGTGCTGGTTGCTCAGTGCTCGGGGTGCTGGGTGCTCAGTACTCAGGGTGCTGGGGGCTCAGTCCTCAGGGTGCTGGGTGCTCAGTACTCAGGGTGATCTGTTCTCAGTACTCAGGGTGATGGGTGCTCAGTGCTCGGGATGCTGGGTGCTCAGTACTCCGGGTGCTCAGTGCTCAGTACTCAGGGTGCTGGGTGCTCAGTACTCAGGGTGCTGGGTGCTCAGTGCTCGGCGTGCTCGGTGCTCAGTACTCGGGGTGCTGTGTGCTCAGTACTCGGGGTGCTGGGTGCTCAGGGCTCAGGGTGCTGGGTGCTCAGTGCTCGGGGTGCTGGGTGCTCAGTGCTGAGTGTGCTGGCTGCTCAGTGCTCAGGGTGCTGGGTGCTCAGTACTCAGGGTGCTCAGTGCTCAGTTCTAAGCGTGCTGGGTGCTCAGTGCTCAGGGTCCTCGGTGCTCAGTACTCAGGGTGCTCAGTGCTCAGTACACAGCGTGCTTTGTGCTCAGTGCTGAGGGTGCTGGGTGCTCAGTACTCAGGGTGCTGGGTGCTCAGTACTCAGGGTGCTGGGTGCTCAGTACTCAGGGTGCTGGGTGCTCAGTGCTCGGGGTGCTCGGTGATCAGTACTCAGGGTGCTGGGTGCTCAGTGCTCAGGGTGCTGGGTACTCAATACTCAGGGTGCTGGGTGCTCAGTACTCAGGGTGCTGGGTGCTCAGTGCTCAGGGTGCTGGGTGCTCTGTCCTCAGGGTGCTGGGTGCTCAGTACTCAGGGTGTTCGGTGCTCAATACTCAGGGTGCTCAGTGCTCAGTACTCAGGGTGCTGGTTGCTCAGTGCTCGGGGTGCTCGGTGCTCAGTACTCAGGGTGCTGGGTGCTCAGTACTCAGGGTTCTGGGTGCTCAGTACTCAGGGTGCTGGGTGCTCAGTACTCAGGGTGCTGGGTGCTCAGTACTCAGGGTGATGGGTGCACAGTGCTCAGGGTGCTGGGTGCTCAGTACTCAGGGTGCTGGGTGCTCAGTACTCAGGGTGATCGGTGCTTAGTACTCAGGGTGCTGGGTGCTCAGTGCTCAGGGTGCTGGGTACTCAGTACTCAGGGTGCTGGGTGCTCAGTACTCAGGGTGCTGGGTGCTCAGTGCTCAGGGTGCTGGGTGCTCAGTGCTCAGGGTGCTGGGTGCTCAGTACTCAGGGTGCTGGGTGCTCAGTGCTCAGGGTGATCGGTGCTCAGTACTCAGGGTGCTCACTACTCAGGGTGCTGGGTGCTCAGTGCTCAGGGTGCTGGGAGCTCAGTACTCAGGGTGCTGGGTGCTCAGTGCTCGCGGTGCTCGGTGCTCAGTACTCAAGGTGCTGAGTGCTCAGTGCTCAGGGTGCAGGGTGCTCAGTCCTCGGGGTGCTCCGTGCTCAGTGCTCAGGGTGCTGGGTGCTCAGTACTCAGGGTGCTCGGTGCTCAGTACTCAGGGTTTTCAGTGCTCAGGGTGCTGGGTGCTCAGTACTCAGGGTGCTCAGTGCTCAGTACTCGGGGTGCTGGGTGCTCAGTACTCAGGGTCCTCAGTGCTCAGTACTCGGGGTGCTGGGTGCTCAATGCTCAGTGTGCTCAGTGCTCAGTGCTAAGGGTGCTGGGTGCTCTGTGCTCGGGGCACTGGGTGCTCAGTGCTCGGGGTGCTGGGTGCTCAGTACTCAGGGTGCTGTGTGCTCAGTGCTCAGTACTCAGCGTGCTGGGTGCTCAGTGCTCAGTGTGTTGGGTGCTCAGTACTCAGGGTGCTGGGTGCTCAGTGCTCAGTGCTCAGGGTGCTCATTGCTCAGGGTGCTGGGTGCTCAGGGTGCTGGGTGCTCAGTGCTCGGGGTGCTGGGTGCTCAGTGCTCAGTGCTCAGGGTGCTGGGTGCTCAGTGCTCAGTGTTCAGGGTGCTGGGTGTTCAGTACTCAGGGTGCTCGGTGCTTAGTGCTCGGGGTGCTGGGTGCTCAGTACTCAGGGTGCTTGGTGCTCAGTGCTCGGGGTGCTGGGTGCTCAGTGCTCATCTTGATCAATGCTCAGTACTCAGGGTGCTGGGTGCTCAGTGCTCAGGGTGCTCAGTACTCAGGGTGCTCGGTGCTCAGTGCTCAGTACTCAGGGTGCTCAGTACTCAGGGTGCTGGGTGCTCAGTGCTCAGGGTGCTGGTTGCTCAGTACTCAGGGTGCTGGGTGCTCAGTACTCAGGTTACTGGGTGCTCAGTGCTCAGGGTGCTCTGTGGTCAGTACTCAGGGTTCTGGGTGCTCAGTGCTCACGGTGCTGGGTACTCAGTGCTCAGGGTGCTGGGTGCTCAGTACTCAGGGTGCTGGGTGCTCAGTGCTCGGGGTGCTCGGTGCTCAGTACTCAAGGTGCTGGGTGCTCATTACTCAGGGTGCTGGGTGCTCAGTGCTCGGGGTGCTCGGTGCTCAGTACTCGGGGTGCTGGTTGCTCAGTACTCGGGGTGCTGGGTGCTCAGTGCTCAGGGTGCTGGGTGTTCAGTACTCATGGTGCTGGGTGCTCAGTACTCAGGGTGCGGGGTGCTCAGTGCTCAGGGTGCTCAGTGCTCAGTACTCAGAGCTCAGGGTGCTGGGTGTTCAGTGCTCAGGGTGCTGGGTGCTCATTGCTCAGGGTGCTGGGTGCTCAGTGCTCGAGGTGCTCGGTGCTCAGTACTCAAGGTGCTGGGTGCTCAGTGCTCAGGGTGCTGGGTGCTCAGTCCTCGGGGTGCTCTGTGCTCAGGGTGCTGGGTGCTCAGTGCTCGGGGTGCCCGGTGCTCAGTACTCAGGGTGCTGAGTGCTCAGTACTCAGGGTGATGGGTGCTAGTACTCAGGGTGCTCGGTGCTCAGTGCTCAGGGTGCTGGGTGCTCAGTACTCAGGGTGCTGGGTTCTCAGTGCTCGGGGTGCTGGGTGCTCAGTACTCAGGGTGCTGGGGGCTCAGTACTCAGGGTGCTGGGTGCTCAGTACTCACGGTGCTCGGTTCTCAGTACTCAGGGTGCTGGGTGCTCATTCTCGGGGTGCTGCGTGCTCAGTGCTCAGGGTGCTGGGTGCTCAGTGATCGGGGTGCTGGGTGCTCAGTGCTGAGTGTGCTGGCTGCTCAGTGCTCAGGGTGCTGGGTGCTCAGTACTCAGGGTGCTCGGTGCTCAGTACTCAGGGTGCTCAGTGCTCAGTACTCAGCGTGCTGGGTGCTCAGTGCTCAGGGTCCTCGGTGCTCAGTACTCAGGGTGCTCAGTGCTCAGTACTCAGCGTGCTTTGTGCTCAGTGCTCAGGGTACTGGGTGCTCAGTACTCAGGGTGCTGGGTGCTCTGTACTCAGGGTGCTGGGTGCTCAGTACTCAGGGTGCTGGGTGCTCAGTGCTCAGGGTGCTGGGTGCTCAGTACTCAGGGTGCTGGGTGCTTAGTGCTCGAGGTGCTCGGTGCTCAGTACTCAAGGTGCTGGGTTCTCAGTGCTCAGGGTGCTGGGTGCTCAGTCCTCGGGGTGCTCCGTGCTCAGGGTGCTGGGTGCTGAGTGCTCAGGGTGCTGGGTGCTCAGTGCTCGGGTGCTCGGTGCTCAGTGCTCAGTACTCAGGGTGCTGGGTGCTCAGTGCTCGGTGTGCTGGGTGCTCAGTACTCAGGGTGCTGGGTGCTCAGTGCTCAGGGTGCTGGGTGCTCAGTGCTCAGGGTGCTGGGTGCTCAGTGATCGGGGTGCTGGGTGCTCAGTGCTCAGGGTGATCGGTGCTCAGTGCTCAGGGTGCTGGGTGCTCAGTCCTCAGGGTGCTCAGTGCTCAAGGTGCTGGGTGCTCAGTGCTCGGGGTGCTCGGTGCTCAGTACTCAGGGTGCTGAGTGCTCAGTACTCAGGGTGCTCGGTGCTCAGTACTCAGGGTGCTGGGTGCTCAGTACTCAGGTTGCTGGGTGCTCAGTGCTCAGGGTGCTGGGTGCTCAGTGCTCAGGGTGCTGGGTGCTCAGTGCTCGGGGTGCTGGGTGCTCAGTGCTCGGGGTGCTGGGTGCTCAGTGCTCAGTGCTCAGGGTGCTGGGTGCTCAGTGCTCAGTGCTCAGGGTGCTGGTTGCTCAGTACTCAGGGTGCTGGGTGCTCAGTACTCAGGGTGCTGGGTGCTCAGTGCTCAGGGTGCTGGGTGCTCAGTACTCAGGGTGCTGGGTGCTCAGTGCTCGGGGTGCTGGGTGCTCCGTGCTCGGGGTGCTGGGTGCTCAGTGCTCATGGTGCTGGGTGCTCAGTACTCAGGGTGCTGGGTGCTCAGTGCTCGGGGTGCTCGGTGCTCAGTACTCAAGGTGCTGGGTGCTCAGTGCTCAGGGTGCTGGGTGCTCAGTCCTCGGGGTGCACCGTGCTCAGTGATCAGGGTGCTGGGTGCTCAGTACTCAGGGTGCTCGGTGCTCAGTACTCAGGGTTCTTAGTGCTCAGTACTCAGGGTGCTGGGTGCTCAGTGCTCAGGGTGCTGGGTGCTCAGTACTCAGGGTGCTCAGTGCTCAGTACTCGGGGTGCTTGGTGCTCAGTACTCAGGGTGCTCAGTGCTCAGTACTCGGGGTGCTGGGTGCTCAGTGCTCAGGGTGCTCAGTGCTCAGTGCTCGGGGTGTTGGGTGCTCAGTGCTCAGTGCTCAGGGTGCTGGGTGTTCAGTACTCAGGGTGCAGGGTGCTCAGTACTCAGGGTGCTGGGTGCTCAGTGCTCAGGGTGCTCAGTGATCAGTTCTCAGTGCTCAGGGTGCTGGGTGTTCAGTACTCGGTGTGCAGGGTGCTCAGTGCTGAGGGTGCTCAGTGCTCAGTACTCAGTGCTCAGGGTGCTCAGTGCTCAGTGCTCAGGGTGCTGGGTGTTCAGTACTCGGTGTGCTGGGTGCTCAGTGCTCAGGGTGCTCAGTGCTCAGTACTCAGTGCTCAGGGTACTCAGTGCTCAGTGCTCAGGGTGCTGGGTGTTCAGTACTCAGGGTGCTGGGTGATCAGTACTCAGGGTGCTGGGTGCTCAGTGCTCAGGGTGCTGGGTGCTCAGTACTCTGGGTGTTGGGTGCTCAGTGCTCAGGGTGCTGGGTGCTCAGTGCTCAGGGTGCTGGGTGCTCAGTGCTCGAGGTGCTCGGTGCTCAGTACTCAAGGTGCTGGGTGCTCAGTGCTCAGGGTGCTGGGTGCTCAGTCCTCGGGGTGCTCCGTGCTCAGGGTGCTGGGTGCTCAGTGCTCGGGGTGCTCGGTGCTCAGTACTCAGGGTGCTGAGTGCTCAGTACTCAGGGTGATGGGTGCTCAGTACTCAGGGTGCTGGGTGCTCAGTGCTCGGGGTGCTGGGTGCTCAGTACTCAGGGTGCTGGGGGCTCAGTACTCAGGGTGCTGGGTGCTCAGTACTCAGGGTGCTCGGTTCTCAGTACTCAGGGTGCTGGGTGCTCATTCTCGGGGTGCTGGGTGCTCAGTGCTCGGGGTGCTGGGTGCTCAGTACTCAGGGTGCTGTGGGCTCAGTACTCAGGGTGCTGGGTGCTCAGTACTCAGGGTGATCTGTTCTCAGTACTCAGGGTGCTGGGTGCTCAGTGCTCGGGATGCTGGGTGCTCAGTACTCGGGGTGCTCAGTGCTCAGTACTCAGGGTGCTGGGTGCTCAGTACTCAGGGTGCTGGGTGCACAGTGCTCAGGGTGCTGGGTGCTCAGTACTCAGGGTGCTGGGTGCTCAGTACTCAGGGTGATCGGTGCTTAGTACTCAGGGTGCTGGGTGCTCATTGCTCAGGGTGCTGGGTACTCAGTACTCAGGGTGCTGGGTGCTCAGTACTCAGGGTGCTGGGTGCTCAGTGCTCAGGGTGCTGGGTGCTCAGTGCTCAGGGTGCTGGGTGCTCAGTACTCAGGGTGCTGGGTGCTCAGTGCTCAGGGTGATCGGTGCTCAGTACTCAGGGTGCTCAGTACTCAGGGTGCTGGGTGCTCAGTGCTCAGGGTGCTGGGTGCTCAGTACTCAGGGTGCTGGGTGCTCAGTGCTCGGGGTGCTGGGTGCTCAGTGCTCAGGGTGATCGGTGCTCAGTACTCAAGGCGCTGGGTGCTCAGTCCTTGGGGTGCTGGGTGCTCAGTGCTCGGGGTGCTGTGTGCTCAGTGCTCAGTGCTCAGGCTGCTGGGTGCTCAGTGCTCAGTGCTCAGGGTGCTGGGTGCTCAGTTCTCAGGGTGCTGGGTGCTCAGTACTCTGTGTGTTGGGTGCTCAGTACGCAGGGTGCTGGGTGCTCAGTGCTCAGGGTGCTGGGTGCTCAGTACTCAGGGTGCTGGGTGCTCAGTGCTCGCGGTGCTCGGTGCTCAGTACTCAAGGTGCTGGGTGCTCAGTGCTCAGGGTGCAGGGTGCTCAGTCCTCGGGGTGCCCCGTGCTCAGTGCTCAGGATGCTGGGTGCTCAGTACTTAGGGTGCTCGGTGCTCAGTACTCAGGGTTTTCAGTGCTCTGGGTGCTGGATGCTCAGTACTCAGGGTGCTCAGTGCTCAGTACTCGGGGTGCTGGGTGCTCAGTACTCAGGGTGCTCAGTGCTCAGTACTCAGGGTGCTGGGTGCTCAGTGCTCAGTGTGCTCAGTGCTCAGTGCTCGGGGTGCTGGGTGCTCAGTGCTCGGGGCGCTGGGTGCTCAGTGTTCGGGGTGCTGGGTGCTCAGTACTCAGGGTGCTGTGTGCTCAGTGCTCATTACTCAGCGTGCTGGGTGCTCAGTGCTCAGAGTGTTGGGTGCTCAGTACTCAGGGTGCTGGGTGCTCAGTGCTCAGTGCACAGGGTGCTCATTGCTCAGGGTGCTGGGTGCTCAGGGTGCTGGGTGCTCAGTGCTCGGGGTGCTGGGTGCTCAGTGCTCAGTGCTCAGGGTGCTGGGTGCTCAGTGCTCAGTGCTCAGGGTGCTGGGTGTTCAGTACTCAGGGTGCTCGGTGCTTAGTGCTCGGGGTGCTGGGTGCTCAGTACTCAGGTGCTGGGTGCTCAGTGCTCGGGGTGCTGGGTGCTCAGTGCTCATGGTGATCAATGCTCAGTACTCAGGGTGCGGGGTGCTCAGTGCTCAGGGTGCTGGGTGCTCAGTCCTCAGGGTGCTCAGTACTCAGGGTGCTCGGTGCTCAGTGCTCAGTACTCAGGGTGCTCAGTACTCAGGGTGCTGGGTGCTCAGTGCTCAGGGTGCTGGGTGCTCAGTACTCAGGGTGCTGGGTGCTTAGTACTCGGGGTGCTGGGTGCTCAGTACTCAGGGTGCTGTGTGCTCAGTTCTCGGGGTGCTGGGTGCTCAGTGCTCAGGGTGATCGGTGCTCAGTGCTCAGGGTGCTGGGTGCTCAGTCCTCAGGGTGATCAGTGCTCGCGGTGCTCGGTGCTCAGTACTCAGGGTGCTGAGTGCCCAGTACTCAGGGTTCTGGGTGCTCAGTACTCAGGGTGCTGGGTGCTCAGTACTCAGGGTGCTGTCTGCTCAGTGCTCATGGTGCTGGGTGCTCAGTGCTCAGGGTGCTGGGTGCTCAGTGCTGGGGGTGCTGGGTTCTCAGGGCTGTGGTGCTGGGTGCTCAGTGCTCAGTGCTCAGGGTGCTGGGTGCTCAGTGCTCAGGGTGCTGGTTGCTCAGTACTCAGGGTGCTGGGTTCTCAGTACTCAGGTTACTGGGTGCTCAGTGCTCAGGGAGCTCTGTGGTCAGTACTCAGGGTGCTGGGTGCTCAGTGCTCGGGGTGCTGCGTGCTCAGTACTCAGGGTGCTGGGTGCTCAGTGCTCACGGTGCTGGGTACTCAGTGCTCAGGGTGCTGGGTGCTCAGTACTCAGGGTGCTGGGTGCTCAGTGCTCGGGGTGCTCGGTGCTCAGTACTCAAGGTGCTGGGTGCTCAGTGCTCAGGGTGCTGGGTGCTCAGTGCTCGGGGTGCTCGGTGCTCAGTACTCGGGGTGCTGGTTGCTCAGTACTCGGGGTGCTGGGTGCTCAGTGCTCAGTGCTCAGGGTGCTGGGTGTTCAGTACTCATGGTGCTGGGTGCTCAGTACTCAGGGTGCTGGGTGCTCAGTGCTCAGGGTGCTCAGTGCTCAGTACTCAGTGCTCAGGGTGCTGGGTGTTCAGTACTCAGGGTGCTGGGTGTTCAGTACTCGGTGTGCTGGGTGCTCAGTGCTCAGGGTGCTGGGTGCTCAGTACTCAGTGCTCAGGGTGCTCAGTGCTCAGTGCTCAGGGTGCTCGGTGTTCAGTACTCAGGGTGCTGGGTGTTCAGTACTCGGTGTGCTGTGTGCTCAGTGCTCAGGGTGCTCAGTGATTAGTACTCAGTGCTCAGGGTACTCACTGCTCAGTACTCAGGGTGCTGGGTGCTCAGTACTCAGGGTGCTGGGTGCTCAGTGCTCAGGGTGCTGGGTGCTCAGTACTCTGGGTGTTGGGTGCTCAGTGCTCAGGGTGCTGGGTGCTCAGTGCTCAGGGTGCTGCGTGCTCAGTACTCAGGGTGCTGGGTGCTCAGCGCTCGAGGTGCTCGGTGCTCAGTACTCAAGGTGCTGGGTGCTCAGTGCTCAGGGTGCTGGGTGCTCAGTCCTCGGGGTGCTCCGTGCTCAGGGTGCTGGGTGCTCAGTGCTCGGGATGCTCGGTGCTCAGTACTCAGGGTGCTGAGTGCTCAGTACTCAGGGTGATGGGTGCTCAGTACTCAGGGTGCTGGGTGCTCAGTGCTCGGGGTGCTGGGTGCTCAGTACTCAGGGTGCTGGGGGCTCAGTACTCAGGGTGCTGGGTGCTCAGTACTCAGGGTGCTCGGTTCTCAGTACTCAGGGTGCTGGGTGCTCATTCTCGGGGTGCTGGGTGCTCAGTGCTCGGGGTGCTGGGTGCTCAGTACTCAGGGTGCTGGGGGCTCAGTACTCAGGGTGCTGGGTGCTCAGTACTCAGGGTGATCTGTTCTCAGTACTCAGGGTGCTGGGTGCTCAGTGCTCGGGATGCTGGGTGCTCAGTACTCGGGGTGCTCAGTGCTCAGTACTCAGGGTGCTGGGTGCTCAGTACTCAGGGTGCTGGGTGCTCAGTGCTCGGGGTGCTCGGTGCTGAGTACTCGGGGTGCTGGGTTCTCAGTACTCAGGGTGTTGGGTGCTCAGTGCTCAGGGTGCTGGGTGCTCAGTGATCGGGGTGCTGGGTGCTCAGTGCTGAGTGTGCTGGCTGCTCAGTGCTCAGGGTACTGGGTGCTCAGTACTCAGGGTGCTCGGTGCTCAGTAACCAGGGTGCTCAGTGCTCAGTACTCAGCGTGCTGGGTGCTCAGTGCTCAGGGTCCTCGGTGCTCAGTACTCAGGGTGCTCAGTGCTCAGTACTCACCGTGCTTTGTGCTCAGTGCTCAGGATGCTGGGTGCTCAGTACTCAGGGTGCTGGGTGCTCAGTACTCAGGGTGCTGGGTGCTCTGTGCTGGGGGGTGCTGGGTGCTCAGTGCTCAGGGTGCTGGGTGCTCAGTGCTCAGGGTGCTGGGTGCTCAGTACTCAGGGTGCTGGGTGCTTAGTGCTCGAGGTGCTCGGTGCTCAGTACTCAAGGTGCTGGGTTCTCAGTGCTCAGGGTGCTGGGTGCTCAGTCCTCGGGGTGCTCCGTGCTCATTGTGCTGGGTGCTGAGTGCTCAGGGTGCTGGGTGCTCAGTGCTCGGGTGCTCGGTGCTCAGTGCTCAGGGTCCTGGGTGCTCAGTACTCAGGGTCCTGGTTGCTTAGTACTCAGGGTGCTCAGTGCTCATTACACAGGGTGCTGGGTGCTCAGTGCTCGGGGTGCTGGTTGCTCAGTGCTCAGTACTCAGGGTGCTGGGTGCTCAGTGCTCGGGGTGCTGGGTGCTCAGTACTCAGGGTGCTGGGTGCTCAGTGCTCAGGGTGCTGGGTGCTCAGTGCTCAGGGTGCGGGGTGCTCAGTGATCGGGGTGCTGGGTGCTCAGTACTCAGGGTGCTCAGTGCTCAGGGAGCTCGGTGCTCAGTACTCAGGGTGCTGGGTGCTCAGTACTCAGTACTTGGGGTGCTGGGTGCTCAGTGCTCAGGGTGCTCAGTGCTCAGTACTCAGTGCTCAGGGTGCTCAGTGCTCAGTGCTCAGGGTGCTGGGTGTTCAGTACTCAGGGTGCTGGGTGCTCAGTACTCAGGGTGCTAGGTGCTCAGTACTCAGGGTGCTGGGTGCTCATTCTCGGGGTGCTGGGTGCTCAGTGCTCGGGGTGCTGGGTGCTCAGTACTCAGGGTTCTGGGGGCTCAGTACTCAGGGTGCTGGGTGCTCAGTACTCAGGGTGCTCGGTTCTCAGTACTCAGGGTGCTGGGTGCTCATTCTCGGGGTGCTGGGTGCTCAGTGCTCGGGGTGCTGGGTGCTCAGTACTCAGGGTGCTGGGGGCTGAGTACTCAGGGTGCTGGGTGCTCAGTACTCAGGGTGATCTGTTCTCAGTACTCAGGTTGCTGGGTGCTCAGTGCTCGGGGTGCTGGGTGCTCACTACTCGGGGTGCTCAGTGCTCAGTACTCAGGGTGCTGGGTGCTCAGTACTCAGGGTGCTGGGTGCTCAGTGATCAGGGTGCTGCGTGCTCAGTACTCAGGGTGCTGGGTGCTCAGCGCTCGAGGTGCTCGGTGCTCAGTACTCAAGGTGCTGGGTGCTCAGTGCTCAGGGTGCTGGGTGCTCAGTCCTCGGGGTGCTCCGTGCTCAGGGTGCTGGGTGCTCAGTGCTCGGGATGCTCGGTGCTCAGTACTCAGGGTGCTGAGTGCTCAGTACTCAGGGTGATGGGTGCTCAGTACTCAGGGTGCTGGGTGCTCAGTGCTCGGGGTGCTGGGTGCTCAGTACTCAGGGTGCTGGGGGCTCAGTACTCAGGGTGCTGGGTGCTCAGTACTCAGGGTGCTCGGTTCTCAGTACTCAGGGTGCTGGGTGCTCATTCTCGGGGTGCTGGGTGCTCAGTGCTCGGGGTGCTGGGTGCTCAGTACTCAGGGTGCTGGGGGCTCAGTACTCAGGGTGCTGGGTGCTCAGTACTCAGGGTGATCTGTTCTCAGTACTCAGGGTGCTGGGTGCTCAGTGCTCGGGATGCTGGGTGCTCAGTACTCGGGGTGCTCAGTGCTCAGTACTCAGGGTGCTGGGTGCTCAGTACTCAGGGTGCTGGGTGCTCAGTGCTCGGGGTGCTCGGTGCTGAGTACTCGGGGTGCTGGGTTCTCAGTACTCAGGGTGCTGTGTGCTCAGTGCTCAGGGTGCTGGGTGCTCAGTGATCGGGGTGCTGGGTGCTCAGTGCTGAGTGTGCTGGCTGCTCAGTGCTCAGGGTACTGGGTGCTCAGTACTCAGGGTGCTCGGTGCTCAGTAACCAGGGTGCTCAGTGCTCAGTACTCAGCGTGCTGGGTGCTCAGTGCTCAGGGTCCTCGGTGCTCAGTACTCAGGGTGCTCAGTGCTCAGTACTCAGCGTGCTTTGTGCTCAGTGCTCAGGGTGCTGGGTGCTCAGTACTCAGGGTGCTGGGTGCTCAGTACTCAGGGTGCTGGGTGCTCTGTGCTGGGGGGTGCTGGGTGCTCAGTGCTCAGGGTGCTGGGTGCTCAGTGCTCAGGGTGCTGGGTGCTCAGTACTCAGGGTGCTGGGTGCTTAGTGCTCGAGGTGCTCGGTGCTCAGTACTCAAGGTGCTGGGTTCTCAGTGCTCAGGGTGCTGGGTGCTCAGTCCTCGGGGTGCTCCGTGCTCAGGGTGCTGGGTGCTGAGTGCTCAGGGTGCTGGGTGCTCAGTGCTCGGGTGCTCGGTGCTCAGTGCTCAGGGTCCTGGGTGCTCAGTACTCAGGGTCCTGGTTGCTTAGTACTCAGGGTGCTCAGTGCTCAGTACACAGGGTGCTGGGTGCTCAGTGCTCGGGGTGCTGGTTGCTCAGTGCTCAGTAATCAGGGTGCTGGGTGCTCAGTGCTCGGGGTGCTGGGTGCTCAGTACTCAGGGTGCTGGGTGCTCAGTGCTCAGGGTGCTGGGTGCTCAGTGCTCAGGGTGCGGGGTGCTCAGTGATCGGGGTGCTGGGTGCTCAGTACTCAGGGTGCTCAGTGCTCGGGGAGCTCGGTGCTCAGTACTCAGGGTGCTGGGTGCTCAGTACTCAGTACTTGGGGTGCTGGGTGCTCAGTGCTCAGGGTGCTCAGTGCTCAGTACTCAGTGCTCAGGGTGCTCAGTGCTCAGTGCTCAGGGTGCTGTGTGTTCAGTACTCAGGGTGCTGGGTGCTCAGTACTCAGGGTGCTAGGTGCTCAGTACTCAGGGTGCTGGGTGCTCATTCTCGGGGTGCTGGGTGCTCAGTGCTCGGGGTGCTGGGTGCTCAGTACTCAGGGTTCTGGGGGCTCAGTACTCAGGGTGCTGGGTGCTCAGTACTCAGGGTGCTCGGTTCTCAGTACTCAGGGTGCTGGGTGCTCATTCTCGGGGTGCTGGGTGCTCAGTGCTCGGGGTGCTGGGTGCTCAGTACTCAGGGTGCTGGGGGCTGAGTACTCAGGGTGCTGGGTGCTCAGTACTCAGGGTGATCTGTTCTCAGTACTCAGGTTGCTGGGTGCTCAGTGCTCGGGGTGCTGGGTGCTCACTACTCGGGGTGCTCAGTGCTCAGTACTCAGGGTGCTGGGTGCTCAGTACTCAGGGTGCTGGGTGCTCAGTGCTCAGGGTGCTGGGTGCTCAGTACTAAGGGTGCTGGGTGCTCAGTACTCAGGGTGCTCAGTGCTCAGTACTCAGGGTGCTGGGTGCTCAGTGCTCAGGGTGCTGGGTACTCAGTACTCAGGGTGCTGGGTGCTCAGTACTCAGGGTGCTGGGTGCTCAGTACTCAGGGTGCTGGGTGCTCAGTGCTCAGGGTGCTGGGTGCTCAGTACTCAGGGTGCTGGGTGCTCAGTGCTCAGGTTGATCGGTGCTCAGTACTCAGGGTGCTCAGTACTCAGGGTGCTGGGTGCTCAGTGCTCGGGGTGCTGGGTGCTCAGTCCTCGGGGTGCTCCGTGCTCAGTGCTCAGGGTGCTGGGTGCTCAGTACTTAGGGTGCTCGGTGCTCAGTACTCAGGGTTTTCAGTGCTCTGGGTGCTGGGTGCTCAGTACTCAGGGTGCTCAGTGCTCAGTACTCGGGGTGCTGGGTGCTCAGTACTCAGGGTGCTCAGTGCTCAGTACTCGGGGTGCTGGGTGCTCAGTGCTCAGTGTGCTCAGTGCTCAGTGCTCGGGGTGCTGGGTGCTCAGTGCTCGGGGCGCTGGGTGCTCAGTGTTCGGGGTGCTGGGTGCTCAGTACTCAGGGTGCTGTGTGCTCAGTGCTCAGTACTCAGCGTGCTGGGTGCTCAGTGCTCAGAGTGTTGGGTGCTCAGTACTCAGGGTGCTGGGTGCTCAGTGCTCAGTGCACAGGGTGCTCATTGCTCAGGGTGCTGGGTGCTCAGGGTGCTGGGTGCTCAGTGCTCGGGGTGCTGGGTGCTCAGTGCTCAGTGCTCAGGGTGCTGGGTGCTCAGTGCTCAGTGCTCAGGGTGCTGGGTGTTCAGTACTCAGGGTGCTCGGTGCTTAGTGCTCGGGGTGCTGGGTGCTCAGTACTCAGGTGCTGGGTGCTCAGTGCTCGGGGTGCTGGGTGCTCAGTGCTCATGGTGATCAATGCTCAGTACTCAGGGTGCGGGGTGCTCAGTGCTCAGGGTGCTGGGTGCTCAGTCCTCAGGGTGCTCAGTACTCAGGGTGCTCGGTGCTCAGTGCTCAGTACTCAGGGTGCTCAGTACTCAGGGTGCTGGGTGCTCAGTGCTCAGGGTGCTGGGTGCTCAGTACTCAGGGTGCTGGGTGCTTAGTACTCGGGGTGCTGGGTGCTCAGTACTCAGGGTGCTGTGTGCTCAGTTCTCGGGGTGCTGGGTGCTCAGTGCTCAGGGTGATCGGTGCTCAGTGCTCAGGGTGCTGGGTGCTCCGTCCTCAGGGTGATCAGTGCTCGCGGTGCTCGGTGCTCAGTACTCAGGGTGCTGAGTGCCCAGTACTCAGGGTTCTGGGTGCTCAGTACTCAGGGTGCTGGGTGCTCAGTGCTCAGGGTGCTGGGTGCTCAGTGCTGGGGGTGCTGGGTTCTCAGGGCTGTGGTGCTGGGTGCTCAGTGCTCAGTGCTCAGGGTGCTGGGTGCTCAGTGCTCAGTGCTCAGGGTGCTGGGTGTTCAGTACTCATGGTGCTGGGTGCTCAGTACTCAGGGTGCTGGGTGCTCAGTGCTCAGGGTGCTCAGTGCTCAGTACTCAGTGCTCAGGGTGCTGGGTGTTCAGTACTCAGGGTGCTGGGTGTTCAGTACTCGGTGTGCTGGGTGCTCAGTGCTCAGGGTGCTGGGTGCTCAGTACTCAGTGCTCAGGGTGCTCAGTGCTCAGTGCTCAGGGTGCTCGGTGTTCAGTACTCAGGGTGCTGGGTGTTCAGTACTCGGTGTGCTGTGTGCTCAGTGCTCAGGGTGCTCAGTGATCAGTACTCAGTGCTCAGGGTACTCACTGCTCAGTACTCAGGGTGCTGGGTGCTCAGTACTCAGGGTGCTGGGTGCTCAGTGCTCAGGGTGCTGGGTGCTCAGTACTCTGGGTGTTGGGTGCTCAGTGCTCAGGGTGCTGGGTGCTCAGTGCTCAGGGTGCTGCGTGCTCAGTACTCAGGGTGCTGGGTGCTCAGCGCTCGAGGTGCTCGGTGCTCAGTACTCAAGGTGCTGGGTTCTCAGTGCTCAGGGTGCTGGGTGCTCAGTCCTCGGGGTGCTCCGTGCTCATTGTGCTGGGTGCTGAGTGCTCAGGGTGCTGGGTGCTCAGTGCTCGGGTGCATGGTGCTCAGTGCTCAGGGTCCTGGGTGCTCAGTACTCAGGGTCCTGGTTGCTTAGTACTCAGGGTGCTCAGTGCTCAGTACACAGGGTGCTGGGTGCTCAGTGCTCGGGGTGCTGGTTGCTCAGTGCTCAGTACTCAGGGTGCTGGGTGCTCAGTGCTCGGGGTGCTGGGTGCTCAGTACTCAGGGTGCTGGGTGCTCAGTGCTCAGGGTGCTGGGTGCTCAGTGCTCAGGGTGCGGGGTGCTCAGTGATCGGGGTGCTGGGTGCTCAGTACTCAGGGTGCTCAGTGCTCGGGGAGCTCGGTGCTCAGTACTCAGGGTGCTGGGTGCTCAGTACTCAGTACTTGGGGTGCTGGGTGCTCAGTGCTCAGGGTGCTCAGTGCTCAGTACTCAGTGCTCAGGGTGCTCAGTGCTCAGTGCTCAGGGTGCTGGGTGTTCAGTACTCAGGGTGCTGGGTGCTCAGTACTCAGGGTGCTAGGTGCTCAGTACTCAGGGTGCTGGGTGCTCATTCTCGGGGTGCTGGGTGCTCAGTGCTCGGGGTGCTGGGTGCTCAGTACTCAGGGTTCTGGGGGCTCAGTACTCAGGGTGCTGGGTGCTCAGTACTCAGGGTGCTCGGTTCTCAGTACTCAGGGTGCTGGGTGCTCATTCTCGGGGTGCTGGGTGCTCAGTGCTCGGGGTGCTGGGTGCTCAGTACTCAGGGTGCTGGGGGCTGAGTACTCAGGGTGCTGGGTGCTCAGTACTCAGGGTGATCTGTTCTCAGTACTCAGGTTGCTGGGTGCTCAGTGCTCGGGGTGCTGGGTGCTCACTACTCGGGGTGCTCAGTGCTCAGTACTCAGGGTGCTGGGTGCTCAGTACTCAGGGTGCTGGGTGCTCAGTGATCAGGGTGCTGCGTGCTCAGTACTCAGGGTGCTGGGTGCTCAGCGCTCGAGGTGCTCGGTGCTCAGTACTCAAGGTGCTGGGTGCTCAGTGCTCAGGGTGCTGGGTGCTCAGTCCTCGGGGTGCTCCGTGCTCAGGGTGCTGGGTGCTCAGTGCTCGGGATGCTCGGTGCTCAGTACTCAGGGTGCTGAGTGCTCAGTACTCAGGGTGATGGGTGCTCAGTACTCAGGGTGCTGGGTGCTCAGTGCTCGGGGTGCTGGGTGCTCAGTACTCAGGGTGCTGGGGGCTCAGTACTCAGGGTGCTGGGTGCTCAGTACTCAGGGTGCTCGGTTCTCAGTACTCAGGGTGCTGGGTGCTCATTCTCGGGGTGCTGGGTGCTCAGTGCTCGGGGTGCTGGGTGCTCAGTACTCAGGGTGCTGGGGGCTCAGTACTCAGGGTGCTGGGTGCTCAGTACTCAGGGTGATCTGTTCTCAGTACTCAGGGTGCTGGGTGCTCAGTGCTCGGGATGCTGGGTGCTCAGTACTCGGGGTGCTCAGTGCTCAGTACTCAGGGTGCTGGGTGCTCAGTACTCAGGGTGCTGGGTGCTCAGTGCTCGGGGTGCTCGGTGCTGAGTACTCGGGGTGCTGGGTTCTCAGTACTCAGGGTGCTGGGTGCTCAGTGCTCAGGGTGCTGGGTGCTCAGTGATCGGGGTGCTGGGTGCTCAGTGCTGAGTGTGCTGGCTGCTCAGTGCTCAGGGTACTGGGTGCTCAGTACTCAGGGTGCTCGGTGCTCAGTAACCAGGGTGCTCAGTGCTCAGTACTCAGCGTGCTGGGTGCTCAGTGCTCAGGGTCCTCGGTGCTCAGTACTCAGGGTGCTCAGTGCTCAGTACTCAGCGTGCTTTGTGCTCAGTGCTCAGGGTGCTGGGTGCTCAGTACTCAGGGTGATGGGTGCTCAGTACTCAGGGTGCTGGGTGCTCTGTGCTGGGGGGTGCTGGGTGCTCAGTGCTCAGGGTGCTGGGTGCTCAGTGCTCAGGGTGCTGGGTGCTCAGTACTCAGGGTGCTGGGTGCTTAGTGCTCGAGGTGCTCGGTGCTCAGTACTCAAGGTGCTGGGTTCTCAGTGCTCAGGGTGCTGGGTGCTCAGTCCTCGGGGTGCTCCGTGCTCAGGGTGCTGGGTGCTGAGTGCTCAGGGTGCTGGGTGCTCAGTGCTCGGGTGCTCGGTGCTCAGTGCTCAGGGTCCTGGGTGCTCAGTACTCAGGGTCCTGGTTGCTTAGTACTCAGGGTGCTCAGTGCTCAGTACACAGGGTGCTGGGTGCTCAGTGCTCGGGGTGCTGGTTGCTCAGTGCTCAGTACTCAGGGTGCTGGGTGCTCAGTGCTCGGGGTGCTGGGTGCTCAGTACTCAGGGTGCTGGGTGCTCAGTGCTCAGGGTGCTGGGTGCTCAGTGCTCAGGGTGCGGGGTGCTCAGTGATCGGGGTGCTGGGTGCTCAGTACTCAGGGTGCTCAGTGCTCGGGGAGCTCGGTGCTCAGTACTCAGGGTGCTGGGTGCTCAGTACTCAGTACTTGGGGTGCTGGGTGCTCAGTGCTCAGGGTGCTCAGTGCTCAGTACTCAGTGCTCAGGGTGCTCAGTGCTCAGTGCTCAGGGTGCTGTGTGTTCAGTACTCAGGGTGCTGGGTGCTCAGTACTCAGGGTGCTAGGTGCTCAGTACTCAGGGTGCTGGGTGCTCATTCTCGGGGTGCTGGGTGCTCAGTGCTCGGGGTGCTGGGTGCTCAGTACTCAGGGTTCTGGGGGCTCAGTACTCAGGGTGCTGGGTGCTCAGTACTCAGGGTGCTCGGTTCTCAGTACTCAGGGTGCTGGGTGCTCATTCTCGGGGTGCTGGGTGCTCAGTGCTCGGGGTGCTGGGTGCTCAGTACTCAGGGTGCTGGGGGCTGAGTACTCAGGGTGCTGGGTGCTCAGTACTCAGGGTGATCTGTTCTCAGTACTCAGGTTGCTGGGTGCTCAGTGCTCGGGGTGCTGGGTGCTCACTACTCGGGGTGCTCAGTGCTCAGTACTCAGGGTGCTGGGTGCTCAGTACTCAGGGTGCTGGGTGCTCAGTGCTCAGGGTGCTGGGTGCTCAGTACTAAGGGTGCTGGGTGCTCAGTACTCAGGGTGCTCAGTGCTCAGTACTCAGGGTGCTGGGTGCTCAGTGCTCAGGGTGCTGGGTACTCAGTACTCAGGGTGCTGGGTGCTCAGTACTCAGGGTGCTGGGTGCTCAGTACTCAGGGTGCTGGGTGCTCAGTGCTCAGGGTGCTGGGTGCTCAGTACTCAGGGTGCTGGGTGCTCAGTGCTCAGGTTGATCGGTGCTCAGTACTCAGGGTGCTCAGTACTCAGGGTGCTGGGTGCTCAGTGCTCGGGGTGCTGGGTGCTCAGTCCTCGGGGTGCTCCGTGCTCAGTGCTCAGGGTGCTGGGTGCTCAGTACTTAGGGTGCTCGGTGCTCAGTACTCAGGGTTTTCAGTGCTCTGGGTGCTGGGTGCTCAGTACTCAGGGTGCTCAGTGCTCAGTACTCGGGGTGCTGGGTGCTCAGTACTCAGGGTGCTCAGTGCTCAGTACTCGGGGTGCTGGGTGCTCAGTGCTCAGTGTGCTCAGTGCTCAGTGCTCGGGGTGCTGGGTGCTCAGTGCTCGGGGCGCTGGGTGCTCAGTGTTCGGGGTGCTGGGTGCTCAGTACTCAGGGTGCTGTGTGCTCAGTGCTCAGTACTCAGCGTGCTGGGTGCTCAGTGCTCAGAGTGTTGGGTGCTCAGTACTCAGGGTGCTGGGTGCTCAGTGCTCAGTGCACAGGGTGCTCATTGCTCAGGGTGCTGGGTGCTCAGGGTGCTGGGTGCTCAGTGCTCGGGGTGCTGGGTGCTCAGTGCTCAGTGCTCAGGGTGCTGGGTGCTCAGTGCTCAGTGCTCAGGGTGCTGGGTGTTCAGTACTCAGGGTGCTCGGTGCTTAGTGCTCGGGGTGCTGGGTGCTCAGTACTCAGGTGCTGGGTGCTCAGTGCTCGGGGTGCTGGGTGCTCAGTGCTCATGGTGATCAATGCTCAGTACTCAGGGTGCGGGGTGCTCAGTGCTCAGGGTGCTGGGTGCTCAGTCCTCAGGGTGCTCAGTACTCAGGGTGCTCGGTGCTCAGTGCTCAGTACTCAGGGTGCTCAGTACTCAGGGTGCTGGGTGCTCAGTGCTCAGGGTGCTGGGTGCTCAGTACTCAGGGTGCTGGGTGCTTAGTACTCGGGGTGCTGGGTGCTCAGTACTCAGGGTGCTGTGTGCTCAGTTCTCGGGGTGCTGGGTGCTCAGTGCTCAGGGTGATCGGTGCTCAGTGCTCAGGGTGCTGGGTGCTCAGTCCTCAGGGTGATCAGTGCTCGCGGTGCTCGGTGCTCAGTACTCAGGGTGCTGAGTGCCCAGTACTCAGGGTTCTGGGTGCTCAGTACTCAGGGTGCTGGGTGCTCAGTGCTCAGGGTGCTGGGTGCTCAGTGCTGGGGGTGCTGGGTTCTCAGGGCTGTGGTGCTGGGTGCTCAGTGCTCAGTGCTCAGGGTGCTGGGTGCTCAGTGCTCAGTGCTCAGGGTGCTGGGTGTTCAGTACTCATGGTGCTGGGTGCTCAGTACTCAGGGTGCTGGGTGCTCAGTGCTCAGGGTGCTCAGTGCTCAGTACTCAGTGCTCAGGGTGCTGGGTGTTCAGTACTCAGGGTGCTGGGTGTTCAGTACTCGGTGTGCTGGGTGCTCAGTGCTCAGGGTGCTGGGTGCTCAGTACTCAGTGCTCAGGGTGCTCAGTGCTCAGTGCTCAGGGTGCTCGGTGTTCAGTACTCAGGGTGCTGGGTGTTCAGTACTCGGTGTGCTGTGTGCTCAGTGCTCAGGGTGCTCAGTGATCAGTACTCAGTGCTCAGGGTACTCACTGCTCAGTACTCAGGGTGCTGGGTGCTCAGTACTCAGGGTGCTGGGTGCTCAGTGCTCAGGGTGCTGGGTGCTCAGTACTCTGGGTGTTGGGTGCTCAGTGCTCAGGGTGCTGGGTGCTCAGTGCTCAGGGTGCTGCGTGCTCAGTACTCAGGGTGCTGGGTGCTCAGCGCTCGAGGTGCTCGGTGCTCAGTACTCAAGGTGCTGGGTGCTCAGTGCTCAGGGTGCTGGGTGCTCAGTCCTCGGGGTGCTCCGTGCTCAGGGTGCTGGGTGCTCAGTGCTCGGGATGCTCGGTGCTCAGTACTCAGGTTGCTGAGTGCTCAGTACTCAGGGTGATGGGTGCTCAGTACTCAGGGTGCTGGGTGCTCAGTGCTCGGGGTGCTGGGTGCTCAGTACTCAGGGTGCTGGGGGCTCAGTACTCAGGGTGCAGGGTGCTCAGTACTCAGGGTGCTCGGTTCTCAGTACTCAGGGTGCTGGGTGCTCATTCTCGGGGTGCTGGGTGCTCAGTGCTCGGGGTGCTGGGTGCTCAGTACTCAGGGTGCTGGGGGCTCAGTACTCAGGGTGCTGGGTGCTCAGTACTCAGGGTGATCTGTTCTCAGTACTCAGGGTGCTGGGTGCTCAGTGCTCGGGATGCTGGGTGCTCAGTACTCGGGGTGCTGGGTTCTCAGTACTCAGGGTGCTGGGTGCTCAGTGCTCGGGGTGCTCGGTGCTGAGTACTCGGGGTGCTGGGTTCTCAGTACTCAGGGTGCTGGGTGCTCAGTGCTCAGGGTGCTGGGTGCTCAGTGATCGGGGTGCTGGGTGCTCAGTGCTGAGTGTGCTGGCTTCTCAGTGCTCAGGGTACTGGGTGCTCAGTACTCAGGGTGCTCGGTGCTCAGTACTCAGGGTGCTCAGTGCTCAGTACTCAGCGTGCTGGGTGCTCAGTGCTCAGGGTCCTCGGTGCTCAGTACTCAGGGTGCTCAGTGCTCAGTACTCAGCGTGCTTTGTGCTCAGTGCTCAGGGTGCTGGGTGCTCAGTACTCAGGGTGCTGGGTGCTCAGTACTCAGGGTGCTGGGTGCTCTGTGCTGGGGGGTGCTGGGTGCTCAGTGCTCAGGGTGCTGGGTGCTCAGTGCTCAGGGTGCTGGGTGCTCAGTACTCAGGGTGCTGGGTGCTTAGTGCTCGAGGTGCTCGGTGCTCAGTACTCAAGGTGCTGGGTTCTCAGTGCTCAGGGTGCTGGGTGCTCAGTCCTCGGGGTGCTCCGTGCTCAGGGTGCTGGGTGCTGAGTGCTCAGGGTGCTGGGTGCTCAGTGCTCGGGTGCTCGGTGCTCAGTGCTCAGGGTCCTGGGTGCTCAGTACTCAGGGTCCTGGTTGCTTAGTACTCAGGGTGCTCAGTGCTCAGTACACAGGGTGCTGGGTGCTCATTGCTCGGGGTCCTGGGTGCTCAGTGTCTCAGTACTCAGGGTGCTGGGTGCTCAGTGCTCGGGGTGCTGGGTGCTCAGTACTCAGGGTGCTGGGTGCTCAGTGCTCAGGGTGCTGGGTGCTCAGTGCTCAGGGTGCGGGGTGCTCAGTGATTGGGGTGCTGGGTGCGCAGTACTCAGGGTGCTCAGTGCTCGGGGAGCTCGGTGCTCAGTACTCAGGGTGCTGGGTGCTCAGTACTCAGGGTGCTGGGTGCTCAGTACTCGGGTGCTGGGTGCTCATTCTCGGGGTGCTGGGTGCTCAGTGCTCGGGGTGCTGGGTGCTCAGTACTCAGTGCTCAGGGTGCTCAGTGCTCAGTGCTCAGGGTGCTGGTTGTTCAGTACTCAGGGTGCTGGGTGCTCAGTACTCAGGGTGCTAGGTGCTCAGTACTCAGGGTGCTGGGTGCTCATTCTCGGGGTGCTGGGTGCTCAGTGCTCGGGGTGCTGGGTGCTCAGTACTCAGGGTTCTGGGGGCTCAGTACTCAGGGTGCTGGGTGCTCAGTACTCAGGGTGCTCGGTTCTCAGTACTCAGGGTGCTGGGTGCTCATTCTCGGGGTGCTGGGTGCTCAGTGCTCGGGGTGCTGGGTGCTCAGTACTCAGGGTTCTGGGGGCTCAGTACTCAGGGTGCTGGGTGCTCAGTACTCAGGGTGCTCGGTTCTCAGTGCTCAGGGTGCTGGGTGTTCAGTACTCAGGGTGCTGGGTGCTCAGTACTCAGGGTGCTAGGTGCTCAGTACTCAGGGTGCTGGGTGCTCATTCTCGGGGTGCTGGGTGCTCAGTGCTCGGGGTGCTGGGTGCTCAGTACTCAGGGTTCTGGGGGCTCAGTACTCAGGGTGCTGGGTGCTCAGTACTCAGGGTGCTCGGTTCTCAGTACTCAGGGTGCTGGGTGCTCAGTACTCAGGGTGCTGGGTGCTCAGTGCTCAGGGTGCTGGGTGCTCAGTACTCTGGGTGTTGGGTGCTCAGTGCTCAGGGTGCTGGGTGCTCAGTGCTCAGGGTGCTGCGTGCTCAGTACTCAGGGTGCTGGGTGCTCAGCGCTCGAGGTGCTCGGTGCTCAGTACTCAAGGTGCTGGGTGCTCAGTGCTCAGGGTGCTGGGTGCTCAGTCCTCGGGGTGCTCCGTGCTCAGGGTGCTGGGTGCTCAGTGCTCGGGATGCTCGGTGCTCAGTACTCAGGTTGCTGAGTGCTCAGTACTCAGGGTGATGGGTGCTCAGTACTCAGGGTGCTGGGTGCTCAGTGCTCGGGGTGCTGGGTGCTCAGTACTCAGGGTGCTGGGGGCTCAGTACTCAGGGTGCAGGGTGCTCAGTACTCAGGGTGCTCGGTTCTCAGTACTCAGGGTGCTGGGTGCTCATTCTCGGGGTGCTGGGTGCTCAGTGCTCGGGGTGCTGGGTGCTCAGTACTCAGGGTGCTGGGGGCTCAGTACTCAGGGTGCTGGGTGCTCAGTACTCAGGGTGATCTGTTCTCAGTACTCAGGGTGCTGGGTGCTCAGTGCTCGGGATGCTGGGTGCTCAGTACTCAGGGTGCTAGGTGCTCAGTACTCAGGGTGCTGGGTGCTCATTCTCGGGGTGCTGGGTGCTCAGTGCTCGGGGTGCTGGGTGCTCAGTACTCAGGGTTCTGGGGGCTCAGTACTCAGGGTGCTGGGTGCTCAGTACTCAGGGTGCTCGGTTCTCAGTACTCAGGGTGCTGGGTGCTCATTCTCGGGGTGCTGGGTGCTCAGTGCTCGGGGTGCTGGGTGCTCAGTACTCAGGGTGCTGGGGGCTGAGTACTCAGGGTGCTGGGTGCTCAGTACTCAGGGTGATCTGTTCTCAGTACTCAGGTTGCTGGGTGCTCAGTGCTCGGGGTGCTGGGTGCTCACTACTCGGGGTGCTCAGTGCTCAGTACTCAGGGTGCTGGGTGCTCAGTACTCAGGGTGCTGGGTGCTCAGTGCTCAGGGTGCTGGGTGCTCAGTACTAAGGGTGCTGGGTGCTCAGTACTCAGGGTGCTCAGTGCTCAGTACTCAGGGTGCTGGGTGCTCAGTGCTCAGGGTGCTGGGTACTCAGTACTCAGGGTGCTGGGTGCTCAGTACTCAGGGTGCTGGGTGCTCAGTACTCAGGGTGCTGGGTGCTCAGTGCTCAGGGTGCTGGGTGCTCAGTACTCAGGGTGCTGGGTGCTCAGTGCTCAGGTTGATCGGTGCTCAGTACTCAGGGTGCTCAGTACTCAGGGTGCTGGGTGCTCAGTGCTCGGGGTGCTGGGTGCTCAGTCCTCGGGGTGCTCCGTGCTCAGTGCTCAGGGTGCTGGGTGCTCAGTACTTAGGGTGCTCGGTGCTCAGTACTCAGGGTTTTCAGTGCTCTGGGTGCTGGGTGCTCAGTACTCAGGGTGCTCAGTGCTCAGTACTCGGGGTGCTGGGTGCTCAGTACTCAGGGTGCTCAGTGCTCAGTACTCGGGGTGCTGGGTGCTCAGTGCTCAGTGTGCTCAGTGCTCAGTGCTCGGGGTGCTGGGTGCTCAGTGCTCGGGGCGCTGGGTGCTCAGTGTTCGGGGTGCTGGGTGCTCAGTACTCAGGGTGCTGTGTGCTCAGTGCTCAGTACTCAGCGTGCTGGGTGCTCAGTGCTCAGAGTGTTGGGTGCTCAGTACTCAGGGTGCTGGGTGCTCAGTGCTCAGTGCACAGGGTGCTCATTGCTCAGGGTGCTGGGTGCTCAGGGTGCTGGGTGCTCAGTGCTCGGGGTGCTGGGTGCTCAGTGCTCAGTGCTCAGGGTGCTGGGTGCTCAGTGCTCAGTGCTCAGGGTGCTGGGTGTTCAGTACTCAGGGTGCTCGGTGCTTAGTGCTCGGGGTGCTGGGTGCTCAGTACTCAGGTGCTGGGTGCTCAGTGCTCGGGGTGCTGGGTGCTCAGTGCTCATGGTGATCAATGCTCAGTACTCAGGGTGCGGGGTGCTCAGTGCTCAGGGTGCTGGGTGCTCAGTCCTCAGGGTGCTCAGTACTCAGGGTGCTCGGTGCTCAGTGCTCAGTACTCAGGGTGCTCAGTACTCAGGGTGCTGGGTGCTCAGTGCTCAGGGTGCTGGGTGCTCAGTACTCAGGGTGCTGGGTGCTTAGTACTCGGGGTGCTGGGTGCTCAGTACTCAGGGTGCTGTGTGCTCAGTTCTCGGGGTGCTGGGTGCTCAGTGCTCAGGGTGATCGGTGCTCAGTGCTCAGGGTGCTGGGTGCTCAGTCCTCAGGGTGATCAGTGCTCGCGGTGCTCGGTGCTCAGTACTCAGGGTGCTGAGTGCCCAGTACTCAGGGTTCTGGGTGCTCAGTACTCAGGGTGCTGGGTGCTCAGTGCTCAGGGTGCTGGGTGCTCAGTGCTGGGGGTGCTGGGTTCTCAGGGCTGTGGTGCTGGGTGCTCAGTGCTCAGTGCTCAGGGTGCTGGGTGCTCAGTGCTCAGTGCTCAGGGTGCTGGGTGTTCAGTACTCATGGTGCTGGGTGCTCAGTACTCAGGGTGCTGGGTGCTCAGTGCTCAGGGTGCTCAGTGCTCAGTACTCAGTGCTCAGGGTGCTGGGTGTTCAGTACTCAGGGTGCTGGGTGTTCAGTACTCGGTGTGCTGGGTGCTCAGTGCTCAGGGTGCTGGGTGCTCAGTACTCAGTGCTCAGGGTGCTCAGTGCTCAGTGCTCAGGGTGCTTGGTGTTCAGTACTCAGGGTGCTGGGTGTTCAGTACTCGGTGTGCTGTGTGCTCAGTGCTCAGGGTGCTCAGTGATCAGTACTCAGTGCTCAGGGTACTCACTGCTCAGTACTCAGGGTGCTGGGTGCTCAGTACTCAGGGTGCTGGGTGCTCAGTGCTCAGGGTGCTGGGTGCTCAGTACTCTGGGTGTTGGGTGCTCAGTGCTCAGGGTGCTGGGTGCTCAGTGCTCAGGGTGCTGCGTGCTCAGTACTCAGGGTGCTGGGTGCTCAGCGCTCGAGGTGCTCGGTGCTCAGTACTCAAGGTGCTGGGTGCTCAGTGCTCAGGGTGCTGGGTGCTCAGTCCTCGGGGTGCTCCGTGCTCAGGGTGCTGGGTGCTCAGTGCTCGGGATGCTCGGTGCTCAGTACTCAGGGTGCTGAGTGCTCAGTACTCAGTGTGATGGGTGCTCAGTACTCAGGGTGCTGGGTGCTCAGTGCTCGGGGTGCTGGGTGCTCAGTACTCAGGGTGCTGGGGGCTCAGTACTCAGGGTGCAGGGTGCTCAGTACTCAGGGTGCTCGGTTCTCAGTACTCAGGGTGCTGGGTGCTCATTCTCGGGGTGCTGGGTGCTCAGTGCTCGGGGTGCTGGGTGCTCAGTACTCAGGGTGCTGGGGGCTCAGTACTCAGGGTGCTGGGTGCTCAGTACTCAGGGTGATCTGTTCTCAGTACTCAGGGTGCTGGGTGCTCAGTGCTCGGGATGCTGGGTGCTCAGTACTCGGGGTGCTCAGTGCTCAGTACTCAGGGTGCTGGGTGCTCAGTACTCAGGGTGCTGGGTGCTCAGTGCTCGGGGTGCTCGGTGCTGAGTACTCGGGGTGCTGGGTTCTCAGTACTCAGGGTGCTGGGTGCTCAGTGCTCAGGGTGCTGGGTGCTCAGTGATCGGGGTGCTGGGTGCTCAGTGCTGAGTGTGCTGGCTTCTCAGTGCTCAGGGTACTGGGTGCTCAGTACTCAGGGTGCTCGGTGCTCAGTACTCAGGGTGCTCAGTGCTCAGTACTCAGCGTGCTGGGTGCTCAGTGCTCAGGGTCCTTGGTGCTCAGTACTCAGGGTGCTCAGTGCTCAGTACTCAGCGTGCTTTGTGCTCAGTGCTCAGGGTGCTGGGTGCTCAGTACTCAGGGTGCTGGGTGCTCAGTACTCAGGGTGCTGGGTGCTCTGTGCTGGGGGGTGCTGGGTGCTCAGTGCTCAGGGTGCTGGGTGCTCAGTGCTCAGGGTGCTGGGTGCTCAGTACTCAGGGTGCTGGGTGCTTAGTGCTCGAGGTGCTCGGTGCTCAGTACTCAAGGTGCTGGGTTCTCAGTGCTCAGGGTGCTGGGTGCTCAGTCCTCGGGGTGCTCCGTGCTCAGGGTGCTGGGTGCTGAGTGCTCAGGGTGCTGGGTGCTCAGTGCTCGGGTGCTCGGTGCTCAGTGCTCAGGGTCCTGGGTGCTCAGTACTCAGGGTCCTGGTTGCTTAGTACTCAGGGTGCTCAGTGCTCAGTACACAGGGTGCTGGGTGCTCATTGCTCGGGGTCCTGGGTGCTCAGTGTCTCAGTACTCAGGGTGCTGGGTGCTCAGTGCTCGGGGTGCTGGGTGCTCAGTACTCAGGGTGCTGGGTGCTCAGTGCTCAGGGTGCTGGGTGCTCAGTGCTCAGGGTGCGGGGTGCTCAGTGATCGGGGTGCTGGGTGCGCAGTACTCAGGGTGCTCAGTGCTCGGGGAGCTCGGTGCTCAGTACTCAGGGTGCTGGGTGCTCAGTACTCAGTACTTGGGGTGCTGGGTGCTCAGTGCTCAGGGTGCTCAGTGCTCAGTACTCAGTGCTCAGGGTGCTCAGTGCTCAGTGCTCAGGGTGCTGGGTGTTCAGTACTCAGGGTGCTGGGTGCTCAGTACTCAGGGTGCTAGGTGCTCAGTACTCAGGGTGCTGGGTGCTCATTCTCGGGGTGCTTGGTGCTCAGTGCTCGGGGTGCTGGGTGCTCAGTACTCAGGGTTCTGGGGGCTCAGTACTCAGGGTGCTGGGTGCTCAGTACTCAGGGTGCTCGGTTCTCAGTACTCAGGGTGCTGGGTGCTCATTCTCGGGGTGCTGGGTGCTCAGTGCTCGGGGTGCTGGGTGCTCAGTACTCAGGGTGCTGGGGGCTGAGTACTCAGGGTGCTGGGTGCTCAGTACTCAGGGTGATCTGTTCTCAGTACTCAGGTTGCTGGGTGCTCAGTGCTCGGGGTGCTGGGTGCTCAGTACTCGGGGTGCTCAGTGCTCAGTACTCAGGGTGCTGGGTGCTCAGTACTCAGGGTGCTGGGTGCTCAGTGCTCAGGGTGCTGGGAGCTCAGTACTAAGGGTGCTGGGTGCTCAGTACTCAGGGTGCTCAGTGCTCAGTACTCAGGGTGCTGGGTGCTCAGTGCTCAGGGTGCTGGGTACTCAGTACTCAGGGTGCTGGGTGCTCAGTACTCAGGGTGCTGGGTGCTCAGTACTCAGGGTGCTGGGTGCTCAGTGCTCAGGGTGCTGGGTGCTCAGTACTCAGGGTGCTGGGTGCTCAGTGCTCAGGTTGATCGGTGCTCAGTACTCAGGGTGCTCAGTACTCAGGGTGCTGGGTGCTCAGTGCTCGGGGTGCTGGGTGCTCAGTACTCGGGGTGCTGGGTGCTCTGTACTCAGGGTGCTGGGTGCTCAGTGCTCGGGGTCCTGGGTGCTCAGTGCTCAGGGTGATCGGTGCTCAGTACTCAGGGTGCTAGGTGCTCAGTGCTCAGGGTGCTGGGTGCTCAGTACTCAGGGTGCTCAGTGCTCAGGGTGCTGGGTGCTCAGTCCTCGGGGTGCTCGGTGCTCAGTACTCAGGGTGCTGAGTGCTCAGTACTCAGGGTGCTGGGTGCTCAGTACTCATGGTTCTGGGTGCTCAGTACTCAGGGGGCTTGGTTCTCAGTGCTCAGGGTGCTGGGTGCTCAGTGCTCAGGGTGCTGGGTGCTCAGTGCTCAGGGTGCTGGGTGCTCAGTGCTCGGGGTGCTGGGTGCTCAGTGCTCAGTGCTCAGGGTGTTTGGTGCTCAGTGCTCAGTGCTCAGGGTGCTGGGTGCTCAGTACTCAGGGTGCTGGGTGATCAGTACTCAGGGTGCTGGGTGCTCAGTGCTCAGGGTGCTGGGTGCTCAGTACTCTGGGTGTTGGGTGCTCAGTACTCAGGGTGCTGGGTGCTCAGTGCTCGGGGTGCTGGGTGCTCAGTGCTCGGGGTGCTGGGTGCTCAGTGCTCAGATTGCTGGGTGCTCAGTATTCAGGGTGCTGGGTGCTCAGTGCTCGGGGTGCTCGGTGCTCAGTACTCAAGGTGCCGGGTGCTCAGTGCTCAGGGTGCTGGGTGCTCAGTCCTCGGGGTGCTCCGTGCTCAGTGCTCAGGGTGCTGGGTGCTCAGTACTCGGGGTGCTCGGTGCTCAGTACTCAGGGTTCTCAGTGCTCAGTGCTCAGAGTGCTGGGTGCTCAGTTCTCAGGGTGCTCAGTGCTCAGTACTCGGGGTGCTGGGTGCTCAGTACTCAGGGAGCTCAGTGCTCAGCACTCGGGGTGCTGGGTGCTCAGTGCTCAGGGTGCTCAGTGATCAGTGCTCGGGGTGCTGGGTGGTCAGTGCTCGGGGAGCTGGGTGCTCAGTGCTCGGAGTTCTGGGTGCTCAGTACTCAGGGTGCTTTGTGCTCAGTGCTCAGTACTCAGCGTGCTTGGTGCTCAGTGCTCAGGTTGCTGGGTGCGCAGTACTCAGGGTGCTGGGTGCTCAGTGCTCAGGGTGCTGGGTGCTCAGTACTCAGGGTGCTGGGTGCTCAGTGCTCGGTGTGCCGGGTGCTCAGTGCTCAGGGTGATCAGTGGTCAGTACTCAGGGTGCTGGGTGCTCAGTGCTCAGGGTGCTGGGTGCTCAATCCTCAGGGTGCTCAGTACTCAGGGTGCTCAGTGCTCAGTGCTCAGTACTCAGGGTGTTCAGTACTCAGGGTGCTGTGTGCTCAGTGCTCGGGGTGCTGGGTGCTCAGTACTCAGGGTGCTGGGTGCTCAGTGCTCGGGGTGCTGGGTGCTCAGTGCTCAGGGTGATCGGTGCTCAGTGCTCAGGCTGCTGGGTGCTCAGTACTCAGGGTGCTCAGTGCTCAAGGTGCTGGGTGCTCAGTGCTCGGGGTGCTCGGTGCTCAGTACTCAGGGTGCTGAGTGCTCAGTACTCAGGGTGCTGGGTGCTCAGTACTCAGGGTGCTGGGTGCTCAGTACTCAGGGTGCTGGGTGCTCAGTGCTCAGGGTGCTGGGTGCTCAGTGCTCGGGGTGCTGGGTGCTCAGTGCTCAGGGTGCTGGGTGCTCAGTGCTCAGTGCTCAGGGTGCTGGTTGCTCAGTACTCAGGGTGCTGGGTGCTCAGTACTCAGGGTGCTGGGTGCTCAGTGCTCAGGGTGCTGGGTGCTCAGTACTCAGTGTGCTGGGTGCTCAGTGCTCGGGGTGCTGGGTGCTCAGTGCTCAGGGTGCTGGGTGCTCAGTGCTCATGGTGCTGGGTGCTCAGTACTCAGGGTGCTGGGTGCTCAGTGCTCGGGGTGCTCGGTGCTCAGTACTCAAGGTGCTGGGTGCTCAGTGCTCAGGGTGCTGGGTGCTCAGTTCTCAGGGTGCACCGTGCTCAGTGATCAGGGTGCTGGGTGCTCAGTACTCAGGGTGCTCGGTGCTCAGTACTCAGGGTTCTCAGTGCTCAGTACTCAGGGTGCTGGGTGCTCAGTACTCAGTGTGCTCAGTGCTCAGTACTCGGGGTGCTTGGTGCTCAGTACTCAGGGTGCTCAGTGCTCAGTACTCGGGGTGCTGGGTGCTCAGTGCTCAGGGTGCTCAGTGCTCAGTGCTCGGGGTGTTGGGTGCTCAGGGCTCAGGGTTCTCAGTGCTCAGTACTCAGTGCTCAGGGTGCTGGGTGTTCAGTACTCAGGGTGCTGGGTGTTCAGTACT
The DNA here is from genome assembly GCF_018167655.1 of Microtus oregoni. NCBI lineage: Eukaryota > Metazoa > Chordata > Mammalia > Rodentia > Cricetidae > Microtus > Microtus oregoni. The sequence goes on from NW_024543265.1 coordinate 2,322,814, forward strand.
CGGTGTGCTGGCTGCTCAGTGCTCAGGGTGCTCAGTGCTCAGTACTCAGTGCTCATGGTGCTCAGTGCTCAGTGCTCAGGGTGCTGGGTGTTCAGTACTCAGGGTGCTGGGTGTTGAGTACTGGGTGTGCTGGGTGCTCAGTGCTCAGGGTGCTCAGTACTCAGTGCTCAGGGTACTCAGTGCTCATTGCTCAGGGTGCTGGGTGTTCAGTACTCAGGGTCCTGGGTGATCAGTACTCAGGGTGCTGGGTGCTCAGTGCTCAGGGTGCTGGGTGCTCAGTACTCTGGGTGTTGGGTGCTCAGTGCTCAGGGTGCTGGGTGCTCAGTGCTCAGGGTGATGCGTGCTCAGTACTCAGGGTGCTGGGTGCCCAGTGCTCGCGGTGCTCGGTGCTCAGTACTCAAGGTGCTGGGTGCTCAGTGCTCAGGGTGCTGGGTGCTCAGTCCTCGGGGTGCTCCGTGCTCAGGGTGCTGGGTGCTCAGTGCTCGGGGTGCTCGGTGCTCAGTACACAGGGTGCTGAGTGCTCAGTACTCAGGGTGCTGGGTGCTCAGTACTCAGGGTGCTGGGAGCTCAGTACTCAGGGTGCTGGGTGCTCAGTACTCAGGGTGCTCGGTTCTCAGTACTCAGGGTGCTGGGTGCTCATTCTCGGGGTGCTGGGTGCTCAGTGCTCGGGGTGATGGGTGCTCAGTACTCAGGGTGCTGGGTGCTTAGTGCTCGAGGTGCTCGGTGCTCAGTACTCAAGGTGCTGGGTTCTCAGTGCTCATGGTGCTGGATGCACAGTCCTCGGTGTGCTCCGTGCTCAGGGTGCTGGGTGCTGAGTGCCCAGGGTGCTGGGTGCTCAGTGCTCGGGTGCTCGGTGCTCAGTGCTCAGGGTCCTGGGTGCTTAGTACTCAGGGTCCTGGGTGCTTAGTACTCAGGGTGCTCAGTGCTCAGTTCACAGGGTGCTGGGTGTTCAGTACTCAGGGTGCTGGGTGCTCAGTACTCAGGGTGCTGGGTGCTCAGTACTCAGGGTGCTGGGTGCTCATTCTCGGGGTGCTGGGTGCTCAGTGCTCGGGGTGCTGGGTGCTCAGTACTCAGGGTGCTGGGGGCTCAGTACTCAGGGTGCTGGGTGCTCAGTACTCAGGGTGTTCGGTTCTCAGTACTCAGGGTGCTGGGTGCTCATTCTCGGGGTGCTGGGTGCTCAGTACTCAGGGTGCTGGGGGCTCAGTACTCAGGGTGCTGGGTGCTCAGTACTCAGGGTGATCTGTTCTCAGTACTCAGGTTGCTGGGTGCTCAGTGCTCGGGGCGCTGGGTGCTCAGTACTCGGGGTGCTCAGTGCTCAGTACTCAGGGTGCTGGGTGCTCAGTACTCAGGGTGCTGGGTGCTCAGTGCTCAGGGTGCTGGGTGCTCAGTACTAAGGGTGCTGGGTGCTCAGTACTCAGGGTGCTCAGTGCTCAGTACTCAGGGTGCTGGGTGCTCAGTGCTCCGGGTGCTGGGTACTCAGTACTCAGGGTGCTGGGTGCTCAGTACTCAGGGTGCTGGGTGCTCAGTGCTCAGGGTGCTGGGTGCTCAGTGCTCAGGGTTCTGGGTGCTCAGTACTCAGGGTGCTGGGTGCTCAGTGCTCAGGTTGATCGGTGCTCAGTACTCAGGGTGCTCAGTACTCAGGGTGCTGGGTGCTCAGTGCTCAGGGTGCTGGGTGCTCAGTACTCGGGGTGCTGGGTGCTCTGTACTCAGGGTGCTGGGTGCTCAGTGCTCGGGGTCCTGGGTGCTCAGTGCTCAGGGTGATCGGTGCTCAGTACTCAGGGTGTTAGGTGCTCAGTGCTCAGTGTGCTGGGTGCTCAGTACTCAGGGTGCTCAGTGCTCAGGATGCTGGGTGCTCAGTCCACGGGGTGCTCGGTGCTCAGTACTCAGGGGGCTGAGTGCTCAGTACTCAGGGTGCTGGGTGCTCAGTACTCATGGTTCTGGGTGCTGAGTACTCAGGGGGCTTGGTGCTCAGTGCTCAGGGTGCTGGGTGCTCAGTGCTCAGGGTGCTGGGTGCTCAGTGCTCAGGGTGCTGGGTGCTCAGTGCTCGGGGTGCTGGGTGCTCAGTGCTCAGTGCTCAGGGTGTTGGGTGCTCAGTGCTCAGTGCTCAGGGTGCTGGGTGCTCAGTACTCAGGGTGCTCAGTGCTCAGCACTCGGGGTGCTGGGTGCTCAGTGCTCAGGGTGCTCAGTGCTCAGTGCTCGGGGTGCTGGGTGCTCAGTGCTCGGGGAGCTGGGTGCTCAGTGCTCGGAGTTCTGCGTGCTCAGTACTCAGGGTGCTTTGTGCTCAGTGCTCAGTACTCAGCGTGCTGGGTGCTCAGTGCTCAGAGTGTTGGGTGCTCAGTACTCAGGGTGCTGGGTGCTCAGTGCTCAGTGCTCAGGGTGCTCAGTGCTCAGGGTACTGGGAGCTCAGGGTGCTGGGTGCTCAGTGCTCGGGGTGCTGGGTGCTCAGTGCTCAGGGTGCTGGGTGCTCAGTGCTCAGTGCTCAGGGTGCTGGGTGCTCAGTGCTCAGTGCTCAGTGTGCTGGGTGTTCAGTACTCAGGGTGCTGGGTGCTCAGTACTCAGGGTGCTTGGTGCTCAGTGCTCAGGGTGCTGGTTGCTTAGTCCTCAGGGTGCTGGGTGCTCAGTACTCAGGGTGCTGGGTGCTCAGTACTCAGGGTGCTGGGTGCGCAGTACTCAGGGTGCTGGGTGCTCAGTGCCCAGGGTGCTGGGTGCTCAGTACTCAGGGTGCTGGGTGCGCAGTACTCAGGGTGCTGGGTGCTCAGTGCTCAGGGTGCTGGGTGCTCAGTACTCAGGGTGCTGGGTGCTCAGTGCTCGGTGTGCTGGGTGCTCAGTGCTCAGGGTGATCAGTGGTGAGTACTCAGGGTGCTGGGTGCTCAGTGCACAGTGTGCTGGGTGCTCAATCCTCAGGGTGCTCAGTACTCAGGGTGCTCAGTGCTCAGTACTCAGGGTGTTCAGTACTCAGGGTGCTGGGTGCTCAGTGCTCGGGGTGCTTCGTGCTCAGTACTCAGGGTGCTGGGTGCTCAGTACTCGGGGTGCTGGGTGCTCAGTACTCAGGGTGCTGGGTGCTCAGTGCTCGGGGTGCTGGGTGCTCAGTGCTCAGGGTGATCGGTGCTCAGTGCTCAGGGTGCTGGGTGCTCAGTACTCAGGGTGCTCAGTGCTCAAGGTGCTGGGTGCTCAGTGCTCGGGGTGCTCGGTGCTCAGTACTCAGGGTGCTGAGTGCTCAGTACTCAGGGTGCTGGGTGTTCAGTACTCAGGGTGCTGGGTGTTCAGTACTGGGTGTGCTGGGTGCTCAGTGCTCAGGGTGCTCAGTGCTCAGTACTCAGTGCTCAGGGTACTCAGTGCTCAGTGCTCAGGGTGCTGGGTGTTCAGTACTCAGGGTCCTGGGTGATCAGTACTCAGGGTGCTGGGTGCTCAGTGCTCAGGGTGCTGGGTGCTCAGTACTCTGGGTGTTGGGTGCTCAGTGCTCAGGGTGCTGGGTGCTCAGTGCTCAGGGTGCTGGGTGCTCAGTTCTCAGGGTGCACCGTGCTCAGTGATCAGGGTGCTGGGTGCTCAGTACTCAGGGTGCTCGGTGCTCAGTACTCAGGGTTCTCAGTGCTCAGTACTCAGGGTGCTGGGTGCTCAGTACTCAGTGTGCTCAGTGCTCAGTACTCGGGGTGCTTGGTGCTCAGTACTCAGGGTGCTCAGTGCTCAGTACTCGGGGTGCTGGGTGCTCAGTGCTCAGGGTGCTCAGTGCTCAGTGCTCGGGGTGTTGGGTGCTCAGGGCTCAGGGTTCTCAGTGCTCAGTACTCAGTGCTCAGGGTGCTGGGTGTTCAGTACTCAGGGTGCTGGGTGTTCAGTACTCGGTGTGCTGGCTGCTCAGTGCTCAGGGTGCTCAGTGCTCAGTACTCAGTGCTCATGGTGCTCAGTGCTCAGTGCTCAGGGTGCTGGGTGTTCAGTACTCAGGGTGCTGGGTGTTGAGTACTGGGTGTGCTGGGTGCTCAGTGCTCAGGGTGCTCAGTACTCAGTGCTCAGGGTACTCAGTGCTCATTGCTCAGGGTGCTGGGTGTTCAGTACTCAGGGTCCTGGGTGATCAGTACTCAGGGTGCTGGGTGCTCAGTGCTCAGGGTGCTGGGTGCTCAGTACTCTGGGTGTTGGGTGCTCAGTGCTCAGGGTGCTGGGTGCTCAGTGCTCAGGGTGATGCGTGCTCAGTACTCAGGGTGCTGGGTGCCCAGTGCTCGCGGTGCTCGGTGCTCAGTACTCAAGGTGCTGGGTGCTCAGTGCTCAGGGTGCTGGGTGCTCAGTCCTCGGGGTGCTCCGTGCTCAGGGTGCTGGGTGCTCAGTGCTCGGGGTGCTCGGTGCTCAGTACACAGGGTGCTGAGTGCTCAGTACTCAGGGTGCTGGGTGCTCAGTACTCAGGGTGCTGGGAGCTCAGTACTCAGGGTGCTGGGTGCTCAGTACTCAGGGTGCTCGGTTCTCAGTACTCAGGGTGCTGGGTGCTCATTCTCGGGGTGCTGGGTGCTCAGTGCTCGGGGTGATGGGTGCTCAGTACTCAGGGTGCTGGGTGCTTAGTGCTCGAGGTGCTCGGTGCTCAGTACTCAAGGTGCTGGGTTCTCAGTGCTCATGGTGCTGGATGCACAGTCCTCGGTGTGCTCCGTGCTCAGGGTGCTGGGTGCTGAGTGCCCAGGGTGCTGGGTGCTCAGTGCTCGGGTGCTCGGTGCTCAGTGCTCAGGGTCCTGGGTGCTTAGTACTCAGGGTCCTGGGTGCTTAGTACTCAGGGTGCTCAGTGCTCAGTTCACAGGGTGCTGGGTGTTCAGTACTCAGGGTGCTGGGTGCTCAGTACTCAGGGTGCTGGGTGCTCAGTACTCAGGGTGCTGGGTGCTCATTCTCGGGGTGCTGGGTGCTCAGTGCTCGGGGTGCTGGGTGCTCAGTACTCAGGGTGCTGGGGGCTCAGTACTCAGGGTGCTGGGTGCTCAGTACTCAGGGTGTTCGGTTCTCAGTACTCAGGGTGCTGGGTGCTCATTCTCGGGGTGCTGGGTGCTCAGTACTCAGGGTGCTGGGGGCTCAGTACTCAGGGTGCTGGGTGCTCAGTACTCAGGGTGATCTGTTCTCAGTACTCAGGTTGCTGGGTGCTCAGTGCTCGGGGCGCTGGGTGCTCAGTACTCGGGGTGCTCAGTGCTCAGTACTCAGGGTGCTGGGTGCTCAGTACTCAGGGTGCTGGGTGCTCAGTGCTCAGGGTGCTGGGTGCTCAGTACTAAGGGTGCTGGGTGCTCAGTACTCAGGGTGCTCAGTGCTCAGTACTCAGGGTGCTGGGTGCTCAGTGCTCCGGGTGCTGGGTACTCAGTACTCAGGGTGCTGGGTGCTCAGTACTCAGGGTGCTGGGTGCTCAGTGCTCAGGGTGCTGGGTGCTCAGTGCTCAGGGTTCTGGGTGCTCAGTACTCAGGGTGCTGGGTGCTCAGTGCTCAGGTTGATCGGTGCTCAGTACTCAGGGTGCTCAGTACTCAGGGTGCTGGGTGCTCAGTGCTCAGGGTGCTGGGTGCTCAGTACTCGGGGTGCTGGGTGCTCTGTACTCAGGGTGCTGGGTGCTCAGTGCTCGGGGTCCTGGGTGCTCAGTGCTCAGGGTGATCGGTGCTCAGTACTCAGGGTGTTAGGTGCTCAGTGCTCAGTGTGCTGGGTGCTCAGTACTCAGGGTGCTCAGTGCTCAGGATGCTGGGTGCTCAGTCCACGGGGTGCTCGGTGCTCAGTACTCAGGGGGCTGAGTGCTCAGTACTCAGGGTGCTGGGTGCTCAGTACTCATGGTTCTGGGTGCTGAGTACTCAGGGGGCTTGGTGCTCAGTGCTCAGGGTGCTGGGTGCTCAGTGCTCAGGGTGCTGGGTGCTCAGTGCTCAGGGTGCTGGGTGCTCAGTGCTCGGGGTGCTGGGTGCTCAGTGCTCAGTGCTCAGGGTGTTGGGTGCTCAGTGCTCAGTGCTCAGGGTGCTGGGTGCTCAGTACTCAGGGTGCTCAGTGCTCAGCACTCGGGGTGCTGGGTGCTCAGTGCTCAGGGTGCTCAGTGCTCAGTGCTCGGGGTGCTGGGTGCTCAGTGCTCGGGGAGCTGGGTGCTCAGTGCTCGGAGTTCTGCGTGCTCAGTACTCAGGGTGCTTTGTGCTCAGTGCTCAGTACTCAGCGTGCTGGGTGCTCAGTGCTCAGAGTGTTGGGTGCTCAGTACTCAGGGTGCTGGGTGCTCAGTGCTCAGTGCTCAGGGTGCTCAGTGCTCAGGGTACTGGGAGCTCAGGGTGCTGGGTGCTCAGTGCTCGGGGTGCTGGGTGCTCAGTGCTCAGGGTGCTGGGTGCTCAGTGCTCAGTGCTCAGGGTGCTGGGTGCTCAGTGCTCAGTGCTCAGTGTGCTGGGTGTTCAGTACTCAGGGTGCTGGGTGCTCAGTACTCAGGGTGCTTGGTGCTCAGTGCTCAGGGTGCTGGTTGCTTAGTCCTCAGGGTGCTGGGTGCTCAGTACTCAGGGTGCTGGGTGCTCAGTACTCAGGGTGCTGGGTGCGCAGTACTCAGGGTGCTGGGTGCTCAGTGCCCAGGGTGCTGGGTGCTCAGTACTCAGGGTGCTGGGTGCGCAGTACTCAGGGTGCTGGGTGCTCAGTGCTCAGGGTGCTGGGTGCTCAGTACTCAGGGTGCTGGGTGCTCAGTGCTCGGTGTGCTGGGTGCTCAGTGCTCAGGGTGATCAGTGGTGAGTACTCAGGGTGCTGGGTGCTCAGTGCACAGTGTGCTGGGTGCTCAATCCTCAGGGTGCTCAGTACTCAGGGTGCTCAGTGCTCAGTACTCAGGGTGTTCAGTACTCAGGGTGCTGGGTGCTCAGTGCTCGGGGTGCTTCGTGCTCAGTACTCAGGGTGCTGGGTGCTCAGTACTCGGGGTGCTGGGTGCTCAGTACTCAGGGTGCTGGGTGCTCAGTGCTCGGGGTGCTGGGTGCTCAGTGCTCAGGGTGATCGGTGCTCAGTGCTCAGGGTGCTGGGTGCTCAGTACTCAGGGTGCTCAGTGCTCAAGGTGCTGGGTGCTCAGTGCTCGGGGTGCTCGGTGCTCAGTACTCAGGGTGCTGAGTGCTCAGTACTCAGGGTGCTGGGTGTTCAGTACTCAGGGTGCTGGGTGTTCAGTACTGGGTGTGCTGGGTGCTCAGTGCTCAGGGTGCTCAGTGCTCAGTACTCAGTGCTCAGGGTACTCAGTGCTCAGTGCTCAGGGTGCTGGGTGTTCAGTACTCAGGGTCCTGGGTGATCAGTACTCAGGGTGCTGGGTGCTCAGTGCTCAGGGTGCTGGGTGCTCAGTACTCTGGGTGTTGGGTGCTCAGTGCTCAGGGTGCTGGGTGCTCAGTGCTCAGGGTGATGTGTGCTCAGTACTCAGGGTGCTGGGTGCCCAGTGCTCGCGGTGCTCGGTGCTCAGTACTCAAGGTGCTGGGTGCTCAGTGCTCAGGGTGCTGGGTGCTCAGTCCTCGGGGTGCTCCGTGCTCAGGGTGCTGGGTGCTCAGTGCTCGGGGTGCTCGGTGCTCAGTACACAGGGTGCTGAGTGCTCAGTACTCAGGGTGATGTGTGCTCAGTACTCAGGGTGCTGGGTGCTCAGTGCTCGGGGTGCTGGGTGCTCAGTACTCAGGGTGCTGGGAGCTCAGTACTCAGGGTGTTGGGTGCTCAGTACTCAGGGTGCTCGGTTCTCAGTACTCAGGGTGCTGGGTGCTCATTCTCGGGGTGCTGGGTGCTCAGTGCTCGGGGTGATGGGTGCTCAGTACTCAGGGTGCTGGGTGCTTAGTGCTCGAGGTGCTCGGTGCTCAGTACTCAAGGTGCTGGGTTCTCAGTGCTCATGGTGCTGGATGCTCAGTCCTCGGTGTGCTCCGTGCTCAGGGTGCTGGGTGCTGAGTGCCCAGGGTGCTGGGTGCTCAGTGTTCGGGTGCTCGGTGCTCAGTGCTCAGGGTCCTGGGTGCTCAGTACTCAGGGTCCTGGGTGCTTAGTACTCAGGGTGCTCAGTGCTCAGTTCACAGGGTGCTGGGTGTTCAGTACTCAGGGTGCTGGGTGCTCAGTACTCAGGGTGCTGGGTGCTCAGTACTCAGGGTGCTGGGTGCTCATTCTCGGGGTGCTGGGTGCTCAGTGCTCGGGGTGCTGGGTGCTCAGTACTCAGGGTGCTGGGGGCTCTGTACTCAGGGTGCTGGGTGCTCAGTACTCAGGGTGCTCGGTTCTCAGTACTCAGGGTGCTGGGTGCTCATTCTCGGGGTGCTGGGTGCTCAGTACTCAGGGTGCTGGGGGCTCAGTACTCAGGGTGCTGGGTGCTCAGTACTCAGGGTGATCTGTTCTCAGTACTCAGGTTGCTGGGTGCTCAGTGCTCGAGGTGCTGGGTGCTCAGTACTCGGGGTGCTCAGTGCTCAGTACTCAGGGTGCTGGGTGCTCAGTACTCAGGGTGCTGGGTGCTCAGTGCTCAGGGTGCTGGGTGCTCAGTACTAAGGGTGCTGGGTGCTCAGTACTCAGGGTGCTCAGTGCTCAGTACTCAGGGTGCTGGGTGCTCAGTGCTCAGGGTGCTGGGTACTCAGTACTCAGGGTGCTGGGTGCTCAGTACTCAGGGTGCTGGGTGCTCAGTGCTCAGGGTGCTGGGTGCTCAGTGCTCAGGGTGCTGGGTGCTCAGTACTAAGGGTGCTGGGTGCTCAGTGCTCGGGGTCCTGGGTGCTCAGTGCTCAGGGTGCTGGGTGCTCAGTACTCAGGGTGCTCAGTGCTCAGGGTGCTGGGTGCTCAGTCCTCGGGGTGCTCGGTGCTCAGTACTCAGGGGGCTGAGTGCTCAGTACTCAGGGTGCTGGGTGCTCAGTACTCATGCTTCTGGGTGCTGAGTACTCAGGGGGCTTGGTGCTCAGTGCTCAGGGTGCTGGGTGCTCAGTGCTCAGGGTGCTGGGTGCTCAGTGCTCAGGGTGCTGGGTGCTCAGTGCTCGGGGTGCTGGGTGCTCAGTGCTCAGGGTGCTCAGTGCTCAGCACTCGGGGTGCTGGGTGCTCAGTGTTCAGGGTGCTCAGTGCTCAGTGCTCGGGGTGCTGGGTGCTCAGTGCTCGGGGAGCTGGGTGCTCAGTGCTCGGAGTTCTGCGTGCTCAGTACTCAGGGTGCTTTGTGCTCAGTGCTCAGTACTCAGCGTGCTGGGTGCTCAGTGCTCAGAGTGTTGGGTGCTCAGTACTCAGGGTGCTGGGTGCTCAGTGCTCAGGGTGATGTGTGCTCAGTACTCAGGGTGCTGGGTGCTCAGTGCTCGGGGTGCTGGATGCTCAGTACTCAGGGTGCTGGGAGCTCAGTACTCAGGGTGCTGGGTGCTCAGTACTCAGGGTGCTCGGTTCTCAGTACTCAGGGTGCTGGGTGCTCATTCTCGGGGTGCTGGGTGCTCAGTGCTCGGGGTGATGGGTGCTCAGTACTCAGGGTGCTGGGTGCTTAGTGCTCGAGGTGCTCGGTGCTCAGTACTCAAGGCGCTGGGTTCTCAGTGCTCATGGTGCTGGATGCACAGTCCTCGGTGTGCTCCGTGCTCAGGGTGCTGGGTGCTGAGTGCCCAGGGTGCTGGGTGCTCAGTGCTCGGGTGCTCGGTGCTCAGTGCTCAGGGTCCTGGGTGCTTAGTACTCAGGGTCCTGGGTGCTTAGTACTCAGGGTGCTCAGTGCTCAGTTCACAGGGTGCTGGGTGTTCAGTACTCAGGGTGCTGGGTGCTCAGTACTCAGGGTGCTGGGTGCTCAGTACTCAGGGTGCTGGGTGCTCATTCTCGGGGTGCTGGGTGCTCAGTGCTCGGGGTGCTGGGTGCTCAGTACTCAGGGTGCTGGGGGCTCAGTACTCAGGGTGCTGGGTGCTCAGTACTCAGGGTGTTCGGTTCTCAGTACTCAGGGTGCTGGGTGCTCATTCTCGGGGTGCTGGGTGCTCAGTACTCAGGGTGCTGGGGGCTCAGTACTCAGGGTGCTGGGTGCTCAGTACTCAGGGTGATCTGTTCTCAGTACTCAGGTTGCTGGGTGCTCAGTGCTCGGGGCGCTGGGTGCTCAGTACTCGGGGTGCTCAGTGCTCAGTACTCAGGGTGCTGGGTGCTCAGTACTCAGGGTGCTGGGTGCTCAGTGCTCAGGGTGCTGGGTGCTCAGTACTAAGGGTGCTGGGTGCTCAGTACTCAGGGTGCTCAGTGCTCAGTACTCAGGGTGCTGGGAGCTCAGTGCTCCGGGTGCTGGGTACTCAGTACTCAGGGTGCTGGATGCTCAGTACTCAGGGTGCTGGGTGCTCAGTGCTCAGGGTGCTGGGTGCTCAGTGCTCAGGGTTCTGGGTGCTCAGTACTCAGGGTGCTGGGTGCTCAGTGCTCAGGTTGATCGGTGCTCAGTACTCAGGGTGCTCAGTACTCAGGGTGCTGGGTGCTCAGTGCTCAGGGTGCTGGGTGCTCAGTACTCGGGGTGCTGGGTGCTCTGTACTCAGGGTGCTGGGTGCTCAGTGCTCGGGGTCCTGGGTGCTCATTGCTCAGGGTGATCGGTGCTCAGTACTCAGGGTGTTAGGTGCTCAGTGCTCAGTGTGCTGGGTGCTCAGTACTCAGGGTGCTCAGTGCTCAGGGTGCTGGGTGCTCAGTCCACGGGGTGCTCGGTGCTCAGTACTCAGGGGGCTGAGTGCTCAGTACTCAGGGTGCTGGGTGCTCAGTACTCATGGTTCTGGGTGCTGAGTACTCAGGGGGCTTGGTGCTCAGTGCTCAGGGTGCTGGGTGCTCAGTGCTCAGGGTGCTGGGTGCTCAGTGCTCAGGGTGCTGGGTGCTCAGTGCTCGGGGTGCTGGGTGCTCAGTGCTCAGTGCTCAGGGTGTTGGGTGCTCAGTGCTCAGTGCTCAGGGTGCTGGGTGCTCAGTACTCAGGGTGCTCAGTGCTCAGCACTCGGGGTGCTGGGTGCTCAGTGCTCAGGGTGCTCAGTGCTCAGTGCTCGGGGTGCTGGGTGCTCAGTGCTCGGGGAGCTGGGTGCTCAGTGCTCGGAGTTCTGCGTGCTCAGTACTCAGGGTGCTTTGTGCTCAGTGCTCAGTACTCAGCGTGCTGGGTGCTCAGTGCTCAGAGTGTTGGGTGCTCAGTACTCAGGGTGCTGGGTGCTCAGTGCTCAGTGCTCAGGGTGCTCAGTGCTCAGGGTACTGGGAGCTCAGGGTGCTGGGTGCTCAGTGCTCGGGGTGCTGGGTGCTCAGTGCTCAGGGTGCTGGGTGCTCAGTGCTCAGTGCTCAGGGTGCTGGGTGCTCAGTGCTCAGTGCTCAGTGTGCTGGCTGTTCAGTACTCAGGGTGCTGGGTGCTCAGTACTCAGGGTGCTTGGTGCTCAGTGCTCAGGGTGCTGGTTGCTTAGTCCTCAGGGTGCTGGGTGCTCAGTACTCAGGGTGCTGGGTGCTCAGTACTCAGGGTGCTGGGTGCGCAGTACTCAGGGTGCTGGGTGCTCAGTGCCCAGGGTGCTGGGTGCTCAGTACTCAGGGTGCTGGGTGTGCAGTACTCAGGGTGCTGGGTGCTCAGTGCTCAGGGTGCTGGGTGCTCAGTACTCAGGGTGCTGGGTGCTCAGTGCTCGGTGTGCTGGGTGCTCAGTGCTCAGGGTGATCAGTGGTGAGTACTCAGGGTGCTGGGTGCTCAGTGCACAGTGTGCTGGGTGCTCAATCCTCAGGGTGCTCAGTACTCAGGGTGCTCAGTGCTCAGTACTCAGGGTGTTCAGTACTCAGGGTGCTGGGTGCTCAGTGCTCGGGGTGCAGGGTGCTCAGTACTCAGGGTGCTGGGTGCTCAGTACTCGGGGTGCTGGGTGCTCAGTACTCAGGGTGCTGGGTGCTCAGTGCTCGGGGTGCTGGGTGCTCAGTGCTCAGGGTGATCGGTGCTCAGTGCTCAGGGTGCTGGGTGCTCAGTACTCAGGGTGCTCAGTGCTCAAGGTGCTGGGTGCTCAGTGCTCGGGGTGCTCGGTGCTCAGTACTCAGGGTGCTGAGTGCTCAGTACTCAGGGTGCTGGGTGTTCAGTACTCAGGGTGCTGGGTGTTCAGTACTGGGTGTGCTGGGTGCTCAGTGCTCAGGGTGCTCAGTGCTCAGTACTCAGTGCTCAGGGTACTCAGTGCTCAGTGCTCAGGGTGCTGGGTGTTCAGTACTCAGGGTCCTGGGTGATCAGTACTCAGGGTGCTGGGTGCTCAGTGCTCAGGGTGCTGGGTGCTCAGTACTCTGGGTGTTGGGTGCTCAGTGCTCAGGGTGCTGGGTGCTCAGTGCTCAGGGTGATGTGTGCTCAGTACTCAGGGTGCTGGGTGCCCAGTGCTCGCGGTGCTCGGTGCTCAGTACTCAAGCTGCTGGGTGCTCAGTGCTCAGGGTGCTGGGTGCTCAGTCCTCGGGGTGCTCCGTGCTCAGGGTGCTGGGTGCTCAGTGCTCAGGGTGCTCGGTGCTCAGTACACAGGGTGCTGAGTGCTCAGTACTCAGGGTGATGTGTGCTCAGTACTCAGGGTGCTGGGTGCTCAGTGCTCGGGGTGCTGGGTGCTCAGTACTCAGGGTGCTGGGAGCTCAGTACTCAGGGTGTTGGGTGCTCAGTACTCAGGGTGCTCGGTTCTCAGTACTCAGGGTGCTGGGTGCTCATTCTCGGGGTGCTGGGTGCTCAGTGCTCGGGGTGATGGGTGCTCAGTACTCAGGGTGCTGGGTGCTTAGTGCTCGAGGTGCTCGGTGCTCAGTACTCAAGGTGCTGGGTTCTCAGTGCTCATGGTGCTGGATGCTCAGTCCTCGGTGTGCTCCGTGCTCAGGGTGCTGGGTGCTGAGTGCCCAGGGTGCTGGGTGCTCAGTGTTCGGGTGCTCGGTGCTCAGTGCTCAGGGTCCTGGGTGCTCAGTACTCAGGGTCCTGGGTGCTTAGTACTCAGGGTGCTCAGTGCTCAGTTCACAGGGTGCTGGGTGTTCAGTACTCAGGGTGCTGGGTGCTCAGTACTCAGGGTGCTGGGTGCTCAGTACTCAGGGTGCTGGGTGCTCATTCTCGGGGTGCTGGGTGCTCAGTGCTCGGGGTGCTGGGTGCTCAGTACTCAGGGTGCTGGGGGCTCTGTACTCAGGGTGCTGGGTGCTCAGTACTCAGGGTGCTCGGTTCTCAGTACTCAGGGTGCTGGGTGCTCATTCTCGGGGTGCTGGGTGCTCAGTACTCAGGGTGCTGGGGGCTCAGTACTCAGGGTGCTGGGTGCTCAGTACTCAGGGTGATCTGTTCTCAGTACTCAGGTTGCTGGGTGCTCAGTGCTCGAGGTGCTGGGTGCTCAGTACTCGGGGTGCTCAGTGCTCAGTACTCAGGGTGCTGGGTGCTCAGTACTCAGGGTGCTGGGTGCTCAGTGCTCAGGGTGCTGGGTGCTCAGTACTAAGGGTGCTGGGTGCTCAGTACTCAGGGTGCTCAGTGCTCAGTACTCAGGGTGCTGGGTGCTCAGTGCTCAGGGTGCTGGGTACTCAGTACTCAGGGTGCTGGGTGCTCAGTACTCAGGGTGCTGGGTGCTCAGTGCTCAGGGTGCTGGGTGCTCAGTGCTCAGGGTGCTGGGTGCTCAGTACTAAGGGTGCTGGGTGCTCAGTGCTCGGGGTCCTGGGTGCTCAGTGCTCAGGGTGCTGGGTGCTCAGTACTCAGGGTGCTCAGTGCTCAGGGTGCTGGGTGCTCAGTCCTCGGGGTGCTCGGTGCTCAGTACTCAGGGGGCTGAGTGCTCAGTACTCAGGGTGCTGGGTGCTCAGTACTCATGGTTCTGGGTGCTGAGTACTCAGGGGGCTTGGTGCTCAGTGCTCAGGGTGCTGGGTGCTCAGTGCTCAGGGTGCTGGGTGCTCAGTGCTCAGGGTGCTGGGTGCTCAGTGCTCGGGGTGCTGGGTGCTCAGTGCTCAGGGTGCTCAGTGCTCAGCACTCGGGGTGCTGGGTGCTCAGTGTTCAGGGTGCTCAGTGCTCAGTGCTCGGGGTGCTGGGTGCTCAGTGCTCGGGGAGCTGGGTGCTCAGTGCTCGGAGTTCTGCGTGCTCAGTACTCAGGGTGCTTTGTGCTCAGTGCTCAGTACTCAGCGTGCTGGGTGCTCAGTGCTCAGAGTGTTGGGTGCTCAGTACTCAGGGTGCTGGGTGCTCAGTGCTCAGTGCTCAGGGTGCTCAGTGCTCAGGGTACTGGGAGCTCAGGGTGCTGGGTGCTCAGTGCTCGGGGTGCTGGGTGCTCAGTGCTCAGGGTGCTGGGTGCTCAGTGCTCAGTGCTCAGGGTGCTGGGTGCTCAGTGCTCAGTGGTCAGTGTGCTGGGTGTTCAGTACTCAGGGTGCTGGGTGCTCAGTACTCAGGGTGCTTGGTGCTCAGTGCTCAGGGTGCTGGTTGCTTAGTCCTCAGGGTGCTGGGTGCTCAGTACTCAGGGTGCTGGGTGCTCAGTACTCAGGGTGCTGGGTGCGCAGTACTCAGGGTGCTGGGTGCTCAGTGCCCAGGGTGCTGGGTGCTCAGTACTCAGGGTGCTGGGTGCGCAGTACTCAGGGTGCTGGGTGCTCAGTGCTCAGGGTGCTGGGTGCTCAGTACTCAGGGTGCTGGGTGCTCAGTGCTCGGTGTGCTGGGTGCTCAGTGCTCAGGGTGATCAGTGGTGAGTACTCAGTGTGCTGGGTGCTCAGTGCACAGTGTGCTGGGTGCTCAATCCTCAGGGTGCTCAGTACTCAGGGTGCTCAGTGCTCAGTGCTCAGTACTCAGGGTGTTCAGTACTCAGGGTGCTGGGTGCTCAGTGCTCGGGGTGCTGGGTGCTCAGTACTCAGGGTGCTGGGTGCTCAGTACTCGGGGTGCTGGGTGCTCAGTACTCAGGGTGCTGGGTGCTCAGTGCTCGGGGTGCTGGGTGCTCAGTACTCAGGGTGCTCAGTGCTCAAGGTGCTGGGTGCTCAGTGCTCATGGTGCTCGGTGCTCAGTACTCAGGGTGCTGAGTGCTCAGTACTCAGGGTGCTGGGTGTTCAGTACTCAGGGTGCTGGGTGTTCAGTACTGGGTGTGCTGGGTGCTCAGTGCTCAGGGTGCTCAGTGCTCAGTACTCAGTGCTCAGGGTACTCAGTGCTCAGTGCTCAGCGTGCTGGGTGTTCAGTACTCAGGGTCCTGGGTGATCAGTACTCAGGGTGCTGGGTGCTCAGTGCTCAGTACTCTGGGTGTTGGGTGCTCAGTGCTCAGGGTGCTGGGTGCTCAGTGCTCAGGGTGATGCGTGCACAGTACTCATGGTGCTGTGTGCTCAGTGCTCGCGGTGCTCGGTGCTCAGTACTCAAGGTGCTGGGTGCTCAGTGCTCAGGGTGCTGGGTGCTCAGTCCTCGGGGTGCTCCGTGCTCAGGGTGCTGGGTGCTCAGTACTCGGGGTGCTCGGTGCTCAGTACACAGGGTGCTGAGTGCTCAGTACTCAGGGTGATGTGTGCTCAGTACTCAGGGTGCTGGGTGCTCAGTGCTCGGGGTGCTGGGTGCTCAGTACTCAGGGTGCTGGGAGCTCAGTACTCAGGGTGCTGGGTGCTCAGTACTCAGGGTGCTCGGTTCTCAGTACTCAGGGTGCTGGGTGCTCATTCTCGGGGTGCTGGGTGCTCAGTGCTCGGGGTGATGGGTGCTCAGTACTCAGGGTGCTGGGTGCTTAGTGCTCGAGGTGCTCGGTGCTCAGTACTCAAGGTGCTGGGTTCTCAGTGCTCATGGTGCTGGATGCTCAGTCCTCGGTGTGCTCCGTGCTCAGGGTGCTGGGTGCTGAGTGCCCAGGGTGCTGGGTGCTCAGTGCTCGGGTGCTCGGTGCTCAGTGCTCAGGGTCCTGGGTGCTCAGTACTCAGGGTCCTGGGTGCTTAGTACTCAGGGTGCTCAGTGCTCAGTTCACAGGGTGCTGGGTGTTCAGTACTCAGGGTGCTGGGTGCTCAGTACTCAAGGTGCTGGGTGCTCAGTACTCAGGGTGCTGGGTGCTCATTCTCGGGGTGCTGGGTGCTCAGTGCTCGGGGTGCTGGGTGCTCAGTACTCAGGGTGCTGGGGGCTCAGTACTCAGGGTGCTGGGTGCTCAGTACTCAGGGTGCTCGGTTCTCAGTACTCAGGGTGCTGGGTGCTCATTCTCGGGGTGCTGGGTGCTCAGTACTCAGGGTGCTGGGGGCTCAGTACTCAGGGTGCTGGGTGCTCAGTACTCAGGGTGATCTGTTCTCAGTACTCAGGTTGCTGGGTGCTCAGTGCTCGGGGTGCTGGGTGCTCAGTACTCGGGGTGCTCAGTGCTCAGTACTCAGGGTGCTGGGTGCTCAGTACTCAGGGTGCTGGGTGCTCAGTGCTCAGGGTGCTGGGTGCTCAGTACTAAGGGTGCTGGGTGCTCAGTACTCAGGGTGCTCAGTGCTCAGTACTCAGGGTGCTGGGTGCTCAGTGCTCAGGGTGCTGGATACTCAGTACTCAGGGTGCTGGGTGCTCAGTACTCAGGGTGCTGGGTGCTCAGTGCTCAGGGTGCTGGGTGCTCAGTGCTCAGGGTGCTGGGTGCTCAGTACTCAGGGTGCTGGGTGCTCAGTGCTCAGGTTGATCGGTGCTCAGTACTCAGGGTGCTCAGTACTCTCGGTGCTGGGTGCTCAGTGCTCGGGGTGCTGGGTGCTCAGTACTCGGGGTGCTGGGTGCTCTGTACTCAGGGTGCTGGGTGCTCAGTGCTCGGGGTCCTGGGTGCTCAGTGCTCAGGGTGATCGGTGCTCAGTACTCAGGGTGTTAGGTGCTCAGTGCTCAGGGTGCTGGGTGCTCAGTACTCAGGGTGCTCAGTGCTCAGGGTGCTGGGTGCTCAGTCCTCGGGGTGCTCCCTGCTCAGTACTCAGGGGGCTGAGTGCTCAGTACTCAGGGTGCTGGGTGCTCAGTACTCATGGTTCTGGGTGCTGAGTACTCAGGGTTCTTGGTGCTCAGTGCTCAGGGTGCTGGGTGCTCAGTGCTCAGGGTGCTGGGTGCTCAGTTCTCAGGGTGCTGGGTGCTCAGTGCTCGGGGTGCTGGGTGCTCAGTGCTCAGTGCTCAGGGTGTTGGGTGCTCAGTGCTCAGTGCTCAGGGTGCTGGGTGCTCAGTACTCAGGGTGCTCAGTGCTCAGCACTCGGGGTGCTGGGTGCTCAGTGCTCAGGGTGTTCAGTGCTCAGTGCTCGGGGTGCTGGGTGCTCAGTGCTCGGGGAACTGGGTGCTCAGTGCTCGGAGTTCTGCGTGCTCAGTACTCAGGGTGCTTTGTGCTCAGTGCTCAGTACTCAGCGTGCTGGGTGCTCAGTGCTCAGAGTGTTGGGTGCTCAGTACTCAGGGTGCTGGGTGCTCAGTGCTCAGTGCTCAGGGTGCTCAGTGCTCAGGGTACTGGGAGCTCAGGGTGCTGGGTGCTCAGTGCTCGGGGTGCTGGGTGCTCAGTGCTCAGGGTGCTGGGTGCTCAGTGCTCAGTGCTCAGGGTGCTGGGTGCTCAGTGCTCAGTGCTCAGTGTGCTGGGTGTTCAGTACTCAGGGTGCTGGGTGCTCAGTACTCAGTGTGCTTGGTGCTCAGTGCTCAGGGTGCTGGTTGCTTAGTCCTCAGGGTGCTGGGTGCTCAGTACTCAGGGTGCTGGGTGCTCAGTACTCAGGGTGCTGGGTGCGCAGTACTCAGGGTGCTGGGTGCTCAGTGCCCAGGGTGCTGGGTGCTCAGTACTCAGGGTGCTGGGTGCGCAGTACTCAGGGTGCTGGGTGCTCAGTGCTCAGGGTGCTGGGTGCTCAGTACTCGGGGTGCTGGTTGCTCAGTACTCAGGGTGCTGGGTGCTCAGTGCTCAGGGTGCTGGGTGCTCAGTGCTCAGGGTGCTGGGTGCTCAGTGCTCAGTGCTCAGGGTGCTGGGTGTTCAGTACTCAGGGTGCTGGGTGCTCAGTACTCAGGGTGCTGGGTGCTCAGTGCTCAGGGTGCTGGGTGCTCAGTGCTCAGGGTGCTGGGTGCTCAGTACTCAGGGTGCTGGGTGCTCAGTACTCAGGGTGCTCGGTGCTCAGTGCTCAGGGTGCTGGGTGCTCAGTGCTCAGGGTGCTGGGTGTTCAGTACTCAGTTTGCTGGGTGCTCAGTGCTCAGGGTGCTGGGTACTCAGTGCTCAGGGTGCTGGGTGCTCAGTACTCAGGGTGCTGGGTGCTCAGTGCTCGGGGTGCTGGGTGATCAGTCCTCGCGGTGCTGGGTGTTCAGTGCTCGGGGTGCTCGGTGCTCAGTACTCAGGGTGCTGGGTGCTCAGTGCTCGAGGTGCTCAGTACTCAGGGTGCTGTGTGTTCAGTGCTCAGGGTGCTGGGTGCTCAGTACTCAGGGTGCTCGGTGCTTAGTACTCAGGGTGCTGGGTGCTCAGTACTCCGGGTGCTGGGTGCTCAGTGCTCGGGGTGCTCGGTGCTCAGTGCTCAAGGTGCTGGGTGCTCAGTACTCAGGGTGCTCATTGCTCAGGGTGCTGGGTGCTCAGTACTCAGGGTGCTGGGTGTTCAGTGCTCAGGGTGCTCGCTGCTCAGTACGTTGGGTGCTCAGTACTCAGGGTGCTGGGTACTCGGTGATCAGGTTGCTGGGTGCTCAGTGCTCAGGGTGCTGGGTGCTCAGTACTCAGGGTGCTGGGTGCTCAGTACTCAGGGTGCTCGGTGCTCAGTACTCAGGGTGCTGGGTGCTCAGTGCTCGAGGTGCTCAGTACTCAGGGTGCTGTGTGTTCAGTGCTCAGGGTGCTGGGTGCTCAGTACTCAGGCTGCTCGGTGCTTAGTACTCAGGGTGCTGGGTGTTCAGTACTCCGGGTGCTGGGTGCTCAGTGCTCGGGGTGCTGGGTGCTCAGTGCTCAGTGCTCAGGGTGTTGGGTGCTCAGTGCTCAGTGCTCAGGGTGCTGGGTGCTCAGTACTCAGGGTGCTCAGTGCTCAGCACTCGGGATGCTGGGTGCTCAGTGCTCAGGGTGTTCAGTGCTCAGTGCTCGGGGTGCTGGGTGCTCAGTGCTCGGGGAACTGGGTGCTCAGTGCTCGGAGTTCTGCGTGCTCAGTACTCAGGGTACTTTGTGCTCAGTGCTCAGTACTCAGCGTGCTGGGTGCTCAGTGCTCAGAGTGTTGGGTGCTCAGTACTCAGGGTGCTGGGTGCTCAGTGCTCAGTGCTCAGGGTGCTCAGTGCTCAGGGTACTGGGAGCTCAGGGTGCTGGGTGCTCAGTGCTCGGGGTGCTGGGTGCTCAGTGCTCAGGGTGCTGGGTGCTCAGTGCTCAGTGCTCAGGGTGCTGGGTGCTCAGTGCTCAGTGCTCAGTGTGCTGGGTGTTCAGTACTCAGGGTGCTTGGTGCTCAGTGCTCAGGGTGCTGGTTGCTTAGTCCTCAGGGTGCTGGGTGCTCAGTACTCAGGGTGCTGGGTGCTCAGTACTCAGGGTGCTGGGTGCGCAGTACTCAGGGTGCTGGGTGCTCAGTGCCCAGGGTGCTGGGTGCTCAGTACTCAGGGTGCTGGGTGCGCAGTACTCAGGGTGCTGGGTGCTCAGTGCTCAGGGTGCTGGGTGCTCAGTACTCGGGGTGCTGGGTGCTCAGTACTCAGGGTGCTGGGTGCTCAGTGCTCAGGGTGCTGGGTGCTCAGTGCTCAGGGTGCTGGGTGCTCAGTGCTCAGTGCTCAGGGTGCTGGGTGTTCAGTACTCAGGGTGCTGGGTGCTCAGTACTCAGGGTGCTGGGTGCTCAGTGCTCAGGGTGCTGGGTGCTCAGTGCTCAGGGTGCTGGGTGCTCAGTACTCAGGGTGCTGGGTGCTCAGTACTCAGGGTGCTCGGTGCTCAGTGCTCAGGGTGCTGGGTGCTCAGTGCTCGGGGTGCTGGGTGTTCAGTACTCAGTTTGCTGGGTGCTCAGTGCTCAGGGTGCTGGGTACTCAGTGCTCAGGGTGCTGGGTGCTCAGTACTCAGGGTGCTGGGTGCTCAGTGCTCGGGGTGCTGGGTGATCAGTCCTCGCGGTGCTGGGTGTTCAGATCTCGGGGTGCTCGGTGCTCAGTACTCAGGGTGCTGGGTGCTCAGTGCTCGAGGTGCTCAGTACTCAGGGTGCTGTGTGTTCAGTGCTCAGGGTGCTGGGTGCTCAGTACTCAGGGTGCTCGGTGCTTAGTACTCAGGGTGCTGGGTACTCAGTACTCCGGGTGCTGGGTGCTCAGTGCTCGGGGTGCTCGGTGCTCAGTGCTCAAGGTGCTGGGTGCTCAGTACTCAGGGTGCTCATTGCTCAGGGTGCTGGGTGCTCAGTACTCAGGGTGCTGGGTGTTCAGTGCTCAGGGTGCTCGCTGCTCAGTACGTTGGGTGCTCAGTACTCAGGGTGCTGGGTACTCGGTGATCAGGTTGCTGGGTGCTCAGTGCTCAGGGTGCTGGGTGCTCAGTACTCAGGGTGCTGGGTGCTCAGTACTCAGGGTGCTCGGTGCTCAGTACTCAGGGTGCTGGGTGCTCAGTGCTCGAGGTGCTCAGTACTCAGGGTGCTGTGTGTTCAGTGCTCAGGGTGCTGGGTGCTCAGTACTCAGGCTGCTCGGTGCTTAGTACTCAGGGTGCTGGGTGTTCAGTACTCCGGGTGCTGGGTGCTCAGTGCTCGGGGTGCTCGGAGCTCAGTACTCAGTGCTCAGGGTGCTCAGTGCTCAGTGCTCAGGGTGCTGGGTGTTCAGTACTCAGGGTGCTTGGTGCTCAGTACTCGGGGTGCTGGGTGCTCAGTGCTCAGTACTCTGGGTGTTGGGTGCTCAGTGCTCAGGGTGCTGGGTGCTCAGTGCTCAGGGTGATGCGTGCACAGTACTCAGGGTGCTGGGTGCTCAGTGCTCGCGGTGCTCGGTGCTCAGTACTCAAGGTGCTGGGTGCTCAGTGCTCAGGGTGCTGGGTGCTCAGTCCTCGGGGTGCTCCGTGCTCAGGGTGCTGGGTGCTCAGTACTCGGGGTGCTCTGTGCTCAGTACACAGGGTGCTGAGTGCTCAGTACTCAGGGTGATGTGTGCTCAGTACTCAGGGTGCTGGGTGCTCAGTGCTCGGGGTGCTGGGTGCTCAGTACTCAGGGTGCTGGGAGCTCAGTACTCAGGGTGCTGGGTGCTCAGTACTCAGGGTGCTCGGTTCTCAGTACTCAGGGTGCTGGGTGCTCATTCTCGGGGTGCTGGGTGCTCAGTGCTCGGGGTGATGGGTGCTCAGTACTCAGGGTGCTGGGTGCTTAGTGCTCGAGGTGCTCGGTGCTCAGTACTCAAGGTGCTGGGTTCTCAGTGCTCATGGTGCTGGATGCTCAGTCCTCGGTGTGCTCCGTGCTCAGGGTGCTGGGTGCTGAGTGCCCAGGGTGCTGGGTGCTCAGTGCTCGGGTGCTCGGTGCTCAGTGCTCAGGGTCCTGGGTGCTCAGTACTCAGGGTCCTGGGTGCTTAGTACTCAGGGTGCTCAGTGCTCAGTTCACAGGGTGCTGGGTGTTCAGTACTCAGGGTGCTGGGTGCTCAGTACTCAAGGTGCTGGGTGCTCAGTACTCAGGGTGCTGGGTGCTCATTCTCGGGGTGCTGGGTGCTCAGTGCTCGGGGTGCTGGGTGCTCAGTACTCAGGGTGCTGGGGGCTCAGTACTCAGGGTGCTGGGTGCTCAGTACTCAGGGTGCTCGGTTCTCAGTACTCAGGGTGCTGGGTGCTCATTCTCGGGGTGCTGGGTGCTCAGTACTCAGGGTGCTGGGGGCTCAGTACTCAGGGTGCTGGGTGCTCAGTACTCAGGGTGATCTGTTCTCAGTACTCAGGTTGCTGGGTGCTCAGTGCTCGGGGTGCTGGGTGCTCAGTACTCGGGGTGCTCAGTGCTCAGTACTCAGGGTGCTGGGTGCTCAGTACTCAGGGTGCTGGGTGCTCAGTGCTCAGGGTGCTGGGTGCTCAGTACTAAGGGTGCTGGGTGCTCAGTACTCAGGGTGCTCAGTGCTCAGTACTCAGGGTGCTGGGTGCTCAGTGCTCAGGGTGCTGGATACTCAGTACTCAGGGTGCTGGGTGCTCAGTACTCAGGGTGCTGGGTGCTCAGTGCTCAGGGTGCTGGGTGCTCAGTGCTCAGGGTGCTGGGTGCTCAGTACTCAGGGTGCTGGGTGCTCAGTGCTCAGGTTGATCGGTGCTCAGTACTCAGGGTGCTCAGTAGTCTCGGTGCTGGGTGCTCAGTGCTCGGGGTGCTGGGTGCTCAGTACTCGGGGTGCTGGGTGCTCTGTACTCAGGGTGCTGGGTGCTCAGTGCTCGGGGTCCTGGGTGCTCAGTGCTCAGGGTGATCGGTGCTCAGTACTCAGGGTGTTAGGTGCTCAGTGCTCAGGGTGCTGGGTGCTCAGTACTCAGGGTGCTCAGTGCTCAGGGTGCTGGGTGCTCAGTCCTCGGGGTGCTCCCTGCTCAGTACTCAGGGGGCTGAGTGCTCAGTACTCAGGGTGCTGGGTGCTCAGTACTCATGGTTCTGGGTGCTGAGTACTCAGGGTTCTTGGTGCTCAGTGCTCAGGGTGCTGGGTGCTCAGTGCTCAGGGTGCTGGGTGCTCAGTTCTCAGGGTGCTGGGTGCTCAGTGCTCGGGGTGCTGGGTGCTCAGTGCTCAGTGCTCAGGGTGTTGGGTGCTCAGTGCTCAGTGCTCAGGGTGCTGGGTGCTCAGTACTCAGGGTGCTCAGTGCTCAGCACTCGGGGTGCTGGGTGCTCAGTGCTCAGGGTGTTCAGTGCTCAGTGCTCGGGGTGCTGGGTGCTCAGTGCTCGGGGAACTGGGTGCTCAGTGCTCGGAGTTCTGCGTGCTCAGTACTCAGGGTGCTTTGTGCTCAGTGCTCAGTACTCAGCGTGCTGGGTGCTCAGTGCTCAGAGTGTTGGGTGCTCAGTACTCAGGGTGCTGGGTGCTCAGTGCTCAGTGCTCAGGGTGCTCAGTGCTCAGGGTACTGGGAGCTCAGGGTGCTGGGTGCTCAGTGCTCGGGGTGCTGGGTGCTCAGTGCTCAGGGTGCTGGGTGCTCAGTGCTCAGTGCTCAGGGTGCTGGGTGCTCAGTGCTCAGTGCTCAGTGTGCTGGGTGTTCAGTACTCAGGGTGCTGGGTGCTCAGTACTCAGTGTGCTTGGTGCTCAGTGCTCAGGGTGCTGGTTGCTTAGTCCTCAGGGTGCTGGGTGCTCAGTACTCAGGGTGCTGGGTGCTCAGTACTCAGGGTGCTGGGTGCGCAGTACTCAGGGTGCTGGGTGCTCAGTGCCCAGGGTGCTGGGTGCTCAGTACTCAGGGTGCTGGGTGCGCAGTACTCAGGGTGCTGGGTGCTCAGTGCTCAGGGTGCTGGGTGCTCAGTACTCGGGGTGCTGGTTGCTCAGTACTCAGGGTGCTGGGTGCTCAGTGCTCAGGGTGCTGGGTGCTCAGTGCTCAGGGTGCTGGGTGCTCAGTGCTCAGTGCTCAGGGTGCTGGGTGTTCAGTACTCAGGGTGCTGGGTGCTCAGTACTCAGGGTGCTGGGTGCTCAGTGCTCAGGGTGCTGGGTGCTCAGTGCTCAGGGTGCTGGGTGCTCAGTACTCAGGGTGCTGGGTGCTCAGTACTCAGGGTGCTCGGTGCTCAGTGCTCAGGGTGCTGGGTGCTCAGTGCTCAGGGTGCTGGGTGTTCAGTACTCAGTTTGCTGGGTGCTCAGTGCTCAGGGTGCTGGGTACTCAGTGCTCAGGGTGCTGGGTGCTCAGTACTCAGGGTGCTGGGTGCTCAGTGCTCGGGGTGCTGGGTGATCAGTCCTCGCGGTGCTGGGTGTTCAGTGCTCGGGGTGCTCGGTGCTCAGTACTCAGGGTGCTGGGTGCTCAGTGCTCGAGGTGCTCAGTACTCAGGGTGCTGTGTGTTCAGTGCTCAGGGTGCTGGGTGCTCAGTACTCAGGGTGCTCGGTGCTTAGTACTCAGGGTGCTGGGTGCTCAGTACTCCGGGTGCTGGGTGCTCAGTGCTCGGGGTGCTCGGTGCTCAGTGCTCAAGGTGCTGGGTGCTCAGTACTCAGGGTGCTCATTGCTCAGGGTGCTGGGTGCTCAGTACTCAGGGTGCTGGGTGTTCAGTGCTCAGGGTGCTCGCTGCTCAGTACGTTGGGTGCTCAGTACTCAGGGTGCTGGATACTCGGTGATCAGGTTGCTGGGTGCTCAGTGCTCAGGGTGCTGGGTGCTCAGTACTCAGGGTGCTGGGTGCTCAGTACTCAGGGTGCTCGGTGCTCAGTACTCAGGGTGCTGGGTGCTCAGTGCTCGAGGTGCTCAGTACTCAGGGTGCTGTGTGTTCAGTGCTCAGGGTGCTGGGTGCTCAGAACTCAGGCTGCTCGGTGCTTAGTACTCAGGGTGCTGGGTGTTCAGTACTCCGGGTGCTGGGTGCTCAGTGCTCGGGGTGCTGGGTGCTCAGTGCTCAGTGCTCAGGGTGTTGGGTGCTCAGTGCTCAGTGCTCAGGGTGCTGGGTGCTCAGTACTCAGGGTGCTCAGTGCTCAGCACTCGGGATGCTGGGTGCTCAGTGCTCAGGGTGTTCAGTGCTCAGTGCTCGGGGTGCTGGGTGCTCAGTGCTCGGGGAACTGGGTGCTCAGTGCTCGGAGTTCTGCGTGCTCAGTACTCAGGGTGCTTTGTGCTCAGTGCTCAGTACTCAGCGTGCTGGGTGCTCAGTGCTCAGAGTGTTGGGTGCTCAGTACTCAGGGTGCTGGGTGCTCAGTGCTCAGTGCTCAGGGTGCTCAGTGCTCAGGGTACTGGGAGCTCAGGGTGCTGGGTGCTCAGTGCTCGGGGTGCTGGGTGCTCAGTGCTCAGGGTGCTGGGTGCTCAGTGCTCAGTGCTCAGGGTGCTGGGTGCTCAGTGCTCAGTGCTCAGTGTGCTGGGTGTTCAGTACTCAGGGTGCTGGGTGCTCAGTACTCAGGGTGCTTGGTGCTCAGTGCTCAGGGTGCTGGTTGCTTAGTCCTCAGGGTGCTGGGTGCTCAGTACTCAGGGTGCTGGGTGCTCAGTACTCAGGGTGCTGGGTGCGCAGTACTCAGGGTGCTGGGTGCTCAGTGCCCAGGGTGCTGGGTGCTCAGTACTCAGGGTGCTGGGTGCGCAGTACTCAGGGTGCTGGGTGCTCAGTGCTCAGGGTGCTGGGTGCTCAGTACTCGGGGTGCTGGGTGCTCAGTACTCAGGGTGCTGGGTGCTCAGTGCTCAGGGTGCTGGGTGCTCAGTGCTCAGGGTGCTGGGTGCTCAG
This sequence comes from Microtus oregoni, assembly GCF_018167655.1. Classification (NCBI taxonomy): domain Eukaryota; kingdom Metazoa; phylum Chordata; class Mammalia; order Rodentia; family Cricetidae; genus Microtus; species Microtus oregoni. The sequence goes on from NW_024543265.1 coordinate 2,347,732, forward strand.
TGCTCAGTGCTCAGGGTGCTGGGTGTTCAGTACTCAGGGTGCTGGGTGCTCAGTACTCAGGGTGCTGGGTGCTCAGTGCTCAGGGTGCTGGGTGCTCAGTGCTCAGGGTGCTGGGTGCTCAGTACTCAGGGTGCTGGGTGCTCAGTACTCAGGGTGCTCGGTGCTCAGTGCTCAGGGTGCTGGGTGCTCAGTGCTCGGGGTGCTGGGTGTTCAGTACTCAGTTTGCTGGGTGCTCAGTGCTCAGGGTGCTGGGTACTCAGTGCTCAGCGTGCTGGATGCTCAGTACTCAGGGTGCTGGGTGCTCAGTGCTCGGGGTGCTGGGTGATCAGTCCTCGCGGTGCTGGGTGTTCAGTGCTCGGGGTGCTCGGTGCTCAGTACTCAGGGTGCTGGGTGCTCAGTGCTCGAGGTGCTCAGTACTCAGGGTGCTGTGTGTTCAGTGCTCAGGGTGCTGGGTGCTCAGTACTCAGGGTGCTCGGTGCTTAGTACTCAGGGTGCTGGGTGCTCAGTACTCCGGGTGCTGGGTGCTCAGTGCTCGGGGTGCTCGGTGCTCAGTGCTCAAGGTGCTGGGTGCTCAGTACTCAGGGTGCTCATTGCTCAGGGTGCTGGGTGCTCAGTACTCAGGGTGCTGGGTGTTCAGTGCTCAGGGTGCTCGCTGCTCAGTACGTTGGGTGCTCAGTACTCAGGGTGCTGGGTACTCGGTGATCAGGTTGCTGGGTGCTCAGTGCTCAGGGTGCTGGGTGCTCAGTACTCAGGGTGCTGGGTGCTCAGTACTCAGGGTGCTCGGTGCTCAGTACTCAGGGTGCTGGGTGCTCAGTGCTCGAGGTGCTCAGTACTCAGGGTGCTGTGTGTTCAGTGCTCAGGGTGCTGGGTGCTCAGTACTCAGGCTGCTCGGTGCTTAGTACTCAGGGTGCTGGGTGTTCAGTACTCCGGGTGCTGGGTGCTCAGTGCTCGGGGTGCTCGGAGCTCAGTACTCAGTGCTCAGGGTGCTCAGTGCTCAGTGCTCAGGGTGCTGGGTGTTCAGTACTCAGGGTGCTTGGTGCTCAGTACGCGGGGTGCTGGGTGCTCAGTACTCAGGGTGCTGGGTGCTCAGTGCTCAGCGTGCTGGGTGCTCAGTGTCTGGGGTGCTGGGTGCTCAGTACTCAGGGTGCTGGGTGCTCAGTGCTCAGGGTGCTGGGTGCTCAGTGCTCAGGGTGCTGGGTGCTCAGTACACAGTGCTCAGGATGCTGGGTGCTCAGTGCTCAGGGTGCTGGGTGCTCAGTGCTCAGGGTGCTCAGTGCTCAGTGCTCAGTACTCAGGGTGCTGGGTGCTCAGTACTCAGGGTGCTGGGTTCTCAGTGCTCGGGGTGCCCGGTGCTCAGTGCTCGGGGTGCTCGGTGCTCAGTACTCAGAGTGCTGGGTGCTCAGTACTCAGCGTGCTGGGTGCTCAGTGCTCGGGGTGCTCGGTGCTCAGTACTCAGGGTGCTGGGTGCACAGTGCTGGGTGCTCAGTGCTCTGGGTGCTGGGTGCTCAGTGCTCGGGGTGCTGGGTGCTCAGTTCTCAGGGTGCTGGGTGCTAAGTGCACGGGTTGCTGGGTGCTCAGTCCTCAGGGTGCTGGGTGCTCAGTGCTCGGGGTGCTCGCTGCTCAGTACGTTGGGTGCTCAGTACTCAGGGTTCTGGGTGCTCAGTGCTCAGGGTGCTGGGTGCTCAGTGCTCAGGGTGCTGGGTGCTCAGTGCTCAGGGTGCTTGATGCTCAGTACTCAGGGTGCTGGGTGCTCAGTGCTCAGGGTGCTGGGTGCTCAGTGCTCAGGGTGCTGGGTGCTCAGTGCTCAGGGTGCTGGGTGCTCAGTACTCAGGGTGCTGGGTGCTCAGTACTCGGGGTGCTGGGTGCTCAGTACTCAGTGCTCAGGATGCTGGGTGCTCAGTGCTCGGGCTGCTGGGTGCTCAGTGCTCAGGGTGCTGGGTGCTCAGTACTCAGGGTGCTGGGTTCTCAGTACTCAGGGTGCTCGGTGCACAGTGCTAGGGGTGCTGGGTGCTCAGTGCTCGGGGTCTGGGTGCTCAGTACTCAGGGTGCTGGGTGCTCAGTACTCAGGGTGCTGTGTGCTCATTGCTCAGGGTGCTGGGTGCTCAGTGCTCTGGGTGCTGGGTGCTCAGTGCTCAGGGTGCTGGGTGCTCAGTTCTCAGGGTGCTAGGTGCTCACTGCTCGGGGTGCTGGGTGCTCAGTGCTCAGGGTGCTGGGTGCTCAGTGCTCAGTGCTCAGGGTCCTGGGTTCTCAGTACTCAGCCTGCTGGGTGCTTAGTACTCATGGTGCACAGTGCTCAGTACACAGGGTGCTGGGTGCTCAGTGCTCGGGCTGCTTGGTTCTCAGTGCTCAGTACTCAGGGTGCTGGGTGCTCAGTGCTCGGGGTGCTGGGTGCTCAGTACTCAGCGTGCTGGGTGCTCAGTACTCAGGGTGCTGGGTGCTCAGTGCTCAGGGTGCTGGGTGCTTAGTACTCAGGGTGCTCAGTGCTCAGTACACAGGGTGCTGGGTGCTCAGTGCTCGGGGTGCTGGGTGCTCAGTGCTCAGTACTCAGGGTGCTGGGTGCTCAGTGCTCGGGGTGCTGGGTGCTCAGTACTCAGCGTGCTGGGTGGTCAGTACTCAGGGTGCTGGGTGCTCAGTGCTCAGGGTGCTGGGTGCTCAGTGCTCAGGGTGCTGGGTGCTCAGTACTCATGGTGCTGGGTGCTCAGTACTCAGGGTGCTCGGTGCTCAGTGCTCAGGGTGCTGGGTGCACAGTGCTCGGGGTGCTGGGTGCTCAGTACTAGGGGTTCTTTGTGCTCAGTACTCAGGGTGCTGGGTGCTCAGTGCTCAGAGCTCTGGGTGCTCAGTGCTCGGGGTGCTGGGTGCTCAGTACTCGGGGAGCTGGGTGCTCAGTACTCAGGGTGCTGGGTCTCAGTGCTCGGGGTACTGGGTACTCAGTGCTCAGTACACAGGGTGCTGGGTCCTCAGTGCTCGGGGTGCTGGGTGCTCAGTGCTCAGTACTCAGGGTGCTGGGTGCTCAGTGCTCGGGGTGCTGGGTGCTCAGTGCTCAGTACTCAGGGTGCTGGGTGCTCAGTGCTCAGGGTGCTGTGTGCTCAGTTCTCAGGGTGCTGGGTGCTCAGTGCTCAGGGTGCTGGGTACTCAGTACTCAGGGTGCTGGGTGCTCAGTGCTCGGGGTGCTGGGTGCTCAGTGCTCGCGGTGCTGGGTGCTCAGTGCTCGGGGTGCTCGGTGCTCAGTACTCAGGGTGCTGGCTGCTCAGTGCTCAGTGTGCTCAGTGCTCAGTACTCAGTGCTCAGGGTGCTCAGTGTTCAGTACTCAGGGTGCTGGGTGCTCAGTACTCAGGGTGCTTAGTGCTCAGTGCTCAGGGTGCTGGTTGCTTAGTCCTCAGGGTGCTGGGTGCTCAGTACTCAGGGTGCTGGGTGCTCAGTACTCAGGGTGCTGGGTGCTCAGTACTCAGGGTGCTTGGTGCTCAGTGCTCAGGGTGCTGGTTGCTTAGTCCTCAGGGTGCTGGGTGCTCAGTACTCAGGGTGCTGGGTGCTCAGTACTCAGGGTGCTGGGTGCGCAGTACTCAGGGTGCTGGGTGCTCAGTGCCCAGGGTGCTGGGTGCTCAGTACTCAGGGTGCTGGGTGCGCAGTACTCAGGGTGCTGGGTGCTCAGTGCTCAGGGTGCTGGGTGCTCAGTACTCAGGGTGCTGGGTGCTCAGTGCTCGGTGTGCTGGGTGCTCAGTGCTCAGGGTGATCAGTGGTGAGTACTCAGGGTGCTGGGTGCTCAGTGCACAGTGTGCTGGGTGCTCAATCCTCAGGGTGCTCAGTACTCAGGGTGCTCAGTGCTCAGTACTCAGGGTGTTCAGTACTCAGGGTGCTGGGAGCTCAGTGCTCGGGGTGCTGGGTGCTCAGTACTCAGGGTGCTGGGTGCTCAGTACTCGGGGTGCTGGGTGCTCAGTACTCAGGGTGCTGGGTGCTCAGTGCTCGGGGTGCTGGGTGCTCAGTGCTCAGGGTGATCGGTGCTCAGTGCTCAGGGTGCTGGGTGCTCAGTACTCAGGGTGCTCAGTGCTCAAGGTGCTGGGTGCTCAGTGCTCGGGGTGCTCGGTGCTCAGTACTCAGGGTGCTGAGTGCTCAGTACTCAGGGTGCTGGGTGTTCAGTACTCAGGGTGCTGGGTGTTCAGTACTGGGTGTGCTGGGTGCTCAGTGCTCAGGGTGCTCAGTGCTCAGTACTCAGTGCTCAGGGTACTCAGTGCTCAGTGCTCAGGGTGCTGGGTGTTCAGTACTCAGGGTCCTGGGTGATCAGTACTCAGGGTGCTGGGTGCTCAGTGCTCAGGGTGCTGGGTGCTCAGTACTCTGGGTGTTGGGTGCTCAGTGCTCAGGGTGCTGGGTGCTCAGTGCTCAGGGTGATGTGTGCTCAGTACTCAGGGTGCTGGCTGCCCAGTGCTCGCGGTGCTCGGTGCTCAGTACTCAAGGTGCTGGGTGCTCAGTGCTCAGGGTGCTGGGTGCTCAGTCCTCGGGGTGCTCCGTGCTCAGGGTGCTGGGTGCTCAGTGCTCGGGGTGCTCGGTGCTCAGTACACAGGGTGCTGAGTGCTCAGTACTCAGGATGATGTGTGCTCAGTACTCAGGGTGCTGGGTGCTCAGTGCTCGGGGTGCTGGGTGCTCAGTACTCAGGGTGCTGGGAGCTCAGTACTCAGGTTGTTGGGTGCTCAGTACTCAGGGTGCTCGGTTCTCAGTACTCAGGGTGCTGGGTGCTCATTCTCGGGGTGCTGGGTGCTCAGTGCTCGGGGTGATGGGTGCTCAGTACTCAGGGTGCTGGGTGCTTAGTGCTCGAGGTGCTCGGTGCTCAGTACTCAAGGTGCTGGGTTCTCAGTGCTCATGGTGCTGGATGCTCAGTCCTCGGTGTGCTCCGTGCTCAGGGTGCTGGGTGCTGAGTGCCCAGGGTGCTGGGTGCTCAGTGTTCGGGTGCTCGGTGCTCAGTGCTCAGGGTGCTGGGTGCTCAGTACAGAGTGCTCAGGATGCTGGGTGCTCAGTGCTCAGGGTGCTGGGTGCTCAGTGTTTTGGGTGCTGGGTGCTCAGTACTCAGTGTGCTGGGTGCTCAGTGCTCAGGGTGCTGGGTGCTCAGGGTGCTGGGTGCTCAGTACACAGTGCTCAGGATGCTGGGTGCTCAGTGCTCAGGGTGCTGGGTGCTCAGTGCTCAGGGTGCTCAGTGCTCAGGGCTCAGTACTCAGGGTGCTGGGTGCTCAGTACTCAGGGTGCTGGGTTCTCAGTGCTCGGGGTGCCCGGTGCTCAGTGCTCAGGGTGCTCGGTGCTCAGTACTCAGGGTGCTGGGGGCTCAGTACTCAGGGTGCTGGGTGCTCAGTGCTGGGTGCTCAGTGCTCGGGGTGCTGGGTGCTCAGTACTCAGGGTGCTTGGTGCTCAGTGCTCGGGGTGCTCGGTGCTCAATACGTTGTGTGCTCAGTACACAGGGTGCTGGGTGCTCAGTGCTCAGGGTGCTGGGTGCTCAGTGCTCAGGGTGCTGGGTGATCAGTGCTCGTGGTGCTGGGTGCTCAGTACTCAGGGTGCTTGATGCTCAGTACTCAGGGTGCTGGGTGCTCAGTGCTCAGGGTGCTGGGTGCTCAGTGCTCGGGGTGCTGAGTGCTCAGTACTCAGGGTGCTGGGTGCTCAGTACTCAGGGTGCTGGGTGCTCAGTACTCGGGGTGCTGGGTGCTCAGTACTCATTGCTCCGGATGCTGGGTGCTCAGTGCTCGGGCTGCTGGGTGCTCAGTGCTCAGGGTGCTGGGTGCTCAGTACTCAGGGTGCTGGGTTCTCAGTACTCAGGGTGCTGGGTGCACAGTGCTAGGGGTGCTGGGTGCTCAGTGCTCGGGGTCTGGCTGCTCAGTACTCAGGGTGCTGGGTGCTCAGTACTCAGGGTGCTGGGTGCTCAGTGCTCAGGGTGCTGGGTGCTCAGTGCTCTGGGTGCTGGGTGCTCAGTGCTCAGGGTGCTGGGTGCTCAGTGCTCAGGGTGCTGGGTGCTCAGTGCTCGGGGTGCTGGGTGCTGAGTGCTCAGGGTGCTGGGTGCTCAGTGCTCGGGGTGCTCAGTGCTCAGTGCTCAGGGTGCTGGGAGCTCAGTGCTCGGGGTGCTCGGTGCTCAGTACTCGGGGTGCTGGGTACTCAGTACTCGGGGTGCTGGGTGCTCAGTGCTCAGGGTGCTGGGTGCTCAGTGCTCGGGGTGCTGGGTGCTAAGTGCTGAGGGTGGTGCTGGGTGCTCAGTACTCAGGGTGCTGGGTGCTCAGTGCTCAGGGTGCTGGGTGCTCAGTACTAAGGGTTCTGGGTGCTCAGTACTCAGGGTGCTGGGTGCTCAGTGCTCAGGGTGCTGGGTACTCAGTACTCAGGGTGCTGGGTACTCAGTACTCAGGGTGCTGTTTGCTCAGTGCTCAGGGTGCTTGGTGCTCAGTGCTCAGGGTGCTGGGTGCTCAGTACTCAGGGTGCTGTGTGCTCAGTGCTCAGGGTGATCGGTGCTCCGTACTCAGGGTGCTCAGTACTCAGGGTGCTGGCTGCTCAGTGCTCGCTGTGCTGGGTGCTCAGTACTCGGGGAGCTGGGTGCTCAGTGCTCAGGGTGCTGGGTGCTCAGTGCTCGGGGTGCTCGGTGCTCAGTACTCAGGGTGCTGAGTGCTCAGTACTCAGGTTGCTGGGTGCTCAGTTCTCATGGTGCTGGGTGCTCAGTACTCAGGGGGCTGGGTGCTCAGTGCTCAGGGTGCTGGGTGCTCAGTGCTCAGGGTGCTGGGTGCTCAGTGCTCGGGGTGCTGGGTGCTCAGTACTCAGGGTCCTGGGTGCTCAGTACTCAGGGTGCTGGGTGCTCAGTGCTCAGGGTGCTGGGTGCTCAGCACTCTGGGTGTTGGGTGCTCAGTACTCAGGGTGCTGGGTGCTCAGTGCTCGGGGTGCTGGGTGCTCAGTGTTCGGGGTGCTGGGTGCTCAGTACTCAGGGTGCTGGGTGCTCAGTATTCAGGGTGCTGGGTGCTCAGTGCTCGGGGTGCTCGGTGCTCAGTACTGAAGGTGCTGGGTGCTCAGTGCTCAGGGTGCTGGGCGCTCAGTCCACGGGGTGCTCCGTGCTCAGTGCTCAGAGTGCTGGGTGCTCAGTACTCAGGGTGCTCGGTGCTCAGTACTCAGGGTTCTCAGTGCTCAGGGTGCTGGGTGCTCAGTACTCAGGGTGCTCAGTGCTCAGTACTCGGGGTGCTGTGTGCTCAGTACTCAGGGTGCTCAGTGCTCAGTACTCAGGGTGCTGGCTGCTCAGTGCTCAGTGTGCTCAGTGCTCAGTGCTCGGGGTGCTGGGTGCTCAGTGCTCGGGGCGCTGGGTGCTCAGTGCTCGAGGTGCTGGTTGCTCAGTACTCAGGGTGCTGTGTGCTCAGTGCTCAGTACTCAGCGTGCTGGGTGCTCACTGCTCAGAGTGTTGGGTGCTCAGTGCTCAGGGTGCTCTGTGCTCAGTACTCAGGGTGCTGGGTGCTCAGTGCTCGGGGTGCTGCGTGCTCAGTGCTCAGGGTGCTGGGTGCTCTGTGCACAGGGTGCTGGGTGCTCAGTAGTCAGGGTGCTTGGTGCTCAGTGCTCGGGGTGCTCGGTGCTCAGTACTCAAGGTGCTGGGTGCTCAGTGCTCAGGGTGCCGGGTGCTCAGTCCTCGGGGTGCTCCGTGCTCAGTGATCAGGGTGCTGGGTGCTCAGTACTCAGGGTGCTCGGTGCTCAGTACTCAGGGTTCTCAGTGCTAATTACTCAGGGTGCTGGGTGCTCAGTGCTCAGGGTGCTGGGTGATCATTACTCAGGGTGCTCAGTGCTCAGTACTCGGAGTGCTTGGTGCTCAGTACTCAGGGTTGCTCAGTGCTCAGTGCTCGGGGTGCTGGGTGCTCAGTGCTCGGGGCGCTGGGTGCTCAGTGATCGGGGTGCTGGGTGCTCAGTACTCAGGGTGCTCAGTGCTCGGGGAGCTCGGTGCTCAGTACTCAGGGTGCTGGGTGCTCAGTACTCAGTGCTCGGGGTCCTGGGTGCTCCGTGCTCGAGGTGCTGGGCGCTCAGTGTTCTGGGTGTTTAGTGCTCAGTACTCAGGGTGCTGGGTGCTCAGTACTCAGGGTGCTGGGTGCTCATTCTCGGGGTGCTGGGTGCTCATTGCTCGGGGTGCTGGGTGCTCAGTACTCAGGGTGCTGGGGGCTCAGTACTCAGGGTGCTGGGTGCTCAGTACTCAGGGTGCTCGGTTCTCAGTACTGAGGGTGCTGGGTGCTCATTCTCGGGGTGCTGGGTGCTCAGTGCTCGGGGTGCTGGGTGCTCAGTACTCAGGGTGCTGGTGGCTCAGTACTCAGGGTGCTGGGTGCTCAGTACTCAGGGTGATCTGTTCTCAGTACTCAGGTTGCAGGGTGCTCAGTGCTCGGGGTGCTGGGTGCTCAGTACTCGGGGTGCTCAGTGCTCAGTGCTCAGGGTGCTGGGTGCTCAGTACTCAGGGTGCTGGGTGTTCAGTGCTCGGGGTGCTCGGTGCTCAGTACTCGGGGTGCTGTGTGCTCAGTACTCGGGGTGCTGGGTGCTCAGTGCTCAGGGTGCTGGGTGCTCAGTGCTCGGGGTGCTGGGTGCTCAGTGCTGAGGGTGGTGCTGGGTGCTCAGTACTCAGGGTGCTGGGTGCTCAGTGCTCAGGGTGCTGGGTGCTCAGTGCTCAGGGTGATCGGTGCTCAGTACTCAGGGTGCTCAGTGCTCAGGGTGCTGGGTGCTCAGTACTCAGGGTGCTGGGTGCTCAGTGCTCGGGGTGCTGGGTGCTCAGTACTCGGGGTGCTGGGTGCTCTGTACTCAGGGTGCTGGGTGCTCAGTGCTCGGGGTCCTGGGTGCTCAGTCTCAGGGTGCTGGATGCTCAGTGCTCATGGTGCTGGGTGCGCAGTCCTCAGGGTGCTCAGTGCTCAGAGTGCTGGGTGCTCAGTGCTCGGGGTGCTCGGTGCTCAGTACTCAGGGTGCTGAGTGCTCAGTACTCAGGATGCTGGGTGCTCAGTACTCATGGTGCTGGGTGCTCAGTACTCAGGGGGCTGGCTGCTCAGTGCTCAGGGTGCTGGGTGCTCAGTGCTCAGGGTTCTGGGTGCTCAGTGCTCGGGGAGCTGGGGGCTCAGTGCTCGGGGTGATGGGTGCTCAGTGCTCAGTGCTCAGGGTGTTGGATGCTCAGTGCTCAGTGCTCAGGGTGCTGGGTGCTCAGTACTCAGGGTGCTGGGTGCTCAGTACTCAGCGTGCTGGGTGCTGAGTGCTCAGGGTACTGGGTGCTCAGTACTCTGGGTGTTGGGTGCTCAGTACTCAGGGTGCTGGGTGCTCAGTGCTCGGGGTGCTGGGTGCTCAGTGCTCGGGGTGCTGTGTGCTCAGTGCTCAGGGTGCTGGGTGCTCAGTACTCAAGGTGCTGGGTGCTCAGTGCTCAGGGTGCTGGGTGCTCAGTCCTCGGGGTGCTCCGTGCTCAGTGCTCAGGGTGCTGGGTGCTCAGTACTCAGGGTGCTCGGTGCTCAGTACTCAGGGTTCTCAGTGCTCAGTGCTCAGGGTGCTGGGTGCTCAGGTCTCAGGGTGCTCAGTGCTCAGTACTCGGGGTGCTGGGTGCTCAGTACTCAGGGAGCTGGGTGCTTAGTACTCAGGGTGCTCAGTGCTCAGTACACAGGGTGCTGGGTCCTCAGTGCTCGGGGTGGTGGGTGCTCAGTGCTCAGTACTCAGGGTGCTGGGTGCTCAGTGCTCGGGGTGCTGAGTGCTCAGTACTCAGCGTGCTGGGTGCTCAGTACTCAGGGTGCTGGGTGCTCAGTGCTCAGGGTGCTGGGTGCTCAGTCCTCAGGGTGCTGGGTGCTCAGTGATCGGGGTGCTGGGTGCTCAGTACTCAGGGTGCTCACTGCTCAGGACTCAGTGCTCGGGGTCCTGGGTGCTCCGTGCTCGGGGTGCTGGGTGCTCAGTGCTCTGGGTGCTTAGTGCTCAGTACTCAGGGTGCTGGGTGCTCAGTACTCAGGGTGCTGGGTGCTCATTCTCCGGGTGCTGGGTGCTCAGTGCTCGGGGTGCTGGGTGCTCAGTACTCAGGGTGCTGGGGGCTCAGTACTCAGGGTGCTGGGTGCTCAGTACTCAGGGTGCTCGGTTCTCAGTACTCAGGGTGTTGGGTGCTCATTCTCGGGCTGCTGAGTGCTCAGTGCTCGGGGTGCTGGGTGCTCAGTACTCGGGGTGCTGGGTGCTCAGTGCTCTGGGTGCTGGGTGCTCAGTGCTCGGGGTGCTGGGTGCTCAGTGCTGAGGGTGGTGCTGGGTGCTCAGTACTCAGGGTGCTGGGTGCTCAGTGCTCAGGGTGCTGGGTGCTCAGTACTAAGGGTCCTGGGTGCTCAGTACTCAGGGTGCTCGGTGCTCAGTACTCAGGGTGCTGAGTGCTCAGTGCTAAGGGTGCTGGGTACTCAGTACTCAGGGTGCTGGGTGCTCAGTACTCACTGTGCTGGGTGCTCAGTGCTCAGGGTGCTGGGTGCTCAGTGCTCAGGGTGCTGGGTGCTCAGTACTCAGGGTGCTGGGTGCTCAGTGCTCAGGGTGATCGGTGCTCAGTACTCAGGATGCTCAGTACTCAGGGTGCTGGGTGCTCAGTGCTCGGGGTGCTGGGTGCTCAGTACTCGGGGTGCTGGATGCTCTGTACTCAGGGTGCTGGGTGCTCAGTGCTCGGGGTCCTGGGTGCTCAGTGCTCAGGGTGATCGGTGCTCAGTACTCAGGGTGCTGGGTGCTCAGTGCTCAGGGTGCTGGGTGCTCTGTCCTCAGGGTGCTCAGTGCTCAGGGTGCTGGGTGCTCAGTGCTCGGGGTGCTCGGTGCTCAGTACTCAGGGTGCTGAGTGCTTAGTACTCAGGGTGCTGGGTGCTCAGTACTCATGGTGCTGGGTGCTCAGTACTCAGGGGGCTGGGTGCTCAGTGCTCAGGGTGCTAGGTGCTCAGTGCTCGGAGTACTGGGTGCTCAGTGCTCTTGGCGCTGGGTGCTCAGTGATCGGGGTGCTGGGTGCTCAGTACTCAGGGTGCTCAGTGCTCGGGGAGCTCGGTGCTCAGGACTCAGGGTGCTGGGTGCTCAGTACTCAGTGCTCGGGGTCCTGGGTGCTCCGTGCTCGGGGTGCTGGTCGCTCAGTGCTCTGGGTGTTTAGTGCTCAGTACTCAGGGTGCTCGGTGCTCAGTACTCAGGGTGCTGGGTGCTCATTCTCGGGGTGCTGGGTGCTCAGTGCTCGGGGTGCTGGGTGCTCAGTACTCAGGGTGCTGGTGGCTCAGTACTCAGTGTGCTGGGTGTTCAGTACTCAGGGTGATCTGTTCTCAGTACTCAGGTTGCAGGGTGCTCAGTGCTCGGGGTGCTGGGTGCTCAGTACTCGGGGTGCTCAGTGCTCAGTGCTCAGGGTGCTGGGTGCTCAGTACTCAGGGTGCTGGGTGTTCAGTGCTCGGGGTGCTCGGTGCTCAGTACTCGGGGTGCTGGGTGCTCAGTACTCGGGGTGCTGGGTGCTCAGTGCTCAGGGTGCTGGGTGCTCAGTGCTCGGGGTGCTGGGTGCTCAGTGCTGAGGGTGGTGCTGGGTGCTCAGTACTCAGGGTGCTGGGTGCTCAGTGCTCAGGGTGCTGGGTGCTCAGTACTAAGGGTGCTGGGTGCTCAGTACTCAGGGTGCTGGGTGCTCAGTACTCAGGGTGCTGGGTGCTCAGTGCTCAGGGTGCTGGGTACTCAGTACTCAGGGTGCTGGGTGCTCAGTACTCACTGTGCTGGGTGCTCAGTGCTCAGGGTGCTGGGTGCTCAGTGCTCAGGGTGCTGGGTGCTCAGTACTCACTGTGCTGGGTGCTCAGTGCTCAGGGTGCTGGGTGCTCAGTGCTCAGGGTGCTGGGTGCTCAGTACTCAGGGTGCTGGGTGCTCAGTGCTCAGGGTGATCGGTGCTCAGTACTCAGGATGCTCAGTACTCAGGGTGCTGGGTGCTCAGTGCTCGGGGTGCTGGGTGCTCAGTACTCGGGGTGCTGGATGCTCTGTACTCAGGGTGCTGGGTGCTCAGTGCTCGGGGTACTGGGTGCTCAGTGCTCAGGGTGATCGGTGCTCAGTACTCAGGGTGCTGGGTGCTCAGTGCTCAGGGTGCTGGGTGCTCTGTCCTCAGGGTGCTCAGTGCTCAGGGTGCTGGGTGCTCAGTGCTCGGGGTGCTCGGTGCTCAGTACTCAGGGTGCTGAGTGCTTAGTACTCAGGGTGCTGGGTGCTCAGTACTCATGGTGCTGGGTGCTCAGTACTCAGGGGGCTGGGTGCTCAGTGCTCAGGGTGCTGGGTGCTCAGTGCTCAGGGTGCTAGGTGCTCAGTGCTCGGGGTGCTGGGTGCTCAGTGCTCGGGGTGCTGGGTGCTCAGTGCTCAGGGTGTTGGGTGCTCAGTGCTCGGAGTACTGGGTGCTCAGTGCTCGGGGCGCTGGGTGCTCAGTGATCGGGGTGCTGGGTGCTCAGTACTCAGGGTGCTCAGTGCTCGGGGAGCTCGGTGCTCAGGACTCAGGGTGCTGGGTGCTCAGTACTCAGTGCTCGGGGTCCTGGGTGCTCCGTGCTCGGGGTGCTGGTCGCTCAGTGCTCTGGGTGTTTAGTGCTCAGTACTCAGGGTGCTGGGTGCTCAGTACTCAGGGTGCTGGGTGCTCATTCTCGGGGTGCTGGGTGCTCAGTGCTCGGGGTGCTGGGTGCTCAGTACTCAGGGTGCTGGGGGCTCAGTACTCAGGGTGCTGGGTGCTCAGTGCTCAGGGTGCTGGGTGCTCAGTGCTCGGGGTGCTGGGTGCTCAGTACTCGGGGTGCTGGGTGCTCAGTGCTCTGGGTGCTGGGTGCTCAGTGCTCGGGGTGCTGGGTGCTCAGTGCTGAGGGTGGTGCTGGGTGCTCAGTACTCAGGGTGCTGGGTGCTCAGTGCTCAGGGTGCTGGGTGCTCAGTACTAAGGGTCCTGGGTGCTCAGTACTCAGGGTGCTCGGTGCTCAGTACTCAGGGTGCTGAGTGCTCAGTGCTAAGGGTGCTGGGTACTCAGTACTCAGGGTGCTGGGTGCTCAGTACTCACTGTGCTGGGTGCTCAGTGCTCAGGGTGCTGGGTGCTCAGTGCTCAGGGTGCTGGGTGCTCAGTACTCAGGGTGCTGGGTGCTCAGTGCTCAGGGTGATCGGTGCTCAGTACTCAGGATGCTCAGTACTCAGGTTGCTGGGTGCTCAGTGCTCGGGGTGCTGGGTGCTCAGTACTCGGGGTGCTGGATGCTCTGTACTCAGGGTGCTGGGTGCTCAGTGCTCGGGGTCCTGGGTGCTCAGTGCTCAGGGTGATCGGTGCTCAGTACTCAGGGTGCTGGGTGCTCAGTGCTCAGGGTGCTGGGTGCTCTGTCCTCAGGGTGCTCAGTGCTCAGGGTGCTGGGTGCTCAGTGCTCGGGGTGCTCGGTGCTCAGTACTCAGGGTGCTGAGTGCTTAGTACTCAGGGTGCTGGGTGCTCAGTACTCATGGTGCTGGGTGCTCAGTACTCAGGGGGCTGGGTGCTCAGTGCTCAGGGTGCTGGGTGCTCAGTGCTCAGGGTGCTAGGTGCTCAGTGCTCGGGGTGCTGGGTGCTCAGTGCTCGGGGTGCTGGGTGCTCAGTGCTCAGTGCTCAGGGTGTTGGGTGCTCAGTGCTCGGAGTACTGGGTGCTCAGTGCTCGGGGCGCTGGGTGCTCAGTGATCGGGGTGCTGGGTGCTCAGTACTCAGGGTGCTCAGTGCTCGGGGAGCTCGGTGCTCAGGACTCAGGGTGCTGGGTGCTCAGTACTCAGTGCTCGGGGTCCTGGGTGCTCCGTGCTAGGGGTGCTGGTCGCTCAGTGCTCTGGGTGTTTAGTGCTCAGTACTCAGGGTGCTGGGTGCTCAGTACTCAGGGTGCTGGGTGCTCATTCTCGGGGTGCTGGGTGCTCAGTGCTCGGGGTGCTGGGTGCTCAGTACTCAGGGTGCTGGGTGCTCAGTACTCAGGGTGCTGGGTGCTCAGTACTCAGGGTGCTCGGTTCTCAGTACTGAGGGTGCTGGGTGCTCATTCTCGGGGTGCTGGGTGCTCAGTGCTCGGGGTGCTGGGTGCTCAGTACTCAGGGTGCTGGTGGCTCAGTACTCAGGGTGCTGGGTGTTCAGTACTCAGGGTGATCTGTTCTCAGTACTCAGGTTGCAGGGTGCTCAGTGCTCGGGGTGCTGGGTGCTCAGTACTCGGGGTGCTCAGTGCTCAGTGCTCAGGGTGCTGGGTGCTCAGTACTCAGGGTGCTGGGTGTTCAGTGCTCGGGGTGCTCGGTGCTCAGTACTCGGGGTGCTGGGTGCTCAGTACTCGGGGTGCTGGGTGCTCAGTGCTCAGGGTGCTGGGTGCTCAGTGCTCGGGGTGCTGGGTGCTCAGTGCTGAGGGTGGTGCTGGGTGCTCAGTACTCAGGGTGCTGGGTGCTCAGTACTCAGGGTGCTCCGTGCTCAGTGATCGGGGTGCTGGGTGCTCAGTACTCAGGGTGCTCAGTGCTCGGGGAGCTCTGTGCTCAGTACTCAGGGTGCTGGGTGCTCAGTACTCAGTGCTCGGGGTCCTGGGTGCTCCGTGCTCGGGGTGCTGGGTGCTCAGTGCTCTGGGTGCTTAGTGCTCAGTACTCAGGGTGCTGGGTGCTCAGTACTCAGGGTGCTCGGTTCTCAGTATTCAGGGTGCTGGGTGCTCATTCTCGGGGTGCTGGGTGCTCAGTGCTCGGGGTGCTGGGTGCTCAGTACTCAGGGTGCTGGGGGCTCAGTACTCAGGGTGCTGGGTGCTCACTACTCAGGGTGCTCGGTTCTCAGTATTCAGGGTGCTGGGTGCTCAGTGCTCAGGGTGCTGGGTGCTCAGTGCTCGGGGTGCTGGGTGCTCAGTGCTGAGGGTGGTGCTGGGTGCTCAGTACTCAGGGTGCTGGGTGCTCAGTGCTCAGGGTGCTGGGTGCTCAGTACTAAGGGTGCTGGGTGCTCAGTACTCAGGGTGCTCGGTGCTCAGTACTCAGGGTGCTGGGTGCTCAGTGCTCAGGGTGCTGGGTACTCAGTACTCAGGGTGCTGGGTACTCAGTACTCAGGGTGCTGTTTGCTCAGTGCTCAGGGTGCTTGGTGCTCAGTGCTCAGGGTGCTGGGTGCTCAGTACTCAGGGTGCTGGGTGCTCAGTTCTCAGGGTGATCGGTGCTCCGTACTCAGGGTGCTCAGTACTCAGGGTGCTGGCTGCTCAGTGCTCGCTGTGCTGGGTGCTCAGTACTCGGGGAGCTGGGTGCTCTGTACTCAGGGTGCTGGGTGCTCAGTGCTCGGGGTCCTGGGTGCTCAGTGCTCAGGGTGCTCAGTGCTCAGGGTGCTGGGTGCTCAGTGCTCGGGGTGCTCGGTGCTCAGTACTCAGGGTGCTGAGTGCTCAGTGCTCAGGGTGCTGGGTGCTCAGTGCTCAGGGTGCTGGGTGCTCAGTGCTCGGGGTGCTGGGTGCTCAGTGCTCGGGGTGCTGGGTGCTCAGTGCTCAGTGCTCAGTTTGTTGGGTGCTCAGTGCTCAGTGCTCAGGGTGCTGGGTGCTCAGTACTCAGGGTCCTGGGTGCTCAGTACTCAGGGTGCTGGGTGCTCAGTGCTCAGGGTGCTGGGTGCTCAGGACTCTGGGTGTTGGGTGCTCAGTACTCAGGGTGCTGGGTGCTCAGTGCTCGGGGTGCTGGGTGCTCAGTGCTCCGGGTGCTGGGTGCTCAGTGCTCAGGGTGCTGGGTGCTCAGTATTCAGGGTGCTGGGTGCTCAGTGCTCGGGGTGCTCGGTGCTCAGTACTCAAGGTGCTGGGTGCTCAGTGCTCAGGGTGCTGGGTGCTCAGTCCTCGGGGTGCTCCGTGCTCAGTGCTCAGAGTGTTGGGTGCTCAGTACTCAGGGTGCTCGGTGCTCAGTACTCAGGGTTCTCAGTGCTCAGGGTGCTGGGTGCTCAGTACTCAGGGTGCTCAGTGCTCAGTACTCAGGGTGCTGGGTGCTCAGTGCTCAGTGTGCTCAGTGCTCAGTGCTCGGGGTGCTGGGTGCTCAGTGCTCGGGGCGCTGGGTGCTCAGTGCTCGAGGTGCTGGATGCTCAGTACTCAGGGTGCTGTGTGCTCAGTGCTCAGTACTCAGCGTGCTGGGTGCTCAGTGCTCAGAGTGTTGGGTGCTCAGTGCTCAGGGTGCTCTGTGCTCAGTACTCAGGGTGCTGGTTTCTCAGTGCTCGGGGTGCTGCGTGCTCAGTGCTCAGGGTGCTTGGTGCTCTGTGCTCAGGGTGCTGGGTGCTCAGTACTCAGGGTGCTGGGTGCTCAGTGCTCGGGGTGCTCGGTGCTCAGAACTCAAGGTGCTGGGTGCTCAGTGCTCAGGGTGCCGGGTGCTCAGTCCTCGGGGTGCTCCGTGCTCAGTGATCAGGGTGCTGGGTGCTCAGTACTCAGGGTGCTCGGGGCTCAGTACTCAGGGTTCTCAGTGCTCATTACTCAGGGTGCTGGGTGCTAAGTGCTCAGGGTGCTGGGTGCTCAGTACTCAGGATGCTCAGTGCTCAGTACTCGGAGTGCTTGGTGCTCAGTACTCAGGGTGCTCAGTGCTCAGTACTCGGGGTGCTGTTTGCTCAGTGCTCAGGGTGCTCAGTGCTCAGTGCTCGGGGTGCTGGGTGCTCAGTGCTCGGGGCGCTGGGTGCTCAGTGCTCGGGGTGCTGGGTGCTCAGTACTCGGGGTGCTGGGTGCTCAGTACTTAGGGTGCTCAGTGCTCAGTACTCAGTGCTCAGGGTGCTCAGTGCTCAGTGCTCGGGGTGCTGGGTGCTCAGTGCTCGGGGCACTGGGTGCTCAGTGCTCGGGGTGCTGGGTGCTCAGTACTCGGGGTGCTGGGTGCTCAGTACTCTGGGTGTTGGGTGCTCAGTACTCAGGGTGCTGGGTGCTACGTGCTCGGGGTGCTGGGTGCTCAGTACTCAGGGTGCTGGGTGCTCAGTACACAGGGTGCTGGGTGCTTAGTGCTCGAGGTGCTCGGTGCTCAGTACTCAAGGTGCTGGGTGCTCAGTTCTCAGGGTGCTGCGTGCTCAGTCCTCGGGGTGCTCCATGCTCAGGGTGCTGGGTGCTCAGTGCTCAGGGTGCTGGGTGCTCAGTGCTCGGGGTGCTGGGTGCTGAGTGCTCAGGGTGCTGGGTGCTCAGTGCTCGGGGTGCTCGGTGCTCAGTGCTCAGGGTCCTGGGTGCTCAGTACTCAGGGTGCTGGGTGCATAGTACTCAGGGTGCTCAGTGCTCAGTACACAGGGTGCTGGGTGCTCAGTGCTCGGGGTGCTGGGTGCTCAGTGCTCAGTACTCAGGGTGCTGGGTGCTCAGTGCTCGGGGTGCTGGTTGCTCAGTACTCAGCGTGCTGGGTGCTCAGTACTCAGGGTGCTGGGTGCTCAGTGCTCAGGGTGCTGGGTGCTCAGTGCTCAGGGTGCTGGGTGCTCAGTGATCGGGGTGCTGGGTGCTCAGTACTCAGAGTGCTCATTGCTCGGGGAGCTCGGTGCTCAGTACTCAGGGTGCAGGGTGCTCAGTACTCAGTGCTCGGGGTCCTGGGTGCTCCGTGCTCGGGGTGCTGGGCGCTCAGTGCTCGGGGTGCTTAGTGCTCAGTACTCAGGGTGCTGGGTGCTCAGTACTCAGGGTGCTGGGTGCTCATTCTCGGGGTGCTGGGTGCTCAGTGCTCGTGGTGCTGGGTGCTCAGTACTCAGGGTGCTCGGTTCTCAGTACTCAGGGTGCTGGGTGCACATTATCGGGGTGCTGGGTGCTCAGTGCTCGGGGTGCTGGGTGCTCAGTACTCAGGGTGCTGGGGGCTCAGTACTCAGGGTGCTGGGTGCTCACTACTCAGGGTGCTCGGTTCTCAGTACTCAGGGTGCTGGGTGCACATTATCGGGGTGCTGGGTGCTCAGTGCTCGGGGTGCTGGGTGCTCAGTACTCAGGGTGCTGGGGGCTCAGTACTCAGGGTGCTGGGTGCTCAGTACTCAGGGTGATCTGTTCTCAGTAATCAGGTTGCAAGGTGCTCAGTGCTCGGGGTGCTGGGTGCTCAGTACCAGGGGTGCTCAGTGATCAGTACTCAGGGTGCTGGGTGCTCAGTACTCAGGGTGCTGGGTGTTCAGTGCTCGGGGTGCTCGGTGCTCAGTACTCGGGGTGCTGGGTGCTCAGTACTCGGGGTGCTGGGTGCTCAGTGCTCAGGGTGCTGGGTGCTCAGTGCTCGGGGTCCTGGGTGCTCAGTGCCCAGGGTGATAGGTGCTCAGTACTCAGGGTGCTGGGTGCTCAGTGCTCAGGGTGCTGGGTGCGCAGTCCTCAGGGTGCTCAGTGCTCAGGGTGCTGGGTGCTCAGTGCTCGGGGTGCTCGGTGTTCAGTACTCAGGGTGCTGAGTGCTCAGTACTCAGGGTGCTGGGTGCTCAGTACTCATGGTGCTGGGTGCTCAGTACTCAGGGGGCTGGGTGCTCAGTGCTCAGGGTGCTGGGTGCTCAGTGCTCAGGGTGCTGGGTGCTCAGTGCTCGGGGTGCTGGGTGCTCAGTGCTCGGGGTGCTGGGTGCTCAGTGCTCAGTGCTCAGGGTGTTGGGTGCTCAGTGCTCAGTGCTCAGGGTGCTGGGTGCTCAGTACTCAGGGTGCTGGGTGCTCAGTACTCAGGGTGCTGGGTGCTCAGTGCTCAGGGTGCTGGGTGCTCAGTACTCTGGTTGTTGGGTGCTCAGTACTCAGGGTGCTGGGTGCTCAGTGCTCAGGGTGCTGGGTGATCAGTGCTCAGGGTGCTGGGTGCTCAGTGATCGGGGTGCTGGGTGCTCAGTACTCAGGGTGCTCAGTGCTCGGGGAGCTCGGTGCTCAGTACTCAGGGTGCTGGGTGCTCAGTACTCAGTGCTCGGGGTGCTGGGTGCTCAGTGCTCTGGGTGCTTAGTGCTCAGTACTCAGGGTGCTGGGTGCTCAGTACTCAGGGTGCTGGGTGCTCATTCTCCGGGTGCTGGGTGCTCAGTGCTCGGGGTGCTGGGTGCTCAGTACTCAGGGTGCTGGGGGCTCAGTACTCAGGGTGCTGGGTGCTCAGTACTCAGGGTGCTCGGATCTCAGTATTCAGGGTGCTGGGTGCTCATTCTCGGGGTGCTGGGTGCTCAGTGCTCGGGGTGCTGGGTGCTCAGTACTCAGGGTGCTGGGGGCTCAGTACTCAGGGTGCTGGGTGCTCAGTACTCAGGGTGATCTCTTCTCAGTATTCAGGTTGCTGGGTGCTCAGTGCTCGGGGTGATGGGTGCTCAGTACTCGGGGTGCTCAGTGCTCAGTACTCAGGGTGCTGGGTGCTCAGTACTCAGGGTGCTGGGTGCTCAGTACTCGGGGTGCTGGGTGCTCCTTGCTCGGGGTGCTGGGTGCTCAGTGCTGAGGGTGGTGCTGGGTGCTCAGTACTCAGGGTGCTGGGTGCTCAGTGCTCAGGGTGCTGGGTGCTCAGTACTAAGCGTCCTGTGTGCTCAGTATTCAGGGTGCTCGGTGCTCAGTACTCAGGGTGCTGGGTGCTCAGTGCTCAGGGTGCTGGGTACTCAGTACTCAGGGGGCTGGGTGCTCAGTACTCAGGGTGCTGGGTGCTCAGTGCTCAGGGTGCTTGGTGCTCACTGCTCAGGGTGCTGGGTGCTCAGTACTCAGCGTGCTGGGTGCTCAGTGCTCAGGGTGATCGGTGCTCAGTACTCAGGGTGCTCAGTACTCAGGGTGCTGGCTGCTCAGTGCTCGGGGTGCTGGGTGCTCAGTACTCGGGGTGCTGGGTGCTCTGTACTCAGGGTGCTGGGTGCTCAATGCTCGGGGTCCTGGGTGCTCAGTGCTCAGGGTGATCGGTGCTCAGTACTCAGGGTGCTGGGTGCTCAGTGCTCAGGGTGCTGGGTATTCAGTCCTCAGGGTGCTCAGTGCTCAGGGTGCTGGGTGCTCAGTGCTCGGGGTGCTCGGTGCTCAGTACTCAGGGTGCTTAGTGCTCAGTACTCAGGGTGCTGGGTGCTCAGTACTCGTGGTGCTGGGTGCTCAGTACTCAGGGTGCTGGGTGCTCAGTGCTCAGGGTGCTGGGTGCTCAGTGCTCGGGGTGCTGGGTGCTCAGTGCTCAGTGATCTGGGTGTTGGGTGCTCAGTGCTCAGTGCTCAGGGTGCTGGGTGCTCAGTACTCAGGGTGCTGGGTGCTCAGTACACAGGGTGCTGGGTGCTCAGTGCTCAGGGTGCTGGGTGCTCAGGACTCTGGGTGTTGGGTGCTCAGTACTCAGGGTGCTGGGTGCTCAGTGCTCGGGGTGCTGGGTGCTCAGTGCTCGGGGTGCTGGGTGATCAGTGCTCAGGGTGCTGGGTGCTCAGTATTCAGCGTGCTGGGTGCTCAGTTCTCGGGGTGCTCGGTGCTCAGTACTCAAGGTGCTGGGTGCTCAGTGCTCAGGGTGCTGGGTGCCCAGTCCTCGGGGTGCTCCGTTCTCAGTGCTCAGGGTGCTGGGTGCTCAGTACTCAGGGTGCTCAGTGCTCAGTACTCAGGGTGCTGGGTGCTCAGTACTCAGGGTGCTGGGTGCTCAGTGCTCGGGGTGATGGGTGCTCAGTGCTCGGGGTGCTGGGTGCTCAGTGCTGAGGGTGGTGCTGGGTGCTCAGTACTCAGGGTGCCGGGTGCTCAGTGCTCAGGGTGCTGGGTGCTCAGTACTAAGGGTCCTGGGTGCTCAGTATTCAGGGTGCTCGGTGCTCAGTACTCAGGGTGCTGGGTGCTCAGTGTTCAGGGTGCTGGGTACTCAGTACTCAGGGTGCTGGGTGCTCAGTACTCAGGGTGCTGGGTGCTCAGTGCTCAGGGTGCTGGGTGCTCAGTGCTCGGGGTCCTGGGTGCTCAGTGCTCAGGGTGCTGGGTGCTCAGTACTCAGGGTGCTGGGTGCTCAGTGCTCAGGGTGCTGGGTACTCAGTCCTCAGGGTGCTCAGTGCTCAGGGTGCTGGGTGCTCAGTGCTCGGGGTGCTCGGTGCTCAGTACTCAGGGTGCTGAGTGCTCAGTACTCAGGGTGCTGGGTGCTCAGTGCTCAGTGCTCAGGGTGTTGGGTGCTCAGTGCTCAGTGCTCAGGGTGCTGGGTGCTCAGTACTCAGGGTGCTGGGTGCTCAGTACTCAGGGTGCTGGGTGCTCAGTGCTCAGGGTGCTGGGTGCTCAGGACTCTGGGTGTTGGGTGCTCAGTACTCAGGGTGCTGGGTGCTCAGTGCTCGGGGTGCTGGGTGCTCAGTGCTCGGGGTGCTTGGTGCTCAGTGCTCAGGGTGCTGGGTGCTCAGTATTCAGCGTGCTGGGTGCTCAGTTCTCGGGGTGCTCGGTGCTCAGTACTCAAGGTGCTGGGTGCTCAGTGCTCAGGGTGCTGGGTGCTCAGTCCTCGGGGTGCTACGTGCTCAGTGCTCAGGGTGCTGGGTGCTCAGTAGTCAGGGTGCTCGGTGCTCAGTACTCAGGGTTCTCAGTGCTCAGGGTGCTGGGTGCTCAGTACTCAGGGTGCTCAGTGCTCAGTACTCGGGGTGCTGGGTGCTCAGTACTCAGGGTGCTCAGTGCTCAGTACTCGGGGTGCTGGGTGCTCAGTGCTCAGTGTGCTCAGTGCTCAGTGCTCGGGGTGCTGGGTGCTCAGTGCTCGGGGCGCTGGGTGCTCAGTGCTCGAGGTTCTGGTTGCTCAGTACTCAGGGTGCTGTGTGCTCAGTGCTCAGTACTCAGCGTGCTGGGTGCTCAGTGCTCAGAGTGTTGGGTGCTCAGTACTCAGGGTGCTGGGTGCTCAGTGCTCAGTGCTCAGGGTGCTCAGTGCTCAGGGTGCTCAGTGCTCAGGGTGCTGGGTGCTCAGGGTGCTGGGTGCTCAGTGCTCGGGGTGCTGGGTGCTCAGTGCTCAGTGCTCAGGGTGCTGGGTGCTCAGTGCTCAGTGCTCAGGGTGCTGGGTGTTCAGTACTCAGGGTGCTCGGTGCTCAGTGCTCAGGGTGCTGGGTGCTCAGTACTCAGGGTTCTGGGTGCTCAGTGCTCGGGGTGCTGGGTGCTCAGTGCTCAGGGTGATCAGTGCTCAGTACTAAGGGTGCTGGGTGCTCAGTGCTCAGGGTGCTGGGTGCTCAGTCCTCAGGGTGCTCAGTATTCAGGGTGCTCGGTGCTCAGTGCTCAGTACTCAGGGTGCTCAGTACTCAGGGTGCTGGGTGCTCAGTGCTCGGGGTGATGGGTGCTCAGTACTCAGGGTGCTGGGTGCTCAGTACTCGCGGTGCTGGGTGCTCAGTACTCAGGGTGCTGGGTGCTCAGTGCTCGGGGTGCTGGGTGCTCAGTGCTCAGGGTGATCGGTGCTCAGTGCTCAGGGTGCTGGGTGTTCAGTCCTCCGGGTGCTCAGTGCTCAGGGTGCTGGGTGCTCAGTGCTCGGGGTCCTCGGTGCTCAGTACTCAGGGTGCTGATTGCTCAGTACTCAGGGTGCTGGGTGCTCAGTACTCATGGTGCTGGGTGCTCAGTACTCAGGGTGCTGGGTGCTCAGTGCTCAGGGTGCTGGGTGCTCAGTGCGCGGGGTGCTGGGTGCTCAGTGCTCAGTGCTCAGGGTGTTGGGTGCTCAGTGCTCAGTGCTCAGGGTGCTGGGTGTTCAGTACTCAGGGTGCTGGGTGCTCAGTACTCAGGGTGCTGGGTGATCAGTGCTCAGGGTGCTGGGTGCTCAGGACTCTGGGTGTTGGGTGCTCAGTACTCAGGGTGCTGGGTGCTCAGTGCTCGGGGTGCTGGGTGCTCAGTGCTCGGGGTGCTGGGTGCTCAGTGCTCAGGGTGCTGGGTGCTCAGTATTCAGGGTGCTGAGTGCTCAGTACTCAGGGTGCTGGGTGCTCAGTGCTCAGTGCTCAGGGTGTTGGGTGCTCAGTGCTCAGTGCTCAGGGTGCTGGGTGCTCAGTACTCAGGGTGCTGGGTGCTCAGTACTCAGGGTGCTGGGTGCTCAGTGCTCAGGGTGCTGGGTGCTCAGGACTCTGGGTGTTGGGTACTCAGTACTCAGGGTGCTGGGTGCTCAGTGCTCGGGGTGCTGGGTGCTCAGTGCTCGGGGTGCTTGGTGCTCAGTGCTCAGGGTGCTGGGTGCTCAGTATTCAGCGTGCTGGGTGCTCAGTTCTCGGGGTGCTCGGTGCTCAGTACTCAAGGTGCTGGGTGCTCAGTGCTCAGGGTGCTGGGTGCTCAGTCCTCGGGGTGCTACGTGCTCAGTGCTCAGGGTGCTGGGTGCTCAGTAGTCAGGGTGCTCGGTGCTCAGTACTCAGGGTTCTCAGTGCTCAGGGTGCTGGGTGCTCAGTACTCAGGGTGCTCAGTGCTCAGTACTCGGGGTGCTGGGTGCTCAGTACTCAGGGTGCTCAGTGCTCAGTACTCGGGGTGCTGGGTGCTCAGTGCTCAGTGTGCTCAGTGCTCAGTGCTCGGGGTGCTGGGTGCTCAGTGCTCGGGGCGCTGGGTGCTCAGTGCTCGAGGTTCTGGTTGCTCAGTACTCAGGGTGCTGTGCGCTCAGTGCTCAGTACTCAGCGTGCTGGGTGCTCAGTGCTCAGAGTGTTGGGTGCTCAGTACTCAGGGTGCTGGGTGCTCAGTGCTCAGTGCTCAGGGTGCTCAGTGCTCAGGGTGCTCAGTGCTCAGGGTGCTGGGTGCTCAGGGTGCTGGGTGCTCAGTGCTCGGGGTGCTGGGTGCTCAGTGCTCAGTGCTCAGGGTGCTGGGTGCTCAGTGCTCAGTGCTCAGGGTGCTGGGTGTTCAGTACTCAGGGTGCTCGGTGCTCAGTGCTCAGGGTGCTGGGTGCTCAGTACTCAGGGTTCTGGGTGCTCAGTGCTCGGGGTGCTGGGTGCTCAGTGCTCAGGGTGATCAGTGCTCAGTACTAAGGGTGCTGGGTGCTCAGTGCTCAGGGTGCTGGGTGCTCAGTCCTCAGGGTGCTCAGTATTCAGGGTGCTCGGTGCTCAGTGCTCAGTACTCAGGGTGCTCAGTACTCAGGGTGCTGGGTGCTCAGTGCTCGGGGTGATGGGTGCTCAGTACTCAGGGTGCTGGGTGCTCAGTACTCGCGGTGCTGGGTGCTCAGTACTCAGGGTGCTGGGTGCTCAGTGCTCGGGGTGCTGGGTGCTCAGTGCTCAGGGTGATCGGTGCTCAGTGCTCAGGGTGCTGGGTGTTCAGTCCTCCGGGTGCTCAGTGCTCAGGGTGCTGGGTGCTCAGTGCTCGGGGTCCTCGGTGCTCAGTACTCAGGGTGCTGATTGCTCAGTACTCAGGGTGCTGGGTGCTCAGTACTCATGGTGCTGGGTGCTCAGTACTCAGGGTGCTGGGTGCTCAGTGCTCAGGGTGCTGGGTGCTCAGTGCGCGGGGTGCTGGGTGCTCAGTGCTCAGTGCTCAGGGTGTTGGGTGCTCAGTGCTCAGTGCTCAGGGTGCTGGGTGCTCAGTACTCAGGGTGCTGGGTGCTCAGTACTCAGGGTGCTGGGTGATCAGTGCTCAGGGTGCTGGGTGCTCAGGACTCTGGGTGTTGGGTGCTCAGTACTCAGGGTGCTGGGTGCTCAGTGCTCGGGGTGCTGGGTGCTCAGTGCTCGGGGTGCTGGGTGCTCAGTGCTCAGGGTGCTGGGTGCTCAGTATTCAGCGTGCTGGGTGCTCAGTGCTCGGGGTGCTCGGTGCTCAGTACTCAAGGTGCTGGGTGCTCAGTGCTCAGGGTGCTGGGTGCTCACTCCTCGGGGTGCTCCGTGCTCAGTGCTCGGGGTGCTGGGTGCTCAGTGCTCGGGGTGCTGGGTGCTCAGTGCTCAGGGTGCTGGGTGATCAGTATTCAGCGTGCTGGGTGCTCAGTTCTCGGGGTGCTCGGTGCTCAGTACTCAAGGTGCTGGGTGCTCAGTGCTCAGGGTGCTGGGTGCCCAGTCCTCGGGGTGCTCCGTTCTCAGTGCTCAGGGTGCTGGGTGCTCAGTACTCAGGGTGCTCAGTGCTCAGTACTCAGGGTGCTGGGTGCTCAGTACTCAGGGTGCTGGGTGCTCAGTGCTCGGGGTGCTGGGTGCTCAGTGCTGAGGGTGGTGCTGGGTGCTCAGTACTCAGGGTGCTGGGTGCTCAGTGCTCAGGGTGCTGGGTGCTCAGTACTAAGGTTCCTGGGTACTAAGTATTCAGGGTGCTCGGTGCTCAGTACTCAGGGTGCTGGGTGCTCAGTGCCCAGGGTGCTGGGTACTCAGTACTCAGGGTGCTGGGTGCTCAGTACTCAGGGTGCTGGGTGCTCAGTGCTCAGGGTGCTTGGTGCTCAGTGCTCAGGGTGCTGGGTGCTCAGTACTCAGGGTGCTGGGTGCTCAGTGCTCAGGGTGCTGGGTGCTCAGTGCTCAGGGTCCTGGGTGCTCAGTGCTCAGGGTGCTGGGTGCTCAGTACTCAGGGTGCTGGGTGCTCAGTGCTCAGGGTGCTGGGTACTCAGTCCTCAGGGTGCTCAGTGCTCAGGGTGCTGGGTGCTCAGTGCTCGGGGTGCTCGGTGCTCAGTACTCAGGGTGCTGAGTGCTCAGTACTCAGGGTGCTGGGTGCTCAGTACTCATGGTGCTGGGTGCTCAGTACTCAGGGTGCTGGGTGCTCAGTGCTCAGGGTGCTGGGTGCTCAGTGCGCGGGGTGCTGGGTGCTCAGTGCTCGGGGTGCTGGGTGCTCAGTGCTCAGGGTGTCCTGTGCTCAGTGCTCAGTGCTCAGGGTGCTGGGTGCTCAGTACTCAGGGTGCTGGGTGCTCAGTACTCAGGGTGCTGGGTGCTCAGTGCTCAGGGTGCTGGGTGCTCAGGACTCTGGGTGTTGGGTGCTCAGTACTCAGGGTGCTGGGTACTCAGTGCTCGGGGTGCTGGGTGCTCAGTGCTCGGGGTGCTTGGTGCTCAGTGCTCAGGGTGCTGGGTGCTCAGTATTCCACGTGCTGGGTGATCAGTTCTCGGGGTGCTGGGTGCTCAGTACTCAAGGTGCTGGGTGCTCAGTGCTCAGGGTGCTGGGTGCTCAGTACTCTGGGTGTTGGGTGCTCAGTGCTCAGGGTGCTGGGTGCTCAGTATTCAGGGTGCTCAGTGCTCAGGGTGCTGGGTGCTCAGTACTCAGGGTGCTCAGTGCTCAGTACTCGGGGTGCTGGGTGCTCAGTACTCAGGGTGCTCAGTGCTCAGTACTCGGGGTGCTGGGTGCTCAGTGCTCAGGGTGCTCAGTGCTCAGTGCTCGGGGTGCTGGGTGCTCAGTGCTCGGGGCGGTGGGTGCTCAGTGCTCGAGGTGCTGGTTGCTCAGTACACAGGGTGCTGTGTGCTCAGTGCTCAGTACTCAGCGTGCTATGTGCTCAGTGCTCAGAGTGTTGGGTGCTCAGTACTCAGGGTGCTGGGTGCTCAGTGCTCAGTGCTCAGGGTGCTCAGTTCTCAGGGTGCTCAGTGCTCAGGGTGCTGGGTGCTCAGGGTGCTGGCTGCTCAGTGCTCGGGGTGCTGGGTGCTCAGTGCTCAGTGCTCAGGGTACTGGGTGCTCAGTGCTCAGTGCTCAGTGCTCAGGGTGCTGGGTGTTCAGTACTCAGGGTGCTCGGTGCTCAGTGCTCAGGGTGCTGGGTGCTCAGTACTCAGGGTTCTGGGTGCTCAGTGCTCGGGGTGCTGGGTGCTCAGTCCTCAGGGTGATCAGTGCTCAGTACTAAGGGTGCTGGGTGCTCAGTGCTCAGGGTGATGGGTGCTCAGTCCTCAGGGTGCTCAGTACTCAGGGTGCTCGATGCTCAGTGCTCAGTACTCAGGGTGCTCAGTACTCTGGGTGCTGGGTGCTCAGTGCTCGGGGTTCTGGGTGCTCAGTACTCAGGGTGCTGGGTGCTCAGTACTCGGGGTGCTGGGTGCTCAGTACTCAGTTTGCTGGGTGCTCAGTGCTCGGGGTGCTGGGTGCTCAGTGCTCTGGGTGATCGGTGCTCAGTGCTCAGGGTGCTGGGTGCTCAGTCCTCCGGGTGCTCAGTGCTCAGGGTGCTGGGTGCTCAGTACTCAGGGTGCTGGGTGCTCAGTACTCGCGGTACTGGGTGCTCAGTGCGCGGGGTGCTGGGTGCTCAGTGCTCGGGGTGCTGGGTGCTCAGTGCTCAGTGTGATCGGTGCTCCGTACTCAGGGTGCTCAGTACTCAGGGTGCTGGCTGCTCAGTGCTCGCTGTGCTGGGTGCTCAGTACTCGGGGAGCTGGGTGCTCTGTACTCAGGGTGCTGGGTGCTCAGTGCTCGGGGTCCTGGGTGCTCAGTGCTCATGGTGCTCAGTGCTCAGGGTGCTGGGTGCTCAGTGCTCGGGGTGCTCGGTGCTCAGTACTCAGGGTGCTGAGTGCTCAGTGCTCAGGGTGCTGGGTGCTCAGTGCTCAGGGTGCTGGGTGCTCAGTGCTCGGGGTGCTGGGTGCTCAGTGCTCGGGGTGCTGGCTGCTCAGTGCTCAGTGCTCAGTTTGTTCGGTGCTCAGTGCTCAGTGCTCAGGGTGCTGGGTGCTCAGTACTCAGGGTCCTGGGAGCTCAGTACTCAGGGTGCTGGGTGCTCAGTGCTCAGGGTGCTGGGTGCTCAGGACTCTGGGTGTTGGGTGCTCAGTACTCAGGGTGCTGGGTGCTCAGTGCTCGGGGTGCTGGGTGCTCAGTGCTCTGGGTGCTGGGTGCTCAGTGATCAGGGTGCTGGGTGCTCAGTATTCAGGGTGCTGGGTGCTCAATGCTCGGGGTGCTCGGTGCTCAGTACTCAAGGTGCTGAGTAATCAGTGCTCAGGGTGCTGGGTGCTCAGTCCTCGGGGTGCTCCGTGCTCAGTGCTCAGAGTGTTGGGTGCTCAGTACTCAGGGTGCTCGGTGCTCAGTACTCAGGGTTCTCAGTGCTCAGGGTGCTGGGTGCTCAGTACTCAGGGTGCTCAGTGCTCAGTACTCAGGGTGCTGGGTGCTCAGTGCTGAGTGTGCTCAGTGCTCAGTGCTCGGGGTGCTGGGTGCTCAGTGCTCGAGGCGCTGGGTGCTCAGTGCTCTAGGTGCTGGATGCTCAGTACTCAGGGTGCTGTGTGCTCAGTGCTCAGTACTCAGCGTGCTGGGTGCTCAGTGCTCAGAGTGTTGGGTGCTCAGTGCTCAGGGTGCTCTGTGCTCAGTACTCAGGGTGCTGGTTTCTCAGTGCTCGGGGTGCTGCGTGCTCAGTGCTCAGGGTGCTTGGTGCTCTGTGCTCAGGGTGCTGGGTGCTCAGTACTCAGGGTGCTGGGTGCTCAGTGCTCGGGGTGCTCGGTGCTCAGAACTCAAGGTGCTGGGTGCTCAGTGCTCAGGGTGCCGGGTGCTCAGTCCTCGGGGTGCTCCGTGCTCAGTGATCAGGGTGCTGGGTGCTCAGTACTCAGGGTGCTCGGGGCTCAGTACTCAGGGTTCTCAGTGCTCATTACTCAGGGTGCTGGGTGCTAAGTGCTCAGGGTGCTGGGTGCTCAGTACTCAGGATGCTCAGGGCTCAGTACTCGGAGTGCTTGGTGCTCAGTACTCAGGGTGCTCAGTGCTCAGTACTCGGGGTGCTGTTTGCTCAGTGCTCAGGGTGCTCAGTGCTCAGTGCTCGGGGTGCTGGGTGCTCAGTGCTCGGGGCGCTGGGTGCTCAGTGCTCGGGGTGCTGGGTGCTCAGTACTCGGGGTGCTGGGTGCTCAGTACTCAGGGTGCTCAGTGCTCAGTACTCAGTGCTCAGGGTGCTCAGTGCTCAGTGCTCGGGGTGCTGGGTGCTCAGTGCTCGGGGCGCTGGGTGCTCAGTGCTCGGGGTGCTGGGTGCTCAGTACTCGGGGTGCTGGGTGCTCAGTACTCTGGGTGTTGGGTGCTCAGTACTCAGGGTGCTGGGTGCTACGTGCTCGGGGTGCTGGGTGCTCAGTACTCAGGGTGCTGGGTGCTCAGTACTCAGGGTGCTGGGTGCTTAGTGCTCGAGGTGCTCGGTGCTCAGTACTCAAGGTGCTGGGTGCTCAGTTCTCAGGGTGCTGCGTGCTCAGTCCTCGGGGTGCTCCATGCTCAGGGTGCTGGGTGCTCAGTGCTCAGGGTGCTGGGTGCTCAGTGCTCGGGGTGCTGGGTGCTGAGTGCTCAGGGTGCTGGGTGCTCAGTGCTCGGGGTGCTCGGTGCTCAGTGCTCAGGGTCCTGGGTGCTCAGTACTCAGGGTGCTGGGTGCATAGTACTCAGGGTGCTCAGTGCTCAGTACACAGGGTGCTGGGTGCTCAGTGCTCGGGGTGCTGGGTGCTCAGTGCTCAGTACTCAGGGTGCTGGGTGCTCAGTGCTCGGGGTGCTGGTTGCTCAGTACTCAGCGTGCTGGGTGCTCAGTACTCAGGGTGCTGGGTGCTCAGTGCTCAGGGTGCTGGGTGCTCAGTGCTCAGGGTGCTCAGTGCTCGGGGAGCTCGGTGCTCAGTACTCAGGGTGCAGGGTGCTCAGTACTCAGTGCTCGGGGTCCTGGGTGCTCAGTGCTCGGGCTGCTGGGCGCTCAGTGCTCGGGGTGCTTAGTGCTCAGTACTCAGGGTGCTGGGTGCTCAGTACTCAGGGTGCTGGGTGCTCATTCTCGGGGTGCTGGGTGCTCAGTGCTCGTGGTGCTGGGTGCTCAGTACTCAGGGTGCTCGGTTCTCAGTACTCAGGGTGCTGGGTGCACATTATCGGGGTGCTGGGTGCTCAGTGCTCGGGGTGCTGGGTGCTCAGTACTCAGGGTGCTGGGGGCTCAGTACTCAGGGTGCTGGGTGCTCACTACTCAGGGTGCTCGGTTCTCAGTACTCAGGGTGCTGGGTGCACATTATCGGGGTGCTGGGTGCTCAGTGCTCGGGGTGCTGGGTGCTCAGTACTCAGGGTGCTGGGGGCTCAGTACTCAGGGTGCTGGGTGCTCAGTACTCAGGGTGATCTGTTCTCAGTAATCAGGTTGCAAGGTGCTCAGTGCTCGGGGTGCTGGGTGCTCAGTACCAGGGGTGCTCAGTGATCAGTACTCAGGGTGCTGGGTGCTCAGTACTCAGGGTGCTGGGTGTTCAGTGCTCGGGGTGCTCGGTGCTCAGTACTCGGGGTGCTGGGTGCTCAGTACTCGGGGTGCTGGGTGCTCAGTGCTCAGGGTGCTGGGTGCTCAGTGCTCGGGGTCCTGGGTGCTCAGTGCCCAGGGTGATAGGTGCTCAGTACTCAGGGTGCTGGGTGCTCAGTGCTCAGGGTGCTGGGTGCGCAGTCCTCAG
Source organism: Microtus oregoni (assembly GCF_018167655.1). NCBI lineage: Eukaryota > Metazoa > Chordata > Mammalia > Rodentia > Cricetidae > Microtus > Microtus oregoni. Next base: position 2,377,625 of record NW_024543265.1, read on the forward strand.
GGTGCTCAGTGCTCAGGGTGCTGGGTGCTCAGTGCTCGGGGTGCTCGGTGCTCAGTACTCAGGGTGCTGAGTGCTCAGTACTCAGGGTGCTGGGTGCTCAGTACTCATGGTGCTGGGTGCTCAGTACTCAGGGGGCTGGGTGCTCAGTGCTCAGGGTGCTGGGTGCTCAGTGCTCAGGGTGCTGGGTGCTCAGTGCTCGGGGTGCTGGGTGCTCAGTGCTCGGGGTGCTGGGTGCTCAGTGCTCAGTGCTCAGGGTGTTGGGTGCTCAGTGCTCAGTGCTCAGGGTGCTGGGTGCTCAGTACTCAGGGTGCTGGGTGCTCAGTACTCAGGGTGCTGGGTGCTCAGTGCTCAGGGTGCTGGGTGCTCAGTACTCTGGTTGTTGGGTGCTCAGTACTCAGGGTGCTGGGTGCTCAGTGCTCAGGGTGCTGGGTGATCAGTGCTCAGGGTGCTGGGTGCTCAGTGATCGGGGTGCTGGGTGCTCAGTACTCAGGGTGCTCAGTGCTCGGGGAGCTCGGTGCTCAGTACTCAGGGTGCTGGGTGCTCAGTACTCAGTGCTCGGGGTGCTGGGTGCTCAGTGCTCTGGGTGCTTAGTGCTCAGTACTCAGGGTGCTGGGTGCTCAGTACTCAGGGTGCTGGGTGCTCATTCTCCGGGTGCTGGGTGCTCAGTGCTCGGGGTGCTGGGTGCTCAGTACTCAGGGTGCTGGGGGCTCAGTACTCAGGGTGCTGGGTGCTCAGTACTCAGGGTGCTCGGATCTCAGTATTCAGGGTGCTGGGTGCTCATTCTCGGGGTGCTGGGTGCTCAGTACTCGGGGTGCTCAGTGCTCAGTACTCAGGGTGCTGGGTGCTCAGTGCTCAGGGTGCTGGGTGCTCAGTACTAAGCGTCCTGTGTGCTCAGTATTCAGGGTGCTCGGTGCTCAGTACTCAGGGTGCTGGGTGCTCAGTGCTCAGGGTGCTGGGCACTCAGTACTCAGGGGGCTGGGTGCTCAGTACTCAGGGTGCTGGGTGCTCAGTGCTCAGGGTGCTTGGTGCTCACTGCTCAGGGTGCTGGGTGCTCAGTACTCAGCGTGCTGGGTGCTCAGTGCTCAGGGTGATCGGTGCTCAGTACTCAGGGTGCTCAGTACTCAGGGTGCTGGCTGCTCAGTGCTCGGGGTGCTGGGTGCTCAGTACTCGGGGTGCTGGGTGCTCTGTACTCAGGGTGCTGGGTGCTCAATGCTCGGGGTCCTGGGTGCTCAGTGCTCAGGGTGATCGGTGCTCAGTACTCAGGGTGCTGGGTGCTCAGTGCTCAGGGTGCTGGGTATTCAGTCCTCAGGGTGCTCAGTGCTCAGGGTGCTGGGTGCTCAGTGCTCGGGGTGCTCGGTGCTCAGTACTCAGGGTGCTGAGTGCTCAGTACTCAGGGTGCTGGGTGCTCAGTACTCGTGGTGCTGGGTGCTCAGTACTCAGGGTGCTGGGTGCTCAGTGCTCAGGGTGCTGGGTGCTCAGTGCTCGGGGTGCTGGGTGCTCAGTGCTCAGTGCTCTGGGTGTTGGGTGCTCAGTGCTCAGTGCTCAGGGTGCTGGGTGCTCAGTACTCAGGGTGCTGGGTGCTCAGTACACAGGGTGCTGGGTGCTCAGTGCTCAGGGTGCTGGGTGCTCAGGACTCTGGGTGTTGGGTGCTCAGTACTCAGGGTGCTGGGTGCTCAGTGCTCGGGGTGCTGGGTGCTCAGGGCTCGGGGTGCTGGGTGATCAGTGCTCAGGGTGCTGGGTGCTCAGTATTCAGCGTGCTGGGTGCTCAGTTCTCGGGGTGCTCGGTGCTCAGTACTCAAGGTGCTGGGTGCTCAGTGCTCAGGGTGCTGGGTGCCCAGTCCTCGGGGTGCTCCGTTCTCAGTGCTCAGGGTGCTGGGTGCTCAGTACTCAGGGTGCTCAGTGCTCAGTACTCAGGGTGCTGGGTGCTCAGTACTCAGGGTGCTGGGTGCTCAGTGCTCGGGGTGATGGGTGCTCAGTGCTCGGGGTGCTCGGTGCTCAGTACTCAGGGTGCTGAGTGCTCAGTACTCAGGGTGCTGGGTGCTCAGTACTCATGGTGCTGGGTGCTCAGTACTCAGGGTGCTGGGTGCTCAGTGCTCAGGGTGCTGGGTGCTCAGTGCGCGGGGTGCTGGGTGCTCAGTGCTCGGGGTGCTGGGTGCTCAGTGCTCAGTGCTCAGGGTGTTGGGTGCTCAGTGCTCAGTGCTCAGGGTGCTGGGTGCTCAGTACTCAGGGTGCTGGGTGCTCAGTGCTCGGGGTCCTCGGTGCTCAGTACTCAGGGTGCTGATTGCTCAGTACTCAGGGTGCTTGGTGCTCAGTGCTCAGGGTGCTGGGTGCTCAGTATTCAGCGTGCTGGGTGCTCAGTTCTCGGGGTGCTCGGTGCTCAGTACTCAAGGTGCTGGGTGCTCAGTGCTCAGGGTGCTGGGTGCTCAGTCCTCGGGGTGCTACGTGCTCAGTGCTCAGGGTGCTGGGTGCTCAGTAGTCAGGGTGCTCGGTGCTCAGTACTCAGGGTTCTCAGTGCTCAGGGTGCTGGGTGCTCAGTACTCAGGGTGCTCAGTGCTCAGTACTCGGGGTGCTGGGTGCTCAGTACTCAGGGTGCTCAGTGCTCAGTACTCGGGGTGCTGGGTGCTCAGTGCTCAGTGTGCTCAGTGCTCAGTGCTCGGGGTGCTGGGTGCTCAGTGCTCGGGGCGCTGGGTGCTCAGTGCTCGAGGTTCTGGTTGCTCAGTACTCAGGGTGCTGTGTGCTCAGTGCTCAGTACTCAGCGTGCTGGGTGCTCAGTGCTCAGAGTGTAGGGTGCTCAGTACTCAGGGTGCTGGGTGCTCAGTGCTCAGTGCTCAGGGTGCTCAGTGCTCAGGGTGCTCAGTGCTCAGGGTGCTGGGTGCTCAGGGTGCTGGGTGCTCAGTGCTCGGGGTGCTGGGTGCTCAGTGCTCAGTGCTCAGGGTGCTGGGTGCTCAGTGCTCAGTGCTCAGGGTGCTGGGTGTTCAGTACTCAGGGTGCTCGGTGCTCAGTGCTCAGGGTGCTGGGTGCTCAGTACTCAGGGTTCTGGGTGCTCAGTGCTCGGGGTGCTGGGTGCTCAGTGCTCAGGGTGATCAGTGCTCAGTACTAAGGGTGCTGGGTGCTCAGTGCTCAGGGTGCTGGGTGCTCAGTCCTCAGGGTGCTCAGTATTCAGGGTGCTGGGTGCTCAGTGCTCGGGGTGATGGGTGCTCAGTGCTCGGGGTGCTGGGTGCTCAGTGCTCAGGGTGCTGGGTGCTCAGTCCTCAGGGTGCTCAGTATTCAGGGTTCTGGGTGCTCAGTGCTCGGGGTGCTGGGTGCTCAGTGCTCAGGGTGATCAGTGCTCAGTACTAAGGGTGCTGGGTGCTCAGTGCTCAGGGTGCTCAGTGCTCAGTACTCAGGGTGCTCAGTACTCAGGGTGCTGGGTGCTCAGTGCTCGGGGTGATGGGTGCTCAGTACTCAGGGTGCTGGGTGCTCAGTACTCGGGGTGCTGGGTGCTCAGTACTCAGGGTGCTGGGTGCTCAGTGCTCGGGGTGCTGGGTGCTCAGTGCTCCGGGTGATCGGTGCTCAGTGCTCAGGGTGCTGGGTGTTCAGTCCTCCGGGTGCTCAGTGCTCAGGGTGCTGGGTGCTCAGTGCTCGGGGTCCTCGGTGCTCAGTACTCAGGGTGCTGATTGCTCAGTACTCAGGGTGCTGGGTGCTCAGTACTCATGGTGCTGGGTGCTCAGTACTCAGGGTGCTGGGTGCTCAGTGCTCAGGGTGCTGGGTGCTCAGTGCGCGGGGTGCTGGGTGCTCAGTGCTCAGTGCTCAGGGTGTTGGGTGCTCAGTGCTCAGTGCTCAGGGTGCTGGGTGCTCAGTACTCAGGGTGCTGGGTGCTCAGTACTCAGGGTGCTGGGTGATCAGTGCTCAGGGTGCTGGGTGCTCAGGACTCTGGGTGTTGGGTGCTCAGTACTCAGGGTGCTGGGTGCTCAGTGCTCGGGGTGCTGGGTGCTCAGTGCTCGGGGTGCTGGGTGCTCAGTGCTCAGGGTGCTGGGTGCTCAGTATTCAGCGTGCTGGGTGCTCAGTGCTCGGGGTGCTCGGTGCTCAGTACTCAAGGTGCTGGGTGCTCAGTGCTCAGGGTGCTGGGTGCTCACTCCTCGGGGTGCTCCGTGCTCAGTGCTCGGGGTGCTGGGTGCTCAGTGCTCGGGGTGCTGGGTGCTCAGTGCTCAGGGTGCTGGGTGATCAGTATTCAGCGTGCTGGGTGCTCAGTTCTCGGGGTGCTCGGTGCTCAGTACTCAAGGTGCTGGGTGCTCAGTGCTCAGGGTGCTGGGTGCCCAGTCCTCGGGGTGCTCCGTTCTCAGTGCTCAGGGTGCTGGGTGCTCAGTACTCAGGGTGCTCAGTGCTCAGTACTCAGGGTGCTGGGTGCTCAGTACTCAGGGTGCTGGGTGCTCAGTGCTCGGGGTGCTGGGTGCTCAGTGCTGAGGGTGGTGCTGGGTGCTCAGTACTCAGGGTGCTGGGTGCTCAGTGCTCAGGGTGCTGGGTGCTCAGTACTAAGGTTCCTGGGTACTAAGTATTCAGGGTGCTCGGTGCTCAGTACTCAGGGTGCTGGGTGCTCAGTGCCCAGGGTGCTGGGTACTCAGTACTCAGGGTGCTGGGTGCTCAGTACTCAGGGTGCTGGGTGCTCAGTGCTCAGGGTGCTTGGTGCTCAGTGCTCAGGGTGCTGGGTGCTCAGTACTCAGGGTGCTGGGTGCTCAGTGCTCAGGGTGCTGGGTGCTCAGGGCTCAGGGTCCTGGGTGCTCAGTGCTCAGGGTGCTGGGTGCTCAGTACTCAGGGTGCTGGGTGCTCAGTGCTCAGGGTGCTGGGTACTCAGTCCTCAGGGTGCTCAGTGCTCAGGGTGCTGGGTGCTCAGTGCTCGGGGTGCTCGGTGCTCAGTACTCAGGGTGCTGAGTGCTCAGTACTCAGGGTGCTGGGTGCTCAGTACTCATGGTGCTGGGTGCTCAGTACTCAGGGTGCTGGGTGCTCAGTGCTCAGGGTGCTGGGTGCTCAGTGCGCGGGGTGCTGGGTGCTCAGTGCTCGGGGTGCTGGGTGCTCAGTGCTCAGTGCTCAGGGTGTCCTGTGCTCAGTGCTCAGTGCTCAGGGTGCTGGGTGCTCAGTGCTCGGGGTCCTCGGTGCTTAGTACTCAGGGTGCTGATTGCTCAGTACTCAGGGTGCTGGGTGCTCAGTACTCATGGTGCTGGGTGCTCAGTACTCAGGGTGCTGGGTGCTCAGTGCTCAGGGTGCTGGGTGCTCAGTGCGCGGGGTGCTGGGTGCTCAGTGCTCAGTGCTCAGGGTATTGGGTGCTCAGTGCTCAGTGCTCAGGGTGCTGGGTGCTCAGTACTCAGGGTGCTGGGTGCTCAGTACTCAGGGTGCTGGGTGATCAGTGCTCAGGGTGCTGGGTGCTCAGGACTCTGGGTGTTGGGTGCTCAGTACTCAGGGAGCTGGGTGCTCAGTGCTCGGGGTGCTGGGTGCTCAGTGCTCGGGGTGCTGGGTGCTCAGTGCTCAGGGTGCTGGGTGCTCAGTATTCAGCGTGCTGGGTGCTCAGTGCTCGGGGTGCTCGGTGCTCAGTACTCAAGGTGCTGGGTGCTCAGTGCTCAGGGTGCTGGGTGCTCACTCCTCGGGGTGCTCCGTGCTCAGTGCTCGGGGTGCTGGGTGCTCAGTGCTCGGGGTGCTGGGTGCTCAGTGCTCAGGGTGCTGGGTGATCAGTATTCAGCGTGCTGGGTGCTCAGTTCTCGGGGTGCTCGGTGCTCAGTACTCAAGGTGCTGGGTGCTCAGTGCTCAGGGTGCTGGGTGCCCAGTCCTCGGGGTGCTCCGTTCTCAGTGCTCAGGGTGCTGGGTGCTCAGTACTCAGGGTGCTCAGTGCTCAGTACTCAGGGTGCTGGGTGCTCAGTACTCAGGGTGCTGGGTGCTCAGTGCTCGGGGTGCTGGGTGCTCAGTGCTGAGGGTGGTGCTGGGTGCTCAGTACTCAGGGTGCTGGGTGCTCAGTGCTCAGGGTGCTGGGTGCTCAGTACTAAGGTTCCTGGGTACTAAGTATTCAGGGTGCTCGGTGCTCAGTACTCAGGGTGCTGGGTGCTCAGTGCCCAGGGTGCTGGGTACTCAGTACTCAGGGTGCTGGGTGCTCAGTACTCAGGGTGCTGGGTGCTCAGTGCTCAGGGTGCTTGGTGCTCAGTGCTCAGGGTGCTGGGTGCTCAGTACTCAGGGTGCTGGGTGCTCAGTGCTCAGGGTGCTGGGTGCTCAGTGCTCAGGGTCCTGGGTGCTCAGTGCTCAGGGTGCTGGGTGCTCAGTACTCAGGGTGCTGGGTGCTCAGTGCTCAGGGTGCTGGGTACTCAGTCCTCAGGGTGCTCAGTGCTCAGGGTGCTGGGTGCTCAGTGCTCGGGGTGCTCGGTGCTCAGTACTCAGGGTGCTGAGTGCTCAGTACTCAGGGTGCTGGGTGCTCAGTACTCATGGTGCTGGGTGCTCAGTACTCAGGGTGCTGGGTGCTCAGTGCTCAGGGTGCTGGGTGCTCAGTGCGCGGGGTGCTGGGTGCTCAGTGCTCGGGGTGCTGGGTGCTCAGTGCTCAGTGCTCAGGGTGTCCTGTGCTCAGTGCTCAGTGCTCAGGGTGCTGGGTGCTCAGTACTCAGGGTGCTGGGTGCTCAGTCCTCAGGGTGCTGGGTGCTCAGTGCTCAGGGTGCTGGGTGCTCAGGACTCTGGGTGTTGGGTGCTCAGTACTCAGGGTGCTGGGTACTCAGTGCTCGGGGTGCTGGGTGCTCAGTGCTCGGGGTGCTTGGTGCTCAGTGCTCAGGGTGCTGGGTGCTCAGTATTCAGCGTGCTGGGTGATCAGTTCTCGGGGTGCTCGGTGCTCAGTACTCAAGGTGCTGGGTGCTCAGTGCTCAGGGTGCTGGGTGCTCAGTACTCTGGGTGTTGGGTGCTCAGTGCTCAGGGTGCTGGGTGCTCAGTGCTCAGGGTGATGTGTGCTCAGTACTCAGGGTGCTCGGTGCTCAGTACTCAGGGTTCTCAGTGCTCAGGGTGCTGGGTGCTCAGTGCTCGGGGTGATGGGTGCTCAGTACTCAGGGTGCTGGGTGCTCAGTACTCGGGGTGCTGGGTGCTCAGTACTCAGGGTGCTGGGTGCTCAGTGCTCGGGGTGCTGGGTGCTCAGTGCTCAGGGTGATCGGTGCTCAGTGCTCAGGGTGCTGGGTGTTCAGTCCTCCGGGTGCTCAGTGCTCAGGGTGCTGGGTGCTCAGTGCTCGGGGTCCTCGGTGCTCAGTACTCAGGGTGCTGATTGCTCAGTACTCAGGGTGCTGGGTGCTCAGTACTCATGGTGCTGGGTGCTCAGTACTCAGGGTGCTGGGTGCTCAGTGCTCAGGGTGCTGGGTGCTCAGTGCGCGGGGTGCTGGGTGCTCAGTGCTCAGTTCTCAGGGTGTTGGGTGCTCAGTGCTCAGTGCTCAGGGTGCTGGGTGCTCAGTACTCAGGGTGCTGGGTGCTCAGTACTCAGGGTGCTGGGTGATCAGTGCTCAGGGTGCTGGGTGCTCAGGACTCTGGGTGTTGGGTGCTCAGTACTCAGGGTGCTGGGTGCTCAGTGCTCGGGGTGCTGGGTGCTCAGTGCTCGGGGTGCTGGGTGCTCAGTGCTCAGGGTGCTGGGTGCTCAGTATTCAGCGTGCTGGGTGCTCAGTGCTCGGGGTGCTCGGTGCTCAGTACTCAAGGTGCTGGGTGCTCAGTGCTCAGGGTGCTGGGTGCTCACTCCTCGGGGTGCTCCGTGCTCAGTGCTCGGGGTGCTGGGTGCTCAGTGCTCGGGGTGCTGGGTGCTCAGTGCTCAGGGTGCTGGGTGATCAGTATTCAGCGTGCTGGGTGCTCAGTTCTCGGGGTGCTCGGTGCTCAGTACTCAAGGTGCTGGGTGCTCAGTGCTCAGGGTGCTGGGTGCCCAGTCCTCGGGGTGCTCCGTTCTCAGTGCTCAGGGTGCTGGGTGCTCAGTACTCAGGGTGCTCAGTGCTCAGTACTCAGGGTGCTGGGTGCTCAGTACTCAGGGTGCTGGGTGCTCAGTGCTCGGGGTGCTGGGTGCTCAGTGCTGAGGGTGGTGCTGGGTGCTCAGTACTCAGGGTGCTGGGTGCTCAGTGCTCAGGGTGCTGGGTGCTCAGTACTAAGGTTCCTGGGTACTAAGTATTCAGGGTGCTCGGTGCTCAGTACTCAGGGTGCTGGGTGCTCAGTGCCCAGGGTGCTGGGTACTCAGTACTCAGGGTGCTGGGTGCTCAGTACTCAGGGTGCTGGGTGCTCAGTGCTCAGGGTGCTTGGTGCTCAGTGCTCAGGGTGCTGGGTGCTCAGTACTCAGGGTGCTGGGTGCTCAGTGCTCAGGGTGCTGGGTGCTCAGTGCTCAGGGTCCTGGGTGCTCAGTGCTCAGGGTGCTGGGTGCTCAGTACTCAGGGTGCTGGGTGCTCAGTGCTCAGGGTGCTGGGTACTCAGTCCTCAGGGTGCTCAGTGCTCAGGGTGCTGGGTGCTCAGTGCTCGGGGTGCTCGGTGCTCAGTACTCAGGGTGCTGAGTGCTCAGTACTCAGGGTGCTGGGTGCTCAGTACTCATGGTGCTGGGTGCTCAGTACTCAGGGTGCTGGGTGCTCAGTGCTCAGGGTGCTGGGTGCTCAGTGCGCGGGGTGCTGGGTGCTCAGTGCTCGGTGTGCTGGGTGCTCAGTGCTCAGTGCTCAGGGTGTCCTGTGCTCAGTGCTCAGTGCTCAGGGTGCTGGGTGCTCAGTACTCAGGGTGCTGGGTGCTCAGTCCTCAGGGTGCTGGGTGCTCAGTGCTCAGGGTGCTGGGTGCTCAGGACTCTGGGTGTTGGGTGCTCAGTACTCAGGGTGCTGGGTACTCAGTGCTCGGGGTGCTGGGTGCTCAGTGCTCGGGGTGCTTGGTGCTCAGTGCTCAGGGTGCTGGGTGCTCAGTATTCAGCGTGCTGGGTGATCAGTTCTCGGGGTGCTCGGTGCTCAGTACTCAAGGTGCTGGGTGCTCAGTGCTCAGGGTGCTGGGTGCTCAGTACTCTGGGTGTTGGGTGCTCAGTGCTCAGGGTGCTGGGTGCTCAGTGCTCAGGGTGATGTGTGCTCAGTACTCAGGGTGCTCGGTGCTCAGTACTCAGGGTTCTCAGTGCTCAGGGTGCTGGGTGCTCAGTACTCAGGGTGCTCAGTGCTCAGGGTGCTGGGTGCTCAGTACTCAGGGTGCTCAGTGCTCAGTACTCGGGGTGCTGGGTGCTCAGTACTCAGGGTGCTCAGTGCTCAGTACTCGGGGTGCTGGGTGCTCAGTGCTCAGGGTGCTCAGTGCTCAGTGCTCGGGGTGCTGGGTGCTCAGTGCTCGGGGCGGTGGGTGCTCAGTGCTCGAGGTGCTGGTTGCTCAGTACACAGGGTGCTGTGTGCTCAGTGCTCAGTACTCAGCGTGCTGGGTGCTCAGTGCTCAGAGTGTTGGGTGCTCAGTACTCAGGGTGCTGGGTGCTCAGTGCTCAGTGCTCAGGGTGCTCAGTTCTCAGGGTGCTCAGTGCTCAGGGTGCTGGGTGCTCAGGGTGCTGGCTGCTCAGTGCTCGGGGTGCTGGGTGCTCAGTGCTCAGTGCTCAGGTTGCTGGGTGCTCAGTGCTCAGTGCTCAGTGCTCAGGGTGCTGGGTGTTCAGTACTCAGGGTGCTCGGTGCTCAGTGCTCAGGGTGCTGGGTGCTCAGTACTCAGGGTTCTGGGTGCTCAGTGCTCGGGGTGATGGGTGCTCAGTCCTCAGGGTGATCAGTGCTCAGTACTAAGGGTGCTGGGTGCTCAGTGCTCAGGGTGATGGGTGCTCAGTCCTCAGGGTGCTCAGTACTCAGGGTGCTCGATGCTCAGTGCTCAGTACTCAGGGTGCTCAGTACTCAGGGTGCTGGGTGCTCAGTGCTCGGGGTGCTGGGTGCTCAGTACTCAGGGTGCTGGGTGCTCAGTACTCGGGGTGCTGGGTGCTCAGTACTCAGTTTGCTGGGTGCACAGTGCTCGGGGTGCTGGGTGCTCAGTGCTCTGGGTGATCGGTGCTCAGTGCTCAGGGTGCTGGGTGCTCAGTCCTCCGGGTGCTCAGTGCTCAGGGTGCTGGGTGCTCAGTACTCAGGGTGCTGGGTGCTCAGTACTCGGGGTGCTGGGTGCTCAGTGCACGGGGTGCTGGGTGCTCAGTGCTCGGGGTGCTGGGTGCTCAGTGCTCAGTGCTCAGGGTGTTGGGTGCTCAGTGCTCAGGGTGCTGGGTGCTCACTACTCAGGGTGCTGGGTGCTCAGTACTCAGGGTGCTGGGTGATCAGTGCTCAGGGTGCTGGGTGGTCAGGACTCTGGGTGTTGGGTGCTCAGTACTCAGGGTGCTGGGTGCTCAGTGCTCGGGGTGCTGGGTGCTCAGTGCTCGGGGTGCTGAGTGCTCAGTGCTCAGGGTGCTGGGTGCTCAGTATTCAGCGTGCTGGGTGCTCAGTGCTCAGGGTGCTCGGTGCTCAGTACTCAAGGTGCTCTGTGCTCAGTGCTCAGGATGCTGGGTGCTCACTCCACGGGGTGCTCCGTGCTCAGTGCTCAGGGTGCTGGGTGTTCAGTACTCAGGTTGCTCGGTGCTCAGTACTCCGGGTTCTCAGTGCTCAGGGTGCTCAGTGCTCAGTACTCGGGGTGCTGGGTGCTCAGTACTCAGGGTGCTCAGTGCTCAGTACTCGGGGTGCTGGGTGCTCAGTGCTCAGTGTGCTCAGTGCTCAGTGCTCGGGGTGCTGGGTGCTCAGTGCTCGGGGCGCTGGGTGCTCAGTGCTCGAGGTGCTGGTTGCTCAGTACACAGGGTGCTGTGTGCTCAGTGCTCAGTACTCAGCGTGCTGGGTGCTCAGTGCTCAGAGTGTTGGGTGCTCAGTACTCAGGGTGCTGGGTGCTCAGTGCTCAGTGCTCAGGGTGCTCAGTGCTCAGGGTGCTCAGTGCTCAGAGTGCTGGGTGCTCAGTGCTCGGGGTGCTGGGTGCTCAGTACTCGGGGTGCTCAGTGCTCAGTACTCAGGGTGCTGGGTGCTCAGTGCTCGGGGTGCTGGGTGCTCAGTGCTCAGGGTGATCGGTGCTCAGTGCTCAGGGTGCTGGGTGCTCAGTCCTCCGCGTGCTCAGTGCTCAGGGTGCTGGGTGCTCAGTGCTCGGGGTGCTCGGTGCTCAGTACTCAGGGTGCTGAGTGCTCAGTACTCAGGGTGCTGGGTGCTCAGTACTCAGGGTGCTGGGTGCTCAGTACTCAGGGTGCTGGGTGCTCAATGCTCAGGGTGCTGGGTGCTCAGTGCTCAGGATGCTGGGTGCTCAGTGCTCGGGGTGCTGGGTGCTCAGTGCTGTGGTGCTGGGTGCTCAGTGCTCAGTGCTCAGGGTGCTGGGTGCTCAGTGCTCAGTGCTCAGGGTGCTGGTTGCTCAGTACTCAGGGTGCTGGGTGCTCAGTACTCAGGGTGCTGGGTGCTCAGTGCTCAGGGTGCTCTGTGCTCAGTACTCAGGGTGCTGGGAGCTCAGTGCTCGGGGTGCTGCGTGCTCTGTGCTCAGGGTGCTGGGTGCTCAGTGCTCAGGGTGCTGGGTGCTCAGTGCTCAGGGTGCTGGGTGCTCAGTCCTCCGGGTGCTCAGTGCTCAGGGTGCTGGGTGCTCAGTGCTCGGGGTCCTCGGTGCTCAGTACTCAGGGTGCTGAGTGCTCAGTACTCAGGGTGCTGGGTGCTCAGTACTCATGGTGTTGGGTGCTCAGTACTCAGGGTGCTGGGTGCTCAGTGCTCAGGGTGCTGGGTGCTCAGTGCGCGGGGTGCTGGGTTCTCAGTGCTCAGTGCTCAGGGTGTTGGGTGCTCAGTGCTCAGTGCTCAGGGTGCTGGGTGCTCAGTACTCAGGGTGCTGGGTGCTCAGTACGCAGGGTGCTGGGTGATCAGTGCTCAGGGTGCTGGGTGCTCAGGACTCTGGGTGTTGGGTGCTCAGTACTCAGGGTGCTGGGTGCTCAGTGCTCGGGGTGCTTGGTGCTCAGTGCTCGGGGTGCTGGGTGCTCAGTGCTCAGGGTGCTGGGTGCTCAGTAATCAGCGTGCTGGGTGCTCAGTGCTCGGAGTGCTCGGTGCTCAGTACTCAAGGTGCTGGGTGCTCAGTGCTCAGGGTGCTGGGTGATCAGTATTCAGCGTGCTGGGTGCTCAGTGCTCGGGGTGCTCGGTGCTCAGTACTCAAGGTGCTGGGTGCTCAGTGCTCAGGGTGCTGGGTGCTCACTCCTCGGGGTGCTCCGTGCTCAGTGCACAGGGTGCTGGGTGTTCAGTACTCAGGTTGCTCGGTGCTCAGTACTCCGGATTCTCAGTGCTCAGGGTGCTCAGTGCTCAGTACTCGGGGTGCTGGGTGCTCAGTACTCAGGGTGCTCAGTGCTCAGTACTCGGGGTGCTGGGTGCTCAGTGCTCAGTGTGCTCAGTGCTCAGTGCTCGGGGTGCTGGGTGCTCAGTGCTCGGGGCGCTGGGTGCTCAGTGCTCGAGGTGCTGGTTGCTCAGTACTCAGGGTGCTGTGTGCTCAGTGCTCAGTACTCAGCGTGCTGGGTGCTCAGTGCTCAGAGTGTTGTGTGCTCAGTACTCAGGGTGCTGGGTGCTCAGTGCTCAGTGCTCAGGGTGCTCAGTGCTCAGGGTGCTCAGTGCTCAGGGTGCTGGGTGCTCAGTGCTCGGGTTGCTGGGTGCTCAGTACTCGGGGTGCTCAGTGCTCAGTACTCAGGGTGCTGGGTGCTCAGTACTCTGGTGCTGGGTGCTCAGTACTCAGGGTGCTGGGTGCTCAGTGCTCGGGGTGCTGGGTGCTCATTGCTCAGGGTGATCGGTGCTCAGTGCTCAGGGTGCTGGGTGCTCAGTCCTCCGGGTGCTCAGTGCTCAGGGTGCTGGGTGCTCAGTGCTCGGGGTGCTCGGTGCTCAGTACTCAGGGTGCTGAGTGCTCAGTACTCAGGGTGCTGGGTGCTCAGTACTCAGGGTGCTGGGTGCTCAATGCTCAGGGTGCTGGGTGCTCAGTGCTCAGGGTGCTGTGTGCTCAGTGCACGGGGTGCTGGGTGCTCAGGGCTGTGGTGCTGGGTGCTCAGTGCTCAGTGCTCAGGGTGCTGGGTGCTCAGTGCTCAGTGCTCAGGGAGCTGGTTGCTCAGTACTCAGGGTGCTGGGTGCTCAGTACTCAGGGTGCTGGGTGCTCAGTGCTCAGGGTGCTCTGTGCTCAGTACTCAGGGTGCTGGGAGCTCAGTGCTCGGGGTGCTGCGTGCTCTGTGCTCAGGGTGCTGGGTGCTCAGTGCTCAGGGTGCTGGGTGCTCAGTGCTCAGGGTGCTGGGTGCTCAGTCCTCCGGGTGCTCAGTGCTCAGGGTGCTGGGTGCTCAGTGCTCGGGGTCCTCGGTGCTCAGTACTCAGGGTGCTGAGTGCTCAGTACTCAGGGTGCTGGGTGCTCAGTACTCATGGTGCTGGGTGCTCATTACTCAGGGTGCTGGGTGCTCAGTGCTCAGGGTGCTGGGTGCTCAGTGCGCGGGGTGCTGGGTGCTCAGTGCTCAGGGTGTTGGGTGCTCAGTGCTCAGTGCTCAGGGTGCTGGGTGCTCAGTACTCAGGGTGCTGGGTGCTCAGTACTCAGGGTGCTGTGTGATCAGTGCTCAGGGTGCTGGGTGCTCAGGACTCTGGGTGTTGGGTGCTCAGTACTCAGGGTGCTGGGTGCTCAGTGCTCGGGGTGCTGGGTGCTCAGTGCTCGGGGTGCTGGGTGCTCAGTGCTCAGGGTGCTGGGTGCTCAGTATTCAGCGTGCTGGGTGCTCAGTGCTCGGGGTGCTCGGTGCTCAGTACTCAAGGTGCTGGGTGCTCAGTGCTCAGGGTGCTGGGTGATCAGTACTCAGCGTGCTGGGTGCTCAGTTCTCGGGGTGCTCGGTGCTCAGTACTCAAGGTGCTGGGTGCTCAGTGCTCAGGGTGCTGGGTGCCCAGTCCTCGGGGTGCTCCGTTCTCAGTGCTCAGGGTGCTGGGTGCTCAGTACTCAGGGTGCTCAGTGCTCAGTACTCAGGGTGCTGGGTGCTCAGTACTCAGGGTGCTTGGTGCTCAGTGCTCGGGGTGCTGGGTGCTCAGTGCTGAGGGTGGTGCTGGGTGCTCAGTACTCAGGGTGCTGGGTGCTCAGTGCTCAGGGTGCTGGGTGCTCAGTACTAAGGTTCCTGGGTACTAAGTATTCAGGGTGCTCGGTGCTCAGTACTCAGGGTGCTGGGTGCTCAGTGCTCAGGGTGCTGGGTACTCAGTACTCAGGGTGCTGGGTGCTCAGTACTCAGGGTGCTGGGTGCTCAGTGCTCAGGGTGCTTGGTGCTCAGTACTCGGGGTGCTGGGTGCTCAGTACTCAGGGTGCTCAGTGCTCAGTACTCGGGGTGCTGGGTGCTCAGTGCTCAGTGTGCTCAGTGCTCAGTGCTCGGGGTGCTGGGTGCTCAGTGCTCGGGGCGCTGGGTGCTCAGTGCTCGAGGTGCTGGTTGCTCAGTACTCAGGGTGCTGTGTGCTCAGTGCTCAGTACTCAGCGTGCTGGGTGCTCAGTGCTCAGAGTGTTGTGTGCTCAGTACTCAGGGTGCTGGGTGCTCAGTGCTCAGTGCTCAGGGTGCTCAGTGCTCAGGGTGCTCAGTGCTCAGGGTGCTGGGTGCTCAGTGCTCGGGGTGCTGGGTGCTCAGTACTCGGGGTGCTCAGTGCTCAGTACTCAGGGTGCTGGGTGCTCAGTACTCTGGGTGCTGGGTGCTCAGTACTCAGGGTGCTGGGTGCTCAGTGCTCGGGGTGCTGGGTGCTCATTGCTCAGGGTGATCGGTGCTCAGTGCTCAGGGTGCTGGGTGCTCAGTCCTCCGGGTGCTCAGTGCTCAGGGTGCTGGGTGCTCAGTGCTCGGGGTGCTCGGTGCTCAGTACTCAGGGTGCTGAGTGCTCAGTACTCAGGGTGCTGGGTGCTCAGTACTCAGGGTGCTGGGTGCTCAATGCTCAGGGTGCTGGGTGCTCAGTGCTCAGGGTGCTGTGTGCTCAGTGCACGGGGTGCTGGGTGCTCAGGGCTGTGGTGCTGGGTGCTCAGTGCTCAGTGCTCAGGGTGCTGGGTGCTCAGTGCTCAGTGCTCAGGGAGCTGGTTGCTCAGTACTCAGGGTGCTGGGTGCTCAGTACTCAGGGTGCTGGGTGCTCAGTGCTCAGGGTGCTCTGTGCTCAGTACTCAGGGTGCTGGGAGCTCAGTGCTCGGGGTGCTGCCTGCTCTGTGCTCAGGGTGCTGGGTGCTCAGTGCTCAGGGTGCTGGGTGCTCAGTGCTCAGGGTGCTGGGTGCTCAGTCCTCCGGGTGCTCAGTGCTCAGGGTGCTGGGTGCTCAGTGCTCGGGGTCCTCGGTGCTCAGTACTCAGGGTGCTGAGTGCTCAGTACTCAGGGTGCTGGGTGCTCAGTACTCATGGTGCTGGGTGCTCATTACTCAGGGTGCTGGGTGCTCAGTGCTCAGGGTGCTGGGTGCTCAGTGCGCGGGGTGCTGGGTGCTCAGTGCTCAGGGTGCTGGGTGCTCAGTACTCAGGGTGCTGGGTGCTCAGTACTCAGGGTGCTGTGTGATCAGTGCTCAGGGTGCTGGGTGCTCAGGACTCTGGGTGTTGGGTGCTCAGTACTCAGGGTGCTGGGTGCTCAGTGCTCGGGGTGCTGGGTGCTCAGTGCTCGGGGTGCTGGGTGCTCAGTGCTCAGGGTGCTGGGTGCTCAGTATTCAGCGTGCTGGGTGCTCAGTGCTCGGGGTGCTCGGTGCTCAGTACTCAAGGTGCTGGGTGCTCAGTGCTCAGGGTGCTGGGTGATCAGTACTCAGCGTGCTGGGTGTTCAGTTCTCGGGGTGCTCGGTGCTCAGTACTCAAGGTGCTGGGTGCTCAGTGCTCAGGGTGCTGGGTGCCCAGTCCTCGGGGTGCTCCGTTCTCAGTGCTCAGGGTGCTGGGTGCTCAGTACTCAGGGTGCTCAGTGCTCAGTACTCAGGGTGCTGGGTGCTCAGTACTCAGGGTGCTTGGTGCTCAGTGCTCGGGGTGCTGGGTGCTCAGTGCTGAGGGTGGTGCTGGGTGCTCAGTACTCAGGGTGCTGGGTGCTCAGTGCTCAGGGTGCTGGGTGCTCAGTACTAAGGTTCCTGGGTACTAAGTATTCAGGGTGCTCGGTGCTCAGTACTCAGGGTGCTGGGTGCTCAGTGCTCAGGGTGCTGGGTACTCAGTACTCAGGGTGCTGGGTGCTCAGTACTCAGGGTGCTGGGTGCTCAGTGCTCAGGGTGCTTGGTGCTCAGTGCTCAGGGTGCTGGGTGCTCAGTACTCAGGGTGCTGGGTGCTCAGTGCTCAGGGTGCTGGGTGCTCAGTGCTCGGGGTCCTGGGTGCTCAGTGCTCAGGGTGCTGGGTGCTCAGTACTCAGGGTGCTGGGTGCTCAGTGCTCAGGGTGCTGGGTACTCAGTCCTCAGGGTGCTCAGTGCTCAGGGTGCTGGGTGCTCAGTGCTCGGGGTGCTCGGTGCTCAGTACTCAGGGTGCTGAGTG